>NC_133753.1:32833584-33458584 GCF_036562045.2 Rhinolophus sinicus | reverse complement strand
AATAGCTAGCACGAAAGGATTGTGGAATAAAGAATCTGGAGGGGAAGGAGCATCAAGAGAGATTTATTATTTTTAAGATGGGAGAAATAAGAGCATTTAGACTGATGGGAATGAAAAAAATCTTTGATGCAAGAAAAGAATTGATGAAACAACGTCCTTGAGTGGGTGAATCCAGTGCATTAATGGAGGATTTGGCCTTAGATGGGAACATGGACATTCATCTGTAGTGAAGGGAGAGAAAGTATATGGAAGGTTGGACCCTTTTGATCATCTTTCATTCCTTCCCTACAAAAGACGAAACAAGGTTATCAATCCAGTGAAAAGGGGTAGAAAATGTGGCTGTTGGAGGGGAGAGGAGAAGGTGTGAAAGAGTCATCTGGGATCGCAGTGCATGGGAGTGACCAGTTTGTGAGTTCTCGCTTACTGATGTGCCGGATGAATACAGAAAGTGAGAGTGAACATTTAGAAAGTTTTAGAGCAGTTGACATCGCTGTAACATTTTTGTTGTATTTTACAGAAGTATTGGTCTATAATGGAATGGAAATAAAAACATCTGGTCTTTCACAACAGATATTTTGAGAGGCACTGGGCTAGGAGAGTGGGAGAGAAAAGACTAGGGAAATACAGGAAAGATGGACAAAATAGGACGATTGCCTCACAGCACTGGGAATCCCCCTGAGGCTTGTGCTGGGGATACAATGTCAGGCCATTCAGCTCACTGAGTGGTTTTCTCTGGTGGTTTTCTCCAGCTGCCCCAATACAGTCAGACTCTGTAGAGTCAGCAGAGTTGGATTTTACCAGAGTGTGGTTTTGCCAAGTGGGTTTGAAGTAGTGGGAGTATACAGTGAGAGGGATAGTGACTGTCCGTGGCATTGTAAGCTGGGGAAAGAAGAAAGAAAATCTTGAGGAGGGTGAGAGATACTGAAAAGGTGGTGGGCTTGAGGGAATGTAGATCCTGGAAGACTCAAGTGATGGAGGATAATTTCTCTGTGTCCCCAAATGATGTGGAGAATTTCCTGTGAGTGAGTGAGTGCCGGGATTGTGTCTCATGAAACTGAAGAATGGAAGCACGGACCCAGGAGAGGCGAGGAGTTGTAAAAGAGGATAGTTTATTAAAAGTAAGGGTTACAGCTCCGGAGCGGGAGGAGGTTGCCGAATGAGATGTTCCCTGACTGAGGCAAAAGCTCTTACTTTTATACCTTCCCTTGCCTGTTTGGGGAAGGGGAGCTGACACCTTTTAATGGAATTAGTCTACCAGGTTTATTCTATTTGCCCACCCTAAAGGGATTAGCAAAATAACCCATTCCTATCTATCAGATCTGCTGCATTTGTCTGGCCAAAAGGAATTTATGAAATAATTTATTAACTTCAAGTCACATTCTTATATCTTTGTCCTGGAGTGAAGGAGCCATTCCAGAACCTGGAGTTTCAGGATATGGCTGCCTTTTGTTTATTCCACCAGGGGCCTCCCTGTCTACCTAACAACATGCTAATCTGTCTCACAAGAGTGGTTAGAGTTCTAAGAGGAGTAAACTAGAAATACAGGAAGTGGTGATCAGAGAGCGGGATTCTTGATAATGAGATTCCTTACAACACTGCTCACAATAGCAAACACTGGGAAAGAACCCAAATAAATGAATTTTTGAAGCCCCCAGTAGTCTTGTTTTTCTATTTTTGTAGTCACCCTTTATCAGGTTGTGGAAGTGGCCTTCTGTTCCTAGCTTACTGAGAATTTTGATCAAGAATGGATGTTGAAGCTTGTCGATTGCTTTTTCTGCATCTATTGAGAAGACCATATGGTTTTTCTTCTGTAATTTGTTAATATGTTGAATTACATTGATTGATTTTGAATATGGACCCATTCTTTCACTCCTTGAATAAAACCACTTGGTCTTACCTATGTATTATCATTTTTTTAAATGTATTGTTGAGTTTCTTTAGATAATTTTTAAAGAATTTTTGTGTCTGTGTTCTTATGAAAAATATTGGGCTAAGTTTTCTTAATATTTTTGCCCAGTTTCAGTACGAAGATAATTCTAGCATCATAAAATGAATATTCCTTATATTCTGTTTTCTTGAAGTGTTTGTGCAAAGTTAGCTGGTTTTATTTTTCTTTAAATGTTTGGTAGAATTTTCTAGTGAAGCCACCTAGTCCTGGAGGGTTTCTTTTGTTTTTTTAAACTTTAAATTCAATTTCTTTAATAGATATGAGGCCATTTGGGACTGACCTCCCTTCCTCCTTCCCTTTCTTCCTCCCACTCTCTCTACTTCCTTCTCTTCCTCCCTCCCTCCCTCTTTTCTTTCTTTCCTTATAAAAAGCTGTAGATATTTTTCCTTTCGTGATTTTTCCTTTCCTTTCCTCTTAGCAAGATTGTAAGTATACAGCCCAGTATTGTTAATCATAGGCCCTGTGTTGCACAGTAGATTTTCAGAGCCTATTGATTTTACATAACTGAAACTTTGTACCATTTGACTGACACTTCCCTATTTTTCCCTCTCCCACCCCCTGACAACCACCATTCTACTTTCTGTTTGTGTTTAACTATTTTTGATTCCACATATAAGTGAGATATGCAGTATTTGTTTTTCTTTGTCTGGCTTATCTCACTTAGCACAGTGTTCTCTAGGTCCACCCTTGTAGTTGCAAATGGCAGGATTTATTTCTCTTTCAAGACTGAATAATATTCTACTATATGTTTACACCACATTTTCTTCATTCATTCTTCAATGGACTTTTAGGTTGTTTCCCCATCTTGGCTATTGCGAATAATGCTGAAATGAACATGGGAGCACAGCTATCTCTTTGAGATGCAGACTTCAGTTCTTTTGGGTATATACCTAAAAGTGGGATTGCTAGATCAGATGGTAATTCTATTGAAAAATTTTTGAGGAACCTCCTTATTGTTTTCCATGGTGGCTGTACCAATGTACATTCCCACCAATAATGTACAAGATTTCCTTTTTCTTCACATCCTCACTGGCACTTCTTGTCTTGTTTTTTTTTTTTTAAATAATAGCCATCTTAACAGGTATGGGGGTATATTTCATTGGGGTTTTGATTTGCATTTCCCTGGTAATTAGTGATGTTGAGCACCTTTTCATACATCTTTTGGCCATTTGTGTCTTTTTGGGAGAAACGTTTACTAAGATACTTTGCCCATTTTAAATCAGTTTTTTTGTTTTTGTTTTTTACTGTTGAGTTGTATGGGTTTCTTATATATTTTGGATATTAATCCCTTATCAGATACATGGTTTACAATATTTTCTCCCTTTGTTTAGGTTGCTTTTTCATTTTGTTAGTTGTTTCCTTTGCTGTGCAGAAGTGTTTTCATTTGATGTAATCCTACCTATCTATTTTTGCTTTTGTTCACTGTGGTTTTGGTGTCATATCCAAGAAATCATTGCCCAGTCCAATGTCTAGAAGAATTTTTCCCTATGTTTTCTTCTGAAAGTATTGCTTCATGTTTTGAATTTAAGTCTTCAATCATTTTGAGTTGATTTTTTGCATATGGTGTGAAATAAGGATCCAATTTCATTCTTTTGCACGTGGAGAGCCAGTTTTGTCAACACTATTTATTGAAAAGATTATATATTCCCCCATTGTGTATTCTTGGCACCCTTGTTTAAGATCAGTTGACAGTATGCGCGTAGATTCATTCTGTTCCACTGGTCTCTGTGTCTCTTTTTATGCCAGTACCATACTGTTTCAATTACTTTATAATATATTTTAAAGTCAGGTAATTTAATATCTCCAGCTTTGCTGTTCTTGCTCAAAAATTTTTGACTATTCAAGGTTTTTTGTGATTCCAGCAGAATTTTATAATTTTTTTTTTCTATTTCTGTAAGAAATGCCTTTGGGATTTTGATAGGGATTGCATTGAATGTATAGATAGCTTTATGAAATATGGACATTTTAGCAATATTATTAATTCTTCCAATCCATGAACATGGACTGTCGTTCAGTTTATTTGTCTTTTAAAATTTTGTGGTTTCTTTTGCTTTGTTGAACTTCTAATTTGTTTATATATTGTTTTCTTGATTTCATTTAGCCTATCTGTGTTCTCTTGTAGTTCATTGAGCGTCTTTAGGATGATTATTTTAAATTCTTTATCAAGCAGTATATGGATCTGCATTTCTTTAGAGTCAGTTACTGGAGGCTTATTGGTGGTGATATGTTTGCCTGACTCCTTATCATCCTGTAGCCTTGCATTGGTGCCTGTGAATTTGAAGGAGCAGTCATTTCTTTCAGTCTTTACAGATGGGTTTCAGCAGATAAAAACTTGCTCCTGCTGGGTCCCCACTCCGATGGGACTACCTCCGGGACCACAGTGTAGTGAGGCCAAAGCTAGGTTACAAAGCTACTTCCTGGTCCATAGTTGGACATAGGTGAGCATAGCTTTTGCTGGGTCCTCGGATGGACTGGACTGCTCCCTAGACTATGGTTTTCTGAATCTACCTTTGATTCTGTGGTTGGTGTGCCTGTTACCAACGCATGATGGGCATGGTTCTTACTGGGTGCCTAGCTGCCCAGGACTGCCTCTGGGACCATGGTTGAGTGGGGCTAGAGCTGGTTCACAGGGCTATTTCTGGGTCCTCAGTTGGGTCTGAGCTTGGGCAGGTCTGTTGTTGGGTTGTGGGTAGGAGGGGCTGGTGGTAGGACCACAGATGAGCTGGGCTGGGGTTGAGTTCTCAGGGAGATGGGGCTGCCTCTGGGTCCGTAGCCAGGTTCACAGTTGGCAGGCCTACCTTCTCAAAGTGGGTTTCCTAGTTCTTTCGTTTTACTGTGGTGTCTCAGCCTCTTACCTGGATCCTAAAGCACTCACAAAGGCACTTTTGTCCATGGGTGGTTGCCAAATCTGTGTTTCTGTGTGGGCAGGGTGGGGCGGGGTGGTGGATGAGGGCTGGGGACCTCCTATTCTGCTATATTGCTGACATCACTATTTGTTTCTTTTCTCATTGTTTTTTTTTTTTTTTTTTTTTTTTTGCATTCAATCCTACTATAGTAGAAGGCACGGAAGTCTTCCCTAAATAGAAAATAGCAAGTAGTTTCCTAATATATACCAGGGTGCCAAAAATAGCAAGTAGTTTTCTAATATATACTGGGTATTATCTAAAGATAACATCTCTTAAAATGTGTATACATTTTTTTTGCACACTCTGTATATACATATATACCGGTACATTTATTTCTTTTCAATTACAGTTGACATTCAACATTATGTTAATAGGTGTACAGCATAGTGGTTAGATATTTACATAACTTACAAAATGATCCCCTGATAAATCTAGTACCCATCTGGCACCATACATAGTTATTACAATATTATTGACTATATGCCCTATGTTGTACTTTACGTCCTGGTGACTATTTTGTAACTGCCAATTTGTACTTCTTAATCCCTTCCTTTTTTACCCAGCCCCCTAACTCCTACTCCCATCTGGCAACCATTAGTATGTTCTCCGTATGTATGAGTTTGTTTCTGTTTTGATTGTTCATTTATTTTGTTTTATAGATTTGACATATAAGTGAAATCATATAGTATTTGTCTTTGTCTTATTTCACTTGGCATAATACCCTCTAGGTCCATCCATGTTGTCACAAATGGTAAGATTTCATTCTTTTTTATGGCTGAGTAATATTTCATTGCATATATGTACCACATCTTTATTGAATCATCTATCGATGGACACTTAAGTTGCTTCTATATCTTAGTTACTGTATGTGAAATGTCCTTTTTAGTCTCTTGTTATAGCCTTTGTCTTAAAGTCTATTTTTGCTGATATAAGTATTGCTACCCCAGCTTTTTAATATTTTTTAATTTCCATTTGCATGAAATATCTTTTTCTATCCCTTTACTCTGTCTGTGTCTTTTGATCGGAAGTGGGTCTCTGGGAGGCAGCATGTTTATGCATCTTGTTTTCTTTTCCACGCTGTGTTTTTTGATTGGAGTATTGAACCCATTTACATTTAAAGTAATTATTGATAGGTATGTAGCTATTGCCATTTTATTATTCATATTTTTGATATTTTATTTTTTCTTGTTCTTAAAGAAGTCCCTTTAACATTTCTTGTAATATTGGTTAGGTGCTGATGAATTTCTTTAGCTTTTTCTGATCTGTTACGTGTCTCTCCAGGATTTTTTCCATTTCATTAAAGCTTGCAGGATTATTGGCATAATGTTAATAATCTGTTGTTAATCCTTTAATATTTATATTTCTGGAGATGTTCCTTTTCTCTTTTCTGAAAATGGTAATCTGTGTCTTTTCTCTTTTTTATTTTGATCAGCCTGACTAGAGTTTGTCCAATTTTATTATTTTTTTCTCAAAGAACTAACTTTTGGCTTCAATGATTTTCTCTATTATTATTATTATTATGTTTTTTAAAAATTTCATTGATTTTGCTTTTACCTTTATTTCCTTTCATCTGCTTAATTTAGTTATACTTTGCTCTTATTTGCCCAATTTCTTAAGATGGAAGCATTGATTTTGAATCTTTGTATTTTTATAATCACTGCTGTAGCTGCATCCCACAAATTTTGGTATATTTTGCCTTTATTTTCATTCAAAATATTTTCTAATTTCTTTTGAAAATTAGTTAATTCATGGGATATTTAGAAGTGTGTTCTTCAGTTTTCAAATATTTGCGAGACTATCTAAAATCCTTTTGTTATTGATTTATTATTTAACTCTGTGTAATTACATAACATACATTGTATGAGGTCTTTAAAAATATTTTTCATTTTATTTTTTAAAGATTTTTATTAAAATATAGCTAACATTCAATATTATATTAGTTTCAGGTATACACCATAGTTATTTAACATTTATATACCTAAGGAAGTGATCACCATGATAAGTCTTGCAACCATCTGACACTGTGATAGTAATACTATCACAATATTACTGACTGTATTCCTTATGTTGTACATTACACTCCCATGACTTACTTGTTTTATACCTGGAAATTTGGACCTCTTATTCCCCTTACCCTTGAATCTTTTAAAATTTATCGAGACTTCTTTTATGACCCAGATTATGGTCTTGGTAAATGTTGATAAATATGTGTGTTTGTTTATTGGGTGAAGTGTTCTATAAATGTTAGTTAGATTAATTTATTTGGTAGTGTTTTATATACTTATTGAATTTCTGTCTATTTTTTCTGTCAATTATTGATATAGAGTATTGAAATCTTTAATTGTAATTATAAATTTGTCCATTTATCCTTCGAATTCCATTAGCTTTTGCTTCATTCATTTTGAAGCTTTTTTACTATCTGAATAAACATTTTGGATTGTTATGTACTCCCTTTATCATTATGAAATGATTCTTTTTTCTGGTAATATTCCTTATTCTGAAATCTACATCGATCTTAATATAGCCGCTCAGCTTTCTTTTACTTAGTGTTAGTGTGGTTTATCTTTTTCTATTTTTTTTAACTTGTAACCTTTCTATGTTTTTAAAAAGTGAGTTTCTTGTAAATAGCATACATAGTAGAATCTTGCTTTCTTTTTTTTCTTCCCAATCTTACAATTTGATTTTTAGTTGGTGAGTTTAGACCATTCCTGTTTAAGATAATTGTTATTGTTGATTTAAATCTATCTTACTATGTATTTTCTATTTGTCTTATCTGTTCTTTGTTTTTTTTCCTTTGTTTCCTACCTTTTGGATTAAATGAGTATTTATTATGTTTCTATGTTAGGTTTTTGGCTTATTAGCTATATCTTTTTGTTTGTTTAGTGGTAGTTCCAGAATTTACAGTAGAATTTTTAAATTTATCATGGTCTATCTTCAAATAATATTATAGTCCTTCCCATATAGTGTAAGAACCTTAGAACTGTATACTTCTATTTCCTCTTTCTTGGCCTTTGTGAATTTTTTTGTCATGTATTTTACCACTAGATATGTTATATACACAACAATACATTGTTATTATCTGCGCTTTAAAATAATCTTTTAAATCAATTTAAAAATAGGAAAAAATATATTTATCCACATTTTAACCATTTCTGATACTCCTCATTCCTTTGTGTAGATACAAATTTCCATCTGGTATTATTTTTGTTCCCTTGAAGGACATCCTATAACTAATGCATGGAATTCTTGTCATATATTCTTTTAGGTTTTGTATGTCTGAAAAAGTCTTATTTCACTTTCACTTTTGAGAGTTTTTGCAAGTTATAGAATTACAGTTTGTCAGCTTTTTAAATTCATTGTTTTTTATTTATGTATTTATTTTTATTTTTATTTTTTTATTAGTTTCAGGTACACAAGACAAAGTAATACTTAGACATTTATCATTTATATCCCTCACACCGTGTGAACCCCCTCCCCCCATCCACTATCCCTCTGACATCGCACACAGCCATTACATTTCCATAATTCATTGTTTTAAAGCAGTTCTTCCAATATCTTTTGGCTTGCCTTGTTTCTGATAAGAAGTCTATTGCTATTTTTATCTTTTGGGTTTGTTGAGCTTTGTAGATGTTGGACTTATAATTACCTTCAAGTTTGGAAAACACCTTGGTCATTTTTTCTTTAAATATATTTTGTATACTGCCCTCTCGCACTTCAGTTACATATGTTAGGTTACATGATGATGTCCAAAGCCACTGAATCTCTTTTGTTAAAAGTATTTTTTCTTTAATTTTTGAATAGTTTTATTGCTATTTTTAACTCACTAATCTTTTCTTCTACAACGTGTAATCTTCTGTTAATCTTATCCAGTATATTTTTCACCTCAGGCATTATGTTATTCATCTCCATAAATTTGATTTAAGTCTCTTTCTGTCTTCCAATTCTGTGTGCATAATGCTCATATGGAATATGCCAGGTCCTCGAATAACATTGTTTCATTCAATATCATTTCAGTATAATGTTGATGATATGCTGTAGGAACTTTTATTTATAGCAATTAGTCTGTGGTAAAATTGGTTTCATTATACATCTTTTTACCATGGTTACAAGAACCTATTAATGATGTTAGGTAAGGAATTATTGTACATTTATAATAGTTCTTTTAACCTTCTTGTCTAATATCTCTGTCATTACTGGGTGTGTTTCTATTTATTGATTTCCCTCCTGCTTATGTTGTTTTACTTCTCTGGTAATTTTTGATTGGATGCCAGACATTGTGAATTTTATATTTTTGGGTAGTGGTTTGTTTTATTTCTTTAAATGTTTTTGGCTTTGTTCTGGAATACAGTTAAGTTAGTTTAAATTAGTCTAATCTTGTTGAGGCTTGCTTTTAAACTTTCTTAGGATATGTACAGATCAATCTCTAATTTAGTGCTAATTTGGCCCCGCTATTGAGGTAATATACTTCCAAGAATTCTGCTTCATTCTTTGTGTTAACATTTTTTACACACTGGCTAGTGGGAACACATATTATACACACCCTTTTCTGAGCTCTAGGGATTTTTTTTTTTTTTACTGTACCTTTCTTGTGGTTCTTTCTTTGGCTTTGATAGTTTCTTCACACACATGTGCTAATCAGTACTCAGACAAAGAGTCAAGGAAAACTTCTGTAGCTATCCAGAGCTTTCTTTGAAGCTCTCTTCTGCAGTATTTTACCCCCCAAATTCTAGTCACCTTGGCTTCCCCTATCTCCACACTTTCTATTCAACTCAGCAAGACTGAGTTCTCACTCTGTTTGGATTCAGCCTGTTTTCCTATGTCTTTAAACCCATTATTTTACATACTTTGTTCAGTGTTTTGGTTTAAGGCAGAGGATTAAATTTGACCCCTATTACTACATTACAGTAAAAACTGAGTTTCTTTACTAATTTTTCCCACATAAAATTACAATAATGCCACCTTATAGACCATAAATATAAGAAAAATAATACAGTGCCATTATATAAACAATGTTACTACCTTCTCATGCTTTTTTCAAGTTTTTTTTTTTCTCTTATGAAAATTTTAGGCAGTTTTGTTAGTGGAATAAGACTTTGGAGTTGCTTGATCCTACAATTAAGTATTCATTTTCAATTTTTAAATCTTTTCTCTATCTTGGGCAAGTTACTTACCCTCTTTAAGCCTCATTTCCTTATGTGTAAAATGAATGATTGAACTTCCTTTGGAATATTGTGGCATGAACTGGAAATAAAATATAAAAAGTGTTGAATAAATAGTAGTTGTCATTAATAGTTATAATCATATATATGGCTCCATATCCTGATTTAAATCTAGTTATAAGCATTTGATGCATTGTTTTATAGTGTTCATTGATGCATAATGAATTACCAAATACATAATCATAAACTATTCCTGACTTACAGACAGAAACTATGTCTGGGTTATTTACAATTTTCCCTATGAACACAGTACATCTTCATACCTGTAGCTGTCTTATTTAAATTAAAAACTTTTTAATACAGCCAATTTGAAGATCAGTCTTGGTTTAAAACTTGTACCGGAGAACTCCCTGCGCAAGTTCACCTGAAATTAACTGGATCTCAGCAGCCCCAAGTCCTTACTGTCTGTGTCTTCCCTGCCTCTTCCTATTTCTTCTCAAGAGCAAAACATTTCTTGCTCACTCTTTTCCGTGGTAGCTGAGAAGAGGGGCTGAGTAGTGAGGGTTGGGCTGCTGAGACCAATGGCACATCCCACTCTGAACTCTCGCTACTCTTTGTCCTGAGGGTTGTGAAATAATGACTTTGGTTAAATTGCCCTCATCCCAGTTTAGAGCCCACTTGTTTTCTTCTTCAGGGAGAGGAGTTAGCCCTTGTCTACTTAGATGTGTAATTCAGTCTCTAAAAACTGAGTTTAGTTGTGCACAATTTGCTTACATCTTGGTAAAAATACTTAATCATTTCTGTTATGCAGTTAAGTTTATAGAATCCGATTTTGCATAGAATATAGGAGAGAATCATACTAAGACATTATATTTATAGATAAGGAGTGATATAGCAAATGAATTACCCTTATCTGTTTGGTTTTCTCATGAAAGGCAATTATTTGTTAAGGAGAGCTCAATGTTTTCCTGAAAATGGGCTAAAATATTGACTGTAGATAGATATTTTCCTGGGAAAAGAGAACATGTGAATTATAAAAGCCTGTGATATTTGAGTATGTGATCTCAGATGTGCTCTAAAGTTTGCTGTTCAAACTAGAGTCCTTGATTGAAAGAATGTAACTCTGAAATTATACCCCAAACAGAGAGAAAGACTCATAGGCTTATCCCATTATCTGAAAGGAAACTGCCATGATCACAGCCAATCACAAATGAATTTGGGGTCCAGAGGATGGACAGGCATTTCTTCTTGGTTCATCTCTAGCTCCTTTTTTGTCAGTGCTGGGTTTTCGTGGCTTCTCCTTAGCAAGATGCCTCGTTGCTTCTCACCCTTCTTCCTACCAGGGCACTGGCTGCTGCTTCTCTCCTCTCCTTGTACTTTCTGTTCGTCGCATTGGCCATGGATCTTGACATTTTGTCGACTATGCACCAGAAAAAAAAAAAATCTCTTTTGCAAATGACACTTGTCCATAACATAACTTTGATGCAGTTTTTAATGCTAAAAATCTTTCCTCACCTGAATAGGGACAGTACAAAGAGGGCAATGGGAGCAGAGAATGCCCTCATAACATACAAAGGATTAATATTCACAATAGAATTGCTAAAGTGTGTCTAATTTATGAACTGTTTTCTATTTTTTTTAACCATTAATCCAAGCTATCCATCATAATATAAAAGCATAGAATTTCATGTTAGTATAACTAAAAGTAAGATGATGTTTGTACCTACCCTGTGGCCTTCTAGGAAGTTATAGACTGATTATAGTTATTTCTAGAGGTATAAAAAAAGGGCTGTTGGTGCTCTCTTAATTTTCTTATATATTGTGAAATTTTGGACATGTTTAGGGAGGAGTTATCAGTGTTGTAAATAAAGCAGACTATGTTCTGCCTTCAGAAATTCCATTGATCAATGCTCGGAAAAATATGATGGCCAATTCTGGAGATAAAAATTGCTGAACTGCTATCTGAGCTCTAAAGAGGATGTGGATATGAACTCTAATTACACAGCATGCTGCAAGACAATTTGGTTGATATTGAAAAGAAACAGTCCTTACCCTTTTGAAGACATTACTGAAAAATTCCATCAAGGGCACAAGAGGAAAATGAGTTAAGAAAACACATACAAAATATATTTTTTGCATTAGGATGAGGTACAGAGAACATTTCCTTTTTGTGTACCCACATCTTTGGGTCTAAGGGTTGCTACGAGTCAAACATAAGCCTTTATGTTTTTAATTTATATTTGCAACAATATTTAAGTCCACCCAAGTGAGAAAAAATCATGAGAACCATAAAATAGTAGAGACCTCTAATTTATTTACTCTGTAGGCTCCAAACTGAAAGCCTAAGTGGCCTTTGCATTAAATAGTCTGGTTTTATAGCATTTAACATTTTCAGAACCAATGAAGCAAGGTGTTTGATACATTCTAACACTTTGCACATAAGACATTTTCTGTTTGCTGTGAGTTGTGTGCCAAATGATGGAATGTATTGCCACTTTAGAGTCTAGTTATTCTCAGTATAAAATTAAAAGGAGATGTAGAGTAGATGAGCTCCAGAAAATGGAGAGAGAACACACTGAGTTTTTTTCTGACCTAGGACAATTTTATTTTGGTGACTTAAGAGTAGTGCCTGAGTACTTGACAGCCTTGCTATGCAAAGTGCAGCTGTGGGCTAGCAGCCTGGGCACCACCTGGGAGCTTGGGCGAGCTATAGAATCTCAGACCTACTGATGCAGAGTCTGTATTTTAACACAATTCCCACGAGATTCATAAGAACATTAAACTTTGAGAGGCACTGCTCGAAACTGATGAGGTCTGCTTATATAGCGCTGTGGTTTTAGCACGGAGATATTTAATCCTTCTTGATTCCCCAGAGAATACTCTTAGAAGCAAGTGGCCATGTCAGTCTGCGTCTTCCTCCCATGATTTTTATCTTCCTACTTTTAGGTCCATTCCTAGTTGACAGTCAGGAATCAGGGAGTAGATAAATGTCTGTGGATTGTGTGTGTATGTAAAAGAAAGACTAGAGACTCAGGAATGGGGAAAATTTGAAAGACAACAAAAACTCCGAGCATATTATTGGTCTTCACATGGTTAAAACATTGAAAAAATGCTTTTTGATTTAAGGTTTTTAGTTGTAGCAATTAACCAGTGTTGGTTGATTTAAGCAGCACATGAGTTATTTGCAAGGATTTTGCTTGGTTCACAGGATCTCAGGGTGGGATGGAGAGCCCAGCTATGGCTAGGAAGCCAGGGACAGGCCTGAGTCAGCCTGCAGAGCTTGGTCTGCTGTACACTCCTGGAACTGCATAGCATCAGAGGCTGCAGCTTGCACCCTCGATGTCATTGCTACGGAAAACTGCTTGCCCACACCAGCCCTGCTCTGCCAGAACTCTGTATTCTCTGTAGTATCTCTGTTCCCAGAGGGAGCTCAGGGTGATCTCTGTAACTCTGGGTGGGCTCATCTGATTGGTCTTGCCTAGATCATGTGCCTTTGTCCCAAATGCAAGGGAAGCTGGGAAAGAAAGTCTTTGGCATCTTTGCTTTCATTGTGGGAGGTGAGTTGAGCCCTGCCTCATTAGGTTGGGAAATTCCCCAAACGTAAGAAAAGGGTTGAGATGCAGGTGGACAAAAAGAATGAGAAATGTTTGATAGAGTTTCCTGTGTGTGAGTGTGTACACACATGTGTTTTCCATTTACTAGAGACATTTATTATTTATATGTTTATTTATTTTTAAGGAGGGTGCAGCTCACAGTGGTCCATGCTAGGATTGAATCGGCAACCTTGGTGCTACCAGCACCACACTCTAACCAACTGAGCTGACTGGCTACCCCTACTAGAGACATTTATATCAATAGGACACTTTCTGATTTTATGATGAAGGTTGATAATGGGGAAAATAGGATTCCTTTTGTAGAGTTTTACTTTTCTTGTTTAAAAGTGTTAACATATATCTAAATCATGAGAATCAATCATTCTTTTAGTTTCCATTTAGCCAGGAGTAAACTTGATACTTTCTGTGAGATTGAAAAAAAAGCTTCCTAGCACTTACTCGGAAATACAGAATTCATTGCATTCTCTTTCTAAACGAGAGTCATATTTAGTGAAACCCTGATCATGTAATCAAGATAACGAGAGATTTTTATTTTGCCCGAGTGACTCAGTTGTGGAGTACACACTTTGACTTGTGTTCTGATGGGAGGGTGAGAAATTATCAGTGCCTCGGTATACATGAGAGAGCAGAAAACAAAATCAGCCAGCACTGTGTCGTATTT
This sequence comes from Rhinolophus sinicus, assembly GCF_036562045.2. Taxonomy (NCBI): domain Eukaryota; kingdom Metazoa; phylum Chordata; class Mammalia; order Chiroptera; family Rhinolophidae; genus Rhinolophus; species Rhinolophus sinicus. The sequence goes on along the minus strand of NC_133753.1, from coordinate 33,444,296 downwards.
GTACTGAGATAACACCAAGGAACAGCTGTGACTCTTTCAAATGATTCCATTTGTTTGATAATTGCTGGGTAAAAATAGTGCCACTATTGGCTATTTCAGGATGACAGATGGCCTTCTAGATTATGTTCCTTTCCTTGTATCCAAAAAGAACAGGACCAAGTCGTTCGGAAAGTTGTTGTCTCCGTGTGAGAGAGCATCAGATAAGGAGTAGGGCACCACTTCATGCCTCTGTCCTGCAGGTAGGCACTGTGTTTCCCCGAAAATAAGACCTAACCAGAAAATAAGCCCTAGTATGATTTTTCAGGATGACATCCCCTAAACATAAGCCCTAATGCGTCTTTTGGAGCAAAAATTAATATAAGACTTGGTCTTATTTTTGGGGAAACACGGTGGGAAACGGGTTGAGCTGTAAGGGAAACAGGGAGTTGAATTATTCCAGCCTGAGCAATGAAGGGAAATGAAGGCAGCTGTCTGTTGCTTAGGAACAGAAATATCTTATGCCTCTGCTACAGCTGGAGGAACCAGGTCATTACTTTTAGAGTTCACCTATCGGTTATTCAGACAAAGCTGAAGTGAGCCCTCTTTGTGGGGTGTGTGTGTGTGTGTGTGTGTGTGTGTGGGGGGGGGGTTCTCATTAGAAACCTTTTCCCCCAGCTTTCTTCCACTCAGCAAACTTCTCGATGCTTTTAATGCGCTGTCTCAAAATGTGCCAATCAAAAGTCTGTATTAACTGTGTGTATTGGGCGGGGTTAATAGATTTTCTTTGGGAGCTGGCCCTTGGGTATTTTTCTCTACCAGGAAGCTAGTGAAGCCCCATATGAGTGCCTTGTACTCAGTCTTTCAATTGAATTGCATGTGATGTTTGATGTCTTGTTGGCATTTTCGCCTGCACCTCCAGGAGGGAAGGTACACAAACACACACACACACACACACACACACACACACACCCATTTAGATCTGAAGTCAAGGAGGGAGGCAGAAACACTGATCTTCTGTGAAGTCTGAGGGCCCCACTTCCTGGTACTAAGAAGGTAGGACTAAGATTTGCAATCTTACCTGTGTATATGAATTTCTCTTGGCGCTTTGCAAAATACACATTTCTAGACTGATGTCCCAAATTCTGATTCATTAGGTCTTTGATATAGCCTGGACCCCTGTGGGTTTAAAAGTCCCCCAGGCAATTAGAGCTTAAAAGTCATTCCCATTTTCTCCCCATTCAGGCCCCTGCTAAAGAGTGTTGGGCATCAAGAACCAGGCTGGGAACAGAAAGATCCAAGTATGAAGGTCTTGGGCTTCCTCATTCCTGGCCGGAGTTGAGTGCTTGCCCTGTGTCCCTCGTAGGCAGCTCTGTGTACACATGGTCACATGGTCCCTGCAAGGGTGGCTTCATTGGTCTTCACAGTGTGAATGGGAACACTTACTGTCTCAGGAACACTCAGAAGAATTGAGGCTTGGAGTTGGGTAGAAACATAGTGGAAATAAATATCTAGGAGGTGGCTAGGCTATGTGAGACTGATTAGATGAGCCCTAATCCCTGGGTGTTTCTGACCAGGAAGAATGATAAGAACAGAATATTCTGGGCATATAGGCGAACATCATAAATATATCAGGCCAGAGCAAAACCCTGGGGATGTGTGAGCATCTCTAATTTCACTCATTCTTCTCAAGAGATCTAAGGAAAATCAAATAGCTTACGTAAGAGCTTTATAGTTGCAGCAAATAATTTTAGAAGGGAATGAGATGTAGTTCCTGTTTACTTTTTTTTTTGCCTTCGTAAAAAAGTCAGTGATTATTATTACATTGAAAATGGAGGTGATTATATAATCTTTAAAATGTTCTCAGTGTAACGATAAAAGAAATGTTGACCATTTCTCCTAGAAAGCCACAAGACAAAGGCAGTATTTCTTGGCTCTTTTTTTGCTCAGTTATATAAAGCCCATTTGTGGGAACATCTAAGTTGATCCAGAAATCTCATTTTAAAGAAAGCTGAGATGTAGCCCTTCTACCACATGCATGAAAGGAAACTCCACGGGGTGGCTCTAATTTGCATGATTCCCAAATGCAGATATGTGACTAAAGCATAATGGGTCTGATTTTCAGGTGTACCTGACCATGAAAATCAATCTCAACAACTACATGGCCACACTTGAAACAAACTCACATCTCTCACACTGGCTTCCCAAATCCTAAAGACTTTGATTTGAGAAAGAAGAAACAGAAGACGTTTCAACCAGATTCACAGTGAAATTTGAGTTTTGAAGTCATTTGAATTTTGGATTCTTTTTTAAGCCCCCACTCACTCCCTTCATCTCAGCCCAGAATCCAAAATGAAGCTCTCCCCCTTCTGGCGATGTGGACTAGGAAGAGTCTAAGAGAACATTACACAGATTTCAATCAACCTTTAGTGGGAGATGTAGCGATGTGAAATGGGAGGGGCTCGGAGGGGCAGTCAGGGAGTTGTTAGAGGATTTCTCTAGAAGCTATGTCTCTGTAGCAAGCACACTTACTTTATAATGTGTACTTAGGATGATGAGAGTGTTGGCTCAAAACCCCCAGAACATCCCTTGGTGCTACCAATATAAGCTACGAACAGTCGTGATACACAAAGTTGGGAACTCTCCCCATCGTGTCTTGCTATTTATCAATTTGGTTTCTTTGTGAGTCCATTTCTCCCAATACATAGACTCAATATGCCTGTAAGGAAGAGGTTAGCCATATCCCACCTCAGGATATCACCACAGCAGATACTACAGTGTTTGCCCGTAGCAAACACTTGGTAACTTTATTATTAATAATTTTCCTAGTTGGCTCTCATAATGAATTAAAACAAAAAAAGAGAAGTGGGCCTTTTCTTACCTATCTTTTAATTGACACATATAGTATACACATAGGGAAGAACACACACAAATTTACCTCTTGATGCATTTTAACAAAATGAACACACTTATTTAGTACCTAGATTAGGAAACAGAACATTGTACCTCAGATGCCCCCTCCCTGTGTTCCCTTCCAGCACTACCTCCCCCAAAAGTAACCCTTGTTGTGCTTCTAATATTTTTTTCTGGTCTTATTGACTCGGCTCAGGCAGAGTCCCCTTTCTCCAGTGGATCACTTTCTCCCTTTCTGTTGGAATATTCCCAGTAACATACAAACATGCTTTAAAATCATCCATCTTAAACAATTCTTCCTTGACCAATATCCCTTTCTAGTCAATGCTCCATTTTGTTGCTCCCTTTCTCAGTGAAGCTTTTTGAACAAAAGTCCCACAGTCAGTGTTTCTACTTTCTCACTTTACAGTTTTCTTTTCATCTTAGATCTGACTTCTGTTTTTGGCATTCTACTGATACAGCTCTTGTCAAGATTGCAGTGACCTCCATGTTACCAAATCCAATAGAGAGCGCTGTCAGTCCCCTTTCCCATCTCTCAGCATCACTTGATATCATTGGCTCTTGCCCATTTGAAATACGTCCTTTCCATGGCTTCCATTTATTATTCATTTAGGTGACTGCTTGTTGAATGCCCTTTTTCTCACCTAGACTCCAACTTCCACAAGGGCAGGGAATGTCTAACTTTTTCACTGCTTTAGCCCCAGCATCCAGTCTAGTGAGTGCTAGACAGTAGATTGACAAATATTTGTTGCCTGGGCCTTAGGGATTACAATACATATCCAATCACTTCTGTCTCATATCTACTTTAATGTCTTGCAGGTACCTCAAATTCAACATGTCCAGAGTGTGTTTATCATCTTAGTCCACAAACTCCTTCCTTCACTAGTGTTCCCTCTTTCAGTAGACACCATCCGTTAAGCCAGAATTCTGAACTCCTTCTTTCGCATCCCTACATCCAGTGTATCACTAATGCCAGACCATGCTACTGCCTAAACACCTTTTCCGCGTGCATTCACTTCCCTCTAGTTTCATTTTCGTCCTTCTGTTATGTCACCACGTCAGTTACTGCAGTAGCTTCTGAACTGTGTTCTAAACTCTGGTATTGCTTCCCTCTAATTAGTTCTCTACATAGTAGCCAAAGTGGTCCTTTTAAAAATACAAGTCTAATTAAATCACCCTCATATAGTAGACATTGCATCATATACTATCCCCCAACATATAAAACTAGAGTTAACGTAGGGTAAGCAAGACAGGGCAGGACTGCACTATCAAATACAAATGACTTGATAAGTAAATTGTGTTTAATTTAAATATCACTGTTTTTCCAAATCTTCAGAGCATCTTTTGGATTTCCATACAACTATTGACCCATCAGGTGCTTTTTTGTTTCTGCATCTACCTTTTCTTTCAACTGAAGTCTACATGCTTTTTCAGTAACAGAGGGAAGATTTGCACTAATCATTAGAAGGAAATGTATAAGCAGAACTAGTTATCTGGGGTTGGTGCACTACCTGGCAATTCATTCATTGACAACTTATGAAAACATTAAAAAGAGAACTCCTCAATCTCCCTACATTAATATTAAGGATTGTTAGTGGTCCAAAGTCAATTTATTATTGTTTTCCTTCCTTTGTTAGACATAGATTTCCAACTAGTAAAGGAAGTGGCATTTTGTAATTACGAAAGGGCCTTTAAGTGCTTTAGTCAATGATATTTAGATTCCCTATGACAAAAGCCAAAACCTAAGTTTAAAGTGATAATTCAATAGCTGCTCTTCTCCATCAGTTGGTGCCTAAGTAGTTGCTTGCAGAACAGCTTGACCAATTGAAGGACAAAGTTGAAAAGTCCTTTGTTGTTGATGACGTTCATGGTTTTAAAATTTAAGAGCAACAAGGCATGACTATTTTCCTGTTTTCAGAATTAGCAAGAGTAGACGGACAAGATTAATAGGTGGGTTCATTATGCCTAAGAAGTTGACTGGGTTTGTTGTTTTCTTTTTAGAAAATAATTGCTTTTCTGGAGTGCAAAAAGCTTTTGCGCATTCAGTGTCAAGATCTGTTATGCTGATTAGGGGATGAAGTCACTCTTCCCACTGTTTGTAGGACAGAAAGTCAATAAATGTGATCGGAGGCTTTGTGCAACATTGAAAAGTCTCCAGCAGATTTCTCACTTGGGACCCACTAAAAACCAGAGGACTCCAGGAAATAAAGTCAAATTGTCCTCTTTTGACTTAGAGCCATAAACATAATGGAATGATTTCTCCCATGAAAGATTTGAGCAAAATAATCTCTACTGATTTCTTTGGTTGGGTCATACCCTGCTTTCTTTTCTTAGGTGCTGTTGTTTCAGAAAGTAGTATTGGAAATGCATTATCTGTTTAATATTGTGTAACAAGATACCTTATTTTAAATGGGTACAGAGAGGTAGTGGAATGCTTAATTAAGATCATGGGCTCTTGAACCAGAGATCTGGATTCAAATGTTGACTCAGCTGGTTGTGTGACTTTGGGTGAGTAACTTACCTACTCTTTGCCTCTGTTTCTTTATCTACAAAGTGGGGGAAGATAACAGTGCCTCTCACAGAGTGTTTCGGTGATAATTAAATGTATTTGTGTAAAATGCATGGCAGATAGTGATGACTACTACCCTGTTTCCCCGAAAATAAGAGCTAGCTGGACAATCAGCTCTAATGCGTCTTTTGGAGCAAAAATTAATATAAGACCTGGCATATTATATTATATTATATTATATTATATTATATTATATTATATTATATTATATTATATTATATTATATTATATTATATTATATTAAAGACCTGGTCTTATATTATAGTAAAATAAGACCGGGTCTTATATTAATTTTTGCTCCAAAAGACGCATTAGAGCTGATTGTCTGGCTAGGTCTTATTTTCGGGGAAACGCGGTACTAGAATTACTATTATTATTGAGGTTACGGGAGAATGGCCCAAAGTTATCTTTTGGTCTTTCAGGGGACACTCTAGGTAAATTCGTTCTGGCATTAATATCTGTGGATAGATGAATCCTTGCACATGGAGCCAGGTTAATGTTTAATAACTGGTCTCCTGAGGCTTGACAAAGCAAGCAGATATTTGGAAATAAAATGGAATCCATGTTTCATGGTGTCTTAATAGAAAGGTAGGTCTAATTTCCACCTATTTTTTCCCCCTAAAAAGTTACAATGATGGGGCAAAAGCTGATAGCTCTCGCTATAACATCCCATCTTGTAAACTTCTCTCACATTTGAGTTTTTGCTGGTGTTGGTACAAGGCATTAGGATCCCATTCACCCTAGGAGGCCCAGGCCGAGGTTCTGGTAGCCACTTCAGAGAAAAAGGGGTTTGCAGCCACCAGGGACATAAGACTCATTGGGGAATAAGGGTAACCTTTTTGCAAGCGGAGAAAGAGCAAGAAGAGGCAGGATATTGCTCTACCTTGGGTTAGGAGGAGCATGGACAAGCCTTCCCTCTCTTCCCGCCTTTCGTTTCAGATGCTACATGACTGGGTGGATCCCTTTGGTGGAAATGTAGAGGGTAGGAGGGTTGGGGGCTTTGTAGCCGTGGGTGATTTGGCTTGGGGGTTGGAGGGAGGACTGCTGCCCTGGGTAAAAGGAGGGGCCCAGCAGGTCCCAGAGCTGTAGATGCGGAGCAGGGAATGAGAGAGAAGGTGCTTTGTGTTTCCTTCCAAGTTGCCCATCTCATTTCACACGTTATAAGAGGGACAAGGATCCAGGTTCACTGAGGTCAGCCCCAAAAGTAGAGGGGCTGCATTTGTCCCATGGGCCTCTGAGTGTGGAATTCCGGATGAAGGAAGGAGTTGGATGGTTTTAAATTTATCGGGAGTGTTTTCTTAATAACAACTCCCCAAAAACAACTACAACAAAAGCTTAACCTTCTATAGAAAATACAATTTTTGTTTCTTTTTAGAAAAAAAAAAAAAAAAAAAGCACAACTGAGCTCTTTGTCTGCAGTGTTCTTTTATCTGGATCCAGGTTTTTATAAAGCCCTGAAATTCATCGATACATGAAAAACTGAGGCCACTGTTGACAGGAATTGTGTATGTTAGTAAATTATGCATAAGAGTAGCAGAAAAAAAACAAGCCTCTGGGATTATATCGAACAGTTTCCTGGCTGTGTTCTGTGAGTGAATGGTAGAGGGCTGGCGGCGAGTGGGTAGGGCGGTGACCGGTGAAAGAGTAAAATTAGCTTGGCTGGGTTGACTTTTCTCTTTGAACAGGACCTTGTGCCCAAATGTCATATATATCATCTTGCTTGAATGGAAACAAAATATGCTCGGAAAATAAGTCCCTGGTGTGCAGGGACTCCCTGTTGGCGATAGTTTCGGGTGCTGTCACTAAGAGAGGAGGTGATCTTTGCCCCCAACTTGTGAAACTGCTCCCCGGGCTTTGGCTAAGGGACATTCCTTCTTTCACCTTTTAAAATTCTACTAATTGCTTTTCTTCTGACCCTAGAGAAAGCTGGAATGTTTTATTTCCTGATGAGCATTTGAGAACTAGATCCTTTGATTTACCTTCTACCTCCTCCTTCTAAGATATGTACCCCCATGCACACACACATAATGTGTGTGTGTGTGTGTGTGTCTTGCATTTGCTCTTTGTGGTAAGCACATTTTTTCACCCTTTGTGTGTGTGTGTGTGCGTGTGTGTCTTGCATTTGCTCTTTGTGGTAAGCACATTTTTTCACCCTTTGTGTGTGTGTGTGTGCGTGTGCGCGTGCGCTTACAGATTTGAGCATTGGCTTGCATTTCAAACCAATTGTCTCTGTTGCTTTTGCTCTTGAGAATGGGATGTTAGGGGATTCAAAATAATGAATCTCAGCTCACTGTTGACTCATGTCGGGTGATTTGCGCAGCAGCAGCTAAAGCTGACAACCTGTGAGATCAAGTTCATGTGCGTCAGTAGCTGCCGCTGCAGTGCTGAGAGTAGATGTGGGACTTGAAGGAACTGTTATCTGGTACCCTTACAGAACTCTAAACCATTATGTGAAAGACAAAATCATGGAATGTTGCATCAGGAAAAGATGCTAAAGACAGTTCAACTTCTTAGAATAGGGAACAAGATGAAAGAGAGAGAAAGAATCAAGCCAGAAATCATAATAGAATGTAATCCCAGGCTAGGAGAGAACTGAAGAAGTCAGTTGGGAAAGAATAAAAGGATAAGTTGATAGAGATGCTTTGCATATTGAAAATTCTTATTTTGGTAGAAATCATTTTTTTTAAATGTCTTACATAACTATGTGTCCGTATTTTGACACTTATTAAATTGCATCATCTATTTTTAAGGTTGTTTTGGGAAATATGAAAAAATCCCTCTAGCATGTGGCAGGACCCCAACTAAAATGGGTAAATGCAAAAGAGAATTTGACTCAGATAACAGAGAATTCTAGAGGTAAGGCCGACTAGGTGAGGCTGGACCCAGGGAATCAAAGATCGTATTTCCTTCACTCCCTCTGTCCCTTCCTTTTTTTCTCTCTTCCTGACTCTCTTTCTGCATCTCTGTCCCTTTTTCCTTAGCCCTCCATCCCCCAACCATTAATTCTCTCTTCTTTCTCTCTTTTTCTCTTCTTCTTCTCCTTTCTCTTGGCTACTTCTCTCTCTGATTCTGCCCCTGTCCCCACTGCCCCTTCCCCAGCCCGTGCTCACCGTGCCTCCCTGATCTCTCTGTCAGTGTCCCTGCCAATTTCTCTCTCTGGTCTCACTGTCTCTCTCCTTCCGCTTCCCACTCTTTACCTCCCAATCTCTCTCCTTCTGTCCCCTCTCCTCTGCTCCTACTTTTCATCCCTCTGTCCTTCACACCTCCAAACCCCTTCTTCTCTTTGCCCCCTTGGCCACCTTTTGCCTCCCTGCCTCCATTTTTCTCTCTTGCTCTGCCTTCCACTCCTTCTCTCCATCTCTATTCCTCTTTCTCCCCTCTCTCCGCCCCTTTCATAGTTCTGTTGTCCCACATGCTAACTTTATTCTAGGGCAGGCACTCTTCTATGGTGACCTCCCTGCAGCTCCAGACTTACATTATCGAGCTTAGACTTTCCAATGGAAAAAGAGTTGTTTCTTTTTCATAATAGTTTCAGCAAAATGTCCCAGGATTGCCTCTCATTTGGCTGATGTGGGGCTGGAATATGCTGACAGAACTTAGAGCTGAGAACAGGTGGTAGTATCCCTTTCTGAACCATGTGGACAGAAGTTCAGGAAAATCAAGGGGCCAGAGGAGGAGAATTGGGGATTGGATTCAGAAGAAAGGAAAACAACAAGGTGCCATTACTATTCCCATTGGTTTGTCCGTTGACTAGTCGTCTACTGACTATATTTTCTACAAGATATTTATAATAATCCAAATTAAAAAAGATGTAACTCCCTCCCCCCCACATCTCAGGAGGATACAAAATAAAGGTGTGTTTCTGTCTCCACAGTCCAATGCAGGTGGAGCAGCTCCCTATAAGGCTTCCCTCAATGTGACCACACAGGGATTGAGGCTTTTCTATCACATTGTGCTGCTGTGCTGGAGTCCTGCACTTCCAGGCGCATGAGTGAGAGGGCAAGAGTGTAAAACACTCAGGGTTTTATGGCCACACACAGATGGTGTACAGGATTTCTGCCCACACCACATTGGTCGGAACCCAATCCCTTGTTCCCACTCTCACTGCAAGGGATGCTGGGAACTCAGTTTTCCTTTGTGCTCAGAAAGAAAATAAAGGGGGTTTGAGGAATGCACAGCACTGTTAGGGCCATAGTCAGCTTGTTTGAATATGTGATCGGTCAGTAGCCAGAACTGAACCAATATAAACTTATGTAATGCTGGGTATTTATGAGATACTAGGTTGGTGCCAAAGTAATTGCGGTTTAAAAGGTTAAAAATAATGGCAAAAACTGCCATTATTTTTGCACCGACCTAATATAAATATGCTTTTTGCACCGACCTAATATAAAAATGCCTTCCACTTTTTCTTTGGATCTATACCTTGTCCTAAAATTCTGTTTTTTCACAAAGCCTTCTGATAGGGCACCGTATTTAAGAGCTTGGGCTTTGGAACCAAATGGCGTGAGTTAACCCTCAGCTTCCCCATTTTCTTGTGGCAATTGTGAAGAAATTAGCCTTTCTAAGTCTTTGTTTCCTCTTCTCATGCATTGCACAAGAAAATATCATTAACAATAACCCAAATTTAAAAAGCACTCACCTGAAACCAAAACACATAATGTTATATGTCAATTATATCTAAATAAAAAAACATTCAAATCACTTTGGTAGTTGTGATTTTTCTTTTCTTTTTCTAGCTATAATTTTACTTAGCAACTCAATGAAGCACAGCAAGTCAGTGGTGCATCTGGGCGTGGGCTGCACTGTACACTCTAGCTCCCCACCCACTAGAATCTGATAATTTCAGAGCTAAAGAGAGTTAGTTCAGGGGTCACTCATTCCAACCTCCTCATGTTACAGAAGGGGAAACTGAGGCCCAGAGAGGCTGTCTGACTATGCACACAGTCAGCAGGTTGGTGCCAGAGCTGGAGGCAGATTCCACATCTCCTGATTGCGCGTCTGTCAGCAGGAGGCTCCTCTCTCCAGCATGGCCTTTCCCTTTTCCCAGTCTTGTTACTTCAACAGATTAAGACGGGCAGCCTGAAAAGCCTCCTCAGTTTTATGTCGTGGCTCAAAGGACAGCCTGCTCATTTCATTAGGGTGTGCCACCCCTGCCCCACACGCAATTACGTGTAGAGACTTATCTGTGTTCTAACCACAGAGACTGCCCTATCTACAGAAACTGTACTTTAAAACTTGTCGGTTTTACAGAGATGCTGCTGCAGCTCAGTGAGGGGTGATAAAGACATAGGTAATTGCTGTAGAATAATGCTGCTGCCAAGAAGATGACTGAACTCCCACACAGAAGGTGAACAGATGGTATATTTATTGAAATTCATAGGCTGTGTGATGGAATAATTTAACTGATGGCTGGGCACCCTCATTTCAGAGTGAGGGAGGCTCATAGAAGAATGAGTGTGCCACTAGGTGGCATGATCATCTAGGGCCCAGTGTGTGTCCCCTCTCAGAAAGGGAGACCTGGGTTCTGTGTTTACTGAAGATTCCCTTCAGTTCACTTCCTAGTCGGGGCTGCAAACCTTCCCTGTGGCTGAGTAGGAAACCATCATTTAAAAAAAACTTTAAAATCACTTAAATTAAAAGTAAATATATACCACTAAGGAGAAAAAGCAATCACATGAAAGGGTATTAAATCCCTAAAGAGATGGGGCCACGCCTTCGAGGGGGAGGGTGGTGTCTGGATCAGGAGTAGCTGTGGGCTCCAATAATCTTTCAATCATTGGCCAGTCTGGGCCTAATGATGTCTCCTCCTCGCTGCTTTCCTCCCTCCTCAGCCTTGCCCACTGCTTGTAGTGCAGAATCTGAAAACGTTGACTCTAGAAGCTTTAGTTTGGAAATTGATAGGACTAATAGCATTCATTTTTCAGGAAGAATAAAGGAATCCACTGTGAACTAATGTGAGGGGATGGAGGAAATGATAAGATAGAGAAGGTTGGGTGATTACAAGTTAGCCTGTGGCGCTTCTCTATCCTTATCTCTGTTGTCTTAGTAATTAATTTTTCTAAAGTTTCCTTTTTTTTTTTAAACTTTGGTTTCTGAATCCAGGGCACTAAAAAGCATTACCAGTGTTTTTGGGATGCCCACCTCCTTCTGATTTTATGTGGGATCCACTTCCTGTTTATGTTTGATTTCATAAATGAACTCATTCATCCACTCAACAAATATTCATTGAGTCTGTCTTTGTCCAAACTTTTACCTTTTTCTTGTGTCTCAGTTTTCTCATCTGTAAAATGGGGATAAATACCTGTCTCGCAGGATTGTTGTAAGGATTAAATGAGCACTGTTATGTAAAATACTTAAAACAAAGCCTGGCAAACAAAAATCACGTGATAAATGTTAGCTGTTATTTAGTACTTCTGTTAACTACCACCATCACTACCTAGTACTGTATTATTACTGCTACTATACTACTGTATTTTTACTACAATTACTATGAGTACTACTACTGCATAATTACTACAACTATATTATCACTACTATATTACCACTATTGTTACTCCTATTGTATTACTTCTACTCTTAACTTGAATTTTGAGTCCCTATTTCTCCTAACTGCAGAAAATATTAGGTTGGTGCAAAAGTAACTGCGGTTGAAAAGGTTAAAAATAATTGCAAAAACCGCAATTACTTTTGCACCAACCTAATATATAATCTTGTCGATTTAAGGTACATTTATTCTCTTCTGGATTTTCAGGTAAATAGTTAAATTGAAAAATTCTTCTTTCCACCACTTTATTTTTCCTCAGAGGATGAGCTAACCACCTGGGATTTACTTCCGACCCTGCAGTGGGGGCAGGGCCATGTGGTCCATAATTATCATCTATCTGCACTGGGTACCTCGTCTTCAGTTTATTTTTTGGCCTCTGTCCTTACACATCTCTGAGGTCTGGACTGGCCTCTTAGCCATTTTTGAGCCTGGTGGAGGTGGGGGATGGGATGGGCAGACACCACTGAGACATTTTCACATGATCTCTGGCTCCTTGCTGGCCCCCTGTTTTGTGGGGGCTGAGCTTAGGCTTCTCGGGGAGCTCAGGCACCTGTGGGGCTCAAGCTGGACCAGAAGTCTTTCTTCAAGGCCTACAGGCTCCCTGGGCTATGCTCCTTTGTCCTGGGGTCTCCAAACTTAAGGGAATTTTTATAATTCTTTGCTTTACCTATGCTTTGCCATTCCCCTACCCCAGTACTCTCCAAATTTTATTTTTTTCTTTCCTAATTCCTCAAATCAAAATTCATTATTTATGGAGGAAATTCAAGTGTGGAGCAGGCAAACACTTGTTGGTCTCTTTTTTTTTTTTTGGTGAGAAGGCTATTGGGAAGAGGGTGAATAAGGTCTTGAACTATGCCTCTGAAATTATATCCTGGAGGTGACTAGTGAGGGCTCAAGTACATTGTCAGCCATGAGCAATGTGCACTTAACAGTCGTTTGGGAACAAAGTTCTTGAATGTGGACAACTTACCAATTCAAACTGAAAATAGGTGGTGTTGGTAAGGCTAGAATGAACCAATGAAAATTCTGGATTATACACTAGACAGAGAAATACAATCTCTTTGAATACAGGCTATTCAACATAGGCCAATTAAATACTGCCAATAGGGACCCTGTCATACTTTTAATGAATAAATAGAATGAGTTTCCACTTTGTAGACTTTGTACTTGAAAATAGTTTGTTTTATGCAGTTTATGATCATCTTATAATTTTGCATTATTACTATAAACTCTAGGGATTTCCTCTTTTATCGTATTTTCAAAAAGAGATGGATTAATGAATTTTCCTTTCATGTTTTACTTGGGACCAAAATTAGTGGATTGTTAGAATTGATATTCATCTCATTAGACTGTGATGATCAAAGTCAGAGTTCAACTAACTATGGCCTGTGGGCCAAGTCTGGTCCACTGCCTGCTTTGTATAACTTAAGAGCAAACAGTAGTTTTTAGTCTCAAATGGTTGAAAATAAGCAAAAGAATAATAATTCATGACATGTGAACATTATGTGAAATTCAGATTTCGGTGTCTATACATAAAGTTTTATTGAAACACAGCCATACTCATTCATTTACATATTGTCTGTGGCTGCTTTCGCACTACACTGGCAGAGTCCAGTAGTTGCAACAGAGACTATATGGCTTGCAAAACTGGAAGTATTTAGTATTCAACCCTTTACAGAAAAAGTTTGCTGACCCTTGGTTGGGATTTGGATGCAACATGAAGAAGAATGTAAGGGGGAGCATTCTGTTTAGAATTCTCTTTATATTGTCTACAGGTGAGAGCAAAGCAGCCCCTCTGGGGAGGCGTTGATCTGGACAGTGGGCAGGAGTTGTGCTTTCATCAAGCTGTGCATGGTGTTGTGTCAGTTCCATCTCTCATTGTGGCTCTTAAAGCCTGCTGTTATTTTATGCCACCTGCATAACCCGATTTGCATCTTAAATGAATACCCAGCTACCACTTGGACTTTTTTGCAAATAAGGAGAATGCTTTTATGAAGCCATCTGTAGATGAAAAGTAAACAGCAGCTAACAACAGTCCTGGAATATGTGATTGAGGGAGTTCGTGCACAGCAAGAGTCACATGGCTGATTTGCTTCCCAAGTCGGGAACCTACTAGAGAGATTTGAGTATCGACAAGATAGGGGAGGCAGGTGGGAACCATCTGGATGATAAAGGGAAGACAAAAGCAACTTGAAGCCCAAAGGCACACTTGGATCAGGGATTGGGCCAGAGCTTGTCCTCGCATCCTGAATGCCCAGTGCCCTGGAGCTCTCTGGGCTCCTCCTAGAGCCTGGCAGGCTGCCTAAACAGCAGTGAACCCCCACCTCCTGTGGGGCTGCACTTGTTGTGTAGGGGAACTTTCCTGTAGATACTCAAATGACAGAGGTTTCAAAGTGGATCTGGACTCAGGTCCCTCTTTAAGGATGCTTTTGTCTTAATGATGTCAGATTGCATTAATCTTCTTTCTTCTTTTTTCCTTTCCTTAACAACTCCTAGTCACCCTGTACCCCCAGAGGAGTTGTCAGAAGCAAACTACAGAAACATGTAGCAATTCTGAGCTTCTAAATGCAAAATAGAAAAGTGAAACAAGGATTGAGGAAGTAAATGTGATGAGTCAGAATAATTCTCATTGAGTTCCTCCCTGACATTCCCCCTCTCTCATCCCCTCTCAGTTCTCCTCCTTGAGTAGTTAAAAGACCTCTTACCAGGGGAGGAGAGGGGAGGGGCGGAGAAGAGAGGAGAGGAGAGAAAGGGAGAAAGGGAAGACCTCTTTTCTTCCTCCCCTATCTTCTCTCTCTCTCCCCCATCCCCTCTACTCTCTTTGCTCTTTCACCCCACCTCTCTCCTTCTTCTCCTTCCCCTCCTTCCTCCTTTTCTCTTTTTCCTCCTCCCCCGTCCTGTACCCTCCTCCCATTTGTGCCCTGTTCTTCTTGATTCCCTTTTCAGGCCGAGTCCTGGGGTTGTGAGAACACAATTATTGCCCCCTCTCCCTTTGATTAGGGATATGACAGTAGAGAGGATCCATGCCTGGCATCCTGGGTAGATTCAGGGAGAAGGCTGATCTCCTGGAGGGATTCTGTTGCCATCACGTATTGTTGTATACTAGAACCAGCTTCTAGGCTACAGAATGCCTTGGAGATCTCTGCAGATACTCAGCGATATGCCAGGGCATCCAAAGTTCCTATGACTCCCTCTCATAGGGACAGACACCAAATAAGAGTGTACGCTTGAGACCTGAAAGAGTCAGACAGCACAGAAGGGTGTGTGTTGGGAAGATGTGACAGGGTCAGTCTCTGCCCATGGTGGGCCAACATCTCAGGGGATCACTAGCTCCAGGGAGCCATTCAAGAAAGCACTGCCCATTTCCTGTGTGAAAGATTATTTGGGATGCGTGATCTCCTCAGGAGGAGGCCGTATGCCCCTATTCCCACCACCACCACCAAAGTGGCCTTGTCTGGAACTTAGGGACACCTTAGAGAGGAGTGGGACAAAGGGGAACATTTTCTTTTTCCGGCCTTCTACCTCCCCCTCCCCCCCCTGCCCCACCCGCCACTCTGGTTCAAGCTGTTGTTTCTCAGTCTAGTTGTGTAGGACACAGCTGTCTGTCCCATGCTGGTATTATGAGCTTTGTGCCCTCCCCCCCCCCCCCCCCCCCAGCTGAGGCAGTCGGTCACCAGTCGTTGCTCATGGCAGCTCACGGTAGCTCACGGTAGCCCATGGCAGCATAGCAGCTACCGGGCCAGCCCGAACATTTTCTATTTTACTGACTTTTCTTTTTTTTCAATAGAGGCTCAAAATCAGAAATTAAGTTATAGGAAATAAGTTGTTTCTTGCACACTAGAATTTGTGATTTATAAAATTTGTACCAGATATAGTCACATATCTTAAATACTATGTGCCAGCTGTTGTACTAGATGATTTTAAAGCATTTGCTCATTTAATTCTTTTCATGACTTTGTGAGGCAGTTGTTTTAATCCCATTCTGCAGCGGAAACTAAAGCTTTCAAAGGTGCATTATTTAGCCTAAGGTAACATAGTCAGAAGGGGGAGGAGCTACGATTTGGGGCCCAACAATATGACTGGAGTTCCCCCAGCTCCATGTGCCCTAATACTTGAGAGTCAGGTAGGACCCTATGATAGGTCCTTGATATCTACTTTGCATAACTGTTAGTGAAGCAAACCTTCCTTTTCCTTTTTTTTAAATTATAGTTTATTGGGGTGACCATTGTTAGTAAAGTTACATAGATTTCAGGTGTACAATTCTGTAATACAGAATTGCAAACCTTTCCTTTTTGATGAAGAAACTTTTCTAGGCCTTTCATAATGTGCTCTGCAGGTGCTCTGCTAGCATGGGATACAAAAAGAATAACATTCACTTCCCTTCAGGGATGTAACAATCTGCCTACTTTTAGTTCTCACATGGAGAATACTCAGTATGGACGGGTTGAGTGGATAAATTTGAAAGGTACAAAAGCATCAGTGAGGGAAATGTCTAACTTCAAATGTGGCATCAAGAATATTGCAATCATGCTCATAGAAGAAGAACTTGAAAAAATCAGAACACTGATTCTGGTGGAAATAGAGATTTGAGTTTAGAATGATCTCTGCCTTAGGCAGTGTGGAAAGCCTGTTGGTTAGAAACCTGACCCTAGCTGAACAAAGCCCTAGGGAACAACTGGGTTCAGAGCAGAGAGACAGGCTGATCTGATCTGAGCAGGTTCCTTTATTTTTAACATCAGGTACTGATGAGGGAAACCAGAGTCAGTGAATCTCCCAGGGTAGAACTGTATTCAGAAGAGAGAACTCATTTTGGGAAATAGCACCCCTTTTGTGGCGTCCACAAAACTAAAAAAGGGATTAATAAAATGATTGATGTAGGAAATCTAGGTTATATTATAACTTCTATTATCCTATATCACACACACTGTTGAATACGGGATATACCATGAGGCTTCAGTTTTCTCTAAGGGAAAGAAGAAGGAGCTGGTTAGTGATTTTGGTTGCCAGGCAATAAGCATTGTCCTCCAATTTTCTGCCATTTTCTTGTTGGTACCTCTGTTCTGAAAGCAAATGGTCAGGAAGGCCCATTTGTTGAAGTTGTATTAGAGTGTTAGGGATCTTTGGTGGTTAGCAACTGATACTGCCTCTGGATGCTTTAAATCAAGAGGGTATTTACTGGCACGATAGAGAAGAGCTCACAGGTTAGAAACAGTGGCTCAGAAAGGGCGGGAACCAGGTAGCGCTGAAGGTCTTGAGGCTGGAATCTCTTCCTGGCTCGCTGTGGCCACCACAGTGGGAGTCAGTTACCTCTAGCTTTAGTCCGTCTATTCATCACTCTCCTCCCAATTCGAGTCCGGAGACAGAGGCTCTGTTTGGCCTGGGTTGGACTAGGTACCCACCTCTTGGCCAGGGGAAGGCAAAACCTCTTGATTTAAGTTCCAAAGACTAATCCAATGGAGAAGAGGAATTTCCTCAAGGAAAGAAGTGGAGGGTTGTTGCCACAAGAAGGTGGCGTGGATGCCAGGTACCCACGCCAGCCAGCACCTTGGTGGGAAGGGCTCAGCTTCTTGAAGCTCTGTGGATAGCGACATAGGTTCCTTGGTGTGATCTTGATAGTCTTTTGTCATCTTGCACTGCTCTCTGCGGACATGCCTGTGATAACAGGTCCTCGTGTCCTGCCACCCTCAGTGTAACCTGATCTAACTTTCCCTCTCTGACCTGTGTGTGTTTGCTCCTTCTACTCTGATGCCAGCTTCTCTTTACCAGGTACTAATCTCGTCCTCTTGTGTGCTCTCATACAACTTTTTGTTTTTTTGGAATGTTCTTCAGATCCTCGTTTTTCTGGACCAAGACTCCCCTGTGTACATATCACTGCTGCTCTGATGAATACAGATAAAGCACTTAGTATGTCCCAGGCTTTTTAAAAGCATTGCCTATATGTTAACTCGTTTAATCCTCCCAACCATCCTTTGCTGCTAGTATCTCCATTTTACAGGTGAGGACACTGGAAGAGGAAGTTAAGTCACTTGTCCAAAGTCAAACAACTGCTAAGTGGCTGGAACAGAATTGAAACTCTGCCTTCTGGCTGCAGAGTTTGTGTGCATAACTAGCTTTGAATATCTTTCATGTCTCCTGTACCCTCAACACCCATCAGATATTAGTTCTACCTCTTAATAATTCTGCTTTTTCCCCCCTGCTCCAAATACCCTATTACTTGAGAGTCAGTTAGAACCTTTTGATAGGCCTTCGGAATCTACTTTGCATACAGCTGTTAGTGAAACAAACCTTTCCTTTGACCAGGAGACTTTTCTGGGCCTACTGTCATGGTAAGCCCCCATCTTCCAAGAGTAACCTTAATAGCATAAATCAGGTATGGTTGAAAGGGGCTTATTATGAATAACAAAAGATGCTCCACTTATCTCCGTCACTAAGGAAATTCCAAAAGTTTTAGAAGTTCTGTTCCTGGACTGGGATGACCAAATGTATATGTCTTCTTATATCAGGATATCACATGCTATAATTGAGTTCTTCATGATCTGTTTGGAGACCACTTAACATGCTACTCATTCTTCAAGTGTATTAAGCACCCTGTTGCTAAAGGTATCTTACCAAAAATTCAACATGATCATATTGTTCATCTGCTCATACTGTGTTGCCCTGAAAATAAGACCTATCTGGACAATCAGCTCTAATGCGTCTTTTGGAGCAAAAATTTATATAAGACCCGGTCTATAGGACCAGGTATAATATAATATAACCTAATATAACGTAACATAACACCTGGTATAATATAATATAATATAATATAATATAATATATAATATAATATCGGGTCTTATATTAATTTTTGCTCCAAAAGATGCATTAGAGCTGATGGTCTGGCTAGGTCTTACTTTCTGGGAAACGGTAGATAATTTTAGAAACACTTTGCTCGTTTTGCTCCAGCCAGGACTTTGAGGTAGTTCTTTAGATCAATTCACAAACTTTAGCAAGTAAAGCTGACTTCCTGCTAGCTGCCACCCAGGGGGTAGGAGCCTGGCATAAAAGTAATCCCTGCTGGAGTGTTGCAGACATCAGAAATTGTTTTTTTCTGTAGATCGGCATTCTCCTGAAGACTTTGTGGGTTTCCTCATGTCCTCCAAGGGTATCACCAATGAGGGAAGTTTGCCAGTAATTCCTGAGACAGGTTGACCCTCCTTCTTGTCTAGTTCTGGAAACTCCTAATCACAGGAGACTGAACCCCAGTTTAGCTCTTGTATACTGCCCAAACTGGATATTTAGCTCAAACCCCATCCACTACCGGGCATTAACGGATAATTGCCTACTCCCAATGGAACCGCCCATCTCTGCCTTTTCTCAGGGTCTCCCACTTCTATGGAGTTTTCTACTATGGATGCCCTCAGTTATGCCACATTTGGGACTTGATTTAGGACTGCCAACTCTGAGGAGGTTACAGTTTGCCTTTGTTTTCTTCACTTCCTTGCTTTCCCCCTGGAGTCCTTTCCTTAGGTGTGTGATCAGCTTCTTCTCACTGCAGCATGTCTCAGAGGGCAGATGCCAGTTTCCTTCTAGGGCTTCACTGAGAGCAGCTCAGTATAATGTGAAATGCAAATCTGAGATTCCTTCCATCTTGGAGCCAACGCGGAGTCAGTTTTTGAGTTTCCATGATGTTTGTGTTTCTTAATAATCATATTTAGGTCAAACTTTTATGAAGGCCTTGAATGCTGGCTTTCTCTAGTTTCAATCTTGTGTCTTGGAAATGTAGTGGAAATCATTTTTATCTCTGGATTATGAACATAAGCAGCTGCCTTCAAGAGGTGCATGGTTGGAGTATGTCTTTGTGACTAAAACATACCCTTTCCCATTTGCTGTGTAGTCATTTGAGTGACTGGCTGGACACCAGGAGCCCATAGTTGTAATGATTTTATATAAGGAGGAATTACCAGGGAAAGAGCGAATCTGTGTGCCCGTTGAGTGCTGGGGCCCAAAAGCGTGGACCAAGTCAAGGCTTTGGGAATGCTCATTGACAGTGCATTCTTCTTCCTGGGCCTCTAAAGGCGATTGACGAGGCCTTGGCCCACTTTTGTCACATGTATGATATTTGCGAATTGTTCCCTTTATCTTTCCTATTTCTCATTACTAAAATTAGCAGCTCCTAATCATAATTTACTTGAATATGCGGGACCACTGGGAGGTTAGAAATATAGCAATTATTGAAACAGGGAGATCGTTAACAGTCACTTACAGGAGATTAATGAATAATCATGAACACCTTTTCTTGGGTAGCGTAGGACTTGTGATGCCATCTATTTGCTTCTAGTATAGTTGGAGTCAATGTGGAGTGTATTTACTTATTACCTACTTCAAAACCTCTCCGTTACATTTCCTCCTTGTTCCTTCAACAACCTAATATATAGGACCTACCAGCACTGATTTATGCCCCAGGGCCATAAAGATGAGTGAAACCCAGTACTGTTCTCAGGTGCCTAAAATTCCATCCGAGTCATCCCTTTAGCTTACAGTCTTGGTTTCTTCTAACAAATCTCTTTGGGAAGCTTTAAGTGGTTATCAAATATTAACACCTTTGTGTGAATGAGTTTTGTGAGTATGGATGTCCAAAGATTCATATTCTCACTTTACAGTGTAAAGTTGTTGCTGGGAAATGACTCTGTAGGCAGGAACTACCTTTCCCAGCCCTTCTTGTATCTACCTGGGGCGATATGGCGGAATGCTGGCCAGCCGAATGTGGATGCAAGTGATGTAAGCTGCTTCTAGACATACCCTGTGACAACCTTCCATGTTACCTACTTGCCTCGCTGGGTGATTGTCCACACCCAGGGTCTCTTTGGAAGCCAAGAGCTGATGAGAGCAGGGTTCTCATCAGTCTAGTCACCTCCACTCCCGCTTTTTGCTGCAATTGGGCTTCTGTTGTGTTAAGCTACTGAGAAATCAGCCTTATCTATTACCACATCTAGTGCTACCCTAACTAATAAAGTGGTAAAACACTTGCTTAAAAATATGTTGATGGATAATTTGAGACAGCCAAGTTCCTCAGGGAAGAGGTGGAGGGGGTGGTGGCCAGGGATAAAGGATAAATACTCGAGCAGTGTGCCACAAACAGTAGGCCATAAAATAAATTTTCTTACCTAATTATTTGTGTTAGAACTGTGTACTACGGTAATATATTGGTTCAAAGGGTTTTTCACTGAGTTTACACTTAAGGTGCTCCTTCTGCTCTTCAGCTTTCTTAAAAATATAATGTTTCCCTTTGTCTTATTTTCATAGCCTGCAGTGAGTATTTGTAAATCTCCTCCTATAGTCCTAAGCAGCAGAGCACAAGTGTTTTAGTTTCCCCTCACCCCTGGCTCCCATGTCAAAATTTCAATCTTTTATAAATAAGTTGTTGCACTAAATAGCTCAGGATATACTTTTTGTCTATCCATCATCCATCCATCCATCCATCCATCCATCCATCCATCCATCCATCCATCCATCCATTATCCATCTGTCCATTATCCATCCATCCATCCCTTGTACGTGCCACCTATTTTGTGCCAGGAGCTCTGCAAGGCTCTGAGGACACAGTGATAAATGAGATAAACAGCACTTTTTGTCTCATGGAGCTCACATTCTGAAAATTAGAAATTGTTTTAGAAATGAATTAGTATTTTAAATGCCTTTTATCTATACCCTGTGCTAAAAGTTGCAGTGGATAGCAGTACATAGCATTTCTGCTCAAAGGTTGAGGCAAAGATGGGCCTGGCCACCCTTTTGTCTTTATAACAAACAGAACTGTGCTAAGGATGAGGGTAGCTGGACAGCGTTGTTCATTTCTCTCAGATAGTTGCATGGTTCATTAAAACTGAAATCCAAGTCCATCTTAGAAATGGCTTTTAAATAGCTGATCATTTTATTCTTGGTTATAGCAGCTTTGACTATTTTCAGTAGAACACTTGTTTGTGCTTCCTGGACAAGACCTATACATTAACTAGAGGTGATGTTCTTATGAATGATTGTTACCAACGGAAATTTACTTCATTTATAAAGGAAATCTGCATTAGTCATCTTTGGACATGTAACAAATTACCCCCCAAATTGGCAGCTTAACACAATGAACATTTATTATTTTGCAGTTTCTGATATCAGGAACCCAGGCGTGACTTATCTGTGTGGTTCTGGCTCAGGGTCTCTCTTGAGGCTGCAGTTAGGATGTCAGTAGGGACTGCAGTCATCTGAAGGCTTGAGTGGGGCTGGAGGATCCACTTCCACGCAGGTACACTCACACAGCTGTTAGCTGGAGGCCACTGTTCTCACCTCTCCATAGGGCTGCTCGTGACATGGCTTTCCCCACAGTGTGCAATCCACAATATCCTTTATGACCCAACCTCAGAATGATATACTGTTACTTTTCCCATGTTCTATTGGTCATGCAGATAACCCTGATAAAATGTGGGGAGGGACTATGGAAAAGTACGAATACCAGGAGGTGGAGATCACTGGGAGCCATCTTGAAGGCTGGGTGGCTACCGTAATATCCTTCTTTGTAACTTTTTTTCACTCTTATAAATATGACTTTAATAAAGTGAACATATGACAATGTTCCTACAAAGAGATTCAGGCCATCTTAGGGCTTTTAGGATCACATAAAAAGGACATAGAGTATGAAAGTCTCCTTTTGTGTTTAGGTGGAGGTGTGTTCATAGCCATACAGTTTTGATTTTGTAACCTCTATTTTTTTTTTTTTTTTCCAAATATGTTGTGACTTTAAGACCTTGGGTCTTAAACATGGGTCCCATTGTGTCACAGTCCTCACTTGAGTAAGACTGTGGGATATACCTGTAGGACAAGACTTTGGTCTTTAAAGGCTGCTTTCTGCCTGTCTTTCTTCCCAATTTCTCCACCAGTATGCTGACTGCAGAGTTGATGTGGGTGTACCAGGTTTAGCTGCTTAGTGAAATTGTAAAGTGTTCCTTTAATTTGATACTTTATAGTGACAACAAGATCAAGTTGAGGAGAACCTAGCATGTGTCATAGACTAAATTAGTGATTTATGAACTTGCTAGGTCATAAGAATTACGTGCTACTTGTTAGACATACAGACTTTCAGCCTGGCATAGACCTACTTGTATTAAATCTGAATTTCCTGAGAGGCCTATGTTTTTTTTTGTTTTGTTTTTTTTTAAAAAGCACTTCAGGTAATTTTTAGGTCCCATAAGATTAAAGAACATTGAGTTAAATCACAATGGGGACAGTCAAGTCAGCATCTAACTTATTGGGGTTCAAATATAAGTGTTTGGCAATTTGAAATATGGAGAAAGAAAACAATTTTAATAAGCAGGCAATTGTCTTTCTGATTTCTCCTGATGAACATTTGCTCCAAAGTGAGCAGAGATGGGTGCTGCTGTCTTAGTGTCTGGGCTCCATAGTGCCTTCTGGGCTCTGAGCATCCCTCCTTGATGGCAAGTCTAGTTGTAGGGACAGAGTCCCAGAGAGCAGTTTCCAGGCTCTCGGCCTCAGGTAGAAAGGTACTGGCTCAGGTAGTAGATGGGCATCAGCTGTGATCAGATGGCCATCAGCTCTAACTAGTTGGTCATCAGCTGTAACCAGTTAGTCATTAGCCACTAATATAACTGCCATGGCTAGCAAGCGTGCATCGCGGCCAGCAAGTGCAGTTAGCAAGCGGATTGTGGAGTGCGGATCGTGTTGATCCTACTTCCTGTGTCTCGCCCGGCCGCCAGTGAGACTGGGGTGCAGGAAAACCCCTTGGGGTACTGGTGGATGTTTACTTTTGTGTCTCGACCAGCCGCCAGCAAGAGTATAGTGGTATGAACCCCTATCCATGGCTCTGTTGTTGTTTCTTTGGCCTCACCACGTCCTGCGTTCGTGTGCGGGGAGCTGGAGCTGAGTCCCTGCATTACAGTAGTGCTTAGGAATTTTATTTAATTTTTTTTAAATATATGTGTTCCTGAAAGTCAAGTCAGTGTGTCATGCAGGGTCTCTAGACCCACTCCCTGCACAAGAACGCAGGATATGGGAGGCCAAAAAGTAACAGCAACGGAGCCATAGATGGGGGAGTCATACCGCTATAGTCTCACTGGAGGCTGGGTTCGAGACACAGGAAACAGGAGCCACATGATCTGCAACCTGCCGTCCTCTTCTCTGTCAACTAACCAAACTCCTAACGTGGCCACGGCAGTTATATTAGTGGCTAATGGCTAACCTGTAACAGCTGGTGGCTACCCAGCCACAGAGGATGGCCATCTACTACCTGAGCCAGCATATTTCCACCTGAGGCTGAGAGCCTGGAAACTGCTCTCTGGGACTCTGTCCCGACACAGTGTCTGCATCTGGTGCTCAACCAGGAAGCAGCAGTCCATTTCAAGCTCTGAGATCAAAATGATCCGTACTGTATATTTTACAAGAAATTTTCTGGGTAATTTATATGCAATTTTACGTCATATGCTAACTTTAAAACCTCACAAGAGATATAACTGTGTTGTATACATGGTATATATAATACTACTTGTTTAGTTTCTTGTGGTCACCATAATGCAAGAGACTTGGTAGCTTAGAACAACAGAAATGTGTTCTCTCACAGTTGTGGAGACCAGAAGTCCAAAATTAAAGTGCTGGCAGGCCTGTGCTCCCTCTGAAGACTCTGGGGGAGAATATTTCCTGTCTCTCTGGCATTGATGACTCCAGGTAGTCCTTCGCTTGTGGCTGTATTACTCAATCTCTGTCTTTACATGGCCTTCCCCTTTTCTCCTTGTATCTCTCCTTTGTGTGTCTTAGAAGGACATTTGTCAGTAGATTTAGAGCTCACCTGGAAAATTTAAGACCATCTTATTTCAAGATCCTTTATCTCATTATATCTGCAAAGAACTTTTTTTTTCAAGTAAGATCATATTCACAGGTCCTGAGGGTTAGGATAAGGACATAGCTTTTTGGGAGCCACCATTCAACTCACTACACTAGTGTAAAACTGAAAGCAAACTCTATATAATATAACTTGTAATGTTTGGAGTTAACTATCAATTTTTCTTTACTGAATATTTGTGGAGCTTTTAATCAGGAATGGCTAACGCAGCATTTAGCTAGATCCTTGGTCTTGTCCGTACCTATATCTTTTTTTTTTATCTTCTAAGGTCCCTCTGCATCATTCTCTGATGTGCCTTGTCCTTTTCCACACTCCATGCTGAACCATGTACCACACTGCTTTTATTGATTTTTGACACAGTGACCATTATACAATTAGAGTCTTCAATGCCTGTTTGCATTCACTTAATGCTCAGTATTGAAGAATAGGAAATTTCTGCCCCAAATATAACAACTATGTTTCTATTATGATAGCTATTTCTATCCCTACTTGTTATCATGCATTCATATAAATATAGGCACTCCAACTTTATATTATTTTTTCAAATATGACGTCATAGTATCTTAATACTTTAAATATAGTAAAATGTCCACTGTCTTTAAGTGTGTTCCAAAACTTGAAGCTAGCTTTGATAAGATGAGGTAACAAACCCCCATGCAGAGCACTGAATGTCTTTCCACCATTTTCAGAAGCTGTTTTTCTGTATTTGTTTTCTGTATTTCATTTTTATACATCACTCTGAGCTGCTGCTTGTCCTTTGGCAACAACATGCTGTTTCACTGGGATTTTGTTATAGAAGAGTTTTTTGCCTGTTTCCTAACTGTGCAGTCAGCACTCTTAATTTACTCACCTGAACCTTTCTGAGTAAAATTTATAAGGTATATTACCTGAAAACGATGTCTTCTATCCTGATGGACACATATTTCATAGGAATTCCAACTGGGTAACTAGATACCTCTGAAATGGGTGCAGAGGTTGAATTTTGAAGGACTGGTCACAGACTAGAACCTAATTAAGTTTGAAGATCTGCTGTCAGAAGTAGGCATTTGCCAGAATGGTTCAAAGCCATTACCTTTAATACAAATTCAACCCCAGTCAAGGTACCTTTAGGTATTTTGGGTCTAGAAGTTAAGGCTTGGCCAATTTAGAGGGACAGTCACTTTTTGTCAGTTCTGGATTGTTTAAACCATCGTTGGAAAAACAGGTTCTCTCCCAAGTCCATCCCCACTCAAAGGATTGTTGTTTCTAGTTGAAAAATCTACAAAAAAAGATGCAAGTGAATTTGCATCATTGAAATAAAAGAGCTACAGCAGATGAGTAAGAGGCTCAGAGGAGCTGTGTCCTATGTGTTTAAGAAAAAGCTGAAAGTAGAGTAGGTTAAAAAATTGAAAGCATTAAAATCAATATTTAAGAGGTTCATTTAACCATAACAAAAACACCTTAGCAACAGACCTTTTTTTTTTTTTTTTTTTTTTTTTTTTTTTGTAGTACTTTGCAAAGGAAGTGGGGCTCTCTGAGCTATGATTGGCCTCTCAGTGCAGTGAACCCATGAAAAAGAACTCCATGTTCCATTGAACTGGAAGCCAATTACGTTGCCAGGGAAACCAGCCCCTCTGTGCTTCTCAGGTGAAAGATGTTTGATCTATAAAACAACAGAAACAGGGGTTTACATGAGGAATATTATCTACATTGCCCAAAAAGTACAGTTGGGGAAAACAAGTATGTCATCGTTGCAGTTTACTAAATGATTATAGAGGCAGAAAATTCCTGGGAAGGCCATTTGGTACGCACCTTACCGAGGATGCTGGTAAAGATTCAACTGCAAATTCACTAATGTCATGCATATTTTTAGTATCATGATGGGAGTGATGTCATCAAGCTTTAATGCCAATTTATAACTAATTTTGATCAACCAGTTAATATTTTGTATTACTTCTCTTGGTTCATATCCCATCCTGGGAGACTAAGGATTTATCAAAACTCACTTTTAATTTGAAAAGGTTTGTCTAAGCACCAAGAAACAGAATTAAGCATGAAAAAGAGGGGTGTGTAGGGGCTTCTTTAGAATTAGAGGATTGGATAGGATTACTAAATTTGTTTTCATTTTGCTTTTGACATTTGAATACTATTGTTGCACTGACAGCCTCACACCCAAGTGTGACATTGTGTGCACTTATGACCAATGAGTCACTTCTTGGGTACGATTTCAAAAACAGTCAGTTTGTATTACCCTGTGCTTGGGAGCTCTTTGAATTATTGAGTTAAGACAAGGTTTATGGCCTTTATATTTGCTGTCTAGCAAAGAGTGTTGAATAATGAACTACATTTTTAATCAAAGATTTCTTTTTACTTGAATCCTTTGTTTCCCAAGAGGCCTAACCTGATTTATTATGCTGAGTTCTCTAGGAGGAGGCTGTATAACCTTGGTTTTCTTCTGAGAAATGATGAACATTGCTTGGGGGAGCAGCAAGGAAAAAAACAAAATTGACTCTTGGAAGTACTTGAGGTTTGAACTGTCCAGCCAATTATCCATCTATTCATCTCTCCATCAGACATTTTATTTCCCTAAATACAAAGCACTAAAGGAGCTACAAAGACTTTGTCCACATCACTGCAATCTCTCGGTCGGGACAGATAGAAACAGGATGAAGTAAAGCTAAATAGAACTCCTCAAACAGTGCCTGGGATGTGGTAGACACTCAAGAAATATTTGTCAAAATGAATGAATAGAGATATAAAGTGCAGTAGAAACATGAAGTAGGGGGTGATGGATTCTCCTGGGGAACATGGAGTCTTGGTGCTCCCTCATTTCATCCAGGTGTTGGCTCAAATGTTAAAATCCTCTCCCACTTCCTGTCCCCACCCCGCAGACAACTCAAATCTATATTTCCTTACCTCACTATATTCTTCTTCTTGATACTTGTCACTTTCTGAAAATATACATATTTATTTCTTTACTAGTTTGTCTGTTTCTACCCCTGGACTGTGAGCTCATGAGTATAAGGATTTTGTCTGGCTTGCTGCTGCTGCTGCTATATCCCCGGGGCCTTTGTGCCCAGAACATAGCACGTGATCACCAAATGTTTGTTGAAAGGACGAGGGAATGAATGAATGATGGGCTCTGGAAATACAACTCGCCACCACGGAAGCACGAAGACTTACTTTACACGTTAGTCTGCAAAGTCCTAGTCTGTAGCCTTGAGGAAATGGGTGGGCTGGCCAAAACTTTTTTCAAAATTATTTTCTTTTTACACCTCTTAAGACTGTCCTTAAGGAAAAAACAAAATAATGTCATGTGATCCGTTTAGAGCTAGGTGGCATGGGTTGCAGAAGTGTACGGTTAGATGATATGTAATTATTGCCATTTTTATGTTTTGAAATTAAATAATTTCCTGTTGGTGGAAATTAAAGAAAATATACCCTGCTATTGTGATTATGGACACTGGACTTTATTTGCACTGGGTTTAGCTTCAACTGAAAATGACAGAGAAGAAAAGATCATCCTTCTTTGGGTGGCTTTTTTCTTCTTTTTTTCCCCCTGAAGAAAGCTTGGAGACAACAAAGCCGAAAGGAGCACCTTATATCTCTGCATGCTGAAAAAAATACATCAGGCAAAATAGATCTTCATGAGATGAAATCAAAGTTGGTTTTGCCAAACATAATAGCTTTGTCTACAAACTTTTTTATTGCAGTGCTAAGGATAGAAAGCCATACACAATTGGAGAAGGTCCAGAATTACTGGCAAATCTAATATTTTGAAGCATGTTTTAGAAAAATCAGTGAGGTCACATCTCTTTAGGACACAAGTGGATGGCATTACTGGGATTTCTCAGGATAGCCTCTCCTGCTTTTCTTATTTGAGGAGCCCATTTTGGAAACTTTGAAAGCTACTGATATCTTTGAAAGGAGATGGGGAGTTATAATTTATTCAGTTTGGGAGCTCATTAATCTGTAATATGTATATTTTTATATCACTTCAAGATTGGAGAAGCCTCATGACTTCTGAAGCTGAGGTGCAACCGAAGTTTCTTTGCCAGGGACAACTCCAGCTGGAAGGAAAAGCTTGGCCTTTGAACCCAGACAAAGCACAGATGAAATATCTATTTTTTGCCATTTTGGCGAAGCAAAAGCTCCATATGTTATGTTGTTGCTGAATCATGATGTCTATACAAAGGACTCTCATTCAATCACATGCATACTATTTTAGTACACTCTTAGGATTCCCCAATTTTATCTTCAGTCTTGACTTGAAATCCAGTCTCGTTTATCCAAGTGACATGTTCACTTGGGTGTCCAGTAGGCATCAGTGATTGAACGTATCCAAGACAGACTCTTGATTCTTCCTCACCACCTGCTCCTCCTAAAGCATTCCTCAGTTATGTAAAGTGGCACCATCTGTGCTCAAAACCTTGACATGATCCGTGATTCATTCATTTTCTTCACAACCTCTATACAGTGTATCAGCCATGCCTGTTGGCTTGCTGCTACCTTCAAAAATATATCCACCTCCTCTGCTGTCACTCAGGTAGAAACCACCATTACCTCACTCTTGAACTTCTGAGAGAGGCTCCTAGCTAATCTCCCGTCTTCCACTCTTACCCCTTCTAGCCTATTCTCCACACAGCAGCAAAAAGAGCCTTTCAGGCTGTAAATCAGGCCTTGTTACACTCTGGCTCAAAACCCCTCCCGTGGCTTCCATTATATTTAGAATCAGATTCAAATTCTCACCATGGCCTGAAGGGTCATACATGATCTAGTTCAACCTTATTTCCTCCCTCTCTTCTCCTTGCGATGCTCCCGGTCACTCAGTCTAGAAGAAAACCCTGCCATTCTCTGTGCCTTCTAATTTTCTTCATGTTTGTGGTTTTGGGGAGACATTAAAGAATACCCCTCTTTTCCTGTCACCTAGGACACCAAGGACATTCAGATGGTGAACAAAATATTGGCCTTTTTCACACTAAAACTGATGGATGCACTTGGCTTTAGATATTTGGCCAAGAGGGATACAGTGGCAAAGAGAACAAAGACCCTGTTCTCACGGAACTTACATTTAAGATGAGAAATTCTTTTAAAAACTCTTTTATCTATCTGTCTGTCCACCGTCTTATATGCGTTTATATGTACATAGGTACGTTTCATATAATACATAGTACATAGCCATCCAATAGGACCACAAGATGAAATTCCCTACTACAGAAATTCTTTGAATTTCTAGACATCAAAATTTTGAAGCACCTGATTGAATGATAGGCACAAATTTAAACTAATTTATTGTGATAAAAATAAAAAACCCATTTGGAACCATTTGGCAGGGAGGAGTTAATTCTTTATTGCTTTTCTTTCTGAATATATGCGTATATACATGTACACACGTATATTTATATATGTGAACTAGGTATATATTGTTATTTTCCAACTCACCATGATGGGTGTTTGTGTTTGATCAGGTTGCCACTATCATGGAAGTAGATATCTATACAAATTCCATTGCTGGAAAAATTGCTCCTGCATGTTGGAGTCTAGTGTGACAATGCCTTTTCAGTTGCTGTTTCTATGGGTAGAAATCTGTAGACCTCTGGAAATACTGCAGAATTTGTTTGAAGGTGGCTTCTACTTGGAAGACCTTTATATTAAGCATGGATTATTATTTCTCTCCCTGCTGACAACAGTGCATCACTGATACAGTCTTTGCCAAAGATGATCTCATGGGTTTGAGGAGAAGGGAAGTGGTACAACATGAATTCAACCCAAAGCTTGGAGCTTTCTTGTATTCCTTGATACAAGCTGGCCTGTCTGTCAAGGTGAAAGATGGGTGCTTTGATTTTTGGCTGCTGTGTCTTTATGAGTCATTTTTTTTCACGACTAGTTGCTATCAAAATGAAAAGTTGCTTAAATATTTAAGATGACTTGCATTGTATTTCAAAACCATTTCATAATTTCAACTTCTTATTCAAGTCAAACAACTTCAACCTTTTTGTTGAAATTTACATTTGAGAAGATTTTTTTTCAGGGGCAAAATGTGGATTTATTTCAATCAGTGTTCAGGAAATACCCATTAATTTTTGCATGAAAAAATGAATGAGAAACGTAACTCTTTGTAAAGCTGCTTGTATATTCTACCTATTGAAAGAAATACAATTTCAGTCTTCAAGTGCATTGTGTGCCAAATATGTGTGCTTGTATGTGCTTTTGTTCATTTTCTGCCATCAGGAGCTTATGTTAGATTCTCAGACGGTTTTGTGACCCCACAAAGTTAAGGTCACTGTCCTAGAGAGTTCCATCCTTGCATGGACATCTATTGTATTGCTTACACAGTATCCATTTCCCTCCTAGTAACTGTACCTGATGTCTTTGGCCATACTTAGTACATAGTATGGGAGACCTGTAGCCAGCTCTAATTAAGTCAACGAGCCTGTCCATTCTCTGGGCCACAGGCACAAGAACATGGCCCTAGTGGTACAATCAGAGCCAGTTCCAAGGTTGTTTTTTTGAGATACTGAAGAAGGAAGCCGTCTTCTACTGGACTTAGAACTATAATGATAGAAGCCTGAAAGTGCTGCTGCTACCTTATAGGGAACCCCTTGTAACCTGAAAGTAAAGCCAGCACAACTGACAGCAGAGCCCAGAGGTCCAGAAGGATAGTCCCCTGATAGTGTCTGAGCAGTTTTGTGTTTTTTTTTTGCTTGAAGCCGCTTGCATTGGCACTTTTTTGTCACTTTCAAATAGAAGTCAGGATTATGATGTAGCAAGGCTTTCCTAATTATAAATAAACACAGAACTATAAACTATAAGCAATAATAAAGTAGGGAGCTTTTTAGTCTTTGGAACTGAAGCTTTGGCTCTGATGAATTTTGGTACTGCTGTATATTGCTGGTCACTATTAATGTTTTTGACAAAGGTCAAGTTTGTTGTTCTGTCTTAAACACACTTTGTCTCCTATTATCCAATGCCATACTGGAAAGACAGGTCTGGGAGATCTGAGTGGTCAATCAGATGAAGAAGATACGGCAGCCACTCAGAGCTGGGAGTGGGAGCCATGAGATGCAGCCAGGCTGACCTAATGGCACCCGGTGTTGATGTCTGAGAACACCTGATGAAAAGAGGAGGAGGAGGAGGGGACACAGAAGATGGGTGGGGAGTGGAAAGGAAAAACAAAACCAAATGTCCAGTGGTAAGGGGACTAAGTCAATAAATTACAATATACTTTCATGTTGAAATATCTAGTATCCATTACGAATCATATTTTAAATATAATTTCTGGAAAGATTCATGATATATTGCCTGGCAAGAAAAGCATGACATTTTAGAAAAGTATGGTTCCTTTTTTTTTTTTTTTAACAAAATGCATGAATACATATAAATATTAATAAAACATTCTCAAAGATACCTCTGAAAATGCAAAAAACGATAATCTCAAGGGGGTGGAATTAGAATGTTTTACCTGTTCTTTCTTTTGCTTGTTTGTGTTCTAATTTTTCTAAAATGAATATGAATTACTTGCATAAAAAACAGAAGCAGAAGGTAGCTCCTGAGAGAGCAAATCACTAGTGTTGCAAAATCGTGTCAGAGAAATGTAGAGGAAAGAATCATTTTTCTAACTTTTGGAAATAATACAAAACTAAACTCGACAAATGGGGAGGATTCATAGCAGAAAAGACAGTCTTAAAAGTTCAGCATGACAATGGGCGACCACTATTTTTATCTTCCTCTGGCACTAATTTCCAATTCAATTTATTAAGTAGGTTTTACATCAGCGTGTTCCATGAAGAGACCTCCCTGTCCATCTGATAGAGATGTGTTGATAATCACAAGGACAGGTAAGCAGTAGATGCTCAGGGAAGCACCTCTCCCTTTCCCAGCCTGTCCCCATTTTCCTAGGACAGACCTTCATCTTCTCTCCTCTGCACTAGTGCAACAGCCTCCTAGCTGTTTTTTTCTGATTCCAATATTTTTATCTCTTAAGGATGTATTAGTTTCTTATTGTTGCTGTAACAAATGACCACAAACTTAGTGGCTTAAAAGTACACAAATTATTATTCAGTTTTGTGGTTCAGAAGTCTGAAATGCATCTCACTGGGATAAAATCAGGGTGTCAGCAGGACTGAGTTTCTTTCTGAAGGCTCTAGGGGCAAATTTTCTTGCTTTTTCCAGGTCCTAGAGGCCTCTCACGTTCCTTGGCTTCTGGCCCTTGTCCTCCAGCTTCAAAGCCAGCACCTATGGGTCGAGTTCTCCTTCTGCTATCACTTGTCTGGTTCTCCTGATTCCCTCTTCCACTTTTACAGACACTTGTGATTACATTGGACCCATCTGGATAGTCTAGGATAATGTTGCTATTTTAAAGTCATCTGATTAGCAACCTTAATTCCACCTCGATGCCCCTTTGCCAGGTAACCTAAAACATTCACAGGATCCAGGCATTAGGACATAGGCATCTTTGGGGGCCATTATTCTGCCTCCCATAGACAGTCATCTTCAGAGCTACCAGAATAAGCGGTCTTGTATGCCCACCTGGCCAGACCTCTGTCCTGGTTGAAACCTCTTTGAGCCTCTTAATCCTCCAAAGTTCTTGACTTGACATACAAGGTTTTTCACCCTCTGGCTTTTATCTCAGTCTTTCACTTCCCTCCGGCCTCTCAATTTATGTTCAGATAGTACTGAACCGGTAGTAATTCGCCATTCTCCTCCCCGCACATACATGCATTGCTGTTTCATACCCTGTGCCTTTGCTGATGCTGGCCCCTTTGTCTTTTATTCATCTGATCACCAGGCGCCTGACTTTTGTCCTACCTCCCAATTTTTCTTTGCTGGCTCTCCTTCCTTTCTTGATTTCTAAATGTTTGATGTGTTCAGAACTTGGCTCTCACCTTCTTCTCTGTCCTTTTAGATGATCTCATCCATTCTCGTGACTTCGACCACCTGAAGATTTTCAAATTTATGTCTCTAGTTCTAAACCTGTCTCTAGACTTACATATACAAGTGCCTACTAGAAACCTTTCCTTGGGTGTCCCATATGCATTGTAGCCATTTGAAATTCAAGATAGATATTCTCTTGATCCCCTTACCCCCAAACTGCTGAATTCATTTACTTATTTGTTGAATGAATGTTCATTATTCTATTCAGCAATATACTAGGTAACTTTTATTGATTGTTTACTGCATGTGCCAGACTCTCTTCTAAGTTTAGCCATCGGGACATCCTCATGAAACAGATTCTATTCCTATTTTCATTTTACAGATGAAGAAATTGAGGCCCAGAAAGGTTAAGTGGTTGCCTAATTTACAGGGCAGTAAGTGGTAGAGCTAGGATTTGAACCTTTTCAGTTTGACTGCAGCCCTCAGGCTCTCAGCTACAAGGCTAAACAGCTTCACAGCCTCAGGCTTGTTTTTTGTGAACTCTTCTCAAACCTCTAGGTTGGCTTAGGAGCAGCTCTTCTGTGTTCCCTCAGCCCTCTGTGCTCATTTCCAGCTTAGTAGCTAACATGTGATGGTTAAATCTGTGTTTATCTCTGGTCTCCCTCTGGAGAATGTACACTGACTTACTCATCTTTGTTCCCTCAGCATTTAGCTCAGAGCCTGGCACAGTAAGCATTGAAGATCTCGTTTGTTGAACCAAGTAAAAGCTCCTTGTTGCTACATTATCATCACATAACTATGATCCTTCAGCAGTGGGTTGTCCTAGAACCTTCGCCTTCTGTTCACTTTGCCCTTTGAATCAGGTCTAACATCATCGCTTTTTATTGGAAAGGTCACTAGCCGCTTCCTCATTGTGACAGCACCTGAAATTCTCCTCTGAGAAGCCATCTGTAACTAATCAAAAGTGAGGGGACCATTTTCTCAGTCCCATTCTCTCTAACAGGAAACTTTTGTGTTTCTGTTGTATTCATAACCTTTGCTCGGTAGGCAGTGTCAATATTTAATTTCGTCTCTGCCCTATTTATATGTTCACTCTCGGTTCTCTCCTCAGCTGTCTGTATTTCATATGGAGTAGTGTCACCTCAGGTTGTGAGCTGCTTCCCTGAGCCCTGCTAGCCTTGTTGATTAGAGTAAGGGGCTCAGAGCCATTGAAGAACTATTTGGCCTCTTCCCTTTCAACATTGTGTAACCCAAACCAGCTATGCTGTAAGTTGTTATTAGTTACGTGGTAGACCCAGCAAGAGAGACATACCAGTCTGTCACGTGTGGGGCAACAACCTCAAAGCAAATGTCCTATTGGAAGTGAGATGAAAAAGTAATAGTACAGTGCTTAAGAGAAAATACTTCGGAATAGACAGACCTAGTTTCAAGTCTTAGCTTTAAGAAAATACTAGCTGTTTTACCCAAAGAAAGTACTTCTATGAGTTGTTTCCCCCTTGGCTTTAAAGTGGGCCAAGGGGTCTTATGTTGAAAATGAGACTATCTGTCACATACTTATAGTCAATGCAGGGGTTCAAAAGAGAGATCACACGTAGGACCCAACTAGCTCCATGAGTAAAGAGGTAAAGAGATGCTTTATAAATTCTTATCAGTGGTGATGAAATCAGTGTTAGTTTGCGGTGGAGGGATTATTTGTATGCCATTCTTTCTCCTCATTCTGGCATGCTGGAAGAGAATGGCCCTTGTGGATTTTTTAAGTTATATAGAAAGTTATTAGGTTAACAAAAGAATATTCCAATTAGTTGGGCCACAAATTATGAGAACCACCGGTGTGGTATCAAACGCATTTATAAGAAGTATGTTAATACAATCAAACAGCTATCTCTTTACCATTTTCTCTTAAAAAAAAGATGCCAGGTAGCTTGAACTACATTGATCTGGGTGATAAGTTACACTGATCTGTACTGCCCTGGTTTGTTGTACAGAGTCAACCATCCCAGGGACCCCAAAATCCCTCTTCCTCAAATTTCTTACTTCTTAACCTCACCATTAGGTGACAAACCCCTCCTGTGTTTTGGCCAATGAATGAGTGCAAACACTTTGAGCTATTTGTTGTATAGTTGTCTCCTACTAGGTGTCCTACTAAGATCTGGAAGAAAACTTTATTTGTAGCCTCTGAACATCTTAATGCAATTATTGGGACGCAGTAGGTTAAGTGCCTGAGTCAGACAAATGGCAATGAATTTTCAGCTTAAGTGTTTGACAACTTAATTATCTAGTATTTGCTATATTTTATAAGGTTCTTGAAAATCATGCTGTCACTTCTTTATAAAAATTCAAAATCAACATATTATCAATAGGAATTTGACCTTCCTTCAAAACCATATTGACAAAAATGATTATAAGGTTACATTTTTCATTAAGAGTCCAATTATTACATTTTGGGACTGCTCTCAGTCTTTTTGTTTGTTTGGAGCAATGAATAGTTTCCTTTAAACGTTAAATGTCAATCATGCAAAATTAATACTTACACAATACTGTATAAGACCACTGTCCAGTATGGAAGAAAAGGGGTATGAAGACATTGAAGTTATTTTGACATGTAAGTTGAGGTGGTGATTTTTGCCCATTAGATAAATTCCTTCAAATGACTTTTTTTTTTTAAAAGATTTTATTGGGGAAGGAAAACAAGACTTTATTGGGGAACAGCATGTACTTCCAGGACTTTTCTTTTTTCCCCACCATGCCTTGCGGGACTCGAAGAATTTAACTGGCAAACGTGTGGTTGAGAGCCCACTAGCCCATGTGGGAATCGAACCGGCAGCCTTTGGAGTTAGGAGCATGGAGCTCTAACTGCCTGAGCCACCGGGCTGGCCCCCCTTCAAGTGACTTTTGATGATCCTAGTTATACCCAGAACTGTGCTAAGGGCCATGTAAAGATAAAAACATATATATATATATATATATATATATATATATATATATATATATATATATATATATATATATATGCTGAAGAAAGGGGACAGAGGGTGGGGGTAATTCGGGTGAAGCTCATTTATTAAGATGATTAAACCAAAGCACCACAAGAGCCCTTCTAATTTGTGGGTCTTTGAGAATATTTGAGGGCATTTGAGACCTGTAAGCCAAGAGAATGCATGGGTGTCACCATATATGGAATATGTAACTAAGGTATGTGAGGATTAGAGTTGTCATTTGGATGAAATTGTAAAGCAAGACCTGGAAATTTCCATGCATTTTAACCTAAGAGTAAAGGTGTTAGCAGCAGCAGCAGCAGCAGCAGCAGCAGCAGCAGCAGCAGCAGCAGCAGCAGCAATTTAGTATGTAAACAACTAGTATGGTATGCATTCAGCATTAGGGTGTATTTCCTTTTCAGTATTAAATCAAGTACCTAAATTAAATCTTGGTTTGGGTATTTATTTAATCCTCAGAATTCTCTATAAAACACTTCTATGACAGTCTACTTAGTACTATTATCTATCTTTTGCACCAAGATGTGCTGTTTATTTCTCATACTGCTATGTCCTGTTTCATGTATGGGATTCTCTTGCTGATGAGGGGCCTAGCAGAAATAGTCTTCAGTTTCTTATTATGTGAAAGGGGATGATAATATCTAACTAATGAAAGTATTTTGTGCACTAAACAAGCTTGTTGTGTCCTAAATTTAGCTACAAGTGACAGAAAACCCCAAATTACAGTGCCTTCCTCAAGTTGGATGTTTATTTCTCTCTCACCTAAGTCAAGTCCACAGGTAGGTTAGTTTGGGGCCATTGTATTGGCATGTTGACTATCAGGGACCCAGGCTGCTTCTGTCTTGTTGCTTCACCATCCTTACCACACCTCCTAATGTTTGCACTTAACATTTTCTTGGCCAGACCTTAGCCGTATGGCCTCATTGAGTTGTTGGGAGGGCTAAGAAATGCCATCTTTATTCTGGGGCAGCCATTTGCCTAGCTAATAATTGGTGGGTCTGTTCCTAAGGAAGAAGGAGAGAAGAGATATTGGGGGCAGCTAGCAGTGTCTGGCATGGTAGCCAAGGGTAGTGTCTGGCATAAGATGTTCTTCAACTGCATGTTCCCTTCTCCTCCTTCCCCCTTTCCCCTCTTCTCAGCTATTTCCACCCGCAGTGAGTCTTCATGTTTAGACTAGAAAGTGTTAAGCCTAAAAAGAGAGCTTTTTGGCAGGAAGGAATGAATTCCTGTGACCGGTTTCAGTTAATTTGTGATTACGGAAGAAAATCTTGGCGTAGATTACTATCGAATCCTGTGTTGTGCAAAGAGTGTTCACTGTGGACACAACTGATGTATTAACATTTGCATTTAAGTAGCTGATTATATGCTCAGCATTTAATATCATGGAAAACAAACACTTTCCAAAATTACCTCAGAAACTCGTTAGCACTGCGTAGGTCCATTGCAATTAATAGATGAAAAAGAAGGGATTCTTCTCCAGGACTTGTGGGGATGTATAATTGCAGTTTTGCTGTGCACATATATTACGTGTTCTGCTCTTAGGAAAACTTCAAGGTTAGGCTTCACAGTGGCTATCTTTTGTGCTTTTGCTTTATTGTCTTCTAATGTTTTATGATGTAATGATTATGTTCCTGTCACTCTTCGCTTGAAGTGAATGAATCAGAATTTCTCATCTTGAAGGTGAAGTCCCAGAGGAATTTTCTGAAAGCTCTGTGGGGCTTACATATATTTCATGTTTTATCCTCACAGAAAAGGAGGAGTTTTATCCTCCATGCTTGTGAAAATTAAAGGAAAACTTAGAAATTCTAGGACTGGGGTCATGGTTCAGATTGTGTAAAATCACTGCGTGAACGTATGAGGGCAGGGGCTTTTTCTCCCTCAGTCCTGCCTATACCTCTAGAATATGCTTGGTACATCGTAGGCTACATATAAAAATACAAGGTGTGATCAAACAACATGGTGAATGTTTAAATTAAAAAAAAATTATTACAGTAGAAGGCACATTGCCATTAATCCCCCTCAAAATATTCCCCTTCACTTTGAACACTTATCCCATCACTCTTGTCACTTTCTGAAGCAGTTCTGGAAGTCCTCTTTTGTGAGTGTTGTTAGTTGCGCTATCCTGGCTTCCTTGATGTCCTGAATTGATTCAAAACGTTTACCTTTCATGGTCATTTTGACTTTAGGGAAGAGCCAGAAGTCGCACAGTGCCAGATCCAGTGTATAAGGTGGATGAGGACACACGGTAATGTTTTTATTTGACAGAAATTGCCATATACCAGAAGCAATGTGTGACATGGAGACTTTCCGTTATGATCACAAAATACAGTGAATGCTACTGCTGAGTGCCATCCAATGAGAAGGCAGGGATCGTCAATACAGGGATTGGTGTGTCGAACCTTAGTAACAGTGTATGACAAGTTTCAACTTGTTCGGTGTAGTCAGTTAGGTGTGAGCTACGGTTGAGAGAAGGTGTATTTTACCTTGACGTGACAATGCATCATGTCACACATCGCTACTGGTTCAGCAATTTCTGTCGAAAAAAACATTATACTATGTCCTCATGCATCTTACTCATTGGATCTGGCATTGTGCGACTTCTGGCTCTTCCCCAAAGTCAAAATGATTCAGGACATCAAGGCAGCCATGAGAGTGCAATTAAAGACACAAAAGAGGACTTCCAGAACTGCTTCAGAAAGTAGCAAAAATGATGGGATAAGAGTGTTTGAAGCGAGGGAGAGTATTTTGAGGGGGATTAATGGCAATGTGTCTTTTACTATAATTTTTTAAAATTTAAACATTCATCATATTTTTTGATCACACCTCATATGTTGTCTAAGAGAACAAATTGAATAAATGAATTGCCAGAAATGGTGGGTGATGTGTAAAAAAGAGGTTTAACTGACTTAGCATTCAATAGGAG
The DNA here is from genome assembly GCF_036562045.2 of Rhinolophus sinicus. Taxonomy (NCBI): domain Eukaryota; kingdom Metazoa; phylum Chordata; class Mammalia; order Chiroptera; family Rhinolophidae; genus Rhinolophus; species Rhinolophus sinicus. The sequence goes on along the minus strand of NC_133753.1, from coordinate 33,404,648 downwards.
TGAAGTTGTGGCTTTCAAAAATTAATGAGACCTTAGATGCTGGAAGGAATTTGCTTGCTTTGGGGGTAAAAATAAGGTTGATTCTGCCCAAATTAACGCACAGAATCAAAGTAGAGTATGTGCTTTGCCTGGTTGAACCTGACAGGAAGCTCACTATAGAGTGCCATCCCTGTGAAGGACATAGACACACAGGCATTGGAGTACAACATAATCCTGAAATCTCAGGTTGGGGTGGACTTCAGAGGCTATTTCTTCCAGTTCTCCTCCTGATTCTTGGATCTGCTCTGCAACTCCCCTAACATGTCAAAGTCCATTCTCTGTATGTACCCAGCAATGGGAAACTCAATTTAGTTTCAGGCATACCATTTCATTTCTCAGAACATTCTGCCTCTACATTTTGGGAAAAGATGAGAGGAAAACAAAGGAGTGTAAAAATAATGTCTAATCAAGGTCAATTGGAAGGAGAGCACCTTCCACTCTTTTGAAGAGCTGTAATGTGAAAGAGGAATTTTTTTTGTGTGTGTTGGCTTAACGGGAGAATTGGACTTAAGCATGGAACCTCTGAAGCAGAAGTTCTTAACTTGGAGTTTGAGGACCTCAAAGGGCTTTTTTGGATGTATTTTAAGGGAGCATCAATACATTCTATAAATGTATTCACAAAATTTTGTACTTTTTTTTTTCCCCCCTGGAATCGGGTTTGGAGCTTACACCAATTTCAAAGGGAGTTCTTAGACCCAAAGATATGAGCCGCGGTAGTGAGGTCTTCTATAACTTCGAGTTTCTTTTTTTTTTTTTTTAAGTATACATGAAATAACAGTTCTCTTTCATTCATACATGGGGAAAATGGACTAATTAGACATTCTGTAACAATTTCTGAGCTGTAATTATATGACTCCTCTTGTATGAAGCTGGAAATTTAAAATCTGTCCCAACTCAACAACAATGGTCCTTCATGCCACAGAACTTCTTATTTTTAGTTTTCATAGACTAACAGCTCGGCTCTTACTTCTGGCTTCACAGTTTAATGTATGACTTTCTGTGACCCTTCAGGTTTTAAGTTCCAGGAAATGTGGCTTCTTCTCAGCCTGAAGCTGTATAGAGCTATTTAGTGAAGAAAGGAGTGATTAATACTTGGGAAATGCCATATTTTTATTCCAGGTTATGATATTCATGGGAACTAGACACTTTTGTCTCCATCAGAATCCCAGCTGCTACCTTGTGCTTGCTTTTTATTGTAGGGGCTGTAAGCACAAATAAGAGAAACAAAGGACTTTTATAATTAACTAAAATATTTATGGCCAGAGTCTGAGTTTCATCAGGGCAGCAAATTACATCTGTTCCCTATAGGAAATAATTACCTACAGTTTGATAGCAAATGAATAATAACTTGGAGCAAATTTATCAGGAAGATAATTTTGCTCATAAAGAGAGAACGAATAATGCCAGTGAACAGGTGGTTTTGTATTTGCATAAAATTTTAAGTTATTAAGGCAGAGGGTTCAAATAGCTATCATAGTGAGTCAGCCTAGTTTCTCTACCTCCTCTTTAGCAAACATTCCTTTGGTGATTCTCACCCTCAAACAAGCAACTAGCTGTCCTTTTACCCCTTTTAGCTGGGAACCGAAGTTTTGTGCTGTTGGAGTGAATATTAACTCCAAGGAGGGTTAATATTCATTATGACCTAGAGTTAGAAAAAAAATTAATAACTGAGAGTTAGGAGAAGAATGGGAAGTGGAGGGGCATTTTCAGGAAATATTTAGGTAGTCTTGAAGTAATTATTATTATTTTTTTTGTTTTTCTTTTTTTAAATTAAGTTTATTGGGGTGACAATTGTTAGTAAAGTTACATAGATTTCAGGTGTACAATTCTGTATTACATTATCTATATCTCACATTGTGTGTTCACCACCCAGAGTCAGTTCTCTTTCCATCACCATATATTAGATTGAAGCAATTATTGAATCATCTTTCTCAAGGAAATACCACGCCTGGTATAACTTGCTTTGCAGTCATGAATTTCCACAGAGCCAGGTGAGTTGGTTTTTCTGAAAAATTCTTTGGCTAACTTTGGTGTTCTAAGGGGAGGAGGCAATTTTCTTTGAAAATAGTTAAAGAGACATGATAGTGTAAATTTGATATTTAACCTATTAACATTTTGTTGGACTTTTGATTAATTTGAGACTCTTTTAGCTGGGAGTTTAAAACCCCTTATGTATCTGTGTCAGATGGGCTCACCGGACCATGGAAATGGAGAGAGGTTGAGAGCTGGAACTGGGCAGAGGCTGCAGGTTAGGTCTGTGTGCCTGGAAAGGAGGCAACAGGTGCTGACCAGAGCTGCAATCAGACTGCTTTGCTTGTTCCTCCCTTCGCTGGAGACAGGAATGGCTATTAGGGGCCCCAAGGGAAGTAGGTGATAGAAAGTTGTTTGCTGTGCAGCAGTTGACAAGGAAGACAAAATATAACTAAAGTTTCGTTCCCCTATGCTTATGTCAGTTTTTAAACTAGTTTTGACCTTGACATAGAGCTTTGAGGTGAGTGAGCCTACGTATAGCCTCCCTTCTGTATGTCTGAATACCTAGCCAGGTGGGGTTGTATGTGAGGATTAGTGGTCTGTAGTCATCAGAAATCCCATGGCAACATGGTCTGGCATTTGTGGGCACCTGCCTGTTTTACATCTAGGTGAGAAGGCCCGTCTTCTGGGGACTGGCAGGAGCAGATGGTGGCAATTACATTTTGTTCTCATTTGCAAAGCTTGTTTCTCTTTTCTAAGATTGGCTCATGTTTGTAGATACTGGCTACTCCTCTGTTCAAAGGCACACTGGAGGCGTCTGGTTACTTTTTAATAACCTGGGTTTAGAACTGAGCACTGCTTCCTTCAGGGGCTAGAGCATAGCAGACAGCTTGTTATCAAGAGCACTATAATGAGGATAAGTACGTAAATAAGGATAAAAGCACATCCCAAAGCACTGTCTCTTGCAGGAAGCAAGGTGATTTAATAGACACACAAACCTGACACGTCCTGTGTGCATAGTCATTAGTGACAACCCGTGAGTGTGGGGGGAAAAGTACTTTGTACCGTGGAGCAATAATGTTGTTAAATGTCTATGAAAAATCCCTGTACTACAAATTTTTGCTGCTTTGCTTCTTCAGCATTGACTTAATTCTGCTTTTCTACCCATTCTGAGGCCCAAAGGAAAGTGATTCAGAGAATATGAGTAAAGAAACTTCTGATTATTATTTATATACCCTGTTTCCCCGAAAACAAGACCTAGCTGGACCATCAGCTCTAATGCATCTTTTGGAGCAAAAATTAATATAAGACCCAGTATTATGTTATATTATATTGTATTACATTATGTTATATTATACCCAATATTATATCATAGTAAAATAAGACTGGGTCTTACATTAATTTTTGCTCCAAAAGATGCATTAGAGCTGATGGTCTGGCTAGGTCTTATTTTTGGGGAAACATGGTAGTTAGTTCTGCCGGCTGTGCTCAGTGTATCTCTCAGGTTTGGCAGACTAGAAAAACACTGTTGGAATCACTGGAGATGTGAGTGGTGGGTATGAAATGAGGAAAGAAAATTCTGGGCATCTATAATTTCATACAGAGAGATAGATGGGAGTAGATAACATGTGTTTGTTGTATGTGGGGGTGATTGGTTCCTGGGTAGGTGAAGAGGAGAGAGTCAGAAAGGGTTAGGTGAGGAATGCCATCCTGGGAGTTGAGCCCAGCATCCTGGGGCTGGTACTGTCATTGGTAAAGTGACCTCGGACAAGTCATTAATTCTCTCTGTTCCTCAGTGGCCTCATATTCAAGAGGAGGTGGTGTTCACTAAATTATCTATTAGGACCCTTCTGGATCCAACTATTACCTACATCCCTTTTTATGGACTAAATGTTTCAGGGGAGAATACTTGCTTCAGTAGAAATTTGACAAAACTAAAACTGATACAACCAATACTTTTCAAAAAAAATTTTTTTTTTCTTTTGCCTTTGGTGCCTGAATTTATAGTGAAGGTGCATCTGAAATATCTTAGGTTTATGTGACTACTGCATTGCTACAGCATTCGTGTCCCTGAAGGACGGGTGTTGGGAGGCTTGCATGGGGCTTTGGGAGATCAAATGGAGTTTTCTGCTCTTTCTCCACGAGCGCTTCTAAAAAGACAGTGCTGTAGCAGAGGTGTTCCCCAAACTGAGCGATTTAAAACTTCTGTTGGCTTAAATATGTTTTTAAAGGTTGCTCAATTGCTTTTTTTGGTCCAACTGAAAAAGAAGGTAATAAAACTGCTGGAAATATACGGTAGCCTTTCTATAACACAGGTCACCAGATTGAATTATATAGAAGGCAGTTATGGGGTACAGTTAACTTAGAGAAGTACTTTAGAACTTCTTTTCCCTATGGCTGTAATTGAGCAAGGAAGGGCTCATCTTGGTTAATCCACCTTGAGAAGAATCCTTCTTACCTTATGTGGCGCTCATCTCTTACATAGGGCTTCTCAACCTGTGGGTACTGAGTATAAAATGAGGATGGCCATAAAGAAAGGCTTTTCTTTCCTTTCTATGTGATTCGTACTAGATCAGACATCTCAGCTGGCTGTCTCCTTGCTTCATCTAGGAGATTTATGCCACTGTCTCCCACTTCGTTTTACCCAGTCCAGACCTCCCTCCAGACCACCTGCTCACAGAGCCAAATTCTACCAGGCATGTCTACCCCCATGTCCCATGAGCCCCTCAAGTTCTACATGCAAACCATATTTTGTCTTTCTCCCCCAGCTGGTCCCTTGAATGTGTTTCCTATCTCTATGAGTGGTAATGGCTCTCACCTGGCAGCTAGGCTCCAGCTCCCTCCCCATTTCTAACTGACCACCAAATCCTAGAGGGTTCAACCTTATATCTGATGGAACTGTCTTCTCCATCCCATCCCCGCTACTATTGCCATCCTTCAGGCTCTCACTTGGGTTGTTGTAATGGTTTTCTAACTGGTTCTAGTAGTCAGAATAATGGCCCCCTAAAGATGTTCACATCCTAGTCACCAGAACCTGTGAATATGTTAGGTTCTATGATGAAAGGAAATGAAGGTTGCTAATCAACTGAACTTAAAATAGGGAGCGTATCCTGGATAATCCAGGTAGGGTCTGTACAAGTGGAAGAGGGAGGCAGAAGTGGAGAGGCATGTAATGGGAGAGGACCTGACGGCCCTTGCTGGCTTTGAAGATGAGGGAAAGGGCCGTTAAGCAAAGGAATCTGAGCTGCTTCTAGAATCAGGAAAAGGCAAGAAAGGACTTCCCCCCGAGAATCTTCAGAAAGGAAGGCAGCCCTGCTGACACTTTGATTTTAGTCCAATGAAACCTATTGGACTATCTACAGAACTGTAAGATAATAAATGTGTGTTGTTTTAAGTTACTGTGTTTGTGGTAATTTGTTGCAGCAGCAATAGAAGAGTAACACACTGGTCTTGCTACCTCTGTTGTGCCAGCATCGCAATCCACTTGCACCTCATATTAATCCTTTGTCTTTACAACCCCTGTATTGTCCTTGTTTACTCAGCATCTCAACACTTTATACGCAGAAGGCAATGAATAAATGAAACAGCCTGTTTTTCAGCACCTTGGTCCAATCTATGATTTTTAATATGAGGAGATAAATTAAAAATCAGTTGGTTACCTTATGTTTTATATATCCCTTTCTGGGAACAGGATGAAATAAAAATATATTCTGTCCTTTGTTTCTTTTCTTCTTTTTTTTTTTCCCAGAGTCTGTTGTTTTTTAAATTATATAATAGCAATTTATTGTAGCCAATTTGATTTAAAAAAGACAACAACCCATAATGAAGACACTCAGAGAGGACTACTTTTATTATTTTGGTATGTGGCTTCCTAGTTATTTATATATCTACATTTATATATTTTTAAAAAAGATATTTTACTTATTTTAAAATTTTAACTTAGTATAGTGTGAACAGTTTTGTAGCCCTTTGGATGGTTGCACAGAATTCCTTTGTGGAGCTGTACTAAAATGTAATTTCTTTCTCATATTATTGAACTTTAATATTATGTCCAATTTTTCTCAATTATGATTAGCATTCCAATTAATACCTTTGCAGAATCTTTGTGCACGTCTGTGGTTATTTCCATAGAATAAGTCCTTTAAGTGTAATAGCTGTGTCAGAGACTCTTGACTTTTTATGGTGTTTGATGCTCTCTAGGAAAATTGTACCAATTTGCACCCTCATTAGCAGTGTACTTTCATCAAGTTGCCCTTCATGCCCGGCCATCTTTTGGCTATATGGGAAGACTAAAGAGCAGGGCATCAAAGGTGACCAGAGGATAGTGTTACACTGGAAGTGGGCACTGCTTTATTTGAACACAGACCAGGCCCTGTGGTCTGCAAGCAGCACACTCAGCGTCTTTGTATCAGAGACACCCTCCTGTCGCACCTCCAGAGGATTGGTACCATTGCTGCTCAGAATGGTCTGTGCATCGGCCCACCTCTTCCCGCCACATCTAATGCCAGAAACCAAGGAATCAGAATCATGGCCTTTACCTGCTTTGATATACTTCTGGTCTCTGGCAGGAGCCTGTAAAGGAAACAGTATGGAGCCACACAGAGAGACCCTCATATCTCCCTGAACTCTTCTGCCCCAGTCACTCCAGACCTTATTTACTCATGGAGTTCAGCTACTCGTGCATGATTCATGTATGTAAATACTGCATGTTATATAGTGTAGAAGCCTCCTTACATGGTGGGATGTGAGTCCCATCAATGTCTGTGGAGGGGACCAGCCTGACATTGCTGTTCCCTCAACATTAACAGCAAACACCTCCTGCTAGACTTCTAGGTCCAGGGCGGTGTTGACCTGGTTGGTAGTTGGCCTGGACTGTGGCTGTTTTTGGAAACAAGTGTCTGGCATGTACAGAAGCATTAATAAAATGTCAAGTTTATTAGTTACACCCTCCTTTTTGGTGGAGTAGTTTTTACCTTGTGAGTTTGGGAAAGCTAAGCTAGTTGTCATGGCAACATAAAAGCTTTCAGGCACTTGTTTGTTTGTTATATTCCTTTGTTAGTCTATGGAGTGGTCTGTAGAGCCTCTTGAAAGAAGATGTGCTGCTTAGTGTTTGACAGTTAAATCACCATGCTGCCTGTCAGAGAGGAGAGCTGGGAGAAGGTGAAGGGACAGCTGCAAAGCTCCTTTCTCGTTGCCTGCTTTCACAAAGATTCTGCCCTTGGAAACAAGGCACCTAAATCTGAAGCAAGAGGTATACTCACTGTCTCTAAAATTACAAGAGGGAAATCATTGAAAGTTGGAACCACTGAACCTGTGCTTTTCAGCCTGTTTTCCCACCCCTCCATCCCCATCCCTAGATGTGGGAACATCTAGGGCAATTATTTTCTTTTGAAAAGTCCAAGGGTGCAAGAGCTGTTCTAGTCTTGGACTCCGAAACAAGAGGTGCTGAGAAAAACAAAACAAAGCTGACTTTTTCAGGATGGAAGGTCTGACCATTACCTTCCGGGCCTGTGTTCTGAGGAGAGAGTGCACTCAGTGTGGTCCTTCCCCAACTAAAGCAGCTGGTCTGTGCAGGGGCCCACTCACTTCCTCAGTCTCTGGGGCCTCGTGCCTCTTCCGTACAGTGGGCTCTGTGTGGACAGTGAGATTTAGGTTATCAGATACTTCCAGGATTGCCTAGATGGCCATTTGAACATTAAAAAACTATTTAAGGAAAAAATAAATTTGTATAGTAGGAAAATAGGGAGAAAATTTTAACCATCTGTTGCATTTCCTCACCCCCAAAATTAACATTTTGGTACAAATTTTATATGTGTGAATGCATATATGTGCACACACATATATGGGTATGTTCATATATGTGAATCTACATGTATATACATATATACACATGTAAGCATGCATTCATATATGCATTGCTATTGTTTTTGTAGAATTTTGCTGCATATGCTTTTCCTGCATAAATCTGTCATTCAACTGTGCATCATGAGATATTCCCATGCCTATAACTTTAATGAATGTATAATCTTTTTTCTTTTTATCATATAGATATATTATGATTTGATTAAACCCTCCCTTCAGTGTTTGACACTTAGGTTGTTTCTGAGTTTCTATTTCTTTAAACAATTCTGGGCTTACATTCTCATGCACCTGTATGTAAATGGCTTAAAAAATACCCAACAAATCCCCAAGTGCCCATTAAATGTTAGTCATTTAAATTTTCTTTTTTTGTTTAAACTGGTGAATCAGCCCGAGAAAAACGCTCTGGTGACTGAAAATACAGAGTGCTTTATGAGCATTTAACTCCTAAAGCTGCCATGTTAGCTCCAGAATTGAAGCATGACGTAAAGGAAACTTCAGGAAGAGATGAGACGGTTGGCAACTACCCTGGCAGATAAAATGTGCTCAGGGTGCCAGCCACCACCAAGGAGATCACCAGATTCCTTTATTGCACTGAGACTTTACTGAGATGACAGCATGTGGTGTAGCATAGTGGACAGGTTTTGACCTCAGACCAGACAAGCTCAGCGTTCCAGGTTCTGCCACTCCGTGCTGGAACCTTGTGCAGGTCCTCAGGTTCCTCACCTGTAAAGCGATAGAATTGTTCTAGGTGATCCTCTGAGGTTCCTTTCACATCTAAAACTCCGTGGTGTGAAGCCGATCCTGCTATGGTCAATTCATTTGTAGTCAGCTGTGGAGAAAACAACATGGACTTTTAATACACTTCCCAGAGTTTAAAACTTTGTGGCCTGTGAAGATTATCGAAATTTTACTGTTATGAACTCCATACTATATTTAGTGAAAGAAAATTTTTGCTTGCCCACTGTCCATTCCTTGTTTCCTCCTAATTTTGCCTGGGGGAGCCACCACTCCCCATCGCAGGCAGTGGGTGATATCAAGCTGTCTGGCCCTTCCAGCTAACGGGTCTGCATGTCCTTTCAGGGGAGATACAGGGTCCTGCAGTAACAGAAGTTGATGTGTGTTCATAGTGGCTCTCATCGATTCCTCCCATCCAGATGCTCAAACTGCCTACCTTCTGGCTGTTTTATAGCCTCATCCGTTCTCTGTTCTTCCTAATCTGTGGACTGTGCGTATCTTCTCATCACATTCTGGTTTCACTTTTTAGCCAGAGTCCGATTCCATTGTCTGATACAGAAAACCCTGACCCTTCATTTCTGGTGCCTAGTCCTGGTTCTCCAGTTGACCAGGGCTTGTGACAGACCACCAGGCAAGTCACTCCATTTCTGTAAGCCTGTGTGTCATGATCTAGGTCAGTGAGGGTAATAAAACCAATCTAGCAAGGTTTTCGGGGGCGGGCATGGAACTGAACACAGGACACTGCAAGCACAGGACTGGCATGTGTTAAGAGCATGATGGATGCTAGTTTCTCTTTAACATGCAGTTCCAATCACTGCGTAAATTATATAAAAGTCTAAATACTATGCTATACACATGAAACCAATATAAAATTATATTAAATATCAACTGTAACTGGAAAAATAAAAATAAATTTGAAAAATGTAAAAAACAAACAAAAAACAACTATGCACTTCCACTGGGAAAGTGCTTGGCCTGTGCATTTAGGACCTTCATTTCAATGTGTCATATATGGACCCTAAATCATCAGACTTAGAAGGATGTTTCTGATAATTGTGCTTAGTTTGTTCTTGATTGCTTTTTGCATATGCTCAGCACATAGTAGGTGTTTTCTAAATACTATATATTTTTTTTTTTGAATGACTTTTAAAAAGCATTAAACAAGGACATAGGAAAAATTTTTAGACAGGTTCTTAGTATTACACTTTTCAGAATCATCAGAGTTTTAATAAACTAAGTAAAGGGCACAAATATTCTAGCCCTTTGGCCAGGGCATGGAAATATTTTAGCTGACAGAGCTTTTATGTAACTATATTCCTTTAATGGAATTTGAGTTCTATAGGAACATTTTAATTATCGGAATCTTCTTTAGAAAAAGCCTCTGAGATTTGAGATAAGTTTACATATTATTATATGAATCGCAATTTGCTTTAAGAGCTTATCTAAATCCCATCTGTTTGATTGGAAAAGGGAACTTGGAATGAATCTATCTAATTTTTACTTTTCTTCCTTGGAGAGAATTGTGATTGAAAGTCAGAGTTGGGTTATGTGCTGCCTTTTTTGATATTTTCTAGGGGAAGCTTTAGGGTTTCCATAGTAATGCATGAGGAATCATCATTTTCTGCCATGTTTTTCCAACAAAGAGAAGAACGTTGGTAACTATGGGTTAGTGTAAATGAAAAAGTTGATAGTAGGTCTTTCTAAATTTGTTCTGGCTGTTGCGGGATGGTTAGAACCAAGCATTATGCTCTGAACTGAAGGTGACCGCCTCCCAGTCCACAAGGCAGTTATGTGTTTACTGGTCAGCTGGTGGCGATGTCAGAGAACTACTAGGTGTGAGACAGGTAGGGGTCCTAACATATTGCTCCTGAGATTCGCTAGAGAGTTTGCAGTTGATGAAATACTGATGTTGCTGCACCTCCAACATCTTCTTCCTTTCCCCTTTCTTCTTCCCTCTTACTTTTTCTCTTCTTCCACACTTTTCCCTTGACCTTCCCCTCTGCTCCATGCCCCATCCCTTCCCCTTCTCTGTTCTGTGTCTGCTCTTACAGCTGTGGTCTCAGCTGTTCAGAAGGCAGAGGAAAGGGGCACAGGATGATGGTTGAGCCCCTACCTGGAGAGTGGGGTCACGTGCCCGGTCACCGTCCCTGGCATCTTTTCATCACCCTCAGGCTGCTGGGCCTGGCATGTTCCCTTCCTTGTAACAATTCAGCCTGTTTCCAGTTTTTCTAAAAATAGCAGCATTTTACCACATGTCACAAGGTGAACCTGCACATCTTTGTTTTGTTAAATCTGAACAAATTGTTTTCACTGGTGAATTTTGAAGCACTAAAAAAGCTTCCTCAACAGCTGTCCGGTGTAAGTGTGGACTTATTTACAGACAACAAAGCCAGCAGAAATGATTGTTCCAGGAGCAATGTTATTACCCACCTTGTTGGGGGTCGGGCGGGGACTTGCCAGTGGCAGTGGTGTCTCTGTGATTCCATTTGCAAAAGCTTCAAAGTCGACATTTGTTTTAAACTAATTTTGCTTTGATATAGTATTCCATTGTGATTTTTCAAATTTGTTATTCACAATCACTGGATCAAGCACAGGGTAAATAGGAACAATATCTAGCAGTTTGAACTTCTTTTCTCTGCTTAGTTAACAGGTGATTTAGTGAGTTCCTAAAAGTCAAGTTTGGGGGGACACAATTCAGTCCTTTGCCTCAGTAGGAGACTGTCTTACAATCATGAAGGGAAGTCTTTTGAAAGTAGCAGACATAGGAACTGTAAGACTTACTTAGCTTTTAGATTTTATTTAACAGTTGTCAACTCCTACTGTGTTTCCCCGAAAATAAGACCTGGTCTTATATTAAGTTGTGCTCCAAAAGACACATTAGGGTTTATGTTCGGGGAAACATGATACCTATACTCTGCCTCTCTCTCCTCTTTAGTTAAAATTACCTGAGCATTTGCTGACATAGTCTCTGATGAAGTTGGGACCAGTCAAGGTGATTGCTTTGGCACACAGCTACTTTACATGGGCAGGAAGCCCTCCCTCTCCTTTCCATGTAGACCTAGGGAATGTTAGGACACTTTCCAGTAAGAGAAGATTGCTGTTATTGTTTAAGTGGTAGAAATAGAAGTCTGTATTAGGTACCAGACTTCTCAGATATGATGTTGCTTTTGGGTTTATAGGGTCCGAGAACTGGAGGAAAGAGGAAGAATGGGAACTTTTCTGTGCTGCGACAGTGGGAAACCCCAGAGAATCACACATTTATGGCCAGGCTTAAAGTTCGTCCATTCATCCATGAAATCATCCAACATCTATTGAAGGGAATATGCACTTGCACAGTTAACAGAGGGCTAAGCATGACACACAAGTGTCCTGCCTTCAAGGAGTTTGTGGTCCATTGAGTAACACCCACTTTAACTTTCATCTGATGTCTCTCCTAAGCTGCCTATTCTCCCCCAATGCGCACGTGCGCGCACATACGCACACGCACACACACACACACACACACACACACACACACACACAGTATTTCAGGGAGGAAACTTGAATGGAAGAGAGCACACACATCTAGATCATTAGTTTAGTTTAAATGCTCAATTATCTAAGGATAAAGAAACTTTTAAGAAATGAGATACTCAAACAGAATAGGGACTGCTACAGGCAGTCTCTTTTCACATGGTTTCCTCTTTATCCCCTTCCCTGGTGTTTAGTGAATGATACTGTAACAAAAGACTATGACAGACGCTATGTGAGATTGAGGGTGGGGCGGAGTACAGGAATATTAGATATTTACCTTCAAGGTCTTCACAGTGCTGGAAAGTGTTAGCTATAAAAAGCTGCTCAGCTTGTCAGGTATTAAATGTTTACCAGGTAAGTGGTGTGGAAATGCTATGTAGTTACCTTTAGATTTGGCTGGAAAGGAGTCTTATAAGGGGGGACTTGGAGTAGCATCTGACTAGGAAGGCATTCTTGGGGTGGGGGTTGGATGACAGGACCTGATGCCGGGAAGTGGACAAGTACCACTCTGTCCAGGGGCAGTGAGGATGCTAATTTTGTTGAACTAGAAGTGTTCCTTGGGGGCACAGTGGGATAAGCTTGGGTAGGTTGCTTGGGGGTGGGCCCCATTAACCCCAGTTGAGGGAAAGTGATACGGTAAAAACAGTACTTGATGAAGATGAATTCGGTGTAGTGCTAAGAAGGGTGAATTTAGGAGACTGGGAGAGCATGGGAACAGAGACTCTAAAAGGACTTTGTGATAGTTCATCATGGGTTTATAAAGGACATGAGCTGAGGGGCCATGGTACTTGGAAATGTGGCTGCAGAAACCTACAAGGACTTGAATCATTTTCTCCTCTGTCCCCACGAGATGTATAATCCCTGTGAAGCACTGATGGTCAGTCTGTGTTAGGGTCAGGAAAGACACATGTTTATTCAGTGAGACAGCTAATAATTCTCTCATGTACGTTTGTAGTTCAAGGGAAGGCACCTGTGTGCTAGGGCTGCTATAACAAATACCACAAACTGGGTGGCTTACACAATAGAAATGTACTTTCTTACAGTTTCGGAGGCAGGAAGTTACAGAGGAAGGTGCTGGCAGGGTTGATGTCATTCTGAGGCCTCTCTGCTTGACTTGTAGGTGGCCGTCTTCTCCCTTTGTCTTCACATGGTCTCGCCTTTTGCCTACACGTCTATGTCCCAATTTCCTCCTCTCACAGAGACCCCAGTTGTAGGGGATTTAGGCCCACCCGAAAGACATCATTTTAACTTAATTACCTCTTTAAAGACCCTATCTCCAACATTTTGAGGTACTGGGAGTTAGAACTTCAACATCTGAGTTTTTTTGGGGACACAATTCAGTCCATAGCAGCATGCAAGGAGGAAGAAGATGAGGAGCAGCAGGAGGACAGAGGCCAGGCATCTCCCCTGACCCCTTATCCAGGCCCTCGCTCTCTGTCGCTTGTGGTAAAATGGCCGCTTGAGGTAAAATGGCCATCCCCAAACAGAAAGTTCCCTGAGCCAGCCAGCTTTCTGTCTATTCTTTTCTAGGAGAATTTAGGCTGATGTCATGTGGGGCTTTTCAACTCCCAATTTTAGGATTAGCAAGCAGACTGTCTCCTTTTCTTTTTCCCTTGTAACTTTTCTGGCAACGCTAGTTTCTTACCATATTTATTGCAGTCATCTGTTTATGTGCATGGTAATTTTTATGATTGGGGAAATCTCTGAAGATGAGTGGAATATATAGAATAAACAGATGAATTAAGTTACAAGCTACATGGTTTTCATTATTGTCCTCCTTACAAGGTTAGCACTTACTTTTAACTTATTTAACTTTGACCTCTGAGGTGACTCCTCTTTATTTCTAGTGTTCTCTATTGCCATCAGCTGGCTCAGGCTAAGGCCTCAGCTCCTCACGTTCTCACTTCTAAACTTTTATTCCACACTGGACTTCAGGCTAAAACTGCTTTCCTCGCAGTCATCTGAACCCCTGCTGACAGTCTATTGCATTTTAGCCTCAAAAAATGCATGATGAGGCATAACAGAGTGATTAAAACTGGGCACTCAAGCCAGACTGTCAGGGTCAAATCATGGCTCTGACACTTATTTCTCTCCAGCTTTGGGTAAATTATTCTCTAAATCTCAGTTTTTTTCCTCATCTGTTAAGTGATGATAATAGTTCCAACCTATTGTAAGGTTTAAATGAGTGTAAAGGGCCTGGCACACAGTAAATGCCATGCAAGTGTAAAGTATAATTATTACTATGCTTGCCTTTGTTCTCAGTAGCTTCCCTGGAGAGTCAGATCTTGATTGACGCCTCTGTTTCCTCCCTATCAGCTTTCCCTTCTATAACCCATGTAGGGGTGGTCAGGCTTCCCTGGAACACACCTCAGACCAGCTGTCCATCTATCCCACCAATAACCGAAAGCAGTTGACAAGGTCTATATGTTATGCTTGCTTTGTTCCAGCAGTTCTGCTGGAACAGTCCCATATAGACTGTGCTGGAACCTTTGCCTCCCCCTTGGGCCAATACCTGGAGAACAGTTCTCTACACAGCCACCATGGGCCCTTGAAGCCTCCGCAGAAAGGAGGCGCTACCCAGGTCTTGGCAGAGACATTTGTCACTTTCCTTGCAGAAGTACCAACTTTTTGGAGTTGGGAGCCTGTTATGATCCAAGGGAAAGTTTGGAACAGTCTGTCACAATAGGGACGGGTTGCGCCTCTAATTGTTGGGATCTACAAGACAAACAGATCCCTGTTGGTGTTGAAGGTAAGGTTGTCTGCCTCTCTGAGTTTAAACAGGCTTCTGGTGGATCATGGTCATATTATGCAAACACCAGCTCTTCTCTCTGTGCTTGTGGCCTGCCTTGGACTGGCCACTGCTGGGGACCTTACAAGTCCTAACTGGCCCCTAATGACCGCCTAGGAAGGCATTACATTGTCACAGGACCCCCCCCCCCCCCCACACACACACACACCAAGCTCTGAGATTCACAGCTCCACCGTCAAGGCATCGACTCACACGGAAATCAGTAGTAATTCAGGTCTACATCAATGTCCCCACCCTTCAGGTTATTCTTTGCTTTAGGAAGGGGTGACAATTTTTTTTTTAATCTTTGAAATCTTCGTTAGCCCTCCACTTTTTCCTTGCAATCTGGGGTTCTTCTTTCAGTCCTTAGTGACCTTGTGAGAAGTTCTTGATCCTTCTCCCTTTCTGCAGCATGCTCCCGTCCTCCGTGAGATGGAGCCTCCTGTTTGGCACCTCTTGTTGAATCCTCTCTTGCTCCAGGCTGTGGCTTCCCCCTTTTCTAGTCAAGCAGAATCTCCCGTTTTTTTTTCCTTAGCTTTGTGGCTTATTTTAGCGCCCCCTCCCCAATCTCCATCCCTCTCATAGATGGATGGACCTCATTACCAAGGCTGCAAATGTGCCCCTTTCCCCACAGCACGTTCTCATGCTCTTGCCTCAGTGAAGAGAGGGGCAGGATGTTAATTTCCGTTTTTGGTGGACAATTGGATGGATTTATCTTAAAGATGCTATCCAAAGACAAGTCAACAGCATTTCAGAAAATATCTGGAGCCAAATGAAATTCATCCAAGGGCAGAAGAGTTCTTTGCTTTTGTCAGGCAAGGCTTTTTTGCCCACATATACCAAAATATTGCTCATCGGTTATACTAATTTGTTTAGCAATATTAAAGATGTTCAAAAAATTGGAAGAATATACCACCTTTCTCAATTTGACAAGGTAAATTATGTAAATTATAAATTTCAGATATTGGTCTCTATTTTTTTGTAGGTTGTTAACATTTTAGAACTATTAATAGTAAGGTAAGGCATTGCTTACAGATGTAGATAATGGGATGTTTTTAAATCAAGTTGTTGAAGCGCTTCTTGCTAAGTCACTCAACCTCCTTTAAAAATTTTCTTATTTTACAATTGACAGTGTATCCCCTTATTCAAGTCTTGTGTGGAATACATTTTTCCATATATGAAGCCTTTCTTGAACATTTTTACTAAACTTCTTGGAATTAGGACTCAACTCTAGTCATGAATGGGTGCTCAGTAAACAGTTGAATTATTGGAAGAGTAATCTCAGGTTGGTATTCCACGCAGGAGAACAGGTTCTATTTTATCTTAACTCTGTTCAGTGGAGATATCATTGGGGTTATCAAAATAGTATTCCACTAGGTTTAAATAATGAAAGTTTAGCTGGGAGGTGTTAGATACGCTAAGAGATACATTTTTTTCCCGGTTTTTCTACTCACAGTGGGATTCTGAAACAGAATCTCTGCAGGAGTTTTGATGGTTGTGATCATATCAAAGATATCTACAGAATGTCTTTGGTTTTGAATTGATACTTTAGTGAGTGCTTTCCTAAACTTGGGATGGAGTTTGAAAGGAAAAAAATATGAGAGAATGTATTGAGATGTTTTAATTCATTCTGAAAAGTTTTAGTTTGATTTGATTCTGTTCTAGGATATTGTGGCCCTAAAGATTTATTTTCTTAGATAGTACTTGCAAAATGCTTGTGATATCTCCTCCTTAGGTCTCTACCAAATATAAACTGGTTTGGAAACAGAACATTCTCAACTAACATTTTCTGTTAAGAGGTCCTGCATATTACTGTTTAGACATCCTATAGAGCTGGTGGAAATGGCAATTTTAAACTGAAAAAATTAGATAGGTATTGAAGGATGTTTTTTCAAAGGTTTTATTTCTCATTTATTTTCAAGGCCAAAAGCTGATTAGGGCTAGGTTATACTCTGTGGGGCAGAAGAGGGCAACCAGGAAAATTGTGGCGTCACAACCATATGTTTTGAGGAATAGTGGAAGAAACTACAGTTCTTTAGGTTAGAGAAAAAAAAAATTTGGAGGCATAAGTGCTGTCTTTACCTATAGGCAGGGTTGATACTGGCTTTCTCTGTGAAGAACAATATCTACCCAGAAGATATGGACAAAGAAGAAACGGGTTACTTGGCAGAGTAGTGATCTTCCTAACTACTAGAAGGGTTCAAGTAGATGCTGATGGCTGTCAATCAGAGTTGGTATATACTGGATTCCTTCATTTAGTGAGAAGTTAGAGGGGAGAAGGGCACTGCTCCAAAGATGCTTTGATTCTGTGAGAGGATGTCAGGGAGAAGCAGCGGAGAATGGAGAAATGAACACTGTCTGAACACACAGGGAGCCTGGCTCTGGTCTTGGCTCTGCCACCATATTGTTGGGAATTTTGGTCAGATCTCTTGGCCTTTTATATTAATTTTTGCTCCAAAAGACACATTAGAGCTGATGGTCTTATTTTCAGGGAAACATGGTATAAAGACTCTGAGAGGTGAGCAGAGAAGTGGAACTTTGAGAGAATGGTTGAAGTGATAGGAAGAGATTCCTACATCAAAAGATTCTCATGATAACTTAGACATGTAGAAAGAAAAGTTGAAGAAGAAGGATGAGTGATGTGGGTTCTAGCTCTATCCAGAGGTTTGGGTATTCAGATTTCAATGGCCTTTCCGGGATCTGAGCAAGAGAGTCCTTAGAAGAAGAAAGCTGAGTCATCTACCCTGTCGATGGGTGGTTATAGACCTCAAGAAGATCCACCTACGCTTGCTTTTATTCATTGCTTACTAGGTAGTCCTTTGACCCATAATTTCATCTTACGTGGAGCCACCCTCCAGATACAAGGTTGATTGTAATTCTATAGATACAAGTTTTGTTCTAGTTCCCAGGACAGGAATCATCATTATATACACGAGTTGGTGTCGTTCTTTATCACATATATTATTGCTGGAACAGCATGTACTTGTCACGTAGTCAAGACATATGCTCAGGACCTCACATCACTCTAGTTTATGGAGTTAGGTAGGAGAGTGCTGGACCTGAACCTCCTAACTCAGTGTCAAATACTCTCTTTGTATCTGCTCTGCCCCCCTGCCTTTCAGCCTCTGGCTGGTTTATTTAGCGTGAGCTTGTCCTCAAGAGGCTGAGCATCTCTGGGTAAACTTTAAATATCATCTTGTAATACTGGATTATCCATCTAGGTAAACTTTTAAAACCCTGGACTAGTATTTGGACTGTGGAGGCCTCACCAGGACACACCAGTAAGTGAGGCTTAGCTTTCTACCTCCCTCTTCCATGTTTTACAGCATTAGAATGATCCTGGTTAACCCATGGAAGAAATTCAGCCCCCTGTACCCTGAAAGGGCGGGTGTGCCCAGAAGAGGCACAGGTGTCTTAATAGGCTCAATATTCTGGTAAAAGTGATTGGCACATAGCATGCTATGAAATCAGAGCTTTGTTTCACAAGACTTTGCGACATGGTGCGTGCAAAGCATGAGGAATAAAAGCACCAGCTTCTGTGCCTCAAAATCCCACTTTTATAGTTCTTGTTTGCTTTGCTATTTAAGAGACTTTCACAACTCCCTCTTGACCTAAATGTGTGAAATGTTGCATGTTGTTTTGGCTCTTCTAATAGCTTTTGTTTGGCACATTCTGAATTTTTAAGGTCAAATGTAATTAGCTCCAGATATCTAAGTCTCCACTGGGAATAATTGCAAGGAGCAGTACATCTCAAAATCTACTTAAAAGTCTCTAACCTCTTTCAAAAAATGCTTAAATCCCTAACTTGGCCTCGATTCTGGAAGGGTAAATGGGGGAGAAGTTTGAGAGAGTAACTGGGCAGAGTCAGGTACCCGTGCTCAAGGCTGGGAATTAAGGAACCCTTTTAGATGGACCTGTCATAGTCATGTTTTAAGATCAGTGCTAGACCTCTGGCTTTCAGGGCTGCAGTGGTTTGGCCCGTGAAATCTTCCCTTGATGTGTGATAATCACCAAGTGGAAAGTCTAGTGCAGATGGCCTCCCATGCTTCAGTGCACAGCCCCTCTGGGTGTGGAGGCTGTGCAGCAGTGATGTGGGCACATAAGTGGGTGGAAACTTTCTAATGTGTCACAATAATAATAATGCAGAATCCTAGTGCTGTTCAGCTTCCCCTAGAACTTCAGCCCCCGCAGCAGCCTACTTGGTTCACAGTCCTATGTGAATGCTAGACAATTAGCAGCTGATAATGAAAAATGCCATGGGAACCAGTGGGAAAATAATAGCTTACTCCAAGAATATAATGAAATGAAATTAGCACAGACAGTAAAACAGACAATTTATGGTGGTTTTTTTTTTTTTTTGTAATTGAAAAGAACCAGTAAATACTTCTAGTAGAGAAATTTGAGAATTGATTAGAATTTCATCTGTTTTGGAAGGGGCTTTTATTCATAAATTAACTACAGAGAAG
Source organism: Rhinolophus sinicus (assembly GCF_036562045.2). Classification (NCBI taxonomy): domain Eukaryota; kingdom Metazoa; phylum Chordata; class Mammalia; order Chiroptera; family Rhinolophidae; genus Rhinolophus; species Rhinolophus sinicus. The sequence continues at coordinate 33,385,274 of NC_133753.1, read as the reverse complement.
CTTCTTAGCTTCCACTAAGGAGCTAGAATAGGTAAAAGATTCTTATTTTATTTGAATACAATAATAATTTTGTTTGGTTTTTGTTTTCCTAAATAGTTGTCGTGTGGTCTGAACTTTAGAAAGGGATGCTAATACTGGATAATCCATTTTACTGTTAGGGGCTATACATTATGCTCCTAGCTGAAATGTCAGTTGATTTTGAGTATTCCCAACAAATTCTTAGTAACAGGATGAACTTTTATCTTTGTGGATGGATGACTTTCTCTGAATACAAGAAAATATTTATATTGTCTGAGAAAATGGGAATGTAAATTGCCCTTGAATCTTCTTCCTATTTCTAGATGTCCCATATTCTCCTTAGTTTTTGAGCACAAAGCTTTACATGCTACTTTTGGGGGTCAAAAGTTAAAATTTGAAGAGTCTTTATATTAATCTTTACAAATGTTTAATTGTTTCAGAATGCAATAAAATTTTTTTTTTGAGGGTATCAGATTGGTGAAAAACAACTCTTAAAATTTTAGTCTCACTGTGTGGGTAGTCTCCTGTGAATTGAAAAATAAAGAAGTTATCAACAAATCAAAATTATATTTCACTCCAAATGCTCTCCAAATGCATTTGTTTTGGAGAGTTGAAAAAAGTTGGATACATTTCTTTAAAGATATTTTTTCTGTCTGAAGTAGACTTGTCTCTAAATTTCTCTCATTTATAAAAATATTCTCATTTTACTTGAAAGACAACCGTTCCATCAAAAATCACGTAAGTGTACATTCTCTAATGTTTTAACATGACATGCTTTTATTGGGCATATGTTCCTAATTTTACCACATAATTATATTAAGTTCAATAATGTTCCAGTTGTTGTTAGGCCATCTTTAGGCCAGGAGTCTAAATGGTTCTTATCTTAAAAGCCATCTTGTCTTGCTTTGTACCTTGTACCTGCTGGCTTGTATTTGCCTTAGGCCTAGAGAAGCCACCTGGAATGTAGAAACCATCTTATCCTAAAAACCATCTTGTCTTGCTTTATACTTTTTACCTGCTGGCTTGTGTTTGTCTCCTAAGGGCTTATGCTCAGTGGGCCTGGGCGGTCCAGATGGTGACCTGGGGGCTAGGATGTGGAACTAGAGGGCTTGGTCATGCCCTGAAACCTTTTGTTGCTAGAGACCATGCAACGAGAACCCCCTGAAGCATTGAAGGGGGAACAGTCTCGTTTACCCCCTCCTATAAAACTCCATACCCCTTTTGCTCGGGGAGGTTATGATCTTTTCTAGCCTGACCTCCCACAGCTCAAACACGGCCAAATAAATTTGAATAGACCAATTCTGGTCTCCCACGACGCCAGCCGTGCCTAACAGTTGTGAGTATAATGAATGATATTCATGCTACAAACTCAGACAAGTGAGGAAAGTCTCAAATATTCTCTCTGTGGTCCTATTGGTACATTTCGGCTATTTTCATCATTAATTTCTGTTTCTGAGCTATCTGCGTATTAAGGGAAAGGAGAACAAGGTTGTTAATAATTGTTGCTTTCTAGAAGTGTGTGTGTGTATGTGTGTGTGTGTTAATGCTAAGGGAGAATTTATATTTTAAACGTGTAAAGCAGACAGGTTAGTTATTTCTCAGAAGAATATGGACACATTTCAATACACATATATTACTATATTAAAGATAGCACCCCATGTATATTAAAGATAGCACCCCCAAATGCTGTTTTCTCAAGTGTGTTGAGAAATGATTGGTTGCTAGTGACTCCATATGTTGCTATGTTTTATTTTGGAACATGCTGAAATTGCACTTAGGTTTCATTAAGCCAATTTTTCCCTATTTTTTGAAAGGTCTGTTTTTTTCTTCCAAAGAATTCGTTTAAATATGTAGTTACTATATCCTTGTTAGCTATTACTAGGAAGAAAATATAAATGGAACTACCCATTTGCATATATATATGTAAAATATTTCATAGTCCAAATTTAAAAAAAAATGTTTGACTACCTATGAAGGTTGTTGAGGTTATAATGCTTAACTAAACCTAAATTTAGGACACTGGCAAAATAATATGCAGCTAAGTGTCAAAGGCTTTGTTCCTTAATTTTTTTAGTTCCAGAAGCATCACTGTAGAAAAAAAGGAAGATTACAGCACTTAGTTTAATTTGTTCTGTACTAATTTTTTAAGTGACTTATTTAATTTTGTCGGTTGTAAAATCACAGGTAATGGTTAAAGTGAGTCTAATTGTTTGTACAGATATTTCGAATTTGTACACTGAAGTAGCTTTATATGGAATTGGCACATTGGTGTTCAACTCTTAAAACTTTCTCATTTCTTACTGTCCTTTTTGTTAGTTGCAGAGAAAGTCTGAACATAAACTGTATAGGTCAAGGGCCGTAACTCTTCATGCACCAAAATTGCTTCTGAAAACATCTCCTTGTTTTGCAAAAGTTGGTCATATCTAACGATATAGCTTTTATTATCATCTCCTGGCCCTGGGACAAAAGGAGTCTGGGCTTGGGTCAGCCTGAGTGGTAGACACCTGTGCTGTACTCAGTTACCTCTACTCTGATCTTGTCCTTCTTGGGAGGCTCCTTGGATCCTCAGGTGGATGGATTTCTGTAGGAGGATATAGACATGCCCAGGCAATCCTGAATTCTTTTCTAAATTTATTTTTATTGAGATATAATTGACATATAGCATTGTACAAGTTTAAGGTGTACAATGTGTTGATTTGATACATTTATATATTGCCACTCTATCGTTATGATTACCACTCTATCGTTAGGTAACATATATGTATTATGTCACATAATTATAATTTCTTTTTTTGTTTTGTGGTGAGAACAATTCAGATCTAGTTTCTCAGCATCTTTGAAATTTGTAGTATAAATCACTATGCTGTGCATTAGGTCAATCCTGGAATTCTAAGATAAACAAGTTCAGGTTCAAGTCAGGGACTTCTGCCGCATGGCCATGCTTGAGAACTTCATAGAAACAATTTGAAAGTCATGCTGCTTTTTAAAGGGATGAATAAAATTGAAATTTTATCACTGAAAACAGGGCTTTTGGGTTGATGGATACTGGCAAGGGTGTATAAGTGAATAGAGTTTTAGATTTACCTCAGGCTTTCCTCACGTTTTAAGTGAGATTCCTCATGGTCCTCAGAGTGGTGCTTAAGAAAGTTTATTCCTGAGAAATCATAACTTTACTTTTTATGATTCTATTGTCATTGCTCCTTTAATTCTGATTCTCCCCCTTACCATTTTGTTAAATAAAAATTTCAGTTTCCTTTCATCTTATTTCTAGTTCTTGTTCTAAGTCAGATGGCTGCAATGGATCAGCCTTTTAAAAAAAATCTCTTCATAGAGAATTTTTAAGTTCTCTTCAACCATAGAATGAAATTTGCAAACATGTAGTAACTGTGTGACATGCAGAGGCTTCTCTATTTATGTCATTATATGCTCTGTCTTCTTCTTGAGCCATTGCTTGAAAATCAACAGATGGGGCTATCCAGTGGAATGTGAGAGATATATTTAACTTTGAGGAAGTTTTCAATATGAACTAGTGACTGAACTTCACAGCCATCTGATTTCCAATTAGTAATTACTGGAATAATCAGATGAGTTACTCTGCAGATGGCACTTAACTTTCTTGACACATGTGCCCTTGTCATCTATTACGGATGATACATGTGATACTTATTCTTTACTATAGCATTTGTATATGCGGGATGCAAAATGACTTTGAATTTCCCTGCCAAAGTCTCTCATTTTGTTTAGACTCAAATGCAGCATCAAGCCCTTTTTAGCTCATTCTGATAGAGCTGTGAGCATTCTGTGTTCAGTATTATACATTGATGGTAGAGCTCTGCTGACTACAATTCTCATAACCAATTATATTTAAGCTTTATTTTTAATTCTAAATATTGAATAATAAAATTACAGAATATTTAAATATGAAGAAAATCACTTTCAAACCAAATCTAAGAAAACTATTATATTTTTTCTTATATTTTTCCTCCCAATTTTATTAAAATGTAATTGGAATTTAAACTTATTTTTGAGGTAAAATTCACATTTCATAAAATTCACACCCTCTTGAAGTGTACAAGTTACTGGTTTTACTATATTCATGAACTTGTATGACCATCATCAATATCCAATTCCAGAATAATCTCATTACTTCAGGAAGAAATCTGATACCCATTTGCTGTCACTCCTCATTTTTCCCTCCCCCCAGGTCCTGGGAACAACAAAATATACTTCCTCTCTCTATGAATTTACCTATTCTAGACATTTCATATCAATGGAATCTTACAGTATGTGGCCTTCTGTGTCTGATTCCTTTCACTAAGAATAATGTTTTCAAGGTTCATCCATGTTGCAGCATGTATCAGTACTTAATTTTTTTTTATTGTGGAGTAAGATTCCATTGTATGGATATGCTACATGTTGTTTATCCATTTATCAGTTGATGGACATTTGAGATAGTTCCACTTTTTGGCTATTATGAATACTGGTGCTATGAACGTTCATGCACATGATTTTGTGTGAACATATATTTTCAATTCTTTTGGCTATATACCCAGAAGTGGAATTGCTGGGTTATGTTTGGAATTTTAAATCACTTTTACAGAGGACAGTTTGTGTACCACCCTGGTTAAACAATTCTTACAAATCTGGGATCACTACCAACTTGTTAGCCATTTCTGTGATACTCTTCTCATGTAGAAAGTACAGAAGCTACCCTACAGTTTAACAAAGCACTTGGCTAGCAACCCCTTCTGCACCTCTTCAGACCTCCCATTAAGTCCCCATGAACACATAGAAAAAATTGAAATTGAAATGGATAGATTCTGGGAGGAACATGAACTCTGTTGAAATAACCACATTTGCCAAACTAAGCTTTCTCTTCATTTCAGATAGATTTGTACTTATTTCTAGTGTTCTCTGCCATCCAACGTGAAAAGTTCAAATGATTGAAAGGAAGTGCACAAAGTCTTAACAGTGGTTGTCTTCTTGTTTTTCTATATATTTTAGATTTTATGCAATGAACTTCATGTAGCTTTATAATGGAAAAATAAACTTTATTCAAAAATAAAAAAATTTAGCTTCATTAATGAATGGAATTATTAGGTGCAAATGTTTCTGCTTATGAATGAAAGATGAACCCTTTTTTTCTTAATAAGGTATCTTATGTAAATCATATCCTGTGTCATTAGTGTTACTGACCCACTTGAGGTATATCTTTTCTTTCCAGAAGTTTTCATCAGTAGGTACATTTTTCAATGCGTTGTAACACAGAAAGTTCAACATTTATTTAGGCATCAAATATTTATTGAGTGCCTAGCTATGCTAGCTGCTGAGAATACAGTGAATAACTGAAGCAGAGTTCCTATTCTTAAGAAGTTTAAAATTTAGCATTTGAAAACTGTTGAAAAAGCTGTCAAGGGCTGTGTGGGTGGGGACATACAGTGGAAGCATCCAGCCTCCTGAAGAGAACAAGAAAGGCTTTCAGAGGAAGTGTAGTATCAGAGTCAGCCAGAAGAGAGGTAAGCATCTGTCTCATGGAGTTGAAATAGCCTATTTAAAGGTGAATATGTTTGGGGAACCAGAAATAGATGAATACACTGACAACAGAGTTTGATGTTGGGGAATGATGAATGACAAATGCTGGAATCAGTAGCTAGGTCATGAATGGCCTTGTAAACCAAGTTAAGGAATTTAAATTTTGTCCTGTAGATAATGAAAAGCCATTGGAGGAGGGTATATTAGTTTCCTAGTGTTTCCATGACAAATTGCCACGAACATGATGCCTGGAAAAGCAGAAATTTATTCTCATGGTTTTGGAGGCCAGAAGTCCAAAATCAAGGTTTCAGCAGGGCTTGTTCCTCTGGAATCTCTGAGGGAGAATCTGTTTAACGACTCTCTCCCAACTTCTGGTGGCTGCTGGCAACCTGTGGCGTTCTTCATCTACAGGCTTCGTAACTCCAATCTTTGCCCCTGTCTTCACATGACTTTCTTCTGTGCCCTCTCCTTTTCAGTCCTCATAGGGACACTTAGCATTGAATTTAGGGCCCACCTTAATCCAGGATGATCTCATCTTAAATCTTACCCTAATTACACCTGCAAAGACCTGTATTTCAAATAAAGTCACATTCTAAGGTTCAGGGTGGACGTATCTTTTGGGGGCCACAATTCAGTCCACTACAGAGGGTTTTAGGAGAGTAGTTGAATAAATCAGACTTATATATTGGAAGGATCGCTGACTACTGGGTGGAATAGGGATTTGAGGGGTAAGGCTGGCCAGGTGGAGATCAGTGGGAACCTGGGTAAGGATGCTAGTGACTTTGAAGGTAACAAAGTGGAAATGAGTGTAGGAAAGGGAAAAAGAGAGAGGGCTATGGTTGAGCACAAGGTGGAGAGGAGGGGCTTTTAAAGGAAGGGAGATACTTGGTACATTTTTAATGCAGATGAACAAGATGGCGTACCTATAAGGCGGAGTAGTTGGAAATACAGAAGTGAGGGGCAAATAGACAGAGATAATTGTTTTGGTAAAAGAGAGGGAGATGGGGTCCAGAGCACGGACTGCACACAAAGCAGCATATGCACCCCATATTTGACTGTTCCCAGACAGTTGAACAGCTCTGTAGAGATGGTGATGGTGATGCTGAAGAAGATGGCGACTCCTGTTTGAGAACTGTCTATGTGCTAGATGCCACACGGATTATTTTCTGTGTTACCTCATTTAATCTTGGATGTAGCTATATTTATTATCTCCTTTTATTACTTGGAACCTGAAACATAGAGAGGATAAATAACTTGCCCAAGGCCGCACAGATAATAAGTGGTAGAGTATGGTTTTCTTCCAGGCAGTATGACTGCTGAAGCCATCCCAGTAATCACCGCTATCTGTGCTGCCTCTGAAGGAAGAGGGAAGAATCAATATGTGCAGATTTTTTTTTTCATGGTATACGTTGGATTTGAGAGGAGGCACTATTATCTTTTTGCAGACTACAGAGCTATCAGCTTGCCTGCTATTTTTTGTTTCGTTTGTTCTCTTTATTGGCTTGCCACTAGATAGATTCAGTGAGGCCGTTTTTATTCATTTTCTTGATCTTTTTGTGGGGTTGGGACTGGTTTGATTCATCCTTTGTCTGTTTCTCTGGATGGTAATGTGGAGTGTTATTATCCCTTCATATTATTAATGCACATATTAAACCTGTCCAAGGACTAAAGCTGCTCTTAGGAGATTCATTTTCATAAGCTTTCACATATACTTAACTCAACTCCCTTGAATAACACGTATTGACACCTGCTCTGTAATTGATTCCTTTATACAAGTTGATTTCTGGATTTCTTTACTGAATGTTTTCTTGGCTCAAATGTCATTTCCTTAGAGAAATCTTCCCTTAACCCCAAATGAGCTCGATTTCCCTGTTATATGGACCTCAGAACTGAGCTCAATGACTGGATAGCACTTAACTGGATAGCACTTAACCAGGGTCATTTAAAACTTAGGATTTTTGGATGAGGAGAAGGAGGAAGATGGAATTTCATCTTCCAAAATTCTAAAATATTAGCAGTCAAAATATAATTTCAATTTCTTATCTGGATGGCATGGATTAGGAATTTTTTTTGTCACTATTGATAATCATCATCGTCATATTGCATAGTTGGATTTGCAAAAAATGTATCCAGGAAATGACTTTCCCGCCAGTCGTTACTATTGATAGATGTACATGTCTGCAATTTGTTTCAAGTGATTATTTTTTAAGCTTCAGGCAGCTGTATTATTAAGAGACTTCTTTTTTTTTTTTGAGTTTTTTTATGAGTTTCCGGTGCACAAAACAATGTAATAGTTAGACATTTATCATTTATATCCGTCACACTGTGTCAACCCTCCTCCCCCCATTCACAATCCCTCTGACATCACACACAGCCATTACATTTCCACTGTCTCTATTCCTAATGCTGTACTACACTTCTTGTAACTGTATACATATCTCTATATATATACATATATGTTATATATATATAATATATATATACATATATATGTTATATATATATAATATATATATATATACACATATAGATATATATAAACTTGTAGTTGACATTCATTACTGTTCAGCTTCAGCTTCAGGTGTACAGGGCAGTGATCAGGCATCTACATCTTCCCTGAGGTGGTCTCCCTAACAAGACAAGTATCCATCGGACACCCTACAAAATCTTTACATTATTGATTACATTCCTCAAATTAACTTTCGTGATCCTGTGGCCATCTTGTGGTTACTGACTGTGCTTTCTAATCCCCTCACCTTCCCCCTTATCCCCACCCCCCGACCATCTAGCAACCCTCAGTTTTTCCTCTATGTCTCTGAAACTGTTTCTGATTAGTTCATTCATTTATTCTTTTCTTTAGATTGCACATATAAGTGAGATCATATGGTATTTGTCTTTCTCTGTCTGACTTATTTCACTTAACATAATGTTCTCTAGGTCCGTGCATGTTGTTGCAAATGGTAAGATTTCTTTCTGCTTTATGGCTGCATAATACTCAATTGTATAAATGTACCACAGTTTTTTAATCCAGAGATTTGCTTTTATAACACTGGTCAACCATTTGTAGCTCAACGCATTTGATGGATAGCTCCCTAATAGTTTGCATGCTCGAAGTTGAATGTTAGGGTGAGGACAGGAGCAAGAAGAGTTGTATTCCAGGTGGAAGGAACCACATGGGCAAAGGTATGGAAGTCTGTTGTCTGAGGAACCAGACTCGAAGAATGTACCTGGAATAGTCCTTTTCCTTTTCCCTGTACATTGTCCTGGGGGTGCCAGCAAGTCAGGACTTACAGAGTATTTGCCATTCTCATTAGTAAACATTAAGGTTCTGAATAAATTTGATCATGTATTAGAACTAAAAGTTGGGTCACTGTAATTGTGATGATATTTTTTCCTTTGTGTTCTCTTGCCAGTTCCTCCTGAAGCCATTGGCTTCTTGTCTGCAGTTGGAGTCTTTATGGTTCTTCTGGCTGTCCTCTTCCTTTTCATCAACAAGAAACTGTGTTTTGAAAACCTAGGAGGCCTTCCATGCCTGGAGCAACGAGGGAAAAGAAAGCACTCTAAAGACAAGACTGGGATCCCCAAAGGGCTGGGTAAGCATTTCGCTTCACTTCTCCAGAGCTTGGCAACGCGCTGTGGTTTGGGTCAGGAGAAGAGTGGGACTGTTTCCACGGTGGGCCCATTAAGAAATCACACATGAGCTGTTTGGCTGCCGCTGCGGTGGACATGATGAATGGACATCACTAAAGAATATATTAGCTTTATGAAAGAATACATTAGCTCTCTTTCGAGTTTGAACAGCAGATTGGTTGATGACCAATTCCCACCTTAGCTTTTTAGATGTCTGTGTTGAGTTTCCCTCTGACTAATGCTTGAAGAAAAAAAATTTTTTTTTGACTGACATGAGCCTTGATGTGTTTTAGCTTCATTATGTTGGAACAGAGTTGACATTTTACTTCAGTGAGCTATTTCTGAGATTTTCAGAGCTCAGGACCACTCCCCACCTCATATGGCAACAGTCACTTTTCCAAAAGCTTTTTACTCTTTAAGTTAATTGAATCTACTACATTGTTTACTAACTGCCCTCACTTTGAAAGGGGGAAATAACATACTTAAAGAAATAACTGACTTCCTACTTTTAAAGGATGTGTTCTATGTTCAGTTGCTGCAGTATAGAACTTTGTGATATAGGATGTTATCACAGAGTGATGGGTGTCATCAACAGAAGCTGGACATTTAAAGATAGTCCTCTTATCTTACAGGTAACAATTTTGCTCTTTTTTTTTTTTTGTTAGTCTGATTCTGACCCTTCTCTCCCATGATGCATAGGGAATGGGGCATGATGTAACTGGTGGAGGAACAGTCTTACATTATTTTTTTCAGCAAGGGAAAAGCCTTGAGGAAAACACCTTCTAGTCACCTTGCCTCCTGGGTATATTCTAAGTGGACCAAGGAGAATATTTGGTTTACTGATATGGCAGCCTTTGTAGCCATGGGTAGTTCAGCTTTTCGCTTTGTTATAAAAAAAGGCATAATTCAGGCATAAGTGCATATTAATTATCTATTGCGTCATAACAAATTACCCCAAAGTTAAGAGTTTAAGACAGCAAATGGTCCTTATCGCAGTCTTTGAAGTTCAGGGATTTGGGATTGGCTTACTTGGGTGGTTCTAGGTCAAGGTTTTTCATGAGGCTGCAGGTAGAATTTCTCCTGCAGTCATCTCAATGCTTGATTGGGACTGATGGACTCATTTCCAGGATGGCAGAAGGCTTCAGTCCTTACCCACATGGAACCCTCCACAGGGCTACTTGAATGTAGTCATGGCATGGCAGCTGGTTCCCCCAGAGTGAGTGACCCAAGAGAGGAGAGCAAGGAGGAAGCCACAGTTCCTCTTATGCTTTTATGAGCTAGTCTGGGAAGTCATACATTGTCACTTCTACCACATTCTATTCATTCACTAAATACAGCTTGCACTCAAGGGAAGGGGAATTAGGCTCCACGTTGGAAGGGAAGAGTATCAGAGTGTGTGGGAGTATTTTAAAATAGCCATAGGAGATGATAATAGAAGGGTGTACACTGCAGATCTGGAAATCGATTTGGCATTGCTGCTGTTGCAGTGGCCTTATTTTTTGAACTCCACTTGGGACATCTGACTCATCTTCTGAAAAATAGACTGGAATATTTTAAATAGAGTTTGTCACATGAAATCTGGGACTTACACATGGTTTGGCCACTACTGTTCTGGCAGGGACACAAGTGAGTAGGATGAATAGACTTCTGCTTGGTCATGGGGTGGTATGGAGGTAGATTCATAGTGATTCTGTCACTAGTTGTGTGACCTTGGACAGTTATGGAAACTTTCTAAATTTCAGTTTTCTTATCTGCATATTGGGATTATCAATACATCCCCTACAGAGTTGGTATAAATTAAACGAGTCAGTTTTGTATAGATACTAATATAGTGCTTGTGGTGAAAGTTCTAATAGAACTTTATCTATAGCTGTGCAGCACTAATAAAATATTAGTCACAGTAATGGCTTCTAGAAATGACACCACATGTGAACACATTGTATTCATTACTTAAATTGGGAGGTTAAAGTTGGTGATGTTTTCTCCTTTGCAAATTATAATGGCTACAAAGAATGAAGGTTAGAGCTTTTTAATATATTTCCTTTTTTCTTGTTTGACATGTTACAGTGTTTTAGAGACAATTATGAATTATGCTTGTAAATAAGTTGAGGCCTGAAGATAACAATAAAGCATGAACCAGAAGCTGTTAGCTCAAGAAACACTGAAAAATCCATGTCTCACAACTCAAGTAGGGACACAAAGGGGGCTTTAAAACAGTTTAATCAGGAGAATCTCCAAATTAGAATGTCTCTGAAGCAAACACCTTCATTTTGACATTTCTCCTTTTACAAGTTTATCATTGATCAAAAGTCTTTGAAAAACATACTTCTATCTCTTGATTTTATTTAACTTTTGATAGTTGCCTTAATTATCATCCTCAGAGCACTGATTTCTCAGTGATGTTTTTAACATATTTTGACAAATGTAAAGAAGTAAGGAAGGCAGCCTGGTGTGGTGGAAAGAAGCACGGTGTAGACAGCCAGAGCTTAGTTTTGCCATTAATTGGCCACGATATTTTGGAAAGCTCACTTAATCTCTGTAGGCCTTAAGTCCTGATTTGCAAATTGATGAGTCTATACTAGGTTTCTCCCAATTCCTATTGTGTGATTCTGTTTGATTCTTAGTGTTACCATAGCAATTTCTTCTCTAGGTCTTAGTCCATAAATGGAAGGAGGCCTAATAAAAGTCATGAAAAAAATCAACTGGATCATCCTACTCTTAGATTGAACCATATGAAATTGTCACTTCTAGAGATCAAAATAATGGCTGAATATCAGAAACCTAATCATTATAATTGAATCTATGTGAAGTTCTGAGGAATAAAATGATTCTTTTTGTTTGTGTGGTCATATCATGCTGGAATGTAAGTTTATTTTCTGAACCTACTATGCAAAATAATTTACCTGACAAAAATACTTTGCCTTCTGTTAGGATTCATATTTTTCAAAGTTGAGAGAATTTACACATATCTGGATTTAGGTAAGGGGATAAAGTAATGGAAACTGTTTCTTTCCAATAACACAGGTAATAATAATAGAGAATGATAATTGGTAGCAATCATATATTTAGCATTTACTATTGCCATATACCTGCTAAGTATGTTCCATGCATTATTTGATTTCTTTATACAAGTTATGTGTGTTGTTTATTGGCAATGATCATTTTGGGGGAAGTGTTTGTACCCTCGGAATAAAGAACTCATTGTTCAACTTTGAGATAAAAAATCATTTAATAATAAAAGTTCCATAGTGAGATATTTTTTAAAGAAGCCTAGCTTTGAGAAAGAGATTTCCACCCCCACTCTGCCGCCCCCCAAAAAGCTTTCTCTATGTATCACAAGCAAAATTCAAAAGTTGGAGCTTCCTTTTAAGAGGCACAATGTAGAAAGGATAAAGGATGTGATATAAGGGCAATTCCTCCCAGGCAGAGAGGTGAAGAAGAAAGCTCTTCTGCTGCTGAAAAGGGCAGCCAATGGCTAGAAAGAAGTCAGAGGAAGAGATTTCGAGGGCTTGGGACATTGCCTGAACCGTGAGAAGGGTGGCAGGTATGGGGTGGGGTTGAAGTGGTTGTGGTGAGAAGCTCAGAATCCTTGAGGAAGAAGCAGAAAGCAGAGTGTCATGTGCTTCCCATCTGGAACAATGGCAGGGGACTGCCTCACTCGTGTCCCATGTAGGCCTGGGTGACTGTAGTGGATAGATCATACTGGTGGGGATAGAAGAAGAGATAACTTTAGAAGACACTCCCATACTTTCTCAGTTGAGCAGTTCGTGTCAAATGGGTTTTAGAAGTTTCTGCATGACCCTGTGGGGAGGAGAAGACAGCAGGGAGTAAGTGTCAGTGTATCTGCCAGAGAGTTGTTGCACTCTGGGGTGGGGTGGGCCTGTATTGGAGGCTCGGGGGTAAACTACCTGCAGCCCCTGGAATCAGGGCTGGCTTCATGGTTGCTCAAGCTGTCTTCACACAGGTCCCCATGCTTTGGTCCCTGTGCTCGGTTTAATGCTCTGCTGTTGCCACCTTGAACTTCTTAATGAGTTCTGAACTCAGGGCCCTCCATTTGCATTTTTGCCCCAGGTCTTGCCAGTTCTGTACTGTGTTGCCTGGAATGATCACCAGGAGGCACTGCAGGTATGGCTACTTCCTAGGGATGCTGTAGCGGCAGAGAGGCTGAGTGCTCGGTAGCGCAGGGGAGCCAGCAGGGAGGAACAGTCCATCACAGTAAATAAGCTTACACCTATTTCCTGCGCCCCCTGAAGGACAGGAGGGGAAATGCCCAAGCTGAATATTTATCCAAAATAAAACTGACCAACTTACTTGGAGGGGGCAAGTTGAAATGTAGTTTCTCAATATTGAGCATGGCAAGAGCGGGCGATAGAGAAAGACAAGAGCCCTGTGAGGCAGCGCGGAGGCAGCTTTTGTATGTTTGGGCAAAGCTGGTACTCAGCTACTGCTCAGCACTAAGGCTGTGCCAGGTGTAGCTCAGCAGTAAGGTGGTTACCATTTGACAATTTCTCCCGACCCGACCCCCACCTCCTCACTTGCAACTAAATGGTTCGCTTCTGGTCCAGCAGGGGCCTCCAACCGGCCCCAGTTCCTTCTGCTTGGGTCATGATGGCTGCTGTCGTCAAATATTTTTTATTTCATTTCTGCCTTTAGGTCAGAATATGTTCAAGTACAACTTTGCCATTACGCAATTCAATAAGTACGTACTATTAGCATCTCTATTTTATAATTGAGGAAATTTAGGCTTAGAGAAATGAATTTCTTTCCAAGCTATTAAGTGGCGAAACTGGGACTTATGGTCTAATGCCAGAGGTCAAGATCTTAATTGCACCATTTTTTCTACCCACCTCATCTTCTCAACTCAATCCACTGTTTCATGCTTTTGAACTTCTGGGACGAGAGAAAAATAGGGGAAAGGAGGGTTTGGTGGATAGCTTGGTTTCCTGGAGCTACCATATAAATTACCACAAACTTGATATCTTAAAACAACATAAATTTATTTTTCACACAATTCTGGAGATCAGAAATCTAAAATCAAGCTGTCAGCAGGTCCACAGTCTCTCTTAGCTTGTGGTGGCTTCTGACCATTCTTGGCATTCTTTGGCTTGTGGCTGTATCACTCCAACCTTTGCCCCTGTCTCGGTGTATCTGTCCTTCTGTGTGTGTCTGTCCTCTCTGTGCCACTTGTCACTGCATGTAGATCTCACCCTGATAATCTAGGAAGATCTTCTCATCTCAAGGTCCTTAACTTAAGTACATCTGCAAAGACCCTTTCAATGTTCACAGGTTCCAGGAATTGGGATGGGGCCATATCTCTTGGGGGCCACCATTCAGCACCCTACACTGGGATAGGAGGAGGAAGCATCACTTAGAAATGGTTTTCAAGCATTACAAATTAGGAGAGTTGAGGAAGAAAGGGATGCAAGATTCTCTTTCTCCATTTTCCCTGAACAGTGGTATTCCACACTCCCACTCTGGGGTTAAAATGATTCTTATAAAGAGTTATAACAAAAGCCTGTCAGATATATACGAACAGACTGTAATCAGCCACCAGGGTGCTTTCCAACTGTAAACCCAGTTGAAGTGCATTGGATCTCAATCCTGGGAAGCTTTTAAAAAATATCAGCGCCCAAATCCCATTGCAAACGAATCCTGTCAGAACAGGGAGTGACAGTGGCAGGACAGACTATGTAGCTTTAAAAAGAATGCTGAGTGCTTTACAGGTGTGTCCAGGGTAGAGTACCATTGATGGAAGGGGTAGGTTCCTGGCTAACTTCCTCTTTCAGGTCAGGAAGGGCAGAGTGTTGACACTGGCCCAATCCACCTTTGCTTTTGCCCACAAACTATCCATCTGATGGTTCCCTGCATATTTTCCTCCCATGCTAGTTCAGCTCTCTTCTACCTTGCTCAGTAAACCAGCTTTCTCCTTCATAATGCTTTCCCTCCCCACCACCCCGTATGTACCCTGACACTACCAGCAGTTTCATTCTGCACAGAGATTTAAAAAATAAGATTATTTAGGAAAGTGTCTACTGTATAAAATTATTCAAAGTTGTCAAATTACAACCAAGTCTAATTTATATTCAAGATTCTGAGCATTCTACCAATTTTTAGTGTATTTGATCAAAACAGAAGAGCTTGGCCATCCCATCTATATAACTCCCAGTGTTTTCTGAATGGTTTAGACTACATTCCATTTTCCTTTTATGCCCAAGTAAAAAAGAGCAATGACAAATTTTGCAAAATGGTATGAATCAGAATCGGAAACAGATGTAAAAATAACAATGTAAAGTGTACTGTCCAGCACATATGGGTGGATTTACTTTTAGTCATTTTTTATTTTGGCTCCTTGAGATGAAGAAAGGCATTTGGCCATGTGCGCATCTTACAGTTGTAAATAACCAGCATTAGTGTCTTCATACTTCACATTTAGTAGGGTTAATGAATTAAATATATATATGGGGGGGGGAGAGAGAGAGAGAGAGAGAGAGAGAGAGAATATATTGGTTCCGTTTCCCTGGAAAATCCTTACTAATATAGGTCACAATGGCCACTACAAACTTTTCAGTTAGCCTACCATAAAATACATATATATATATATATATATATATATATATATATATATATATATATATATATATATATGGAGACAAAGAGGGAAGAGGGAGGGAGGGAGAGAGAGAGAGAGAGAGAGAGAGAGAGAGAGAGAGAGGTGTTATTTTAATGAATTAGCTTATGTGATTATGGCGGCTGGTAAGTCCAAAAACTGCGGGGTGGGCTGATAGGCTAGAGACCTAGGGAAAAGCTGATGTTGCAGTTGAAGTCTGAAGGTCATCTGTTGGTAGAAGTTCTTGCTCAGGGGGTCAGTCTTTGTTCTGTTAAGATCTTAGATTGGATGAGGCCCACCCACATTATGGAGGGCAGTCTGCTTTATACACAGTACACTGTTTTAAATGTTAATCTCACCCACAAAAAACACCCTCACAGAAATATCCAGAGTAATGTTTGATTAAATATTTGGGCACTGTGACTCAGCCAAGTTGACACATAAAATTAGCCACCACAGGAGCTTACTTAACATCTCTGTTTGTGTTCTTGTTTTCTTCAGTGTATTATGGTTGGGAGGTTGGGAAGAAATCTTCATTTAAAAAGCAAACCAACTTTTTATTATGGAAATTTTGAAACATGAAGGAAAGTAGATGGTATAATGAACCCCATTTGCCTCTCACTCAGCTTCAAACGGTTATTAAGAAAAACAATTCATTTCTAAAGTATACCCTATTGTCTCCATTTCTTTGTTTTCCTTGCTTAAGAGGGAATAGATCTGTCCCTTTAAAATCTCCATCCTTAATTTTTTTTTATTTTTTATGTTTTTGCAATTTAGACGATGGATTATAGTCCCCAGCTCAAGAATTTGACCCAGCAAATGAACGTTATACAACTAGCTGATTACTGGAGATGGGGACGTTAGATTAAAGGTTGTGAGGATACCGAAAGTCATTCAGCAGATCTGGGCACATTTACAGTTGGACTATAAGCAGCTCTGCTTTCTGAGCTATTTACATAAGAGTGCTTAATGAGTTGCCTTACAAACACACTCTCCTTGTGGCATTTGAGCATCCTCTGTGATACTAGGATATTAGTAAAAACAAATTTGAAGCTCTCTGTAAGTATGAATTGCTGTGGAAATGTTTAACACCTAAGTTTGAGAAATCCCTAAACAACATCACTACTAAAAAGCTTCAGAGAATTTTTTTCATGATTTTTCACTTTATTAATGACTATATGACATATGAGTGTGTGTGTGTGTGTGTGTGTGTGTGTGTGTGTGTATCATCCTGAGTCTTAATTTTGGGCAGAAACTCTGAACCTTTTTGTATTTGAAATAGCCATAGCGTGGAATTTTATGACTGAGCATTCTACGTAGATCTCAGTAAACCTTGGTAGATCTTGGTAGACCACATAGAAGCACCCAGTAAATGTTTATTGCTTGGTGGACTGAAATTCTTACTTTATTTCTGCAGCATGGGTCCCCTGGGTGATCTGAGGAAGCCTTAAATACACATCTTTTTGCTGGGATAGTGCAGCTATCTCAGCAACTTGATAGGTAGTTTTGAGGGATTTTGATGCAGTGAAGGTGAACATGTCATCTTCATTTGTAGATGCAGAAATGGCTTGTAAATTTAAAGCTTATGCGTTTGTTTGCATGTGCTAAAAGATGGAATCATTAACAAGAGTTCTCTCTATAATACCTTAGAGATACATCATGTCTGGAGGAATCCATGGGTGGCAAAAGTTACATTTATTGGAGAATGTTGATTTTTGTGCTTCTCTTGTCAGCAAGACAGTAATGCTTCTTGTGTTTTAAAGAGATGCAGGCCTTAAGAAAAATTCAGTTGATGGGTGGGTAGCAGGGAAGAGGGATTATCAATTGAGTAGAAGAGTTGGTAGCACGGATCACTGTTTCTGCATTGAAATAGGTGTCTATAAATTTATATACTTAACTAGCTCTTTGAATAATCTGTTTTAAACTAGTTATTGGTATAATAGGTTTAAAATCTCATCATTTTTCTTAGCCTGACAGATTAAAGTGAAAGAAAGGGCATGTCTATGGTTTTACATTTCCATGAAAACATCTCAATTCTTCTAAAACCCACCCTTAGGAGCAAATGACTTATTCACAAAAGCTCTCACGATAATTTGAAGCCTGTATTATTTCAGACTTTCTGACTGAGGTTTAATGACAAGGTGACAGGTATTATTTGAAGGTGTGAATTTAGGAATTCCAAAAACATTTTGAATAATTTTCTTAGTTTCTATACTTTGATTCCTCAAAAACAGTTCTTAATACTTAAGAACAATTAATGTCAGTTTTATAGAATAAAATTGCTATCCGCTTAAAAACTGCTGTTCTTTCTTGTTTTTCCCCAGTGAGCATTGATGACAGAGTGGTAATTTACATTCTACAGAATGTAATTGTCATTCTACAGAAGTGTGGGCCACTTGACATGAGAGAGGGTGATGGAGAAAACCTTCGTTTTAGGGCATTAATTCTTGGAATGTTCCTTTTTAAATTACCTTAAAGCAAAATTCAAATCATGGCATTATAAGGCACATTATGGAAAGTTTGGTGAACTCTCAATGTTTTACCTTTACTCCTTAGCAGAAAGACCTTTTTTTTTTTTAAAGTTGGTCTTGCATACTCCCAAATCCATCACTCTTCTGCCCCTAAACAAGTAATGTTTATTAAACTTGTACTTGGTACCTCATCATTCTATGTGGGAAAGATGTAGAGTCCTTTTAAATTTTTATTTTTCCCATGGATTGGCTTTATAGTCCAAGATCTAACAAGAATTAGTTTCAAGAACATTTCAGGGCAAGTGTTCCATTTAGAATTTCCCCAAATAATCTGAAACTAACCAAAGTGTGTATTTTGTGTTTAGAAATGGGATGCCAACATGTAATGTCATTTTCCATATCACTTGGAGGATTTTCCTTTCCATTATCTGATTTATTGCAGATAATAAATCTGAGAATACTCATACTAGTATTCTTTTTGGAATGCAATGTTAGTATTTTGCTACTAGAAAGCAGAATCCATTCATTATGGGTAAATGGTAGTAAATCCTAGTTGAACTGAACTGTGCTAACAGAAGACCGTAGAGGTATTTGCTGTTCCTCAGCAAGCAAGCTTCCATAGTGAAAAATTGGAAGGATTGAAAGAGAAAGAGATGAAAAAAGTAAAAGGCATTGTTTGCTTAGAATAGAAATATAAACTGCATTTTTGTTTAACCAAATAGATATAATCACTGTAACTGAATATAATGCTATAAAATGGATCATACATGTATGTGGAATTAGTTAGGAACGTTTGGCTCCATTATCATGCTGAGAAAACAGTGCTTCCCAGTTCTTACATGAAATCCTCTGCCAGTGGAAAGGAAATGTAAAAGGAGTGCTTTCCAATGTTCTTTGATTGGGGCCACTTTGGCTGGGTAGACCTGAGAGACGTCAGATGCCTCCCACCTAACCACAGAGATCCCATTAAGGCTGCTGCTTTTGATGGGATCCCAGGGGGATCTGATTATTAATGTTTGCCAGACACAGAAGTATTGACATTTGTATGTTATTAGCATTATTATTCTAAGAGCCCAGTCATTAAGGACCCCAGGAGACCTTATTTTGATAACCACTAATGAAGGAGATAAAATGTGTAGCAATAGTCATTTTAGTAATAAACAATGTTAATACCTGCTTAGTTTGAAGCTTGTGTAAACAAATGAAAGGAAAACATAAGGAAAAATATTGAACACTTGTTAGCACTAATTTAGATTGAGAGTTCCAACTTAATAATATTGATATGTTCATTCATTCACAGAAAGGAGCTAGTATAAATAAGAATTTGAGGCCATGTCCTGGGATGAAGCAAAAACATGTGCAATAGATTAATAATTTGTGCTAGAATGGTTTTCTGGCTATAAGTGAAAATTTCATTAGGTGAAAGATTTATATTTCCCTCATCACAAACATAGTGGGAACCAGATTAAAACTTGTGTTGATTGTTGGATGCAGAGTATCTTTCAAAGATAGTCTAACCTCTCCAATCCACGCTGTTTATTGCAGTAACTGAGTATAAG
Source organism: Rhinolophus sinicus (assembly GCF_036562045.2). Lineage (NCBI taxonomy): Eukaryota > Metazoa > Chordata > Mammalia > Chiroptera > Rhinolophidae > Rhinolophus > Rhinolophus sinicus. The sequence goes on along the minus strand of NC_133753.1, from coordinate 33,365,457 downwards.
GGATCCTTTTGAGACTTTCAAAAAGATAGGAACATCATTTCCAGGAAAAAAACTTATTCATCTAACATGTTGCCTACAGTTTAAAATTTATAAAAACCATACCTGGATCTTATAGGAAGTTAGCCTCCAGTGTTATTTTCCAGTCTCTCAGAACTATTTTTTAAAAATTGTATGATCTCATTTATATGTAATGCCCAGAAAAGACAAATTATAAAAACAGCAAGTAGATTGATTAATGGTTGCCTGGGGTGGGAATGAGGATTAATTGTATATGGTCATGAGAGATCTTATTGAGGTGATAAAAATGTTCTAACCCTGGGTTATAATGATGGTTGCACAGCTCAATGAACTGACTAAAAATTGTTGAACTATACACTTAAAATGGGAGGGTTTTATGACCTGTAAATCATATCTTAATAAAACTTTGTTGTCCAAAGTGTGTCAGTGAACCAGCAGTATCAGCATTATTTGGCAGCTGATTAGAAAATAAAAACCTAGGCCCTACTCCTAACCTCTTAATGAAAAACATAAGAATAATTGTAAGGTAAATAGTCCCCTGAAATATTTTTATGTTGATGATTGTTATCTTGTTTAGCCAGCCATATATTTTTGTTTTATTTTAATAGTAAATATAGAAGTCAGCTTTAGCCTAGCTCCAGTCAAGGCTCTTATAAATGTCAAACTTATGATATCTGAATTAATATAATTTAGTGATATTCTCATTCTAATGGAGAATACTGGATATTTTTTCTTGATATGTAAAGGATTGCATATTATTATAAGAATAGAGACTTTCATAGATTTGAATTTGGAAAAAGGTATTCAGGTCCTCACGGAAAATTTAGTTTTTAAAATATTAAATCATTAAAAATGGTAAACACAAAAGACTATGGAAGCATGCAAAATGCATTGAAAATGTTAAACGAAAGAAGCAGGATATAGTATTATGTGTGTATATTCAGATATTCAAAACTATTGATTACCTATTCTACGGTGGTCATTTAACTAGATGCTGACAACAGGGCAAAGACAAAAATTAACCTGTGACCTCATCTCATGGAGCTGCTCGTTTAGTAGAAAAGACAGATGTTAAAAGAAATAATTATGTAAGTCATCAATGAGCTACAATTATTGTTAGTGTTAATAATAAGAGGTGTTATGAGAGAATATTTCAGGGAAGGAGGACATATAATGGAGCCTGGATTATGGCGGGCTGGTTGTTAGGCAAAGCATCCATCAAGTGAAGTATAACTTGAGCTCTGAAAGGAAATGAGTGGGCATTGGGAAACAGGAGCGGGAAGTGTGGAGGGAGGAGCGTGGGGAAGTAAGATGCTGAAAGGAGGCCAGATGCTAACCAACCGAGAGCAAATAGAGAGTGGCTAAAGATAAGAAGGGGTCAAACCATGTATGGCCTTCTGAGTCTTGTAGAGGGTTTTGGACTTTATCTTAGAAGCAATGGGAAAGAATTTTAAGTCATTTTGAACACTGAATGATTGGTCAAATATATATCTTAAAAAGACCCACAAAGGCTGTTGTATAGAAACATGAGGTAGGAGTAAAATGCAAAGAAATCACTTAAAATCCTGTTGAAGTGGTTCAGATGGGAAGTGATGGTGACTTGGATTTAGGTATTATCTGTACAGCTAAAAAAAAAGCAGACATATTCAAGAGTTATTTAGATAGAAGATTGGATAGGCCTTGGTGATGAATTCTAGGTAAAGCACAAGGAGTTATTAAAGATAACTCTTGGGTTCCTATATAATAGATTACAATTCTGTACAAATTACAAGGAAAAGTGATAGAAGAAATGTGAAAAAATCAGGGTTGTGTCAAGGTGGAGAGATTAAAAATGATCCTACCCCCTTTTTTACCAAATTTTTATAAGGCTGATATTACTTCTATAATTAATAAAAAACTTTAACAAACACTGAATAATGCTGATATTTAAAGAATTGCTTAATCTATTTTCAGAGGACTGCGATTACATTTTTTTCATAATTTTTCCTTATTTTTTGAGCCTACAACCTTTTCAATTGATACAAATGATGTTTCTATCTCTTCTCGGGGCAAAAATCAACAATCTGGTAAATCTCCTAGTCTGAGAGTAATTCCTGTTAATTGTGCCGCATTTTGCCTTCCTCAATTTCAGTACATTACCTTCTGATTACATGTCTTCATATTGTGGACGTTACTTGAGATTTTAGAATTTCTTTTATTTGGGGCAAATTGATACGTGTCAATGGCCCTGGAACACAGGTGCACATGTGTGGGAAGTCTGTCGTGATCACTTTACCTAGGATGATGCAGAATGAAATTCTCCCTCATTTTGGTGGACTCTGTAAAAAGCTAAATATCAATTAAATATAACTTATTCCTAAATCCTCAAGAAAAATTTTATTATATGTGAGCTTGAAAATGGGTTTCTGTGCAAAAGCAATGACGGTCTCTTAAGAAACTTGTATCATTAAAGCCACTTTAACTAGTCCCTCTGGAAATGCTGAAGACCTTGTGTGTTTTTGTAACCACTGAGTATTTGTGGAGCATATTTAAGTCTCTCTCTGCCTTGGATATAATAGACACTCCAAAATACTCAACGGGCTTACAAAACTTGGAGAATATTTAAAAGGTGCAGGTTAATTTTTGTCTTTGCCCTGTTGTCAGGTGCGATTAAAAGGTGCGATTGTTACAATAGGGGAAAACTCGGAGCAATTTAAAGCTTGTTGAGCCAACCTAGTCTTTTTGAGATCATCATGCTCAAATAGAAAGCTGTCCGTTGGATAGAGTTTGAAAAATATATTATAAAATAACCATTGCTTGATTTGAGCAGTAGTTTAGAATTTTTGTTTACTTTATTACACATATTTTCGAAAAGTAACTGCAATATTTTTTATTTTGAAGAGTTTCATTAGTGAAATAGGTAGCCAAGGTGGAGTGGAAACAGAATGAGAATAGACTTTGGAGTCAGAAACACCTGGCTTTGAACCCCGCATTGGTCCCTTATTAGAAACATACCGTCACTTTTTTGATTTCTAGTGTCTTCACTGTTTTATTGGCATTTCGTGAAGATTTGGAATAGCGGTTAAAGCAAGAATTTGGAATTCAATAAAGGAGAATTGGAATACTAGCTTTCTCCTTATTATAGGTATGAACCTAAGGGCAAGTCATTTACTTTCTGAGTCTCAGTTTTTTCAACTGTAAAATATCTTTCACAGAGTTTTTATTCATACAAGTTGTTGAAGAGAATTGCATACTATAAAGTGTTTGGCAAATGTTAGCTACAACGATAGTCTCATTTTTCTGCAGTCTTAGCACACTAGGGAAAAGATTATAAGACTTGAATATATTTTTGCCTTTTGAAACGTTGCAAATTTTGGTTTAGTAGTAATAACTGATATTGAGTGCCTGTTTTGGACTGGGCTCTGTTCTGCATACTTTAGAAACATTGTGTAGTGTACGAGTAGTTTCCATAGTGACTTGCAAGACAGGAGCTACTGCTCACTGGTGAAGACATTTTGGTGCCCCAGGTAACATGATTTGCCCTATGCTATGGCATACCTGACGGATATTCCAGCACAGAGCCTTGTTTTGTGTCATTCCAAAGCATTGCTATTTCTTTTCTTCATACTGTCTTGTTTTTCTCAATGTCTACTGATAAAAGTGTATTTTGATTATATAGTTTCACTTTTCACTTTACATTACCTGTCCCACTGAAGCCTAATGGTAAAGGATCTAGTGAATTGCCCATGTCCCAGCAGTGGCAATATAGCTGTATTGTGTCCATGTTGTTGACATAAAGAGTCCTCAGTAGTCCATTTTTATATTTGTTAAGATTCCAGCATGTAGAACAGATTTTGGACAAATGCTACAAAAGCTATGTCATCTCAATGGCACATATTGCTATCCACATAACAAATTTGCTCTTAAAGGAAAACACCTGTAGACTCTTGAATCATGTTAAAGATGGATTGCAGCCCGTTTTGTAGTTCTTATTTTGACTCCATGCATTATGCATCTTTTTAAGCCTTCCTATTCATAATAGGTAATGCAGAATGCCTTTCTCTGAAAGGCATGATAATTGTCATAAAAATTGTAGACTTAATTCGCCTCATGACCACTCTGGGAAGTCAATAATAAGTAACCCACATCCAATAGATGAGTCAAGGAAGTTAACTGATGGCTGCAAGAAGACACTTTATTTTATTTATTTTTTCATTTTAAAAATGTTTTTTAAATTTATTGGGGTGATATTGGTTAGTAAAGTTATATAGGTTTCCAGTGTACATTTATGTAGTACATACATAAATAAACCTGAGAGTCTTCACTTTTACTATGACTGCCCTACAGATCTTGGTAGAGAATAAAAAGAAAATTTTCCCAAGGTAACTTCTCCTTCAAAAAATGCTAAACATGAACACACTTTAGTAGGTGAACTTACATAAGATTTTGATTTGGGGACTGGTTACCTGTGGACCATATTATTGAGAACATTATATTTTCTCCCAGAATTTGTCTGAATCTCTCCTGGAGCTGATAATCCTTTAAAAAATCACAGAGGCATACAGGCTTTTATTTTAGTTTTCACCAGAATAACAGATTTTTAAGGCATAGCTCCTAGAAGCTGGTATTTCTTCTTAGGTCATAGCTCTCCCCCTCCCTCCAAGCATCTGTCATCAGATGGAAAATGAGGGCAGAAAGATTTAACTAACAGCCTTTGAAGGACCATGCGCATTATCTTTCTGGGTATGGAACACTTCTGTTTACAATTACCCTTGGTGAGAATGATCAAAATATGTGATAAAGCATATGGCTCAGGAATTTGATTGTTCCCCCTCCCCCCACAGAAACACAATTCTCTACTGTTTACTCTTTAGTCATTTCCTATGTTTCAAATAACCTTAATTAAATCAAATACTTTTATAACTAAAATATAATTCTAATTAAAACACTATTTAAAGAAATGTAGCCCCTAGGAATATATCAATGGCTTTTCTTCCATCTGTATTTGTCAGTTGTCAATAATTCTTTATTAAATTGCTAGTTTATTTCGTACTTGGAAAGGTGGTAGACCTTCCCTAGATATTTGTGTGGTAGGAGCTTGTATATAAAAAACATACACATAAACACAGACATACACACACACACATTTTTGTTTTAACTTCTCATAATAAGAAATATCATGAACTATGTTAATTCAAATACTAAGCCTTCTCAGTTATCACAGACCTTATATGTTTTTTTTCCTTTAAATCTATGTACCTAGACTGTATTATCTTGTCTATTTTTTCTCATGTTATTTTATTATTATTATTATTATTATTATTATTATTATTACTATTATACCAGAAGCCACTTTGTCTTCTCAGTGGTAAGAAAGCCCCCAAAGAACCAGGTTGCCAGGTATATATCTGGTATCACCCTTGGCGTGCTCTACCAATCAAGTTAAAATTTGCTCAAGCAGCAAAGTTATCTCCATGGTTACTCTGCCAGCACATAGCCCTTTGGCTTTAGGCTGCTTTAGTCAAAAATGAAAGGGCTCCAGTGTTGCTAACTAGATCGTTTTTTCAGGTTCTAGCTGTAGATGCTCTTCTTTTTTAAGTATTTTGGAATATAACAACTAGGTATTGTTTCATATATAGACTGAGATTTGGCCTCTTTCCAGTCACTCTGAGATCATCTGACAGTGGTTATTGACAAAAGTACAGAACCAATTCCTGAAAAGGCGACTTACTGCCGAATATATCCAGCTTCAATATTTCATTGCTTTTCTGGCCCATCCTGGTAAATTCTTGGGTTTTAGAGCAGAAAGGAACTATGAGAGGTCATCTAGTTAACTTCACTTTACAGATGAAGAAAAATGAAAGAATCAGGGCAATTTAGCTTTAAAATGTTTCATTAATAACATTCATTCATTCATTCAACAAACATTTATCGAGTCCCTACCGTATGAGTCCTAGAGTTATTAAGTATAAGCACAGTCTAAGCACTTACAGTCTCATAGTACACTGAGATAGGAAGATTGACAAATAGTTACCACACCAAGTGAAACCTTATATCAAAGGCACAGTCAGAGCACTGGAAGCCACACCTTTGATTGTAGATGAAGACATAGTAGTTTCATTGTACAGAATGAAGAAGTATTTTCCAGGCAGACGAGGGAGAGAAAGCATCCCTGGCAAAGAAAACAGAAGTCAGGCAAGAGCAGTTACCTTGGAAAATGCTTGGTGTGTTAGTGTGGCTTTATAGCAATGAGTGGTGAGGAATGGCTGCGTCCTCACTGTGGCGCAGTATTATTGGGGACAGCTCAGGCACAGCTGGACATTCAGTCAGGATGAAAAGCAGGGCTCTGTGAGTCATGAAAATGTAGAAATACTTTCAAGCTGGTTAATAAATAGCCATTGATCTGAGGTTCCTCCCATTGTCTTGTTGCACTCCCCAAACCTCCTCACACTCAGTGATTCAGGAATTAGAGTCCTCTCCCAGCAGGAGGGCTTTAGGACCTTACTACCTCTCTGTCAGCTGATGAGACTAAAGGGGGAGGAGGAGAAACCAGAAGACAATGTGTGGTTGCATATATGTGTCTGGTGGGAAGACAAGGAAGAGCCTGAAAGACAGACACATGAATTATTCAGTGTAAGGAGAAAGTGCAAAGAGTTCAGTTTCCCTTTAACTGGAATTTGGGCTCCATGGGGGCAGAGGCCGCAGGGTTACCTTATATACCTGGCATTGTACCAGCACTTAATAGTTACTTAATCAATATTTGTTTATTGAATGAGTCAATGCATGCATGAATGGTATCACGAAAGCTACAGAGAAATTTTTAGGAGAATATAGGCAATCATATCAAATGCAGTAACCTGAGGTCAAGAGGGCTGAAACTTATGGGATTGCTGATAGATTTGGTCAGAAGGAAGCTATTGCTATGAAAGAGATGGGCTAGAAAGTACAAGTAGTGATTTTAGGCTCTGCTGTCATTTATAATATTTATCTTGAGCTATTGATGAACAGTGTAAAGGCAATGAGATATATACATATATACATATAATACACATATATGTATATGTATATATTCATATATATGTGTATGCATGTGTATATGTAAAAATGCACATATTTAGCTCTTGATCCTTCATTGTGCCGTGTTGCTCTGTTGATCTCCTCTAGCTGCCTCCTTCAGGTTGTGCATCTGGTGGGAAGAAGAGCCTCTCAGGAGTCTCACAGGTCGTGGCGTGGAAGGCTGTCTTGGGGAGGTTGGAATATAGACAAAGACAACGAGATGCTAGAGACATGTCTCCAGTTAGCTGCATAATCCACTTGCCATCATCAGTTTTCCAGTGATTGTTTGCTCCCCAAGAATAGATACAATTTCTAGAAATTGCATAAAAATATAAACTCCTACTTTAAGATTTGTTAAAAGCTTTTTAATTCCAGGCACACATTTCCTTTGAAAGGATAAATCTGTGTGTCATGAAGCAGAGATGCTTATTAGCCTGCTCTCTGGGATCTGCAGGTTTGTAGACGAAGCATCCAACCTTTCTTGTATTTTGAAATGTCATATCCAACTGCCTTTTAATGAAGATTCATTTACTCTTTTCACACTGTTAGGTCTGGTCTTTGGGGATGACTTCTCTCAGTTCACATAAATAGATCCTATTACTGGTAATGGGAGTTTTTACACATGCCTGTGGAGGTGAATAGGCATTGTAGCAATTTATGTTTAAACTTTCACAGTCATTTTTACTTAGCTTCCTTAAGATTTCAATGATGATCTCTTTTTGTCCCTAATTGCTGTTTGACACTGATTTTAGGCATTTGGTGATGGGTCTGAGGTTGTAACTTTAACAGGTGTAAGTATTTCTTTCCTCTGTTTCAGCTGAGAAGTTTTGAGAGTGAAATATTCACAGCCATTAAGAGACCTTCAATTTAATTTCTCATCATGCTTGTTCTGTAGTTCACATTAAGTCCAGAGTACCAAAAGACCTGAACAACTGGACTTTTAGACATCAGATAGCTGGCCATGGTGTTGGCCATGGCGTCTCAGGATGCTCAGAACTTCTTCCAGCCTCTGTCTTCCTGGATTTCTCGGGCATATGAAGCTCTCCAGCAAGCGGGAGGTGCATTATCTGCATCGTTGGTTAACGTAAGCAAACAAGACTCGAAATTGAGTGACAAGCTAGACCAGGACTTAGATAATATTCAGATTCAGGAAACTTACTTTGAAGATGAAGAACAAAGCAATGATTGGAGTCAAGAGGACACAAATTCCTTGTTTCTTGAAGTGGATCACTTCTCCTGTTGTAATAGTGATTTGCAGGACTCGGCCCAAAGTTCAAGCCCTAGACTTAGCCAACATGCAAAGGACTCATGTTCCATAATGTCCCAGTGGCCCAATCAGACCCTTGATGACCAGAAACCACCGCATGTGCTTTCTTCTATTGCTGAGGAAGAACATCACCTTGAAAAGCAAAGGAGTGGCCTTCAACATGGCTTTGAGAGCCAACTGTCTGGTATTTTAGAAAATGTTAATGGAAAAAAGCAAGGTAAGCTAGCCAGTAATCATTTTCTCTGGGTTCTTCCAAAGGACATTTCTAATTCTTTTATTTTGATTTGTTTTAGCTGTCATATGAATTTTATTTGTCTCTCTCTTATATCTTTACATACGCTGGCTTCTTAGAGATGTAATCTGTAGGGATATTTTCAATATATCACACTTTGGAAAATCCATGTTTATGGGCTCTATATTCCAAAACAGTAGTTCTGAGCAAGTGAAATGGTGAAAATGAATCTGTGGGTTCTGTTTGAGAAGCCCCTTGTGCACATGTCATGCTTTAAAAAAAATATCTTTTAAATTGTTCTCTTTTTTTTTCACTAGGTTAGGAATCTCTAGATGTTACTATATTATTCAGTGTGAAACCCTGTGCAAAAAGCCATCCTTGTTGCAAAATTTTCAGTTGCTAACACTTCAAGAACACTTCTCACAGTGTTTCACTGAGACATGATGTGAGATGACAGTAGATAGAAATCTTTGAAATAAGAATAGCTTGGTTTTCTTTAGCCTTGAATGGAAAGGACACATTTAAGACAAACTGCCTATAAAGCTCTATCCTGTCATAACTGAACATATAATGGGCCTTCAATAAATATATGATGAATATGGTGAAACTATAATTAACTTTGTAAAAGCAGCTGTTATATATGCTGGCACAAATTTTTTCATACTTCTAATGCTTTAAGCCTAAGTCAGGACATTCCATGTGGCTGAGGGACAGAGAGCTACATGATACGCAGAGAAAGGAATTAGGTGTGTATATGTGATTTGTGGTTGTAATACATACATAGTTCATGGAGACTATTGGATCTTTTATGTAATATAAAGGTAAAGTAATTAATTCTCTTCTTGTAGGGAGCAGGCATTTCTGGAATACTTCATAATCTCTTCATCTATATTCATGATTCCTCTTAGCTTTATCTTTTTAAGGAAATGTTTTATGCAGATATATGAAGTCTTGGAAAATGAGGAAACAATTCGTATTCTTTCTATAATGTTTCCTTGATACTTTTGCCCAAATTAAAGTAACATTAAATGCTAGAATAAATTGGAGAAAACAAGGTAGGCTGATATTCTTTCTGAATCTAATAAACTAAATAAGAACAATTTCAAATGTTTTAAAATCATCAGTAAATTCTAGAAATATCTGAGCAACCAATAGGATTTCTTAGATTTGATTTGAAATTTCTATTCCTATTTTAGAAAATTCTTGCTGAAGTTGAACTATGTTTAAAATTGTTAATAAATTTGGCTCAATAGATGCATCACACTTGCTTTTGTTCACTTTTGTAATTGTAATAATCTAACAGCAGTAAAACAGTTGCATTCATTTATTCATTCAAGAGATGTTTATTCACTACATTGTAGCCTCCAAAAGGTAGGGGCCATGTCATAGATTCATTTCTGTATCTTTAACATCAAACACAATATTAGGTATAGTTTTTCTTTTATGAATTGTGCTTTTGGTGTCATATCTAAGAAATCTTTGTGTAATCCAGGGCCCCAGAGTTATTTTCCCTATGGTTTATTCCAGAAATTTTAAAGTTATGGGTTTTACATTTAGAGCTATGATTCATTTTGAGGTAATTTTTTATATAATGCAAGATATAGATTGAGCTTTCTCTCCCACCCCCATATTGATGTTCAATCGTTCCTACACCATTTGTTGAAATGACTATACTTTCTTCATTAGATGCTTTGACATCATTGTCAGAAACCTATTGCCTATATACATATGGATCTGTTTCTGGACTCTATATTTTCCCATTAATGTATATTTGTATTCTTTCTCCAATAGTGGTCACTGTCTCGATCACTATAGCTTTATAATTAAGTCTTGAAATCAGGTAATGTGAGCCCTCCAACTTTATTGTATTTTAAAAAATGTTTTGGCTGTTCTATCTAGTTTGTTTGCTTTTTCAAATAATTTTTAGAATAAGCTTATTGATTTAAAAAAAATTGTGAATTTGATTGGAGTTGTGTTGAATTCATTGATCAGTTTGGAGAGAATGACATACTAATAATATTGTGTTTTTCAATCCATGAACATGGTATATCACTTCGTTTATTTAGTTCTTAAATTTTTTCATCAGTTTTGTAGTTTCTAGCATATAGGTCACCTATGTATTTTGTTAGATTTATACCTAAGTATTTGTTTTTTTAGATACTATTGTAAATAATACTTTCATAACTTTTAATTTCCAATTGCTACTTGCTAGTACTGTGTTTCCCTGAAAATAAGACTTAGCCAGACCATCGGCTCTAATGCATCTTTTGGAGCAAAAATTCTATTCTATTTTATTCTATTCTATTCTATTCTATTCTATTCTATTCTATTCTATTCCATTATATTATCTTATATTATTATATTATATAAGACCGGATCTTATATAATGTAATATAATAATATAATATAATAATATAATATAATATAATATAATATAATATAATATAATATAATACTGGGTCTTATATTAATTTTTGCTCCAAAAGATGCATTACAACTGATGGTCTGGCTAGGTCTTATTTTCAGGGAAACACAGTATATAGAAATAATACTGATTTTTGTATAATAACCTTGTATTATCACCAATTAGTCCTAATAGATTTTTTGGTAGCTATTTTGGGATTTTCTATATAGACAATGATATAATCTGTGAGAGAAATGACAGTTTTATTTCTTCCTTTTTAATATCTATGTCTATTAATTCTTTTTCCTGACTGATTACACTATATTATCAGTTTGAATGAGTGATGAACGTGGGTATCTTTGCCTTGATCCTGAGCTTAGTGGAAAAGCTTTGACTTTCACTATTACTTAGTAGTTAGGTGTAGATTTCTGTAGATGCTCTTTATCATGTTGAAGAAAATTCCCTTCTATATCAATTTGCTGAGAGTTTTTGTCAAAAAGGATTTTGAATTCTGTCAAATGGTGTTTTGCATTGGTTAAGCAGATCATATGATTTTTTTCTTGTTTAGTCTGTTGAAATGAATTATACTGATACATTTTTGAGTGTTTAAGTAGTCTTACCTACCTGGGATAAAATCCACTTGGTTATGGTATATTATTATTTTAATATATTGCTGGATTTGATTTGCTAATATTTTGTTGAGGATTTAAAAACCTCTATTTTCATTAGGGATATTAGTCTGTAGTTTTCTTTTCATGCAGTACCTCTGTCTGGTTTTGGTATCTGGGTAATGCTCGCCTCATAAAATGAGTTGTGAGATGTTTCTCCTTTCCTATAGTCTGGACAAATTTGTGTTCAATTAGTATTATTTACTTATTAAATGTTTGCTGGAATTTTCCTGTGAAGTCAACTGAGCTTAGAATTTTATTTTATTTTATTTTTTGTTGTGGGAAGATTTCAAAATACAAATTTAATTTCTTTTGTATGTGTAGGAATATTCAAGTTATATGTCTTTTTTTATTATTAGTTTCAGGTATACAAAACAACATAGTGATTAGACATTTATATACCTCACAAAGTGATAACCCCAATATGTCTATTACCCATCTGACACTGTACATAGTTATTATAATATTATTGACTATATTCGCTGTGCTATACTTTATATCCTGTGACTATTTTTTAAAATTATAGTTGATAGTTAATGTTATTTTATATTAGTTTCAGGTGTACATTGTAGAGGTTAGACATTTGTATAATTTATGAAGTGATCCCCCAGTATGTCTTTTTCTTAAGTGATTTTTGTCAATTTTCATTTTTCAAGGATTTTTTTTCATTTTATTTATGTTGTTGAATTTGTGGACATAGTGTTTTCTGGTTATCATTTTAATGTTTGTAGGGTTTATAGTAATCTCCCTCTTTATTTCCTGCTATTGGTAATTTTTGTCTTCTCTTTTTGTAGGAGGTTTTGTCTGTCTGGGTAGAGGATTATCATGGTTTTCCCTAAAGGAGTTCTGTAAGGCTTGAAGATAGTTACATATAACAAGTCCTATAAAAAAGTTTGTTTAAAGTTACAACAATTATGTACATAGTGACTTTTGGGATGATTTTGCCAAAGGTGATCTGGAAAGTTTCCACAGAGCAGATGATGTAGGACTGCCTACTGTGAGCACAGTCAGAATTTAACAGGTGAGTGGAGAGAGAAAGGCGTTCCAATTGGAGGAAATGGTGTGAGCACAGACATGTTGGCAAGCCAGACATTTTCAGGGATGGATTGTGAGGTTAGAGCTTAGGCTGCAAGTGGGAAGGTCTTTGCTTTTTGTGTTAAGGATTTAGCTTTTATCCTCTAAGCAGTTGGGAATCTCAAAAAGATGTTAATCAACAGTGAATGTAACAGCTATATGCGATGTCGGAGGGGTACCGTGTTTCAACGAAAATAAGACTGGGTCTTATATTAATTTTTGCTCCAAAAGATGCATTAGGTCTTATGTTCAAGGAATGTCATCCTGAAAAATCATGTTAGGGCTTATTTTCCGGTTAGGTCTTATTTTCGGGGAAACAAAGTAGTACATTGGGGGGGGGGTTATCACTTTGTGAAGGGTATAAATGTCTAACTATTACATTGTTTTGTACACCTGAAACTAAAAGAGTGACATGAACAGAGGTCTGTTTTAGAAGGATCACTCTAGTATCCGTTTGGAGGCTAAATTGGAGGAAAGAATATATGTCAGGAAGCTATTATCGTCGCTTGTAAGAAGAAACAGTGTGTAAAACAATATGCGTATATAAGGAGAAAGAGTCGTCATTATTTTGGTGTTGCGCCACTCAAAAGGCATCTCCAAAAGAGAGTCTGCCAGGGCTCTGGCAGAGCAATGAGGCACTCACGTATTACTGCTGGGTGGAGGCAGAAGTCCAGCTTTCCCTCTTGGCCTGCTTTAACCCTTGCAGGGCTGCACCTAATTAATGCTGGCTTGGGAGTTCCATCTCCCCATGTGATCTGCACTAACACCAAGCGGAGGCTAGCCTCATTACTTTGGGTGATGATGAAAATCCTGAGTCTCCACTAGACATCCTCTGACACCACGCAAGGGGAAGGGGCGGGGTGCATCATTACTTCCAGGTGGGGGTCCAGGCTTCACATGTGGTGTCCTCTGATACTAGGGGGGCACAGGATGCTCATTACTGGTCATCAAGAAAGGAAAGTCCTAGATCCCTACATGGTCTTCTCTGGCACCCCACAGTGGAGGTATTGGGGTACCTCATTACAGCCTGGTGAGGATGGAAGTTTAGGCCTCCCACTTGGCCTTTGCTGGTGTAGGTGAGGGTGGGGAACACAATTTCTTTTCTGTGCTCTTTGGCTGGAGTAGACATTTATTGTCTAAAAATTTTCTGTTTTGCTAGGCTGTTCCTTCCTGGTCCTTTGCCTACAGAGAGCAAGCTTTCCTCAAGGTCCATCCCCCCTTTTTTGTGCCCATTGGTATATCTGGGTTGCCAGCTTCTCCAGGTTCAAGTCTGACATAGATGAGGCAAAAGAGCGTAGGGCACTCACCATCATGTTGTTCCTTGCATCCCATGGTCCCTAGCCAGTCTGCCTTCTTTTCTGCACAGTTCAGTCTTCTTATCTTTGTTTTATCTACAATGTCTAGGGTTTTTAGTTGTAAGTAGGGAGAAGAATATGGAAAAGAACATCTATCTTTCTGGCGTGAAAGTCTTCAAATTAGTCTTTAATAGCATCATGATTTTAAATCTCATCACTTCTGTCCATTTCACAGTGAAAATAAGAACAATAGAAAATGATAAAGGATAGCATATATGCATACGCATAAGAAAATACGGGGCGAAACATTTCTCTGTAAAGACTTGTATGATGGCCCTTCTCAGTCAATGAAATATTTATTGAATGCCTACTATGTACAAAGTGCTGTGGGGAATGGACAAGTATACGCAAGGATAAGCCACGGGCCTCTCCTTCAGATTATTGAAAAGCTTATACCATTTATTTAATACGTTCCAGAAGGTGCAAAAATGGGTTTGATGTCCTGGCTCTTTGGTGGCAGTGGGAGTTGGGAATGCAGCAGAGACCTAGAATGAGACAGCCTCCTTGTTCCAATTCACTCATGACTTTATAGATGGAAGAGCTTTACTAAGTTGCCTCTAGGGAGCGTCCCTTTCTCTCTCCCTGATGTGATATAGCTCACTAATTTACTTCAAATGCCTATAGCAAATGAACAAAGCTCTCAGTCCTCTCTTTCCTTAAAATATTTAAATACCCCAGGGCCCTATGAAACTAGGATAAGGGACTGGACTCTCAGCTCTATGAATGTTAAAACACATTTTTTTTTTAAATTTTACCTGCTGGTTAAGTCTTAAATTATTTTCACATGCTAATTTCCCATTATACCAAGGGATCACGTGAAACGCAGTACATGGGCTGCTTTGCAGTCTATTAAAGAGATGTATTTGGAGATACAGTAGGAAAAGGAAGCATTTTAATCAGTGATTTACATGCACTTTTTAAAAAGACTTGTCAAGCCTGCTTTTCGCATTTAACCTTGAATTCTTTTCATAACGTTGTATCTTGATTTTATGTTTCTTAATGTGCCATATTTTTCTCCACAATAGATTTTAAGCTAAATTGGCCCAAAACAAGAGGGATGCTGAATGCTTTTTGTAACCATGGAAACATTTCTGGGCACTTACTGAGGACCTGGTTGCCAATAGTAATGTAACAGAGAAAATAGATACACTTCATTTAGCAGTTGCCTGTGATTAAGAGGCAGATATACTTATAGTGCCATCTCAAGATAGGCTTTTCGGTTTAAAGACCCAAATCCAAAACACCAAATTCTCAGTCAAGAAGCAATTATGACACCTTTGATATGTGATGGGACAGAGTTCTAATTGCATTTCAAAATCATCTTTGTTTTCAATTTTTCACCTCATACTTTTTTTTTTTTGAGGCTGTTTTTTTAACCACATGTGTTTGTTTCCAAGAAATATGCTTACTGTTTCCTGAAATAGCCTGCTAATGGAATTCATGTGTTCCAAGGATACTGACATATAGAACTTTAGAAACACTCTGGCTACATGGAATGTATTTAAAAAGTAGAACCAGTAGGCTTTGAAATCAGGGTGAAATAATTTGACTTCTTAATCAGATTATGAGGTTAAGATGATATGGAAGGGAGAATCATACAGTGTTCGTAGTGCTGGTTAGTACCAGGCTTTTATGGATTGAAGGTATTTTGTTCTGTTGATGTTCTTAGGCTGGTTTATGGCAATTGAGATTAAATGGTATCAGACAGTATAATACAGTTGATTTATAAGTCATACAGGCTTTATTGCCTTTCTATCGGGCGTGTTACTGCACATAGAACATTGCATCCTGCCTTTCCTTTATTCTCAATACTGGCACTTTGCTTTTTCTTTGCACAGTGCTTTCTTGAAAGTAAACCTATTCCTGGTTGAATTTAGCTTCATTTGTTAGTCCTTTATTTGATAGCATTTGCCATCATGTTCCCTGGTGGTCCAGATTGGTCCATTTTACTATTCTGCAAAAAGCTTCAAAATTTGCTTTCTAAAAGCTTCATGAAGTTAATTTTCTTGATATGTTGACCTGCATGTTTTAGAAAAGCTAGTTATTCATGAACATGCTAGGAGCTAACATTTAAGACAAGGAGATTATTGCCATTGTTATTTATTTTGCAATTTTGTGTCATTTTTAAAGGAGATATCAGACATGTAACAAAATCCTACATGGACAGAAGTTAGAACATACAACTTATATAAATGGCCAAAATATGGATTCAAATTTTACCTTGATTTCTGGGTATTATTATAATAGATGGTGGAACATTTTTAAGGACAAGTTTAAAATGAGAAAATAAAGTCCATTTTCTAATTTCCTAGTCTTATCATCATTAGGAATGACTTAGGAATTAGAGGTAAATTACACTGCAAATAAGCTTAAATTCTATTTTCATGACTCCCAAGGAACCAGAAAGTTTTCTTTAATAATGGATAATACAAAATCTCAGGAATGTATCTTTCTTGCAATGATCTGGCCTAATGGGGAAGAAGCTGGAGCCAGGTATGAACTACAAACTTAGTAAGACCTTTTTTTCTTTATTTTGCTAATTTTGTTTCTTCTTGTTTGAAGGAGAGTCTTACCTGTGTGCTTGTGTGTTATCGTTTTAAATACCATTGAGATATTATCCTCTTCTCTTCTTCCTTTCTTTTAATCTCCCATCATTGGTCAATCCCCTTTCTCCCTCTCCTGGTACTCTTCTCCAATATCCACCCCAGAGGAGAGAGAGTCTTGTTTCTGAAAAGGAGCCTTGTAATGAAGAGAGTTTCTGAGATGTGATTATAAGTTCCCGTTCCTTTGAGATCTTGTTAATTCTGCTCAGGGGGTGATCTAGGCCATTGTTAATGGAGTTTTTAGTGCCCTTTACACTTCCTAGTTTTTAAATTTATGAAACATTTCAAAAACATAGAAAGATATAACATGATATGACAAATACCCACAAACCCACCATTTAACTTTGCCAAATCTTAACATTTTTCCTTATTTAATTCAGATTTATTTTAAAGTAGCCATCTTGAACAGATATAATTGGAGTTCCCTGCAAACCCTTATTTGTTTTCTTTCCCTTCTCTCCTTACTAAAAGTACAACAAATCTAAATTTGGGGGTTATGATTCCTATTGTGTTTTTATTCTTTTGCTGCGAGTATTTGTATATCTGTAAATTACACATAACATAATTTTGTATGTTTTAAAAGTTTACACAAATGATATAATATTGAACATATTATTCTGCAACTTCTTTTTGCTTCCCACTAAATGTTATGCTTTTAAATTATTCAGATACCTGTAGATTTGGTTTATAGTAACTGCTGTACAAGTATAATTGTCTACTGTATTAATTAACATGTAATTTATCTATTCTTATATTGATGTAACTTTCCTTCTTATGAACACTAATTTATTTCCAAATTTTCACTACTACAAACAATTCTGCAATGTAAGTGTATCTTTGAGCACATATACTGGGGTTTATTTAGATGGGGTGTATGAAAGACACAGTCTTATTTTGAGCCCCTTTCTTTCACTAGGCAATTTCTTCCTGGATTGGGGTCCTTTGAATAGATTCCCTTGCCCTCCCTCGCTTTTTCTTAAGATGGTTCAAACTAGTTCCTTTTCTCTATAACCAAGAGAGCCATCAGCAAGAGGGTACTTAAGGCATTAAAAGAATCTAAGAGTTGTTTATGTTTTCCATAGCAAGTTTAAATAATGAATGAGTGAGAACATGAGGGAGTGATACCAAATTTTAGGGGGGTTACAGTTTACTTTCAAACTTTAATGAAAGTTATGAACCTGCTTATTCAGAAAATACATACATGATATACCAAAAAAATTTTGTAATGAAATTTTACGGGTTCATTTGCTGCCCAAAGTTCATCTGTGGTACTCCAGATTAATCTACAAGGTTTGCAAGAGAGAACTGGTGATAATACAGCCAGGAGTCAACCATTGTACCATTTCATTTGAAATTGTTTTTCTCCTAAGTAAATAAAGTTGGGGAAATACATTGGGATCTGTGCTGGCTTTTGAACTCTTATCTCTCAGCTCAAATCCATTCTTTCATATCCTGCTTTCGATATGGGGCTGGAATGCCAATCACTACAGGTCTCCTTTGCCAGTGGGTATTCTCCTATATTGTGCTAAAGGAGCATTAGAGGGCTATTGGAAGATAGGAGGAAGGGAGAAAGGACTTACATTTTCCTGCCTTTACTCACTGTTCTTGTTATGGGTGCCCCAGCATAGCCCTTCATACTGCTATCAGAGTTTGGGGTCTAGACTCTAACTTCTTTCAGCATTCACCCCACTCAAAGGTGGCAGCACTGGCCAGGCAGTTTCCCTTCCTCAGATGTCTCAGACCGAACTCTGTGGAGCTCTTCTTCTGAGATCCTGAATCACCAGCAGCAGCCAGGCGATGGCTCCTTCTCAGATGTCTGAGCCTCATATCCATAGGGACTTTCTTCTGAGTTTCTAATAACCTTGACTGCTTCGCTTTGCTTCCCCCACTGGAAGGATGGAAGCTACTTCCTGCAGTTACAACCTCTGGGCTATTTCCATGTTCTTTCTATTCATTCAATACCCAATATCTGTAGAACTAACTCTCTATATTAAATTCCCACTGTTGAAATATCTAGTGTGGTTCTGTTTTCCTCACTGGACCTTGACCAGTATAGTAATTAAAGAGTTGTCTAGGCTGTTGTGTAGATTTTGAAGTAGTCCAGATTAATTGTGCAAGAGCTAAAATCTGAAGACTTTCTGAAGGTGATAGGTAACTGGTAAAATGGATATCTAAGTCTTACCCATGTTTGATATTCACCAGGTAAACAAATATGTCAGGTGATTCTTGCCATGTAGAAAAGTAAAGCAGAATCTTATATAGCGTGGTCCTACATTTTACATAGAAAAATAAATGGACATGCAGTGGGGTGGGATGAGGAGTGTATTTGGTGGATTGATTGTAAAATGTGGCTTTACCCAAGTTTATTGGCATCTAGTTATCAGTAATACTATCCAGTTATTACTTTGCAATTTCTGCTGTTTTTGAAATTTTCAAAAAGTTTTTGCTTACGGATGTCAGGTGTGGGATTATCACAAGAGACATTGTTGTTTATGGAAAGACTTCACAAACTTTTATAGCATTTCAAAAATCGGTTTCCATGGGGGAAAAGAAACAGTTACAAAGTTGAAACTTCAAGCATTATCTCGTTAAGGTGTAATATTAGAGCCTATTTCAAAACCAAAATAAGAACTAGAAGTTTTTCTGGGACTACCTGGTTTTTATTCTATTTTGATCCTGCAAAAAACAGCCATTGCTAAACTTATGTATAGAAAGATGGAAAATTGTTCTTCTTCATTGAGACCTATAATACCAAGCATTTATTTCATTTGAGTCTATGCTAGATCAGCTTGTACATGAACCATTGTGTCTTACTCTGGATATTTCCCTTTGCAAGGTTGAACTTCCTCTTAACCATAAAGTGACGTTGAGGCAATATCGCTGATGTCCCAGAAACCATGCTATTAGCACAACTGAAGAAAACTAAGATTATATTGGGGTTTCTCTATTTCTTCTAAACAAAGAAGAGAGGGTAAGCTCAAGTAATTGATACATCTGGGAGCAAATCTGGATTCATGAGGTGTTTTATCCAGGAGTTCAAATATTACCTTTGGGAACTGGTTTCTCTTTCTCCACCTCCAGTCTCTTTCCACTTCCATTTGGGCCGGCTCTATTCTATGGTTTCATATGTAGTGAGACAGTTGCCAGAAGCTCCTGGTTTTACATCTTCTTAGATTATAATCCAGTGGAGAAAGAAATAACACTTTCTGGCAACTAAAAAAAGTATCCTGGGGTTAGCACCTATTGGCTTAATTCCCTTGCATTGGTTTGAAATATGTGGCAAGCCTAAGCAAACATGGAAATCAGGAAAATGTGATGCTCTGGTTGGCCAGGCCAAAGTCACATATCATTCTGCGAGTTGGTGGAGGGACAGCTTTATCAGAAATGTGGTCTGAACACGGAGGAAAGGTGGTTTACTTAAAGAAAACTGGGATTCCAGAAGGTGGAAGAATAGATATTGGGTGGCAAAAAATACAAGCGGTCTACTGGAAGAATCAGTGCCTTTCATGGATAACTCCACTGCTTTTATTACATTGTACACTGATTACAAGCCTGTTTCAAGGATGAGCCTAGATTCTTTGTGTCACCACATATGTTGTGAACACCTGCTTCTCAGTGCTTGGGGAAGCACATCTGCTACAAATCAGGTAAAGCAGTACCTCATTTGATAATTTCATTGATCATGGCCTCTCTCCTGGATGTTAGAAAATCTCCTAACTCATCTTTTTAGATTGGCTTAACTGTACAATTAACTGTATGGGATCTGTATTAGTTATCTATTGCTACACAACAAATTACCGCAAACTTAGAGGCTTAAAGGGACATGAGTTTATTATTTCAGTTTCTATGGAATGGTTAGCTGGGTCCTCCGTCCAGGATTTCACAAGGCTGCAATTAAAGTAACAGCAGGGCTGTATTCTCATCTGGAGGTTGGACTGGGGAAAAATCCACTTCCAAGCTTTCTCATTTATTGGCAGATTTGGTTTCTTTGCTGATGTAGGACTGAGGGCCCAGCTTCATGCTGGCTGTTGGTTGGAGGCCACCCTTCACTCTGGGAGTCTGTTTGTTGTTCCTAGAGGCCACCCACAGTTCTTTGCGACATGGGCTTCCCCAACATGGCTGCTTACTACATCAAGCTAGCAAGGAGAGCCTGCGGGCCCAAGGAATCTTATATTATGTAATGTAATCATACTTGTGTCATTCCATCCCCTTTTTCATACTCTACTGGTTAGAAGCATATCACAAAGTCCCATCCATGCTGAAAGGAAGGGGATCACAAAAGTATGAACGTTTTGGAGGTGGGGATGACCACCTTAGAGTCTGCCCACCACAGGATCCTGGATTGGCCATTTAAATAGAGAAATTACACCAAAGGTGGAAGCTGCTTACATGCCTTTATGTGAATTATTTGCTCTTACGGATTTTTTCAAAATAAGGAAATTATATTTTTGTAAAATCAATTGCTCCCTTCTCTATGCTGCTCTGCCAATGGTTCATCCAGGAATTTCTCATAAAAAGATTTGGGTTAGAATCTAAATCTATAGACCTGAATTGATTTCGAAATGGTAAAGAGTGTAAAAGGAATGCAAGCTTTGCAGGAAAACTTACCACTGGTACATGCTTTATCATGGGAAGTACCCAAGACACCTTGCCAAGAGTATTTATTGATTTTGTAGATTCCTCCGGGTGAAGAACTTCATGATTGCTAATATCAGTAATAACAAATAAACAGTGATAGGTATTTGATAAAGTATAACCTGAACTATGTGCTAGATATTTTATACTTGTATATATTATATTGTTTAATAATCATAATTTTATGAGGTGTGTCCATGCGTTGGTGGATGGATTATTATTCCTATTTTTAAAGAAAAGACAAGCATTTAGGGAGGTTCAGTAACTTGCTCAATGTCCCTAGCTGGTAAAGAAGCTGGGATTCCAAACCATGTGTGTCTGATTCAAAACATCAAGGTGCTTTCCTCATGTAGCCATTGTCCCAGAGTTGGTTGAAGTGTTCCCACTTCCATCCCACAAGAAGTCCAGCTCAACAGCTGTTACTGGCAACAAATTACTGGGTGTTACAAATTCTGACAGTGGACTTAAATGTTCCTAAGTTGAGTTTAAGGAATTAATGGGAAAATGGGCTGTATCTGCAGCCTTCATTTTCCTAAATCCTGTTTACTTCTTTACTAACTGCAGTTTGGCTTCTATTCTACCACTCCAATGTACATGCATTTGTTTGTATAATCAGCACCCCCTCCACCCTCCAGTTTACTTGCCTTATGTTGGCAGTGAACACTGTTGACTAGTCCTCCTTGGAAACTCATTCCTCACCTGGGTTCTGGACTCTGCTTGTTCCTAGCTTTCTCCTTGCCAATTCTACTCTCTCCTTTTCATTCACTTTCCTCTGCCTATTCCTTACGTATTGGTTCCCCTCTTACATGCTCTTCTATGACTTCCACTTTAAATCTGCATCTCTAATCTGGACCCCTCTTTTGAGCTCTGGGCTCATATATCCAATTGCCTTCACTTGGATGGTATCATGCATCTCAAATTCAACATGTTTAAAAACATAACTAATCATCTTCCTTTCTTATCTCTTTTCTGGAAAGTCAGTCATCAAAGTAAGATAGAAGCTTTTTTGGTTTTTGTTTTTTTCAGTTCCTTATCCCTCACAGCTCCCCAACCCGCCTGTATATATATTTTTTCAGTATGTACCAAATCCTATCAATTCTGTCTCTGCAATTTATCTTGTATCTGTTCAACTCCTTCCTATCTCCTCTAGTTTAATCGGATATATATCCTCTTCTGCCTGGTCTAGTTCAATAATGTTTTATCTGGTCTCTCTATTTTTATGTTCTTTCCAAATCTTATCCATTCTCTAGATTCCTCTCAGAATGTTCATTCTAAACTCTGCATCAGATTTCATATTTGCTCATACCAAACTCCTTCCAGGATGCCTTCTTCCCTTTGAAAGATGGACAGCCTTCAATGATTTGGGCCTGCTGTCTTCCAGCATCTGGAAACACCAAGCTCATTGCACACACAATGTTTGGTTTCTTCTCCCTGCTCTGATGCCTGCCTAGTGAAAACTGCTCATCTTTCAGGAGTCATCTCAAATATCGTTTCCTCTAGGAAGCTCTCTTAGTCTATTCAGGCTGCTATAACAAAAACGCTATAGACCGAGTGGCTTAAATAACAGTTATTTCAGTTCTGGTTGCTGGAGAGTCCAAGTTTAAGGCACCAGCAGATTCCGTGTCTAGTGAGAGATCACTTCCTGGTTAATGAACAGCTGTCTTCTTGTTGTGTCCGCAGATGGAGGAGGCAGCAAAAGAGCAATCCAAGGTCTCTTTTATAAGGGCACTAATCCCATTCATGAGGGCTCTATGCTTATGACCTAATCACCTCCCAAAGGCCCCACCTCCTCATACCATTACATTGCAAGTTAGGATTTCATCATGTGAATTTGGGGGGACACGAACAGTCAGTTGATAACAGAAGTCTTTCCTATCTTCTTTCCCCAGCTTCTGTCACATTCCCCGTATGTACCTCTCCTTCCCCACCCCCTGCCTTTTTCTGGCAGTTTTCTACTTCCCCTTCTGTGTTCCAATGGCATCTTGCATTTCTCAATGATATAGATTTTATATTGTATTTAATTTTTTTTTAAACGAGTGTACCCATCCAAGTCTGTAGGCTCTTTGATGGCAGAACATTGAGCACAATACCAGGAATAGTAATAAAAAGAAAATGAAAGAACAAAAACCTAATCTTAGCTGTCACCAGTATATCTCATTACCTTCAGGAAAATGATCAGCTTGTAAATATCCTACAAGTAACTATAGATTACATATTGTTTGGAGAATCTAGTCAATAACACTCTCCAAGTTTCTTAACACTTTTGACACTCTGTGTTGGAAAACAGGCCAAAAAAAAGACAGTATTTTGAGACTTGCCTTGACTTTCTCCACCCAGCATTAAAGAGGACTTAAAAGACAAGTGAAAATGAACTGTGAATGTCAGTGTGTTAGCCTTCACATGTAGCCGTTAGTTGTTTCTCTGAGATTCAGGGCAAAGCACATGAGTCCTGCCTCTGCAATTGAAGTAGGGAGCCCTGGTTGTACAGGAGGGGCTACTGTGGCATCACCATGTGGAGCAGTGGTGAATGGGCCCATCTCAGTCAACTTGGCAATGGTAAAACCATTACAACGTAGAGCCACCTGATAAGTCCTGGCGACATCTCCTGAGCATGCACCAGGGACAAAAGATCAAGGGAGCAACAACTCTCCTTTGGCATTCTAGCAGTAGAGATGAAGTCATATTTCAGTTCTCAGTGGCACAGACCCAAGTCATTTTCAAAGAGGTGTCTCCTTGTCAAGAGATTTTTAGCTAAGATGGGAGAGATGGTACCAATAAAATACTATCAGTCAGTATTAACACAGAAGAATAATTATTTTGCTGATTGTCAACTGAGTCTTTAAATTATTTCAGTTACATTTTTGGTTTAATACCTATGGTATTCATTATAATGGAATTCTTATCAAACTGAAAATATTTGACCCCCAAATGTGTTTCTGAAACTGCTGTGATTTTTATCTACATTAACTTTGTCTTAATATTTCTGGTGTACATGTTTGAGTTTCCCTGCTAGACTGTATAAATGCCTTAGAACAGGGACCATGTATTGATCTTCCCTGTATCCCATCACCACTGTGTTTAGCACTGTGACTTTCATTAGGACAATTAAGTTTGCAAACTTGTTGCAGTGATGTTG
Source organism: Rhinolophus sinicus (assembly GCF_036562045.2). NCBI lineage: Eukaryota > Metazoa > Chordata > Mammalia > Chiroptera > Rhinolophidae > Rhinolophus > Rhinolophus sinicus. The sequence continues at coordinate 33,341,030 of NC_133753.1, read as the reverse complement.
CTAACCTTTTTTGATATCAGAGGGATTATTCATTATGAATTTGTACCAACTGGACAAATAGTTAACCAAGTTTACTGTTTGGAAGTGCTGTTAAGTCTGAGTGAAAAAGTTAGACCACCTGCACTTTTCGCCAACAATTCATGGCTCTTGCATCACAACAATACACCAGCTCATACGGCACAGTCTGTGAGTTTTCAGCCAGTAAACAAATAGCTCTATTGGAACACCCTCTCTACTCACCTGATCTGGCCCCCAAAGATAAAGGAAATATTGAAAGGAAGACTTTTTTATGACATTCAGGACATCAAGGGCAATACGGCTACAGCTCTGATGGCCATTCCAGATAAAGAGTTCCCAAATTGCTTTGAAGGGTAGACTAGGTGCTGACGTTGGTGCATAGCTTCCCAAGGGGAGTACTGTGAAGGTGACCATTGTGATATTCAGCAATGAGGTACGTAGCACTTTTTCTAGGGTGAGTTCTCAAACTTAATTATCGGGGATTGTATGTTAGATTAACAATAAATGTTTCATTAATTAAGTTGGTGGGAAAGTTTATCTTAAAAGGTTCTGGTGTAGCTTTATTAGGCAAAATGGAAGACTCTGGGGGACATGTCGAAAGATACTTGTTTGCCTCTTTCGGCTTGGTCTGTATTCAGGAATTTTTGAAATGTGGGGATTTAAAAATAGAAAGCTCATGGAAAACTGATATTCACTAAATATATGTTTTATTAATAATTCTTTAAAGATCCAAATGTTACATTTTCGTTGTAAGAATATAAATGCTTCTTCTTACTTGACTAGTCAGTTTCTCCTAGTCTCCCTTGCTTGATCTTTAATATCTCCCTGACCTGTAAATGTCATTGCAATCCAGTGCTCAGCCATTGGACTTACTCTCTCCTACTCTCATCAAATCTCAAGGTTTTAAATAACATTCATATGCTTATGAGTCTACAGTCTACTCTTGAACTGTCTGTCTGTTGGGCATCTCAAATACGGTATGTCCAAATCTGAATTTCTGATCTCAAAAAAATCATGCACTTCCCACAGTCTTGCCTATCTCAAAATAGCAACTTCATCCTTCCAGTTCCTCAGGCCAAAAGTCTTGGCGTCATCATTTACACCTCTCCCTTTTTTCCCTATGTATAATCCATCAGCAAATTCCATTGGCTCTACCATAAAAATATGTCTAGAATCTGGCTGTTTCTTCTCACTAACCCTGCTACCCTGGTGCTTTAAGCAACCATTATGTTACCCCTGTGTTATTGAACTTACCTCTTACTTGATTTCTCTGTATCTACCTTTCCTCTCTCATATGGTCTGTTGGCAACCCAGTGCTCAGTGTTCCTTTGAAAACTTCAGTTAGAGTGCGTCATTCCTTTGCTGTCGGTAGTTTCCAGCTCATTTAGAGTACAAGACAGAGCGCTTTCAGTGGCTACAAGGTCCATAGTAATCTACGCCTATGCGGCCTCTCTGACCTCCTTCTACTCTTTTCTCCCTTGCCCACGCTGCTTCAGCAACTCTGGTTGCCTCAGATCTTCTTCTAGAACACCAGCTGTGCTCCTTTTTCAGGGCTTTTGCATGACATGTCTCTTCTGCCTTGAATGCTGGTCTTCCAGATGTCTCCAGCATTTATTCCCTCTCTTCTCTCAGGTCTTTGCTCAAATGGCCCTTCTCAAAGCCCCTCTTGATCACAAGAATTTAAATGCTACCTCCCTCCACTCTCCAGTCATTCCATCTTCCTTCTATGCCATTGTTTTTTTCCTTCTCTACAGCACTTTTCACTATTTGAACTGTTTTACTTATTTATTTGTGTCTATCTCCAGGAGGGCAGGCATTCTTTCACAGGTGTATCCCCTGCATCTAGACGTGCTTACCTCATGGTGGAGAGAAAGAAATATTTGTCAACTAAATGGATAAATACTTTTTTTTCTTTAAATATTTGGTAAACCCTGTTTTCAAACAGTTTATTCTGACAGCATTCACAAATTGTGTGCCTGAATTTGCCATGAGATGCTTTTAGATTTGTAATAAGAGAAACTATATAAGCTATTGAAATGGAAGGACTGTAGCTTTTCTTCACTTTCACCACATATTAGAAAGAAGTACTCTAAAACTTTGATAGAGGAAATAATACTGTAGCAATACAAAATACTTTTTTTTCAAGGCTTAAATTTTAATAGCTGATCAAGCAGAATTAGAATGTGCTTATTTCTTAAAAGAAGCTGGGAACATGGAAGAAAATGCACAAAGGAAGATATTTTATATCTTCCTCCTCATGGAACAAATCAGTTCTGCTTTCTGAATTATCACAGTGAATCGTGTGTGTGAAGACTGTGGTCTTTGGAGCATCTGGGTTCAAATGCTAACACTGCTGATTTCTTGCTGTGTTAGTATTGGCAAATTACTTGACCTAAAGAGGCCTCACTTTTCTCATCTGTAACATGGGTTAGCAATATCTAGTTAAATGTGAGACACTGCAGCAAACCAGGCACAGAGTCAGATATGTAACCAATACATTTTCTTTTTCTCAAATATTCCTACCCCCCCCCCCTTTTTTTTTGTAGGGGGTGGGGAGAGTAGGGAGAGGCTATGCTCTTTTGCAAATTGAAGATTGGCCTAGAATCAGAGGAGATACTCCAGGCTCCCAGGTGTGTGTTTCTTCATGGGATGCATTTGCAAACACAGTGAGTCTTCTCTTACTAGCTGGCTATGTAATTAGGAAGTAGCTGGGGTAGAGTCTAAGTCATGGGAAGGAGAATGCCCAGCTGAGGGGGCACCAGCCTTCTTTCCTGGGACTTCCGGTAAAGATGAGCTGCCCACTGTATCATTTAAAAGTGCTGATCCAGCACTGCATTCTAAATGGTGGCCTGATTATATCCCATCAAACACTACTGTTGCCGCGTTTCAAACTTGGACATAGGCAGCAGTGGGAATTGGTGAAAGTTTTCTTTTCTTTTCTTTTTTTTTTAAATAAAGAAATCCTTTCACTTTTCTCCCCTTATTAGTTAGAGATCCACTTGGTTTGGCAAAGGTAGAAGATTTTATCTGGGTCATTTCATAAATCACATTTTAAGGTTGCTGAAGAAATTGGCCTGACAATCTTAGAGTTCTTTGGAATTCTGAAAATTTCTTTATTTTGTGATTTCTTATTTTAGTGGGTTATAAAGAAGTTTAGAGATTTGAAGACCTTTTGACATCCTCACTGATTTAATTTTCTTAAAAGAATTTCCCCCCTTCTCTAATAGACAAGTAAAAGTCAATTAACATAAGACTTCACTCATGTTTCTACAGGTTTATACATGTTTTTTCTTTTTGTTTTAATTGAAGTTTATTGGGGTGACAATTGTTAATAACGTTACACAGATTTCAGGTGTATAATTCTATAATACATCATCTATATAACACATTGTGTGTTTACCACCTAGTCAGTTCTCTTTCCATCACCATATATCTACCACCCCCCTTACCCTTCCCCCTTCCCCCTTGGTAACCACTAAACTATTATCTGTGTCTATGAGTTTTTGTTTCTTCATTTGTTTGTCTTGTTCTTATATTTTTTTCTTTATATTATTTCTTTTGTAGGACAGCAGCTACAACCCTAGCACCTCCCTCTCACTCTTTTTTAAAGAAAAAATAAAAACTTGATTCTTTTACTGATCTTTGGAGAGTTCCTAAATTTACCTATATATTCGCCCAGGAAACGTTGAATTAAATTGAATTTGGAGGGTTCAATTTCACTTTTCCTCATTTTCCAAGGGGTGAGAAGGGCAGGAGGTAACGGAGATTTCCCTTCAGCTCTCAGAAAGTTTTCATATTTTCATTTCCCCCTCCACAATTTGTTTTAACCAACCAGCATCCTGGCTCTGAGCAGAAACTGCGGACCCCGGCCTTGCCGGCCCTGGGCTCTGTCCACCCCGGACGCATCTTTGTTCAAGCACGCGCGGAGTCTCTGCCAAGCTTTGCTAAAATTCCTAGTGGGCACCAGAAACCAGTCAGGACCACGCTGGGTATCTCTAACAGGTTCAGCAGCGAGCATGGCCACCACACTGATCTGGGACCCGGGGTCCCCAGCGCTGGTGCGCGCAGCTTGCGCCCCTTGGTGGTGACCGCTTGTTTGGAAATTGACACGGACTCGACCAATGTGTGTCTTCGCTGGAAATTCGAGTCTTGAATTTTCAGATGCAGATGGCTTGAGAAAAAGAAAAGTTGTGAAGGTTCTCGCGAGAGGTGGCATTTTATTCTTTCTTGGAGTGTGAACTGTTTATGATTTTAAAAGGCGTGTCTACTGACAGTCCATGTTGGTGGCCTTCTTGTGGTTTTATTCATTGTTGGATTTCTTCTTAATCGGTTCCCCTCACCCCCACCCTGCCAAATAACTCATCTTGTATTACAACTATTAAGCTTTTGGCATGTACGGCAAATATTTTTTCAAATATGCAATTATACAGTGTCAGTTGGTCATTTTGGGGCGGAGGCGACTGTTCCATTGTTTTTATGTTCAGAATCATTCTAAAAGGCAAGAATAAAATCCCGAATCAATTTTCTATAAAGTCCCATTTTCTAAGGTATCACTCTGGAGGAGCAAGATGCCGTGGTGAAAATGAGCCAGAGAAATTTGGATTTGAATTCTGGTCCAACCATTTATTTCCCATATGACCTTTGGGCACATTATTTGGACTCTCTGTGTCTCAGTTTTCCCGTCTATGTTACCGCCTAAGTGTGAGTATTTAGTACGTGCTGTATGCAAAGCCTTTTTGGTAGTGTTTGGCCTGTAATATGTTCTTAGTGAGCATTAACCATATGAAGTTCTGTCATTTGAATATTCAGCTGCATTTTCTTTTAGCCTTTCTGCATTCAGGGACGGCAGGGGTTGGAGGGGGCTTGTTTTTACATTTAACTTTTCAATCCTTTAGGAGTTCATTTTGGTAAATGGTTATAAGGTGAAGTTCTAACTTGGGGATTTTTCCAATGGGCATTCTTTTTCAAAGTACCATTTGTTGAGTAATTTCTTTCTTCCCATTGATTTTTTTTTTTTTTTTTTTTTTTTTTTAAGCTGCAGACTTTCCTTTATAATTTATCATGTTCTTCTGTCTGTTAATCTATTTCAGGGATGCCATATCTAGTCCATTAGCTGTTGGTCAATTCTTGTTCTATTACATAGGTTGGTGGGTTTCTTTCTTTCTTTCTTTCTTTTTTTTTTTGTCTTTTTATTTTATTGCAGTGTAACATATCTAATGAAGTCCAGGAATCTTAAGTGTACTGTTTGAAGAATGTTTATATCTCCAATCTTATAATTTTACCACATCAAAATAGAGACCCCACGCCGTTCCCTCATGCCTACTCCCTAAGGTAATCACAGCTCTAACTTCTATCACTGTAGATAGATTAAGGAAATTTCTTTCCATTGCTAGTTTGGGGATAAAATAGATAAGCTTCATTATATACTTTTAATGCACTTATTGAAGTAACCACATGATTTTTTTCTCTCCTTTATTCTGTTACTGAGTGGATTATATTTGTTGATTTTCAAATGTTAAATTAACTTTGCATTCTTGTAATAAATCCTACTTGGTTATGGTGTGTTAATCTTCTTATATATCAAGGGATTTAAATTTCAGATATCTTGTTTATGGTTTCTCCAGCTTAGTGTGTGAAAAAGATTGCCCTATCATTTTCCTTTCTTGTAATGTCCTTTTCCGATTTTAGTATCAAGGTTATGCTTGCCTCATCACGTGATTTGGGCAATGTTTGCCTCTTTTTCTATTCCCTTACTATGTAAGTTTGGAATATTTCTTCTTTTACAGCTGAGCAGATTTCACCAGTGAAACCATCTGGAACTGGAGTTTTCTTTGTGGAAGGAAATTAAATAATTATTAAGTTTCTTTAATAGATAATGGATCTTCTAGGTTTTCTTCTTCTGTCAGATCTTTTCTAATGTGTAACTTTTCCTAATGTATACATTTAAGTTATGTTTCCTTAAAAAAAAACTGCTTTAGTTACCTCTCACAGGTGTAATATGTTGTATTTTTATTGTAATTAAGCTCGACATATTTTCTAATTTGTTCCAAGTGTTTTTCTGGTTATCTTTTTATTGATTTCTGGCTTAGTTGCCCTGTAGTCAAAGAATATACTCTTGTGATTTCAGTCCTTTGAAATTTGAAATCTGTGATGTTTTTTCTTTCTGGCATAGCACATAGTCCATTTTGGTAGACATACCATATTAATTTGAAAAGAAATACATATCATGAAAGTCTATATGTTATAGATATATTCTGTATATTAGGGTAATTTGGTAAATCATGTTCAATTTTCATAAGCTGATTTATTTTAAGTTTGTTATATTTGTTTTAGAGAGGGGAGTATTAAAATTTTGATATATGATTACAGATTTTTCTATTTTTCTTTATATGACTTGATGTTATATTATTTAGGTTTTATCTCTTTCTATTAAATTGACCACTTTATTATTATGAAATATTATTCCTTATTTTGAATAATAGTTCTTGCCTTAAAGTTTACTCTGATATTAATATAACTTTACCATATTACTTTCGGTTACTATTTGCATGCTAGATATTTTTTGTTTCCAATTTATAAAATTTGAAGTGGGTCTCTTATAAATAAATATAATTGGGTTTTCTTTACTTGCATCTAGTATGACAATATTTATGTTTTATTATGTTGGTGGAAAAGTAATTGCGGTTTAAAAGGTTAATAATTGCAAAAACCACAATTACTTTTGCACCAACCTAATAAGTAGTCAGTCCATTTATATGTATTGTAGTTACTGATATACATGGGCTTAAGGAATTTTCCTGTTTGTTTTCTATACCTATTGTGTCTGTTTTTTATTCCATTATTTCCTTTCTTGCCTTTTGGAATTATCAAATACTGCATTAGTCTATTTTTAAATTAACTTTTTAGTTATATATCTTTTTGTTCTTTAGGTGGCTACCCTAGATATTGTAATATTCATCAATGACTTTTTAAAAGTCTACTCTAAATTAGTACTTTGATCACTTCCTAAACAATACAAAAACTTTGTTACATTTTAATTTTATATACCCACCTGTGTACTTTTGTGTTTCTGGTGTCATATCTTTTACTTCTACAAATATTTTAAATCCCCAGGGAATTTTAATTAATTTTTGTTTTTTTTTATTAAGGTATAATTTAAACATTTTACCACTTCATGTGTAGTACAGGGACTTTCTAACAGTATATGCCTAAGTCCTCCCTCCTATCTTTTGTGAGCATGCATTTTACTTTAACATACACTCTAAATACCCAATATGTTGCTATTATTTTTGCTTTAGACAATTATCTCTTAGAAAATTTAGAAATAAGAAAATGGATTTTTAAACTTACCTTCATTTATGTCATTTCTAGTACTCTTCATTTCTTTATGTAGGTTTCCATCTGTATTATAGTTCTTCACTCTGAAGAACTTGTTGTACAGGTATGCTGTAAATGAATTCTCTGTTTTTGTTTGAAAATGTCTGTATTTCTATTTCATTTTTGAGAGATATTTTCACTGGTCAATAGTCTTTTTTTACTTTCAGCACCTTAAAGATACCATTTCAATTGTCGAGGGTTACATAGTTTTTGACAAAGAATCTGCCATAATTCTTATTTCTGTTACCCTGTATGTAATATGTCCTTTGACTGCTTTCAAGATTTGTTTTTAACCTTGTTTCTCAGTAGTGTGAATACAGGGTGTGTGTGTTTCATCTATCTGGATTTGTGTTCATTATACTTCTTGGTTGGGTAGTTTGCTGTTTATTTGTTTTGGACAGTTCTTGGCTATTTAGTTTTGTAAGAAACTGCCAAACTTTCTTCCAGAGTGGCTGTACCATTTGCATTCCCATTAGCAATGCATGAGACTTCCTGTGGCTCCATATCCTCACCAATGATCTGAATTTTCACCATTCTATTCTAATAGGTGTGTAGCAGTTTTTAATTTGAGTTCCCTGATGATGTATGATGTTGAGCATTTTTTCATGTGTTTATATGTTATCTATGTATTCTTTGGTGAGCTATCTGGCCACATCTTTTGCCCATTTTTTAATCAGGTTGTTCATTTTCTTACTGTTGAGTCTTAAGAGTTCTTTGTATATTTTGGATAATAATCCATTAGCAGATATGTCTTTTGTAAACATCTTCTCCAACTCTATGGCTCATCTTTTTATTCTCTTGATAGTGTCTTTTGCAGAACAGATGTGTTTACTTTTAATGAAATCCAACTTATCATTTATTTCTTTTGTGGATTATGCCTTTGGGGAAATACTTACACCTAAGCAGTTCATTTTTTGAGTACTAATATGAATTGTATTGTGTTTTTAATTTTAAATTCCAGTTGTTCATTGCTGATATGTAGCAAAGCAAGTGACTTTCATATATTAACATTGTATTCTGCAGCCTTGCTACAGTCACTTTTTAAGATATAACAATAAAAATATTTCTGTAATTATATTTTCCATTGCATCAAATTATATCTGAAGCATTATATTAATTGGTGTTATCAAGCTGTCCTTAAATTCTTGAGATAAACCTTATTTGGTTATGTGTGATGATTCTCCAAATTTACTGTACTTTGCTATCTTCACAAAACAAATTTGGTGGATTTTCCCTTTTATGTGCCTTGGAATAGATTATTACATGTCATGTAATATCTGTACCTTGAAATTTTGAAGTAATCTTTGTCCCTGTTCTTTTATGTGATTAGCAAACTGTCCCTTTCCTTAAGTCTCACCTGGAGGGTCTTCCCTGACTCAAGCTTTTCCTATATCAAAGTTTATTTCAAACTGTGTTGTGATTACCCAGCCTTTTCTCTTTTTTTTCCACTAGTTTCTGATCTCTGTGGCAACAGGCATCTTATCTGTACTATCGTTACTACTATGTCGGCAGAACCAGTACATAGCCTGGCATGTAATAGGTGCTTAGATGATACTTGCTGAATAAATAAATAACATTTTTTTCCTTCTAGTAATATACTAGGTTTTCCTTAAGGGCCCAAGGATATGATCCATTATAAGCACTTTATTGACACTTGAAAATAATGTGTCTTCTCTGCTTTTAAGGGTTGACATTTGACGTTCATGTAGCTATCAATCATGTTAGTATTTTCAAGTACATTTTTATCTATTTGATCTTCCAGGGACTAAAAAAGTATTTCTTCATGTATACATTAAACTATTCTACACGTTTAAATGCTGTGTGTTCTCCAAAAGTGTTGCTCCTGATGGTGATGTTTTCATGGCGGATTTTCTCTTTTATCGTTTATAAAACTAATTCTCTATCTTTTTAATGCTCTTTGCTTTAAACTCATCTTTTCCTGAAATTGACCTGTAAGTTATTTCACTAAAAACTCCAGGAAAAATGGGGAAAAATTCCCTGAGTACATGTTGACCCTTTTTTTTTTCATGTTTCCTCCCCTGGTATCTCTGACTATCTGTAAGATATAGTATATGGCTTTACATCCCAATTCAGCCTTCGCCATGTTGCATCTGTGATAGCAATGTTTCCCAGAATGAATGTAGAGCAAATGGTATTCATGTGGGACTGGGACACGGAAATGCTTCTAGCCACTTGAAAAGTAGAGCCCAAGAAGGGGGATTGTGGTCTGAACTGGAGAGAGACCTCGGTTTTTTTGTTGGTGGCTCTAGATCTTGGATTCTCTATGGAAGGGATGGGTAAAAGAGCTTTTACATCCAGCGGCTATTCTGATTGATTGGTACTGATGTCTCATGGGCTATTAAAAATATTTAAAATTATCTTCTCTCACTATGTTGTTCTGCTCTTTAGATTGAAGCCTGAGTTTGCCATTCATTGTATTTCTTTTTAAATAATTTTTATTAAGTTTATTGCAGTGACACTGGTTAGTACAATTGTATAGGTTTCAAGTGTACAATTCCATAATACATCGTCTTTATATTGCACTGTGTGTTTACCACCCAGAGTAAGCCATTCATTGTATTTCAATCCATATTTACATGCACTGCAGTGATACTCTTAGAGGTGCCATTTCACTGATCACTGTGTTTTGGTTCTTGCAGTGTAATGATCTTGCATGCTTGATATGTTGGGAGTTTTACTCTCCTTGACCTTCCCATTGAATCAGTCTTAGTTACCTCATTGAAACACAACTCAGAAGTTTTAAGGCAGCCATGTTTAACTGGAGTTTCTGTACCTTCGGTTTCTTCCCCAAATTGCTTGAAGAGAGCCTTTTTTATTTCAGAGCGAATTTTGTACTTTGTGCAGTCAGTGCATTATTGAAAAGTTGCTCATTTTTATTGCAGACTTCTTTACGGCTGGGAGTTGTGTCAAATGTGAAACATGATTCCTTAGGAAGGAGGAATCTCAGAGTTTTATATACCACAAAGAGTTGTTATCCTTATCTCCTTAGTACTGAAGGGTTTGACACTCCATCTGAGCATGTCTTTATGCAGGTGCCACCGTTATGCCTCTCCTAGCCAGCTGGGCTTTGGAAGGAAGAATTTGCTCAGTTTAATTGTTCTGAATGCACTGAGTCGTCATTTATGTTTGGCCTCTGCCTTCAATTGGTTGTGTTGCAAATGTTTCATCAGGGCCTCAAATACAGTGGGTTGTGCACTTATGAGGTTGTTGAACCAAGTACTGGTAGTGGTGTTGATGATAGCGATTGTAATTGATGTCCTTTCCTGAACGCTTACTGTATACCAAGCAGTTCTGAGTGCTTTATATACATTATATAATTTAATCCTCCCAACAATTCTAAAGGACTATGATTGACTCCTTTTTGCAAAAGAGGAAACTGAGGCACAGAGTATTTAAAGCCAGGGTGACATAGCTAGTAGATGGCAGAGCAGGACTCGAACACTGGTAGTCTGCCTCTTAACCACAATGTTATGAGCCTCTGTAAAGAATATTCCATAGCATTCTTCTGTTTGTTTAAACTTTTAGGTAAGTTGGAGAATATTTTACATGAACTTCTATGTCAAAATAGAATTAAGAATTACTTGAAAGTACTGATTAAGGAAAACAGGTTTTATGATTGAATAGGAAAAGTTATCAAAGCGTTGATGTCTGAAAGGCTAAATAAAATCTTATGCTATTATTATAACCAGTGTTGAAATACATATTCTTTCTTTAAAAAGTATACTATACTTATATTTTGGATTGGGCTTAAAAGACGATTTAACAAGGGAACTTGAAAATTAATTTACAAATGTGAACTTTAAGTACTAAGCATATAGACAGTACGTTGAAGTCTAATCAAGAAAAAGGAGTAGCAGAAACTTAGTGGGATTTACGAGGTATAATAAAAAACAAGTATAGAACATTTCAATGTCTAATTCTGGGAGCTCCTTCTTTAAAGTGAATGCAGCTATATCTGTTTCTCAGTGAAAAATTGTCAGGGGCCAGAGTTCCAAGCAGCGCGTGATGCTTTTGTACAATTACCTTTCATCAGAGTGGTTCCCACAGGGCCAGCCTGCACATCACAATTAGGAATGAAGTGGCCCTTTTGGAGCAAAGTCTTGGGTGAATGCGAGGTGAAAAGGAGATACGAAGAGCATCCATCACATTCTCCCAGTACTGGTGGCAGCCACACCTCACCCTGGGAACAGATGTCAGGTTTTTCCGCTGCACCTGTGTGAACAAATAGCCATGCCCACTGGTGGTTTTATCTTGATTGTGAAGATTCTCAATGAGTGTCTGGAGATCACATGGAGCTCTAAAAATGATATATTACACTTGCTTTTGGGAATTCTACTCCAAGAATAGCACAGTTCTTTGAAACCCTCATTTAAATGAGCTTCATGATTTGTGGAAGGTGAGAATGCTCACACCTGCTTTGCAAATTGATAAACTATGCCCTACATTCATAACAGGTGGTTTGCTTGAAGTCAGGTAGTGAGTCAGCAGTGGGGCTACCAATAGAATCCAGTTGTTCTGTTCCCACTGACTCTCTGGGGGAAATCTCCCACCTCCCTTTAATGTTAGGGTAGTTGGAAAAAAGTTGTGTACTAGGGAGGCTTTTCTGCTTTTATCAGCTTGAGGGCATTGCATTGCTGTGTGTGTATGTGTGTATACACATTGGTGTGTTTGTGTGTGTGTTCTGTGTTTGCCTATGTTTTCTGAAACATTTTTGCCAAGTGGTTTCTTCTTCCCACTTCCCAGATGGTAGTTCTGATTTATTTATTTTTTTTAAGTTGCTCACAAATCAGGAGGCTCTATTCGCCAGTTGACAGATTTTAACAGCAGCTGGTAGGTGACCACCTTCCACCACCCATTCCTCCCACCCTCTTCCTCGGCTGGGCATCAGCAGAAAAAACTATGGGATGTTTAGCTCTGTTAGGAAGGTTTAGATAGTAGGAAAGGTTGACTATTATTAAAAGGTTCAATCAAAACCAAATTGAAATGTCTCTGCTCAGATTAAAGCCATTTTTGCCACGCTTTCTCTGTCTCCTCTTCTTTGATCTGTTCCTTTTCAATAGAATGGGTACCTTTATCCATCTTATATTGTGCTGCTAGGGGAAAGAAGTTTTGAAAGTGTTAAAACAGAGCTTGCTCATAGAATATTGAAACGTCAACCAAAATTGATGAATTCCTTGTGTAGAAATCATTTTGAAATGTCTTCAAATGACGAGTTGTACTGAGACAAGTGTGGCCTTGATTTACCTTTAATCTGTTGGAAAATGAAAGATCCATAGAGGCCATCCCCACACCAGTCCTAATCCTAGCTTTATGCCATAAATTTTGTTGATTACTCTCACTTTCTGTCTCACACAGTTTTAGTTAAACTACCTCTTTCACTTCCTTGCTGAGGGGCAGAATATAGCTTTGATCAGTCTGCAGCATAATTATGGAGGTTTCACTTGCTATTTGTTAATCAGATTCAAAGGTGGTTTTAACCTTTCTCTCAGTTAGTGAATAGAGTGCATCATCATTGATTGAAGCCAAGCACAGGTGAAATAAAATGGATTTTCAGACAGTGGCCTTTTGTATTTATGAAATGAAAACTGCAAAGAAAGAAAATCAAGGCTATGATTTATCTGTTGCACTTAGTTATTAGTAAGCATCAGAGATGACATGTCATTTGATTTCAAGTTGAAGAACATGCACTTTAGAACCAAGCTGTCTGTGACTAAAGCCCAGGTGACTTGGGGCAAGTTTACTTACTCCCTCTGTGCCTCAGTTTCCTTATCTACAATGTGGGGAGAAATAATAGTATCTGTCTCATAGCTTTGTTATGAGGATTATGTAAGATATTGAAAAGCATATAAGTGACGTAGAATAGATTTTTGAACTCTTAAAATTGACTTAGTTTAATATTTTGAAAGTTTGCTTTAAAGTCCCTTTAAAAATATATATAAAGTGTTAAAAGATAAGTGGTCACAATGCACAAATAAATATGGGCCTGTCTATATTAAACACAACCGTGTTTTCAAACTGACTCCTGTTTGGTTGAGTTCAGAGAAAGAGACTTGCCAATCTGGGTTTCGAGTGAGCTAAACTGCATTCATTTGCAGGTCTATTCACATTTAGCACAAACACTATAGTTAGAAAAACACTGTGGAGCTATTCAGAAATGGAGATGATGTTCACAGTATATTTTAAAGGTGGAAAAAAATAGTTCAACTTCATTTGAAAGGCAAATGGTTACTAATCTACATGAATAGGTAGTTGAACTTTTGTGCATCTTTCACTTCCACTAATCAAGAAAACAAGAAAGGCAAATGTGAGCCTGGAAGTGACATAAGTCATCGTGTTTTAAGGCTAAAAATAATTTAGAAACCAGAAGAGTCTTCTCATGTTACAGTCCAGGAAACTAAGAACTGGAGGGTATGGTGAACTTGCTCTAAATCACATGACTAGGTGGTGACAGAGGACATGCAGCATGACTCATGAAATGCCTCAATATCAAACTCACTGTCCTGGGTAAATTGGAAAATCTTGATAAAGTGGTGACTTTAGTAAGTGATCCTTGACACCAAGGAGCCAGGCCTTGGACTGAAGGTAAGTGTGAGTGGTGTCTCTGTGTGTCAGACTTTGGTCCCGAGAAGAAGGATTTAGATTTATCTGCTACTGAAAGACAGTTGGGACATGAGAAAAGGCCTATACAGGAAAGATGGACTTCATCTGACCCTTTAAAGCAAGAGGCTGCAAACATTAAAATCTAAACAAGGCAGCAGCACAATTTTCAAACTATAAAAATGGAAGGGAATTTAATGGAGTGAAAAATCGCAGGTAAATTACCTTGACAATGGCTAGAGAGGTTAAGAGGTAATTCAATGGCTTAGAGGAATAAAACAGGAATGATGAGATAGATGGCCCAGTAGGTTGAAGGGTAAGCATGGGAAGTGGAATCAAAGTCAAGTTACAAAAGAAAAATGGTAGAAGCCTAAAGATAAAGAGGATAAATGTTGGCATTATTGCTAGTAATTGAACATCTTAATAAAATTTAAAGTTTTATCGAATTGTAGGATGCTATTAAGATAATTTTTGTCATTTTATTCACTATGGAAAAACCGTTTAATCTTTCTGGATTTTAATTCGTTTCTCTGTAGCATAAGAATTAAAATGGCATACCATCCTAAAGGTCTGTTATTCTGTGACATTTAGAAGACTTACTTAAAAGTTCCTCCAAATAGTGACAATTTCAAATCTATTATTTTCTAATATTCATTAGCTTAGGATGCTTTTGTTTACCCAATACACAACACATTCTTATTTGAGTTTCTAAACACATTATTTATTTGAGTGTATAAAAATGAATCCACATATGGTAATGAAACTGAATAATAATGATCTTTTAGCTTTAAATAACTGGTTAGTTTTACAAGCCAAACTCTTATTCAGTATTGAAAATCTTATCAAAATTAATATTGATAGAATGGAGAGCTTCCAAGCAGAAAAAACATTAAGGTAAATTTAACAAAAATGTATTTTTTAAAAGATTTTTATTAAAAATATAGCTAACATACAATATTACAATAGTTTCAGGTGTGCACCAGTTATTCAACATTTATAGACCTAAAGAAGTGATCACCATGGTAAGTCCAGCAACCATCTGACACTGTACCACGTTATCACAATATTATTGACTATATTCCCTATGCTGTACATTACATCCCCATGACTTATTTGTTTTATACCTGGAAATTTGGACCTCTTATTCCCCTTCCCCCACCGTTTAAATTTATCCATTACATTTGGCATTTAATATTATATTAATTTCAGATGTACAACATAGTGGTTAGACATTTGTATAATTTAAGAAGTGATCACCCTGTGTAGTCTAGTACTAACCTGGCACTATACATAATTATTACTGTATTATTGACTGTATTACTGTATTATATTCCCCATGTTTTACTTTACATCCCCATGCCCATTTTGTAACCACCAATTTGTGCTTAATCCCTTCTTCACCTTTTCCACCCTGCCCACCAACTCCTCCCATCTACCACCCCAACAAATCTAGTACCCATCTAATACCATAAGTAGTTATTACAATATTATTGACTATATTTCTTAATGCTATACCCTACAGCCCCATAACTATTTTGTAACAAGTTTGTACTTTTCAATTCTTTCCCCCTTTTCATCCATTCCCAACCCCCTTCCCTAGTAACCATCAACATGTTCTCTGTATCTATGAGTTTTGTTTGTTTCGTTTGCTTATTTTGTTCTTTAGATTCTACATACAAGCAAAATCACATGGCATCTGTCTTTCTCTGTCTGACATACTCCACTCAGCACTCCAGGTCCATCCGTGCTGGCACAGATGGCAAGAACGTATCCCTTCTATGGCTGAGCAATATTCCATTGTATATATGTACCACCTCCTCTTTATTCACTCATTCATTGATGGACATCCAGGCTGCTTCCATATCTTGGCCATTGTAAACAATACTGCAATAAACAATTGGATGCAGACATCCCCTTGCAGTACCGTAGCATTTTGGATTTCTTTGGATAAATACCCTGAAGTGGGATTACTGGGTCCTTCATTGTCTCTTGTTATAGCCTTTGTTTTAAAGTCTATTTTGTCTAATATAAGTATTGCTATCCCAGTTTTTGTTTGTTTCCATTTTCATGAAATATCTTTTTCCATCCCTTTACTTTCTGTCTCTGTGTGTGTCTTTCGATTTGAAGTCAATCTCTTGTAGGCTGTATATGTAAGGGTCTTGTTTTCTTATCCATTCAACCACCCTAGTTTTTGATTGGAGCATTTAATCCATTTACACTTAAAGTAATTGCTGATGGATATGTAGTTATTATCATTTTATTATTCGTATTTTTGATTTTTTTTCTTTTTCATCTTAAAAAAGTCCTCTAAGATTCCTTGTTATTCTGTTTTGGTTTTGATGAACTACTTTAGCTTGTTCTAGTCTGGGAAGCTCTTTATCTGTCCTTTAATTCTAAATGATAGCTTTGCTGGGTAGAATAATCTTGGTTGTAGGTCCTTGCTTTTAATCACTTTGAATATTTCCTGTCCATCCCTTCTGTCCTGCAAAGTGTCTGTTGAGAAATCAGCTGATAGTTTTATGGGAGCTCCCTTGTAGGTAAGTAACTGCTTTTCTCTTGCTGTTCTCCCTTTGTCTTTAACCTTTGGCATTTTAATTATGATGCATCTTGGTGTGGGCCTCTTTGGGTTCATCTTGTTTGGGACTCTGTGCTTCCTGGGCTTGTATATCTATTTCCTAGCCAGGTTAGGAAAGGTTTTTGTCATCATTTCTTCAAATAGGTTTTCAATTCCTTGCTTTCTTTCCTTCTGTTATCCCTTCTGGTACATGCAAATGTTGGTATATTTGGTGTTGTCCCAGAGGCCCCTGAAACTATCCTCACTTTTTTGGATTCTTTTTTCTTTTTGCTGTTTCGTTTGGGTGTTTTCTGCAACCTTATCTTCCAAATCGCTGTTTTGGTTCTCTGCTTCATCTAATCTGTTGATTCCCCCTAATATATTCTTCATTTCAGTTATTGCATTCTTTGGTTGGTTCCTTTTAATGTTTTCTATCTCCATTTTTATGTTTCCTATCTCTTCATTGAAGTTCTCCCTGAGATCACTGAGCATCCTTGTAACCAGTGTTTTGAACTTTGTGTCTGGTAGATTGCTTGTCTGTATTTTATTTAGTTCTTTTTGTGGAGCTTTCTTCTGTCATTTTACTTGGGATATGTTTCTTTGTCTCTTCATTTTGGCTGCCTCCCTGTGTTTGTTTCTATGTTTTCAGTAGGGCTGCTATGTCTTCCAGTCTTGTAGAGTGGTGTCATGTAGTACGTGTGCTGTGGGGCTCAGTGGCACAGTCTTTCTGGCCACCTGAGCTGGGTTCTCCAGGTATATCCTTTTTGTGGGTTATGTGTGCCCTCCTGTTGTAGTACCTTGGTTGCTGTTGGCACATCAATGGGAGGGCTAGATCCTTGGGTGGATTGTTTGTGAGGATTTGCTGTGACTACAGTGGAAGAGCTGTTGTGCAGGGGCTGACCTCCCAGATCAGGATTCACTTTAGTGGCACTCTGGTGCCTGCATAGGTTGCCCTTTGGGTGTGTCATCCTTGGAGATGGCCGGGTGATACTCCAGCTAGGTCCAGAACTGTCCAGTAGGCATGCCAGCCCTGGGGCCTCCTGGACAGGGCCCCACTGCATGCCAACTTCAGCTGCAGACTGTGCCCTGTCCGGTGCTACCTGGCATGAGCCACAGAGCAATCTGAAGATGGCCACTGCCCCTGCTGGGCTTGGAGGTTCCCTGAGAGGCCAAACCATGAACTGAGGCTGGCTGCCACTAGTGCTGGACTTAGGGCCGCTCATCCAGAGGTCAAGGACAAACTGCTTGTTTTGGTTCTGTGAACCTTTGAGAAATTTTAGGAAAGTTCACAATATGAGTCAAAGCAGGCCGTTTATATGGAAAGGCCACTGGAAGTAACTTGGGTGGTCCTGAAATTTGGTTGGGGTGGGGTCTCAGGGAATCAGAGCAAACAAACTGTGTTAGCCAGGTTAATGGAGACTCAGATATGGTGGCCTCCAGCATCTGCATGCAGGGAGGAGGGAGGGCTCAACAAATAAATAATGACTTCCACCAGCTCTATCAGTTCCTCCTTTCAAGAGAAAGCTGTCCCCCCAGCCCTCGTCTTGAAGCCAGACAACTCATTTCCTCCCTGTATGTCTCCGGAGCCTTTCAAGTTGCTGTCCCAGTGCTGGTGCTCCCAGTGAGTCCACCTGCAAGTAAGTCTGTGCACAGGCTCTTTAAGAGGAGTGCCTAAGACTGCAGCCAGCCTAGTCTCACTCAGCCACAGTCTGCTGGTTTTCACAGCCAGAAGTAATGGGGACTTATCTCCCTGGCCCTGAAACCCTGGGCTAGGCAGCCACTGTGGAGCTGGGACCTCTTGTTCCTCCCTGGGGGACCTCCACAGCCAAGATATCCCTCCCAATTTTTAATGGTCACACGTGGGTGTGGGACCAGTCTGTTCTGCCTCTCCTCTCCTCTTACTATTCTCAAGGTGGCTTTTCAGCTATGACAGATGCATTGTCTTTGAAGCAACCTCAAATGCTTGTGTATGTGTGTCTGTTTTCCTAGTGCATTAGGTGGGTAATTTTTGAGAATGGAGGGTCAAATCTTCAAGGCACAGATTGCCCCTAAAGCTCAGTTGGGATCAGGTTTTTATATGTAGCTTATTTGACATGTTGCTAGACACTGTATCCCCTTTAAATCCAGTTTGCATAATGGTCAGTTTTAGTATATTTTCCAGAACTCAGCATGAAGCATTTCCAAGGGCAAGTCACCCAATTGTTTAGCATTTTATTTTTGAAATTATGAATTGTTTCTATTTGTGGTGTATATTGCTTTGATTTTTACCTTGTCCTAATTACTTGTTCAGATGATTATGTTCATCTCTTTATCATACTTTAATAGCTCTTAACAATGTTGAATCCATTTAATTAAGAGAAAAAAAAAAACAAACCATGAAAATAAAGGAAGGATAGAATACTGGGAGAAAATAATGAGGGAAGGTATTTGTAATTCCATGAACGAGACAGGTAGATATTCATTTACAGATTTAGCAAAAGAAATTAAAATACATTAATAGAAGCTAAATTTGATAAATGATGTTTCAGTGTTGTGTGCCCTGCCCCTTGTTTACCAATGGGTTGTGTTCCAAGTGTTGCTTGATAAGCTATTTGGAACCTGAAAAGCATTTTCGTTTAAGAGTTGGGGCTGAAGTCCAGGCCACAAAAGCCTATTTAATCTGTTTGTCTCTGAAATACAAGATGAGGAATTGTATAAATGCTAACAAAATATGTAACTGATTCATTTAACACATCTGCATTAAGCACCCACTCTTTGCCTGATTATGGTGATAGGTGCTTTTCCATGTTTAAATAAGTACCGCTTTTATTCAATAAATATTTATTGAGCAGCTGCTGTAGGCCTGACATTATTCTGGCTTGGCTCTTAGCATGCAGAGAAAGGGACTGCTCCTACTTTTAAGGAGCTGTCAGTCTAGAGGGGGGCATGCACAAATAAAGAGAGCTTTAAATTACTTTGAGAAATGCTGCCATAGGGGTAAAACAGATGACAAGGGAGCCAGAATAAGGGAATGAAACCCAAGCTCAGGCTTGTGATTTGGGGTAGGGGGAATAGACCCTGAAGAAGGTGAAGCCAAAAGCATTTTGAAGAATGAGGGTGAAACTGGGAATGGGAGTCTGGGGGAAACAGAGGTCATTTTGGGCGTAGAGACACAAGGATGTGAATAAAGGAAAGAGGTAACAGTGCATAGGTTGGAATAGATGGGAACAAGAAAGGCAGGGTGGGGGTTGTAGAGAGAGCCTGGCTAGAGGCAGGTGTTGAATGCGTTCATGTAGAGCTCAGCAGAGAGGGATTGAAGAGCTGCTCTGCTGACCATCATTGTGGACGAGGTACTTGAAACTGAGGGTGGTTTGAGATTTGCAGGGAGAGTTTGAGCACCTAGGAAAGTGCTCAGAGTAGAACCCTAAGGAACACTGGTATCAAGAGATGAGCAGGGAGGATGGGGGGAGAAGATGAGGCTGTGCTGCCGTGGAGGACCAACGAAGGTACAGCATCAGTGGTGTCACATCCTGTGAAGGCACAGTCAAGCAGGACTGAATAGCAAGCATCTTTTGTGTGCAGGCTCAAGGAACAAGTCATTGCATTTCTTAGGCACCGTTGCCTCTGAGCTACAGAGACAGGTCTCAGATGCTTTGGGGACACTTTTCCCCACATTAAGTGACTTTCAGGGGCATGAGCATTTTGCCTCTTCAGCTTAATTATGACAGGGCCCTGTTCACAGGTCCTTTTAGTTTTCTAGTGTTTTCCTTGTATTTATATAATTTCTTCACCTACTCTGTGCTATCTCCAGACCCTGGAGCTGTACGTTATCCTGAAAATGTACTTTAATATACCCAAACAAGAATTTTTAGAGTTTTTGAGATAGCTGCATCTTAAAAATGTATTAATTTTATCAATAAATCTTGTATGGAAAAGGGTTGCATGGCTTTATTAAATACTAATATATGGCTTGGAATGTCTTTCCTAGAAATCAGACACGTGTAAAATTAGCTTTTATCTTAAATTGATATTTTCAACATTTTCCTAATACAAGTGTACTAATCCTTATCTGGAATTCCAAACTCCAAAACATCAAAAACTGGATTTTTTTTCTCAATGTCGGGGAGGACTTGAACTGAAATGAGGCTATTTAGAGCCTTTACTTATCTCTCTTAGAGTGAATATTCACATGTTTTAATTATTAATGAGTTTTATTACAAGGTGTTGCCCCAGACTCCACTGGGGTGTTAAATAATATATGGTATATGCACCACATTGCCTTTTTAAAATCCAAGAGAACCTGAATTCTGAAGCATATCTAACCCCAAGGGCTGCAACAATGGACTTGGAAATCTCTTAAGTTACTGACCCATCTAGGCTACTTCCACTATCTTAAATGAGCCCACTTTTCCTGCCTGCTTCATGGCCCTCCAAAGCCTTTTGCTATGATAAAGGATAGATTTGGTGGGATTATAAATGCCAGATTAAGGCTGGGTCTATTTTTGTTCACATGTACACCTGCCATCAGGCCCTGGGATTGGCATGTCATAAGGTCAATACTGTTTATTAAGCAGATGGACTTTTAAGTAAGTGAATTTCCTTCCATTCTCTTTCCTTTTCCCCATCCTGCTTCCAAGCTTGGCTATAGCTCCTCTCTCCAGTCTCTAACCAGGATGTGGGCCCAGCCTTTACAGGGCCAGGTATGGCCAGTAGCTTCATCTTGCAGGCAGCTCTGAGGGGTGGATTTTGCCATTTGGAATTAGGTTTACAGACTTTGAGGCCACAGCCAAACTTATCAGGAAAGAATGCCATGACCAGTTAGTGTCATGGCTTTGGGTATAGGAGGGAAAGGTTGTGGTGGCCTGTGTTCCTATATTTTGCTTATCCTAGCTACTATGGGTAAGCATTCTATGGGTCCCACTTTGATTCTTGTTTGCTCATTGTCATTTTGGTTTTGAGGCCCAGCCTGTTGTCTTTCATAGTCCCCTGTCACTTAGGGAATGGAACACCTGTTGTTTGTACATCACTTTGTGTTTACTAAGTAAAATAGTGTGATAGCAGGAATATGGATTTGGGAGTCACAGAGTCTACACATGATTTGACTCTTTTGCCTCAGTAAGATCATCTCAGTAAGCATCTGATAGCTACGTCTGAGGACATGATAGATTTTACATGGAATATTACATGTAATGAGTACATAATTATGCTTAGTAAATGTTCCTTAGAGTCCTTCTTTGCCTACAAATTATTGCTTTTGCTCCTCAGAACAACCTTCAAAGGCAAAGCAGGGATCATTATTTCCATTTGTATATAAAGAAATGGAAGACCAGAGAAGTTAAGTAACAAATGGTGAATCACACAAATGGCTGAACCAGAGCTAAAACTTGGGTCTGTTCATTCTAAATCCTTTGCTCTTCACTTCTGCTCTTCTTCAGCGAAGGCATATATTTCTGGACATAAAGGGTAACTTGGATAGAGTTCAGTTCAATTCTGCCAGGGCTTTCAGTCTGCTGACAGTGTCACGGACAGTGTGCTCCATCTTGGGGCTGTGAGGGTCTAGGGCAGACTCTCCTTTTGGGGACTCATTGTATTTCAGGGACAGGACTTGGGTGGCTTGATCATTATGAATGAAATACTGAGGAATCAGAAAACAGTCATGATATTTGGTACCACAGCATTCTTACAGAATCATACATTTATTTTAAACTGACAGGACCCTAAAAGATTCGGTAATTCATATTAGGCGTGCTGTATCTGTGTTTGATTTTAGAGGAACAGCATCAGCTGTGTGAGAGGAATCAAGGTCTTATAATCTGGGAAATAAGATGTAAGTGAACAAAATGTTGACAAAAATTTAAGTAGATAGTCAAGAGTGAAGACATATCATAAGACAGTACATACTTATTTGCTTAATGAATTATGCAGACAGTATTTATTGTAGGAATTCAGAGGAGAGGGATATACAGGATATACAGTTCCTTGGCCAAGATTTCATAATTACTGTGTGTGTTGACAGAGGCAGATCTAGAATAGAGATCCCTTTGTTCTCACCTATAATACTATTCACGTTTTACTACTGTATTAGTTAGAACCCTTCAGGGTGCAAGTGACAGAAACTCAATTCAAAAAGGGCTTAAGTGCACGTGTGTACACATGCTCACACACATTCAGGAGTTTATTGGCTCACATAAGTGGAAAGCCCAGTGGGCTGTGGTGGATACAGGAACAGTCGGCTCTAGTTCACAGTGGGCATTATTATCAGAGACCCACAATTCTTGGTTCTGCTTTTTTCTGGGTTAGCATCTTTCTCAGGCAGGCTATCCTCCAGATGATGGCAGACACAGACTTATATCCTTCAAGTTTATCAATCCCACCCAACAGCAGGGGTGAGGGTATTCTTTTTCAATATTTCCAGCAAAGTCCTGAGGCTGGCTGTCACTGGCCAGATTTGAGTTGTATGCCTACCTTGAAATGAAAGAATATGTGGGCAGCCTCACCCCCAACCTTGTGGATTGAGATTTGGAGAGGAGGGGTTTCCTAAAAAATAATCAGAATGTCATTACCTAAAGAGAAAGAAAAGAAAGATTCAAGGTCAAAATTAACATCTGGATACTACAACACATACATAAAACTTGGGACATTTTAAAAAGAACTTTAAATAGTAAGAACCTAAGTCTTTCTATATTTTTACTCACATAGTGATTTCAGGTGCTCTTTATTTCTTTGTATAGCTTCAGGTTTATATCTGGTATCGTTTTTCTTCTGTTTGAAAGACTTTTAACATTTTTTTGCTGGTGATAAATTCTTTCTGGAAAATCTTTATTTCACCTTTGTCTTTGAAAGATATTTTCTCTGGGTATAGGATTCTGTTCATTTTTTTCCCTTCAGCACTTTAAAAATATTTCTTGACTGTGAGGTTTCCCGATGAGAAACCTGCTGTCATCCTTACCTACATTTCTTTGTTTATAAAGTCTTTCTTCCCTCTGACTACTTTTTTAAAAAAAATTAATAGACTTTTGTAGAGCAGTTTTAGGTTTACAGAAAAATTGGGCAGAATTCACTGAGAGGTTTCATATCCTCTCTTCCTGCCCTGTTTCTCCTATTATTATAATATCTTGTATTGGTCTGGCCATTTGTTTCAATTGATGAAGCAATTGTATTACTAACTGTAGTCCATAGTGTACATTAGAGTTCACTGTGTTGTTGTTCCTGATTATCTCTAACTGGTTTTCAGCAATTTGATTACAATGTGCTGTGGTGTAGTTTTCACCATATTTCGTGGACTTAGGATATGTTGAGCTTCTTGATTGATGTGTTTATCATTTTCATCAAATATGGCAAGGTTTGGTCACGATTTCTTCATATATTATTTTGTGGCTCCCCTCCCTCCTTCAGGGTCTTCAATTACATGTATTTTATGCTGCCCAAAGAGCTCACTGGTGCTCTGTCCATGTATTCACAGTGATTATATTTCTCTATGTTTCATTTTGGATATGTTTCTATTGCATGTTTTCAAGATCACTAATCTTCTGCATTGCGCAATCTGCAATTAATCCCAATCAATGTATTTTTTCATTGTAGTATGGTTTTCATCTCTATGAGTTTCTTTTCACTCCTTCATATCTCTATTTATTATGTTCAATTTTTCTTCTAGCTTCTTGAAAATATGGAAGACAGTGATATGTACTGTTTCAGTGTCCTTGCCTATAAATTCTATTATCTGTGTAATTTCTTACTCCATTTCAATTGATTGACTTTCCCCCTCATTATTGGTGATATTTTTCTGCTTCTCTGCATGCCTGGAAATTTTTGATTGGCTGTCATACACTGTGAATTTTACCTGCTTGCTTGTTGGATATATAATTATTCTTGAGCTTTGTTCTGAGATGTCATTAAGTTAACGTGGAAACAATTTGATCCTTTCAGGTATTGGTTTTAAGCTTTGTTAGATAGCACTAATTCTAGTAATCATCTGTCACTGTGCAAACTTAAAATATTATTGACTATACCAACTATACTTAAAGAGTTTAAAGTGTGATACGTAGTAGATTTTCTTTTTCAGATTAAGAAAGTTTCCTTCTATTCCTAGTTTGCTAAGAGTTTTTATCATGAATGGATGTGGAAATTTATTTGATAAATTTGCAGATCTATGGAGATGATTATGTTTTTCATCTTTAATCTATTAATGTGGTAAATTACATTAAAGAGTCTTTCCCGATACTTAAACTTCTTGGCTTATCTGCTATAGATTCTTATTCTTGATATATTTGTTTTTAATACATTCTATGTTTTGTTTGCTGCTGTCTGTTTAGTTTAGGATATTTGCAACTAGGATCATAAGAGATTGATATATTGTATAAATTACCTTACTTGACTTTATGCTATCCTTATAAAATGATACAAGAAGTTTTTCCTTCCAGATCAGCTTGTATAAAAGAGCAGCTACCTGTTCTTTCAAAGTTGGAAAGAATCATATAAAAATCATATGTCTCTTTTTGGACTTTTGTACATTTTATTATTTTAGTGACTATGGGCCTATATGTTTTCTGTTTTTAAAAAATGTTTAAACTTGTTTTCTTTTTGTGTGATTTTAAAATATCCATTATATTTGTAAATATATTGTTTGTCTCAATTAATATTGTCAATGGTTTATCTTTAAAAGACAGTTTTATGTTCTCTAGTTCTTAATGTTTTCTTTATATTGATATTTTAAATAATATCTGCTTATATATTTTTTATTTCTTCCTTGTATTTTGCTTTGGTTAAAGCTGTTGATTGACAACATCTTGAATTGACCACTTATCATACTAATATTTTAATCCTTTTCTTGATTTCTAATATTAATACATATCTCAATCCATGGATTCCTTTAAAAACAACTTTAAATGTATCCCTCAAGTTTATGATATATAATGTGTTCATTATTTTTTGTTATAAATATTTTATCATTCCAATTAGGGTTTCTTCTTTGACCCATCAATTATTTAAAAATGTGGTTTCTGGTTTCCAAAAGCATTTTTATATTTTTAAAAATGTCTTTTGTTTTATTACTGCCTTGAAATTAGAATGTGGTCTAATTGTATTTTTGAAGCTTCTTCTGTGGCCTAATACATGGCTAATTTTTGTAAATCTTCCCTAATGCTTGAAATTACTGTGTATTCTTAGATTATTTTCCATCCCACTCATGCTAGTTTAATCCCTCTTGTGTATTCTGTGTATTTGTGGGGTGAGCTCATCTTCAGAAGGGGTCTATTTGTATTTAGTGAGGGGTGTAATCTCATGTACGTTGGGTTATGGAAGTGTTCCTATAGAGCAATTTTGCTTTCTCTGCTTTTCTTGGGTCTCCTGGATTTCATAGGTGGTTAACCATTTCTCTTATTATTCCTTGCCTTCAGGTATCTGTACTGTGCTGATATATCTCTGTGAAGGGTTAAGGCTTGATGTTTTTATTTCTCATAGGATCCCCCCACCCCATTTATAGCCCCAACAGATAGCAAACTTTCTTGCCACTTCTCTAGATATAAACTGTTAGATGAAATTTTGCTAGTCCCCTTTTCAAAGAAAGGGCAGCAGTTATTAAAGAGTAAGAGACTTGTGCTAGGGTCCTGAATCCAGCCAGCCTTGTATGAACCCACGGCTATTAATATGCTAGATATCAGCTTATGGGACCTGCAAAAGAGTTGGTTATCCCTTTGGACTAACACCAGGTATCTTTCTAATTTCATCATCATTTTTATGAGTTTGTAGCAGGAGGGGTTCTATCTGACCACAGGCTTCCATATCAATGAACCAAAAGCTGGTCTAATTTTTAAAGATGAATAAACTGAGGTTTAATGATCACCCAAGATTATGTCATAAAAATGGCAGCATGAGGTGAGCCTCTTGAACTCTCCCCTGGAATTTACAACAAATAGAATAACTGTACTTCCACAAAGGACTCCCTGCACAGTAGACAGGCAAGACTAAGAGGCATGCAACTGAAATCATCTAAAGGTGGGCAAATTGCATGAATAGGGGAGGAGGGAAAGGGGAAGTGCAGAGACGCAGGCAGGCGCAGGAGTAGACCTGAGCTCCGAGCTCCCTGCATTCCGGAACTACCACAGCTGTGGGAGAGGGAAGAATTCGGACTGCTAGGCCTCCACTTAAGGCCCACAGTCCCACCTGAGGGATCTGCATATAACACAGCTGAACCCAATGCTCACAACAGAGATCTTGGCGCAAAGACTGAGGGAAGAAGGGTGAAAGCAGCGGTTTAAGCCCTCACTGCCAAGCAGGGGATGGAAGGATTAGACACTGAGCCTAGCCGACCCCTCCTACCCTCCCAGCACTAGAAGCAGAAAGGTAGCAGTGTCGGGTCAAAAGAACAGAATATTTTCATTTCTGAGAACGGCAGCCCACAGCCACAGACTTGCAGCCCAACTAGTTCTGGCGAAGGGGAGGGAGCCTTGGGTGCAGGACTGGCTGTGCTGGTGGTCGCCGCCATTGCTCTGGGCCATCTCTCACAACCCACCCCGGCCCTGTGCCCACCTCTCTGGGCAGATCCCACAGAAATAAACAGAGCTGTTGAAGTGTACAAGCTCTGAAACTGGTGCAGGAAGAGCTTTGGAACTTCATAAGCTCTCCACATCCCCCAATTGAGGTGGCGCCCTGTGACCCAGGTGACCTGTTCACAGAGGAGAAGTCCGCCTTCCAGGGAATCCCCCCATTGTGTGAGAAGCTAGATCAGTTCAGAGAAAACACAGCAAGAGAGAGAATAAAAGGCTGCAGTCAGAGAGAAAATAAAACATTCTACCAACACCTACTGTAAAACAAAAATAACTTCTTCCTATCAACCTGTTGCAGAACCCACGATCGTAGATGCCTAGGGAGAGAAATAATAATACATTAATTGCCATGAATAACCAAGATTACAAGAGAGCTCAGAAAGAAAATAAAAAGTCTCCAGAAAATGAACTTAAAGACATGGAAATGTGTCACTTAAATGACACAGAATTCAAGATTGCAGTTCTTGAAAAACTCAGTGAGATGCAAGAAAACATAGACAGTTTAATTAACTCAGAAACACAATCAAAGAACAAAATGAACATTTTACCAAAGAGATTGAAACTAAAAAAAAATCCAAATAGAATTTCTGGAGATTAAGAACTCATAAAAGAAATGAAGAATGAAATAGCCAGCTTAGGTAACAGAGTTGACCAGATGGAGGAAAGAATCAGTGACATTGAAGATAGAAATCTGGAAATGGCAGATGGAAGAAGAGAGAGACTTGACAGTTAAAAGAAATGAGAGAATTCTATAAGAACTTTCTGACTCCATTAGAAAGAGCAATATAAGAATAATGGGCATACCAGAAGGAGAAGAAAGAAAGAAGGGAACAGAGAGTATATTCAAACAAATAGTCCACAAGAACTTCCCAAACGTGTAGAAAGAACTGATCCTCGAATCCGAGAAGCAAATAGAACACCTAATTACCTCAATGCCAACAGGTGTTCTCCAAGGCATATTGTACTGAAGCTGTCAAAAATTAACGACAAAAAAAGAATCCTCAAGGCAGCCAGAGTAAAGAAGACGGTAACCTACAAAAGAAAACCTATTAGATTATCATCAGATTTTTTTTTAAATTTATTGGGGTGACAATTGTTAGTAAAATTACATAGATTTCAGGTGTACAATTCTGTATTACATCATCTATAAATCCCATTGTGTGTTCACCACCCAGAGTCAGTTGTCCTTCCATCACCATATATTTGATCCCCCTTACCCTCTTCTCCCACCCCCCACCCCCTTACCCTCTGGTAACCACTAAACTATTGTCTTTGTCTATGAGTTTCTGTTTCTCATTTGTTTGTCTTGTTCTTTTGCTGTTTTCGGTTTATATACCACATATCAGTGAAATCACATGGTTCTCTGCTTTTTCTGTGTGACTTATTTCGCTCAGCATTACACTCTCAAGATCCATCCATGTTGTCACAAATGTTCCTATATCATCTTTTCTTACCACCGAATAGTATTCCATTGTGTATATATACCACAACTTCTTTATCCATTCATCTATTGAAGGACATTTTGGTTGTTTCCATGTCTTGGCCACCGTAAATAAAGCTGCAATGAACATAGGAGCACACGTGTCTTTATGTATACATGTTTTCAGATTTTTTGGGTAGATACCCAGGAGAGGGATTGCTAGGTCATATGGCAATTCTATTCGTAATTTTTTGAGGAACCTCCACACTGCCTTCCATAGCGGCTGCACCAGTCTGCATTCCCACCAACAGTGTATGAGGGTTCCTTTTTCTCCACAGCCTCTCCAACACTTGTTACTATTTGTCTTGTTGATGATAGCCATTCTGACTGGGGTGAGGTGATATCTCATTGTGGTTTTGATTTGCATTTCTCTGATGATTAGTGATGTTGAGCATTTTTCATATGTCTATTTGCCGTTTGTATGTCCTCTTTGGAGAAATGTCTCTTCAGGTCCTCTGCCCATTTTTCAATTGGGTTGTTTGTTTTTTTGTTGTTGAGTTTCATGAGTTCCTTGTATATTTAGATATTAGCCACTTATCAGAGGTACTGTTTGCAAAAATCTTCTCCCATTCAGTTGGTTGCCTCTTTATTTTGTCGATGGTTTCTTTTGCTGTGCAGAAGCTTTTAAGTTTCATATAGTCCCATTCATTTATTTTAGCTTTTACTTCCATTGCCTTTGGAGTCACATTCATAAAATGCTCTTTGAACCCCAGGTCCATAAGTTTAGTACCTATGTTTTCTTCTATGCAGTTTAGTGTGTCAGGTCTTATGCTTAAGTCTTTGATCCACTTTGAATTAATTTTGGTACATTGTGACAGATAGCAGTCCAGTTTCATTCTTTTGCACGTGGCTATCCAATTCTCCCAGCACCATTTATTGAAGAGGTTGTCTTTCCTCCATTGTATGTTTTTAGCTTTTTTGTCAAAAATTATCTGTCCATATTTATGTGGTTTTATTTCTGGTTCTCAATTCTATTCCATTGGTCTATGTGTCTGTTTTTCTGCCAAAACCATGCTGTTTTGATTATTATAGCCTTGTAGTACAAGCTAAAAGTCAGGAAGTGTGATACCTCCAGTATTGTTCTTTTTTCTTAAGATTGCTTTGGCTATTCGGGGTCTTTTGTGGTTCCAAACAAATATGATGATTTTTTGTTCTATTTCTTTAAAAAATGCCATTGGTATTTTGATGGGGATTGCATTGAATCTGTATATTGCTTTGGGTAATATGTCCATTTTAACTATGTTGATTCTTCCAATCCATGAGCACGGAATGTCTTTCCATTTCTTTGTGTCTTCTTCAATTTCTTTCAAAAATGTCTTATAGTTTTCAGCATATAGGTCCTTCACATCCTTGGTTATGTTTATTCCTAGGTATTTTATTGTTTTGCTGCAATTGCAAAAGGAATTGTTTTTATATTTATTTTTCTGAGATTTCATTGTTAGTATATAGGAATGCAATGGACTTCTGTACGTTGATTTTGTAGCCAGCAACTTTACTGTATTCGTTGATTGTTTCTAGTAGCTTTTTGGTGGGGTCTTTAGTGTTTTCTATATATAGCATCATGTCATCTGCAAAGAGTGATAATTTAACTTCTTCATTCCCTATTTGGATGCCTTTTATTTCTTTCTCTTGCCTGATTGCTCTGGCAAGGACTTCCAACACTATGTTGAAAAGCAGAGGTGATAGGGGACAGCCCTGTCGTGTTCCTGAACCTTCTATACCTATTTTATTAAGTATTTTAATCATAAATGGATGTTGTATCTTGTCAAAAGCTTTTTCTGCATCAATTGATATAATCATATGATTTTTGTCCTCTATTTTGTTTATGTGATGTATCACATTGATTGATTTCCATATGTTGAACCCCACTTGGTCATGATGAATAATCTTTTTAATGCATTGTTGCAGGCAATTTGCTAGAATTTGTTTAGGACTTTTGCATCTGTATTCATCAGAGATATTGGTCTGTAGTTTTCTTTTTCTGTGTTGTCCTTACCAGGTTTTGGTATCAGGGTAATGTTGGCCTCATAAAATGAGTTAGGGAGTACTGTCTCTTCTTCAATTTTTTGGAAGAGTTTGAGCAGGATTGGTATTAGATCCTCTTTGAAGGTTTGGTAGAATTCACTAGTGAAGCCATCTGGTCCCCGACTTTTGCTTTTGGGAAGGTTTTGGATGACTGATTCAATTTCGCTACTGGTGATCAGTCTGTTTAGGTTTTCCAGTTCTTCATGGTTCAGGCTTGGAAGGCAATATGTTTCTAAGAACTTGTCCATTTCTTCTAGGTTATTGAATTTGGTGGCATATAGTCTTTCATAGTATTCTTGGATGAGCCTTTGTATTTCTGTGGTGTCCATGATAACTTCCCCTCTTTCATTTCTGATTTTGTTAATTAGTGTCTTCTCTCTTTTTATTTTAGTGAGTCTAGCCAAGGGTTTGTCAATTTTGTTAATCTTTTCAAAGAACCAGCTCTTTGTCACATTAATTATTTCTATTGTCTTTTTGTTCTTTATTTCATTTAGTTCTGCTCTGAGTTTTTAATTTCCTTTCTTTTGCTGACCTTGGGTTTCACTTGTTCTTCTTTTTCTAGTTCTTTAAGGTGTAACATGAGGTTATTTATTTGGGATTGTTCTTGTTGTCTATTATTTCTGTGTGGTGGTATTCTATGATGTTTCCCTCAGTTTCTTCTTTTATTACAGTATATATTTCAGTTCTGGATTTTTTTTGAGTGGTTAACCTTAAGTTTATATAAAAGAAAGTTTGATATTTAGAGTATTCCATTTTCTTCAGCACGCTTACTTTCTCCATTCCCATATTCTGGTTCAAGCCTTTACTCTCCTCCTTTTTATATTTCGGTTGCCACAAATTGTCCCTGTTGATGGTCCTGTCTGCTGTGCAGGGAGTCCTTTGTGGAATTATTGTTGTTTGATTAGTTGTAAATTCCAGGGTAGCTTTACAGAGGCTCACCTCATGCCGCCATTTTGATCGAGAAAATCATCATCAGATTTTTCAGCAGAAACTCTACAAGCCAGGAGGGAATAGAATCAAATATTCAAACTATTGAAAGAGAGAAATTATAAGCCAAGAATAATATATCCAGCAAAGATATCCTTTGATATAAAGGAGGAATAAAGACCTTTCCAGGCATACAGAAGCTGAGGCAATTTTCTAACACATGACCTGCACAACAAGAACTACTGAAAGAGGCTATTCAACCTGAAACAAAAAACCAAAAGAATACAAAACCAAGAAAACAGACAGAAGCAGGAAATGTCAAACCGTACACCAAACAGGACACTATACACTTAACATACAGGGTAAAGAAGGGAAAAAAAAAACACTTAAGAAAAGAGAAAAAAGACAATTTGCTAATGCAGTGCAGAAATCAACGTACAGCATAAATATGGATAATTTGTGACAACAAAAACATAAAAGGGGAGAGATTAGAGGTCTGAACTGGCACAAGGGAATGGAGAAAGTAAGCATACTGAACAAAATGCACTACTCTAAATATGAAACTTTCTTTTCTATAAACTTAGTGGTAACCACTGAAAAAAAAAAATAAGAGAGAAAAACCCAGACCTGAAATATATGACATAAAAAAAGAAGAAATAGAGGGAAAAATTATAGAATACCACCATCCTGAAATAATGGACAGCAACAAAAAGGCAAAGAAACAACGGAGACACCATCCTACCAGAAAACCAGATATACAATAGTACAAAATTCTCATATATCAATAATCACCCTAAATATAAATGGACTGAACTCACCAATAAAAAGGCACAGAGTAGTAGATTGGGTAAAAGAAAACAACCCAACAATATGCTGTCTCCAAGAGACACATCTCAGTTACAAGGACAAGCATAGACTCAAAGTGAAAGGATGGAAATTGACTCTCCAAGCAAATGGTATCCAGAGAAAAGCAGGAGTAGTTATTCTGATATCAGATGAAACAGAATTCAGGATAAAAAAGGTAAGAAGAGACAAAGATGGACATTTCATAATGATAAAGGGGACTATACAACAAGACAACAAAACAGTCATCAATATTTATGCCCCCACTCAGGGAGCACCAAAATATACCAAGAAACTACTAACAGAACTAAAGGGAGAAATTGACCAAAACACAATTATAGTAGGGAACATAAATACATCATTGGCAGCTGTGGATAGATTATCTAACAGAAAATAAAGAAATAGCAGCCCTAAATGACACATTAGATGAAATGGACATAACTGACATTTATAGAGCACTTCATCCTAGAACATCAAACTATACGTTCTTTTCTAGTGTACACGGAACATTCTCAAGGATAGACTATATATTAGGACATAAAACTAGCCTCAGCAAATTTAAGAAGATTGAAATCATACCAAGCATATTCTCTGATCACAAGGCTTTGAAATAGAATATCAACTGCAAAAAGAAAGCAGGAAAAAACACAAATATGCGGAGATTAAACAACATACTTTTAAAGAACGACTGGGTCAAAGAAGAAATAGGAGATATCAAAAGATACATAGAAACAAATGACAATGAAAATACATCCTACCAAAATTTTTGGGATGCAGCGAAAGCAGTTTTAAGAGGTAAATTTATATCATTACAGGCCCATCTCATGAAACAAGAAAAATCCCAGATAGATAACCTCACATTACACTTTAAAGAACTAGAAAAAGAAGAACAAATGAAACCCAAAGTCAGCAGAAGGAAGGCAGTAATAAAAACCAGAGCAGAACTAAATGAAATAGAGAACAAAAAGGCAATAGAAAAAAGTAATATAACACAGAGCTTGTTCTTTGAAAAGATTAATAAAATTGACAAACCCTTGGCTAGACTTGCTAAGATAAAAAGAGAAAAGACACAAATTAACAAAATCAGAAATGAAAGAGGGGAAGTTAGCATAGATGTCACAAAAATACAAAGAATCGACCAAGAATACTATGAAGGATTATATGCCACCAAATTCAATAACCTAGAAGAGATGGACATGTTCTTAGAAACATATAGCCTTCCTAGGCTGAATCACAAAGAACTGGAAAATCTAAACAGACCGATCACCAGTAGCGAAATTGAATCAGTCATCCAAAACCTTCCCAAAAGCAAAAGTCGGGGACCAGATGGCTTCACTAGTGAATTCTACCAAACCTTCAAAGAGGATCTAATACCAATCCTGCCCAAACTCTTCCAAAAAATTGAAGAAGACACAGTACTCCCTAACTCATTTTATGAGGCCAACATTACCCTGATACCAAAACCTGGTAAGGACAACACAGGAAAAGAAAACTACAGACCAATATCTCTGATGAATACAGATGCAAAAATCCTAAACAAAATTCTAGCAAATTGCATTAAAAAGATTATACATCACGACCAAGTGGGGTTCATCCCTGGGGCACAAGGATGGTTCAACATACGCAAATCAATCAATGTGATACATCACATAAACAAAATAAAGGACAAAAATCATATGATTATGTCAATTGATGCAGAAAAAGCATTTGACAAGATACAACATCCATTTATGATTAAAACACTTAATGAAATAGGTATACAAGGAAAAGACCTCAACATAACAAAGGTCATATATGACAAACCCTCAGCTAATATCATAATTAATGGTGAAAAACTGAAGCCCTTTGCTCTATGTTCAGGAACACGACAGGGCTGTCCTCTATCACCTCTGCTTTTCAACATAGTATTGGAAGTCCTAGCCAGACTACTCAAGCAGGAGAAAGAAATAAAAGGCATCCAAATTGGAAATGAAGTTAAATTGCCTCTCTTTGCAGATGACATAATGCTATATATAGAAAACACTAAAGACACCACCAAAAAGCTATTAGAAACAATAAACAAATATAGTAAAGCTGCTGGCTACAACATCAATGTACAAAAGTCCATTGCATTCCTATGTATTAATAATGAAATCTCAGAAAAAGAAATAAAACAATTCTTTTTGCAATTGCAACAAAAAGAATCAAATACCTAGGAATAAACTTAACCAAGGATGTGAAAGACTTATATACTGAAAACTATAAGACATTTAAAAAAGAAATTGAAGAAGACACAAAGAAATGGAAAGACATTCCGTGCTCATGGATTGGAAGAATCAACATAGTTAAAATGGCCATATCACCCAAAGCAATGTACAGATTCAATGCAATCCCCATCAAAATCCCAATGGCATTTTTTAAAGAAATAGAACAAAAAATCATCATATTTGTATGGAACCACAAAAGACCCTGAATAGCCAAAGCAATCCTAAGAAAAAGGAACAGTGCTGGAGGTATCACACTCCCTGACTTCAGCTTGTACTACAGGGCAACAATAATCGAAATAGCATGGTATTGGCAGAAAAACAGACACACAGACCAATGGAATAGAATTGAGAACCCAGAAATAACCTCACATAAATATGGACAAATACTTTTCGACAAAGAAGCCAAAAACATACAATGGAGAAAAGACAGCCTCTTCAATAAATGGTGCTGGCAGAATTGGATAGCCACGTGCAAAAGAATGAAACTAAACTACTCTATGTCACCATGTACCAAAGTTAACTCAAAAAGGATCAAAGACCTAAACATAAGACCTGAAACAATAAACTGCATAGAAGGAAACAGGTACCAAACTTATGGACCTTGGGTTCAAAGAGGATTTTATGAATTTTACTCCAAAGGCAAGGGAAGTAAAAGCTAAAATAAATGAATGGGACTATATCAAACTAAAAATCTTCTGTGGAGCAAAAGATACCATCAACAAAATGAGGCAACCAACTGAATGGGAGAAGATTTTTGTAAACAACACCTCCAATAAGGGGTTAATATCCAAAATATATAAGGAACTCATAGAACTCAACAACAACAAAACAAACAATCCAATTAAAAAAGGGCAAAGGACCTGAATAGACATTTTTCCAAAGACATACAAATGACCAATAGACATATGAAAAAAATGTTAAACATCACTAATCACCAGAGAAATGCAAATAAAATCTACAATGAGATATCACCTCACACCAGTTAGAATAGCTATCATCAACAAGACAAATAATAACAAGTGTTGGAGAGGCTGTGGAGAAAAAGAAACCCTCATACACTGTTGGTAGAAATGCAGATTAGTGCAGCCGCTATGGAAGGCAGTGTTGAGGTTCCTCAAAAAATTAAGAATAGAATTACCATATGACCAACAATCCCTCTCCTGGGTATCTACCCCAAAAAATCTGAAAATATTTATCTGTAAAGATATATGTGCTCTGATATTTATTGCAGCTTTATTTATGGTGGTCAAGACATGGAAACAACCAAAATGTCCTTTGATAGATGATTGCATAAAGAAGCTATGGTGTGTATACAGAATGGAATACTATTCTGCCATAAGAAAAGATGAAATAGTACCATTTGTGACAACATGGATGGGTCTTGAGATTATTATGCTGAGGGAAATAAGTCAGAAAAAGAACCATATGATTTCACTGATATGTGGTATATAAAACTGAAAACAACAAAGGAACAAGAAAAACAAATGAAGAAACAAAAACTCATAGACACAGACAATAATTTAGTGATTACCAGAGGGTAAGGAGGGAGGTGGTTGGTAGATGAGGGTAAAGGGGATCCAATATATGGTGATGGAAAGAGAACTGACTCTGAGTGGTGAACACACAATGTGATATAGATGGTGTATTACAGAATTGTACACCTGAAATCTATGTAACTGTACTAACAGTTGTCACCCCAGTAAACTTTAATTAAAAAAATGATCACCCAATGTCACCCAATTGGTCAGTGTCAGAGCTGGAATTAAACCTGCATATGACCTACTTCTTGTTCGTATACTTCCTGCTTTGCATTTAGATTTTATATGGTATTTGTGATAGTTAATTTTACATGTTGACTGGGTCACAAGGTGCTATGAGACTTATTCCAGGTGTGTCTGGGAGGCTCTTTGTGGATGAGATTTGAATCAGATCCAAGTAAAGCAGATTGCCCTCCCTAATGTGGGTGGGTCTGACTCAATCAATTGAAGACCCAAACAGGACAAAAAAGCTGAGTAACAGGGAACTTTGCCTGCATGACTGTTTGAGCTAGAATATGCCCTCAAACTGGGAATCACACCACTGGCTCTCGTGGTACTCAGGCCTTCAGTCAGGCTGGAGCCACACACAGGCTCTCCCAGGTCTCCAGCTTGCCATCTGCAGGTCTTGGGACTTCTCAGCCTCCACAATTATGTGAGCCAATTTCGTTTTTTTCTCCGATTGGTTCTCTTTCTCTGGAGAACTCTGATTAATACACCAGTGCAATAATTTTAAATTTATTTTTTCATTCTTTATTGAAGCATTTGTGTTTTTCCCCCCCTAATAGTGTATTAGACACTAAGAGGACATACTAGAGAAGAATGAATTAAAATTGCTAATTCCTTAAAGATGTTAGAAGAGTCACAGCTACATAAACCCATTTAGGAAATGTAAGTAAGAAAAATAATAGATGGTGAACTATGCATGACAGTTAAGAATATGGATGGAACAAGGGACATTATTGTACCCAGGGCAACATTTCTAATTCAGTGGTGCCAGGCTTGGTCAGGTGGTTCAATGCTTGAAAATTGAGGTGCTTTGTGGGGCATCCCATGAAATTTTAATGTGTTTATTTTCACCATGAATCAGGGATCATTTTACCAGTGGAAAATACGACTAGATTATGTAAGCCATGTAACAGTCACAGCTGTGAGTATGCATGTTCATGACAAAACAAGCTGAGGAAAGAAGCATGATAAGCAATTTCTTTGCTAATATTCATTTGTTTTATTACCTGCTTGTGCTGGTCAGCGTATGTGTGATAACAGGCACCCAAGGCATAGAAACTTTATGGGAAAAATGGGACCTTTAGAAAATTTTCCATTAATTTTTCTGCAAATGGAGACAATCATTATCTGATGTTCAGGGACCTCATTGGGGAGTGCTCTTCTAATGTATGTATGCCACTGCCGAATGTCTGATGTGCAAACTATGCGACCTTTTTGGGAATATGGCTTTTATTTTTCTTCTGGAAAAGCTGTTGCTTAGCTAAGTGAGTATTTCAGTCTGTTTCTTTTCAGTTGTCATGATATTTTGGATATATTTACTGTAGATTTGGTGCTGAGGAGATTTGAAAATGCCTTGTAGAAATCATGTCTGGAGTTTGGTTGGGCTCTATTGCAAGATAAAACAAAACTTGGAAATGGCCTTGAGGGTGATTTGCAACATGGGTTGGGAAGATGAGGGAAAGAACTTAACAGCTAGACATTCAGAAACTCACAATACCTGCAAATCACAAGATCTCTTCATTATCTTCCTTAGCCTTGGTTACACATCCCAGGCCCTGCATTTTAGTATCCATGGCAATGGGGTTTTTATTTTTTTTTGTCTTCCTCCTAATCAGAACATTTGTAAATTAAAATCTTGATTCACATGTGCTTGCAAGGGTTCTTGGGAGTGATGGAGAACTATTGGGGGTTGAGAAAAAGAAAGCAAGAACAACCATGCTGACTTTATGTTTTCTCTGCATGTGCAGAAATTTAATTATCAGGTCGCCTCAGTTCTCAGCAGAGTAAATTACAGTCTTGGCCATTAATTTGTATGTAAATGCCATCATTGTAGGAAAACAACACAACACTTGGGTCCTATCAAGAAATTCCCTTGTAGGAGGCATTCAAATTACAGAGCAGAGCTCAAAAATGTCGGGGAGGTTGACAGTTTAGCACTTGCTCTTGTCCAGACGAGCCCTGTTTCAATGATGAAACAGCTTAGAGTAATTGTCAAAGCCAAGTGTCCAGAAAATATTTGAACTTGAGAGACTCCAAATAGTGAGAAATGAGGACCCAGTGAGCAGAGGTGCAGGTCTGTTCAGAATATCTCCACAGTCAGAGCTCATCACCTTAACCCTCAATATTTTCGTGATGCCTCTTCTCATATTTTGGACGAGTTTGTCCTGAGGGGGAAGAGAAATAAGCTACAAAGAGGCTAAAGTAGCCCTAGATATAAGGTTGACCCCATAGGTGGTAAATAACTAGTAATACAAATTCCTGTCTAGAGATGCAAAGAAAATCTGGGACTGACCTAGGCAAACTCTTTTGCTCCTGGGGATAAATGTGGCGGGCTGAGTATGGCAGCAGGGGAGTCCAGGTCGTGGCAGCATTGTCTGTCTTCAGGGTTAGGTTTGATGTGAGTGGCTGTTGGCTGTTGGGAAAAAGGTCCAATAACGAGAGACAAAGAGATGTCAGACAAGAGCTAAATTTGGGATGCATTTCAAGGCTGATCTAGGAACTCAGAATATAAGTCAGAAAGCCAGAAGAACTTCCCAGGTAGACACAGTGTGGATTAGAGAGGTATTCCATTTGGTGGGCACTCTGGCCCTCACATGTCTTTCCTAGGGTTAGAGCAGGAGCACAAGTGCTAGACTGCATTGGCTTGGAGCCTCCTCCATCGCAAAGAGATGATTCAAGGCTGGGAATATCTCAATCAATAAGGGAGGTCCTCCTCAGGCCTTGCAAAAAGGAGAGGTAAGGATGCCATGGAATATAGGTTTACTTCAATCACTTTACAATTGAAGTACAATAAACTTCATGTATATAAAGTGTACAATCGGGCGAGTTTTACTTATTATACGTAGGAACTCATCACCACTATCAAGAAAACAAACATTTATGTCACTCCAAAAATTTCCTCGTACCCCTTGATAATCCATCCCTCTTTCTCACCCCACCGCAGATGACCACTGACCTGTTTTCTATCACACTATATGATTTAAAATTTTCTAGAATATTATGTAAATGGAATCATATAATGTGTATGCTTTATTTTTATCCTGTGTACTTTTTTTTTTACTTTTTCCCCCCACTCAGCTAACGAGGTTCATCCATGTTGTTGCAGGTATAAATAGTTCATTCCTCTTGATTGTGACTCATATTCCATATATCACAATTTATTTATCCATTCACCTGTTGCTGCACTTTTGGGTTGCTTCCAGATTTTGGCTATTACAGATATGAGCTTCTGTGACCATTTGTGTAAGTCTGAGTGGACATGTGCTTTTTTTTTTCCCCCTTGGGAAAATATTAGCAGTGGAGTGGCTGAGTTATAGGGTCAAATGTATGTTTGAATTTTTAAGAAACTACCAAAGTAGTTTTACCATTTTACATTCCCACCAGGAGTATACAAGAGCTCTAGCTGCCTTTTGTTTCCTTGCCCTTGATGTGATCACTTATAAAAGTTTTATTGGTTTTAATTTGTATTAGCCTGGTGATCACTGATGTTGAACATCTTTTCATGGGCTTATAGGCCATTTGTACATATTAGTCTGTAAAGTGTTGGGTTGAAAAATTTTATTGTGGTGTTTGTATTGAGTTGTAAAAAGTCTTTATATTCTGGATACAAGTCCTTTATCTGACATGTATGTAAATATTTTCCCTTAGTCAGTGGCTTACCTTTTCATTCCTGAATGATATCTTTCAAAGAGCAAAAGTTTTAAATTTTGATGAAGTCTATTTTATCAGTCTTTTTCTTTTATGGTTCATGTTTTTGTATATCTCAAGTTTGCAAAGATTTCTCCTATGTTTTTCCCCCAGGAGTTTTATAGTTTAGAGTTTTACAGTTAGATCTATGATTAATTTACACACACAGTGTGAGATAAAGATTGATGTTCTATATTAAGACTCATTTGCTCAAGCATCATTTTTTGGAAAGACTTTAATTTCTCCATTGAATTGCCTTGGTACCTTTATAAAAATTTTGACCATAACTGTGTGGGACTCTGTACTCTAATTCTATTCTACTGATTTCTATTATGTTGATTTACTAGCCTATTTTTTTTTTTTTTTTGCCGATAACACATTGTCTTGATTAGTGTAGCTACATAATGAATCTTAAAATCATGTGCGTTAGTACTCCTGCTTTGTTCTTTTTAAAAAATTATTTTGAATATTCTAAGTCCTTTGTTTCCTTATACATTTTAGAGTCTTTGTAAAATTCTACAGAATATCTTCTTGGATTTTGATTTGGATTGCATTAAATCAATGTACTAATTTGGGGAGATTAATATCATAATATTGTCTTTATTTTCTCTCAGTAATTTATTGCTTTTAGTGTGGTAGTTTTGAATAACTCTTATTGAATTTATTCCTTAGTAATAATGTATTTTAATGCTATTATAAACAGAATTTTTAAAAATTTCATTTTCATTTGTTGTCAAACTATAAAAATAGAATTAATTTTTATATAATGACTTTTCTAAATTCACTAAGGGGTCTCATCATTGATGTTACATGTAGAGTTTTAGTAGATTCCCCATTTTCAGATTAATGCATATCCCTGGTAAGCTGACAATATTTTTATCATAAATTGATGTTGAATATTGTAAACAACTTTTTCTGTAACTATTGATACGACTATTTTGTTTTTCTCTTTTATTGTGTTAATGTGACGAATTACACAATTGATTTTATGATTTTAGTATTTTAAACTAACTTTGCATTTCTAGGATAAACCTTATGTGGTCATAATGTATGATCCATTTAATACATTACTGAATTCCCTTTCTTAATAATTTGCCAAGGATTTTTTGTAACTATGATCATTCAATTGGTCATAGTTATATTGGTATATAATTTTCTATACTTGTGATGTCTTTGTCAGGTGTTTGTATAGGATTATGCTGGATTGAGAAATGTTCTCTCTGCCACTACTTTGTGTAACAGTTGTGTAGATATTGGTATTATTTAACATTTACGAACTCTGTGCCCCCAAATTGCAGAATACTCTATCTTTTCAAGTCCGTATCATCACAGTGAACCATTTGTTCGGTCATAATACAAATTTGTACTTATTTTTTTGTTAGCTCTTCTATCGTCTACTGAGAAGGGAGGAGGGTGTTAAAATCTTTAACTTTATTTTGAATTTGTTTATTTGTCCTGTAACTTCTATTAGTTTTTCTATCATGTATGTTAATAGGTGCATACACACTTACGATTTCTGTGTCTTGATAAATTGACTATCTTTTCATTATAAAATGTCCTTCTTTATCTCTGGTAAAACTCTTGAAGTCTACTTTGACATTAATATAATGCACCAACTTCCTTATGCTTACAGCTTGAATAATATATCTTTTTTAATGCTTTTACTTTCAACCTGTCTGTGTATTTACATTTTAAGTGTATCTCTTATAGTCATCATATAGTTGAGTCTGGCTTTTTTATTCAGTTTGACAATCTCTACTTTTAAACAAGATATTTATTTCATTTGCATTTAATGTATGAACATTGTTGAGTTTAGGTATGTCATTTTGATGTTTGTTTTCTATTTATTGCACCAGATTTTTGTCTTCTGTTGCTTCTATTGTTTTTAGCATTCAATTTGAATTTCCTTGTTAAATTTTTAAGTACACCTGTTTGTATTTGCTTGTTTCAGTGGTTGATCTAGGAATTACATACACAACCTTAGTTTATCTCAGTCTACTTTGAGTTAATATTGTACCACATTTCAATATTTACTCTTTGCATTATACCACTTTACAATGATTTGTATTTCGCAACACTATAAATCATTACCTCTCTTCTCTTTTGTGTTTACCTCTCATATATTGCTTTTCCATATGTTGTCAAACCCAGAGCAATAGTACATACTTTTTTCAGTTATCTTTTAGAAAAAGTAAATGAAGGAAACATCAAAATATTTTTATATTTACCTACATATTGTTATTGTTCACCCACATTGTTATTATTGCTCTTTATTCCTTCCCTTAGATCTGAGATTTAGTTTGTTACCGGTTCTCTTTCACATGACAAAGTTCCTCTACTATTTCTTTCTTTTTTTTTTTTTTTTAAAGATTTTATTGGGGAAGGGGAACAGGACTTTATTGGGGACAGTGTGTACTTCCAGGCCTTTCTTCCAAGTCAAGTTGTTGTCCTTTCAATCTTAGTTGTGGAGGGTGCTGTTCAGCTTCAAATTGTTGTCCTTTCAGTCTTAGTTGTGGAGGGCACAGCTCAGCTCCAGGTCCAGTTGCTGTTTTCTAGTTGCAGGGGGCATAGCCCACCATCCCTTGTGGGAGTCGAACCGGCAACCTTGTGGTTGAGAGGACGTATTCCAACCAACTGAGCCATTTGGGAGGCAGCTCAGCTCATGGTGCTCTGTTCAATCTTGGTTGCAGGGGGCGCTGCCCACCATCCCTTGTGGGAGTCGAGGAATTGAACTGGCAATCTTGTGGTTGAGAGCCCGCACTCCAACCAACTGAGCCATCGGGGAGACAGCTCAGCTCAAGGTGCCATGTTCAATCTTAGTTGCAGGGGGTGGAGCCCACCATCCATGGTGGAACTCAAGGAGTTGAACCGGCAACCTTGTGGTTGAGAGTCCACTGGCCCATGTGGGAATCGAACCAGCAGCCTTCAGAGTTAGGAGCACGGAGCTCTAACCGCCTGAGCCACCAGGCTGGCCCGTCTCTACTATTTCTTGAAGTGCAGGTCTGATGATTTTTTATTCATTTATGTGAAAACATGTTTATTTTACATTCCTTTTTGAAGGATATTTTCTCTGGATATAGAATTCAGTGTTGACAACTTTTTCTTTCAGCACTTAAATATGTCATTTCATTGTGTTGTGGCTTCCATTTTTTTCTGAGAGAAGTCAGCTTTCCTTTGTATCATTGTTCTCTTTTGTGTAATGTATTATTTTTTTCTTTCCTACTTTTAGACATTTTGCTTCATCTTTGATTTTCAGCTGGTTGAACTTTTGAACCATGTTGTTAAATTTTATGAAGCCGTATGTTGTTTTTTTCATCAAATTTGACAGATTCTCAGACATTATTTTAAAAATAGTTTCTTCCACTTTTTTTTGTTTTGTTTTCTCTTTCTTGGACTCCAGTTACACATGTTTTAGACAACTTGATATGCTATCATTGTTCACTGAGGCTTTGTGTATTTTTTCCCCCAAATTTACATTCTTTGGATTATTATTATTTTTTGAGATCTATCAAAGTTCATTGCCATCTCTAATCTGCTATAAAGCCAATCAAGTAAATATTTTGTTATTTCTGAGATTTTATTTTCAATTCCAGTTACTTATTTAGTTCTATTATATTGTTTCCATTTCTCTGCTGAGATTA
This sequence comes from Rhinolophus sinicus, assembly GCF_036562045.2. Lineage (NCBI taxonomy): Eukaryota > Metazoa > Chordata > Mammalia > Chiroptera > Rhinolophidae > Rhinolophus > Rhinolophus sinicus. The sequence continues at coordinate 33,297,328 of NC_133753.1, read as the reverse complement.
CCCTTGCATACGCATATACAAGGTCTGACAATTAAGTTTGTGAACTTGTTGCAACAATGTTGCTAACCTTTTTTGATATCAGAGGGATTATTCATTATTAATTTGTACCAACTGGACAAACAGTTAACTGAGTTTACTATTTGAAAGTGTGCTGAAAAGGCTGCATGAGAAAGTTAGATGACCTGAACTTTTCACCAACAATTCATGGCTCTTGCATCATGACAATGCACCAGCTCACACAGCATTTTCTATGAGGGAATTTATAGCCACTAAACAAATAACTGTACTGTAACATCCTCCCTACTCACCTGACCTGGCCCCCAATGACTTCTTCCTTTAACCAAAGATAAAGGAGATATTGAAAGGAAGACATTTTGATGACATTCATGACATCAAGGGTAATACTATGACAGCTCTGACGGCCATTCCAGAAAAAGAGTTCCAAAATTGCTTTGAAGGGTAGACTAGGCATTGGCGTTGGTGCTTAACTTCCTAATGGAAGTACTTTGAAGGTGACCATCGTGATATCCAGCAATGAAATATGTAGCACTTTTCCTAGGATGAATTTGCAAACTTAACTGTCAGACCTCATATAAGTATTCACTATGATCACTTTACTTTGAATCTTTGAACATATTTATAATTGATACTTTAAAGATTTTGTCTTCTACATCCAACATCTGAGTTATCTTGGGGCTAGTTTCAATTGACTGCTTATTTTCTCGATGATTCACATTTTCCTTGCATGTCTAGTAATTTTTGATCATTCACTGGCCATTATGGATGAAATGTTTTAGAGGAATTCTTTCATCTTCCTGTAAAGAATCTTACTTTTTTTAAGTCCGGAAATAAATAACTAATTGATTCCTTTGAGCTTGTGAAGTATACTTTTATATTTTGTTTCATTGGGCTTGTTTCAGTTTTAGTCTTACTTCTAAGGTTGAACCTTCTAGAGTTTTAATGGAAAACCTGTGGTGTCTATCATGCTCCTCAAACTTGGCCAGATTCAAACTCCTAACTCAGTCTCCCTTGAGGTAGGCTACAGCCAAAATGCTCAAGTTTTTAGCCCTCTATCTTCTACTTTTTCTGGGTTCCTTGGATTCTCCCCCATACATTCATAGTTCAGAGTTTAGTCAAGTGTTTGAGCTAAGTTCCTATGTGGGTTTTGGGGTTCCTTCTCTGCGGTTCCTTCCTTTCTGCAGTTTCTCTCTCTATTTCCAGCTGCTCTGGCTGCCCTGAATTCTGTTCTCTGACACTTCAAGTCAATAAGTCTTCTGACTTTTGCTTGAGTCGTAGATGCCCTGTGACTCACTGACTTTGTAGTACTTTTAGCAAGAAAGCAATATAACCCTGTGTCTCACCCAGTGAATTTTCCTTCTTTCAAAAATTTGGTTTCCTGCAGTTTTTTTGCCTGCTCTTGTTCATTTTCTGTGTCTTCAAATAGTTGGTATAAAATTCTTTTTGTATGAATTTATAATTGTTATTAGTAGGTTAATTTGAATCACTTTGCTGTTATCAGAATGGTACCTTACTTTTCCTTCTCTTAGTGACCTGTTACTAATTTTAATAAAAAATTTTCTATTTGACTCATTCATATTTAACTGTTACAAGTGCCATCTCTTTGTTCATATATGAAATGGAGTTGTCAAAACATCTCATACAAGGCGTAGGGTGACAAAATAGGTGTGCACAGGAGAACCAGATGCTAGTTCTTCCTCTGCCACTAACTAGCTATTTGAATATAAATAAGTCCCTTAAGAAGTCTCAGCCTTAGGTTTTATTCTGTAGAATGAGGCAATTGGGTTATATCAAAGTTTTCAAGCTTTAAAAAAGTGTCAGGACTCCTACTTTTAACTTTCTTAACAGAATCTTATAAAAATATAAACCATATTAAAGCAAAATAGTCCTGATTGTAGAGGGTGTATAGCCCAACCTCCCCAGTGCAACCACCCTTATCTCCACTTCTACAGTAGCATTTCAGCTCTTTTTTGGAATCTTAGACCTCTATAGAGCATAGTCTGAAAAAAAATAACGTGCTGGATGATTTATAAAAATATTTTCCTATCCTGCCTTAATCCAAGAATGGTTGGATTGTGCTTCTAGAAATGTGGCCATTTTCTTAGGATCTGAAATGGGCAGTTGTTACCTTTGACCTCCCTTCTGCTTTTTTACTGTAACCAATGTCTTATTCTTATTTCTATCCTTATCCAGCCACATGGGCAGACATTTGCTGTGCATATTTGAGAAATCTGGCATATAAAGAATTTCCTGCAATTGTAGATAAAAGTAGCACCCTGGTACTGCACCACTGAGCACAACCCATCCCCACCTGTCTCCACTTCCCTTCTACAAGATGTGAGCACTACTTCCCTCCACCTAATTGCTCCTATGTGGGTGGGAAGGAATTAATAAGCTTGAAGCTGCACTGATCATTTAGAAATTCTTTCTCCATCTATAAAATAGCAGCAGATAGGCTTAAGAAATAATTTCCTTGCATCACCACTTGGTGGTTTTATTGCCTTAAAAGAAACAACAAAATGAGCAGGTGTTGGGCACTGCCCACATCCAGATAGCATTGCTGACTCTTATACAGTGCTCTAGACTTGCGAAAAAAGATGGTGAGGTAAGGAAGGTAATACAACCGATGTTATCAACTTAATCTTCTCCCGTTACAATCCTTGTTTCTTCTACCCTTCCCCCACAACCCTGATGCTGAGTTTTCAAATGACATCCTGCAAGAATAGGCACAGTCTTTCCTTTGCATGTAAATGTAAGCCTTCATAAAAGAGTTTCTACATGGAGTACTGCCATGATGGGGCATAATAATAATAATAATAGTTAACATGGTATATGCCAGGCATGTGCTAAGTGCTTTTATGTAGTTTATCTCATTTAGTCCTCTCAACAAATTTAAGAAGTAAGGAATATTAAAATAAGGACGCTGATAGTCAGAAAAAGTAAGGAACTTGGTTAGGTCTCAAACTAGCAATCGGAAAATCCTAGATTCAAACTCAGGCTTGACTCCAGATTCCTTAAGCATTCTAGCTTTGACTGGTGTTACACCCGACAGACACTTTCTGTGGTTTGGGGGCCCCATCTTCCTGTCTCTTAAATGTGGAAGATGAAGATAGCATTTCCTCTGCCTCTCCTTATTTAAACTAGAAAAAAAGCATTAAAAATTAGAGGGAGGCACAATCTGACTTCATTGAAGTAGGGACTAGATATGGATGCACCTATAGATAGGTCTCTCTGTCAAAGTCGTGAACTTCCTGTCAGTGCAAGAAGCCCACAGTAGCACCTCTATAGTGTGTAAACAAAGGGATGAAGCTGGGTGACCCTGCATCACAAAGATTGCAGAAGGATCTCACTTCTCTTTGGTGGTAGATATTTAGGTGGTATCTAAGATATCTGCATTCTGTGATTGAGTGAAATGAACAATCTCAACTTCAAGATGTATCCATATCCATGGTAATTGTACAACGTTATTTTCTGTTATTTTAGCAAGCCTAATGAGATGAAGGGATGAGGATTTTAATACAAATTCCCTTTGTGCTGTTTCCCAGATATTTAGCTTGAAAGGAGTTTGAACTTTGTATTTGATAACGGTGTTTCAGAAAGTATTATCTTATCTCTGAAATAAGTGCCACAACTTAGATGTGAACTTGTGATTTTCAAATATTGCAGTTTAATGAAATGCAGATCAGCTATTTCTTTGTTGACATAGACTCATTACAAGGTGAGTGGCTGGGATCTTTCAAAACGATGAGTCAAGATTTGAATTAGAAAAAATAACCCATTGGCAAGAGCATTTGAAAAATAATGTGGCAAAACCATTGACTTGGAACCCTGGAAACTTGCGTTTGGTCCTGGCATTGTATAACCGTGGGCAAAACACTGTCTCTTTGGGCTTTGGTTTCCCTTTATGAAAATGAGGGAATAGATAGATGCTTATGATGAGAATTCTTTCCAGCAACCTGTGTGGTGTTTATCTTCTTAGTGATAAAACAGAATTGTGTAGATTTTGACCAGGATTTAAGAAGTTTTTTTCCCTTGAGAAAGCAGAGGGCAGAGGGAGCCTAATGTGGTCATTAATGGCATTGACTTTGGAGCAAGACAGCCTGGGTTTGAATATTGGTTCCCCTATTTATTAACTGTTATGACTGTGGCAAATTGTTAATCTCACTGTGTTTCAGGTTCCCCCTTGGTACAATGGGGATAATAAAGTACCTATTTCCTCGGGCTATTATGAGGAGTAAAAAAGTTAATATACCTCAAGTTCCAGAACAGTGCTTGGCACATGATAAATACTGTATGTAGATTGCTTATATTGTTGTGTAGTGCCGCTGTTGACCTCTGTTGCTGCTTAGTGCTTTCCAGGAGGGATGAGAGCTTTTGTTTTTTGGTGGAGAATTCCCTGAGATCCTGGGGGGGGGGGGGGCGTGATGCTCAGAATAGCATGGTGGTTGTATTTATAATCCCATCAGGAGCAATAGCCAGTTACACTACTGCCTGCCTGGGTGCCATCACTGCCACATGGACTGACTGTTCGTCCCACTGCTCTTCCCATAAAGGCTTGAGCAAGCTCCTGGCAGATATCAGGGCAGGAGCAGCAGAGTGCCCTGTCACCTTACTCTGAAAAATAAGCTAGATATGGCTCTAGCATCCTGATGCAATGATGCCTGATGATGTGAACAGCGACTAAGCACCTAGCTTACATGTTTAAGTTCCAGCTTGTTTACTTTGCTAACTTTCTTACTTAGGGCAAGTTATTTAATGCCCCTGTGCCTGTTTCCATCTTTACAATGGGAATAACCATCTCTGCTTCATGGTGTTGCTGTGATGATTAAATGGGATAATACATGCAAAGTCCCAAGAAAAGTGCCTGGCATATAATATATATTTAGTGAATGGGAAATGTTATTACTATTATGATTATTATATCAAGTGAGGAGAATCAGCTCTATGGGTGATCAGTAACTCAGTGAAAAAAAAATCAAGGGCCATATATGGGTAACTTAATGAATTCTAATTACTGATTTTATACATGGGGAAATATCCATGCGCTAACTCAGTTAATTTGAAATTGATGACTTATGACTACTTAAATTAAAAAGAAAAAATGGCCTAGTAATACAAATGGAATGGAACCTCAGAGTTGGAAAGCTCTGGACAGGTGTCTAATGCAACCACTCTTCCGGTGCGTATATCCCCCTGACAGCCCCCCAGGTGCTTAGCTGCTCCTATACTCTGAAGGTGGAATAAGTTTAATTTTGTTCCAGTAGAGCTCTGGATCTCTTCCGGATCAGTCCAGCTCCAGCATGCTATGCCCGGCATGCTGAGACATGAGCAGACTGCCCATAGGGATGGTTTTCTGTTGGGACAGTATTGCAGTGTTATTAATGGGAAATCTAGTCTCTCCTGACACTTAACTTTTCAGGTCCTCCCACGGTGCTGGTCACAGCCAGTAGAATTTAGTGAGTTGACATTGATATGCTCTTGTGTTCTTGGATTAACTGTTCCATAAAAGAGAGAAGCAGATTGCATTTTAATGCCTGTGGGCAGAGAGTTTAGAGTCAGAGAATTTAGATCTAGGAAAGACCTGGGAAATGACCCAGGTGTTAGAAATGATTCACAAATGATGAAACAGGGCCAGAGAGGTTAAGGAACTTGACCTCAGGGACTCAGCTAGTCAGTGTAAGTGTATAGAATAACAGTGATTTCCACCACCTCTCTCTGGCTCTCCAGCCTGGTTAGAAAAGTGGCCTCTAGAGACAGGCTGCCTTGATTCAAGCCGTGATGCTACTACCCCTTATTGACAGTGTGATCTTCAGCCAGCTGTAGGCTTTTCTCTGCCTCAGTTTTGTTACTTGGAATAATCAGGCTTTTTGTGTGGATTAAATAAGATAATATGTGTAAGGCATTTAGGACAGTTCCTGGAACATAAAAAAGTATTCAAAAAATGTTTGTTATCATTACTAACAAAGAGGCTCTCTTCCAAAGAGCCTCAAAAATATCAACTCTTCAATAAGCCAGAGAATAAATGTTTTTGACCAGGACTGGTGTTTAAAGTATTTTTCTCTCACTTAAAATTTCTTCTTACCTTTCAATTTAGAAGTGATCTTCAGGACCCATCTGTGAATTAACCATATTCTTCCCCAGAATCATTGTGACTTTTGATGGAAGGAGGAAGACTTTAAAAAATCACCCCCCGTTACTTATTGTTTCCAGTTCACATTCAGCAAATATTTACAGAGTAGTTTGCCATGTGCCTGGCACAGAGATAGGGCCTGGAGGGAAGCAAAGGTAGGTGGTCTGTTGTCGTCCTTCGTGGTGTGTACAGGTTAGGTGGAGTGGTTGGCATTTCAATAGGTGATTCTGTCACGCACAGAAGTGAGCACCGGCAGGGCAGGACAGAGCTGTTTCACAGCACGTGGCAGGAGCCCTGAATCTGATTGGAAGAGTCAAGGAAGGGCTTTGTGGAAGAGCTAGATTCCTGACTATTCTAGATGGGGACTGAAGAGTATTCTAGGCACAGGGAACCACGTGTGGGTATGTGTGGGGTGCCCTCAGGCTGGGAGAAAATATTGGGTATTCACCATTTTACTCAACATTGAACAAGTGCTTTTAAGTACTTACTGAGCCACAGATACTGCTTTACATAACTGGCACACTTGGGTTAACAAAACAGGTGATGTTTTTATTTTCATGAAACTTATGGGAGAAAAGAGAGGAATAAAGATGATAATTGCTACGAAGAGAACTGCTTAAGGTAGGATGATCAGGGAAGTGTTTAGGATGAAGTGACAGTGGAGCTGGCACCTGAATGGTGAGGAGCCAGCCAGGTAAACACATGAGGAGGGAAGGTTTTAAGTCAAAGGAATGATAAAAGCAAACGACTTGAAGGCAGGACCAATCTGGGCGTGCTGGAGAAGCTGAAAGAGGACCAGTGTGCTGAGTGGGGTGTGGGGAGATGTTGGGAAGGTGGTCTGAATAATTCAGATGGTATTCACGTTGGGTTCTTGATATTAAGAAATGCATCAAAACATTGCTAGTATAAACTGGGTAATACACACACACGCACGCACGCACACACACACTATAGATGTCTCTTCAAAACCAGGAAGTTTTTGGAGAATCTCAGTTGCAAATATCTTTTCTGAAGTGGGGCTTGGCTCTGGGAGTTTTAGTAATTCCCATGAGGCAAAGAGCATATTTTCCATCATCGTTGACTAGAGCTACACATAAGGCATATGCATGGATAACTGTCCTCTTCCCGGTTATGAGCATGTTTCAGCAACATAACAAATCAGCAGGGCTGCCTGGGTCAACAAGAGGGTTTGTCGTGTTGACTAAGGTTGTCCCAGTGGTTTCTCCTGGGTTTAGTCATATATTTCTAGTTATTCTCAGGAGCCTTCTCTGCCTGTTTTCTTCACTTGGACTCAAATTTGTGTTTCAAACATGCTTTAAATTTTTTCTCTCCAGTTTGGGACTGCTTGATCCAGAATAATTGTCCGTGTTCTTCTGTTTCTCCCATGCTCTCTCTGTGTTTTTGCGGGCCCTGCCTAAAACTCATGGCTTTCATTTGCTCCCAGTTAACAGCTTTGGAGACGATGAAGAGCCATGCACATCTTCTGACTCTGACGAGGAGGTGATCAAACAATTTGAAATTTCTGTGTCCCGGTCCCAGAGTTTCCGCTCAAGAGCATCTGAGAAAGGGAAGCAGACAGGATCGGAACAGAAACCAAAATTCCACCACTTGCTCTCCACCCGCGAAGAGGACAGCACAGAAGTGTCTGCTTGTGAAGGTATTCTTTGCATCAAACCCTTCCTTTATCTGGGCCAGGGATAGCTAACGGGAAGAATGTTTTTGAGTCACGGAACCACTGCACTTGCATCTGAGAGTCCAGAGAGGATGAAAAAAATGGGACAGGGCAAAGGTCTGTTTCAAACCTCTCAGGGGAGCCATCCTGCAGGGAACTGAGCGAAGAAATGGATCAGAAGTGCCAAAGCTTTGACCCCTGATTTGTGGGACCCCTTCCTTCCTTGTAGTTACTACTTTATACGTTTTGAAAACTAAATACTAGGATGGTATTTATCAGGCTTTATAAAATCTTGTTCCCTTCTGATAAATACAAAAATTTCGCATACTTTTCTATTGACATTGAGATGCTGTGCCTTTTCTCCCATTTGGAAGCATAGAGTCTATTTTCCATATATTTATATAACCTCAGAAGGTTTTTGAAGCCTTTGTCTTAATAGTTCATATTATTAAGACAATAGGTATGTTTCATTTTCCAAATAAATATATGTATTATAATAGTATTGAATAACGTTTTTCAAACAACGCATGCCCTATACACTCTCCCTCATTCCCCGTAGTTTTTGGACACCTCCCCACCCCCCATCCTACATGAGAATTACTTGGCCAGAGCCAGGACTTATTCCATCCTCTAGCATCTTCATACCAAGTTTACCTTCCACAACGTGGAAAGGAGGATACTTAAGGAAGGATAGACACAGCTTGTGATAGCCGGTGGGCCTTGTTGAGAGTCCCCTTCCCTTCCCACCACTTACACAAAATGACCTGGGAAAAGAACAGTACAGTATTTCTTAGTGCTTTCCCTTCGTGCTTTCCCAAGTGAATGTCAGGCATCTCTCTGACTCCTTATGCCCAGAACCCTGAATAGGACGTTGGAACAGGAAAGGGTCTGTAAAGTGAATTTGATAAAAAGCTAGCGAAAATGTCACACTGTCCACCTTAGTGATCTGTTCTGAATGACCTGGGTTCTCTAATTTATTCTTTCTTTCCTTTGGGGCATGTGGTCAGTCAAACCAGTTGGGGGCATAGCTGTAGCTCTTCCATGATCTTCAACATATAACAGTAGAAAGGGAAAAAGGGAAGTGCAAAATTGATAGGAGATAACAGAGAAGAAATTTCTGACTTGACATGTGAATGAGGCAGGCAGAAAAAGAACAAAGAAAAATAGGAGATTTACCCAAAAGAACCCTATTTATCAGCAGGAATATCATAATTTTCTATCTACCATGTAATTTTTATTTATTGAAATAGGCAAACATAACATATTTTATTGCTATTCCTTGTAGCCCAAGGTAAGCCAAGCAATAAATGCCTTATGTAACCAAAGCATAATACTGAGCCTCTGTCATTTCCTCACACCATTTCTTGCTTTTTTTCTCTCTTTCCACTGAGAGGGCAAATGTTAGCTAATGAATGTTAATAGCAGTTGATTCCCTAGGAGTAGCTTGTTTAATTCTAAACCTAATGGCCACATTTCCCAGAAGCCTAAATGTCTGACTTCTGATTTATACAATGAGCTACTGTTGAGAGTTCTGACAACCACTCTAGTCCTTACCCTTCCTGAAATTAGCAACAACTTTTGCCATAGCTGGTGATTCTGAATTTTTTGACAGATGGTGATAGAAAAGGTGGATTTTTTTCCCCCAGGAAGAGAGGAAAAAGTCCATTACACTGAATGAATTACCTGTAGATTTTGAAGAAAATCAGCAGGATTTTCAAAGAAATGAATAGCTGCATGCTAAATTTTAGGTTATCAAATGCCATGGAAATGTTAATGTAATTTTTATTACATGATTGTTTTCTGAGCATTTCTGTTTGTCTTTAGTTCAGTGACTTTGTTTCAGCAATAAAGAATAATGAAGCGATTAAGTGTGCACCGCAGAGAGGGGTTTTTTGCTGTTGTTTTTTTTGCCTGTTCTCTATCAATGTAGCTAGTTTTTACTCTACCTTAAACATGATTTTCTAAGATCAAATTTGATTGTAGGCAATTCTTACTTTAAAAATGTGTTCGTAATATTGGACCAGTGAAATTAAAGGTCCAAATGTGAACCATAAATGAGTTGCTGGTAGGTTGTCTCATGTTAAATCTTAAATGAGAGCCTTTATTCTTATTGAGTGGTGAGGTTATTAGAACCAAGGCAATGCAGTCTTCATTTTCCAGCCAGTGTTTGTGTTAAGTGATCTGGATCGGAGGCTGTGCATCTGGTCTTTAAGCAGGAACGGTGGGCTGCAGAGTAATAGTTCACTTACTGGAGTTTCAGTCCTCTGTTTTTGTGCGAGGCCTTCTTTTTGCTTGGGAATATTTAGTTCTTAGGATATTACATAAAAGCTGGACATTACCTTCCTGGTGTCATTAAAAAAAGCTTAATTATCCTCAGAATCTCTGGTCAATTTTGTCAGAATGGTGTATCAGTCAGGATTTTATATATATCAAGGTGATATGTGTGTATATATATATATATATATATATATATATATATATATATATATATTATGTATGTATATATGCACATATATATTTATATATATGTATATATGTAAATAATGAGATCTATTGCAAAGAATTGGCTTATGCACTTCTGGGGGGTGGCTGAGCAACAAAATCACACAGCTCTGAAATGCATAGGCCAGCCTGTTGGGAAGGGTAGGCTGGACCTCTCAGGTATGAGCCGAAGCTGCAGTCCACAGGTGAAATTTCTTCTCCAGGGACCCCTCAGTTCTCCTTTTAAGGCGTTTCAATGGGCTGATAACATATGCATAGGATAATCGCCTTTACTTACAGTCAACTTCTTAAGGCCCTTACTAATATCTACAAACTACTTTCATAGCAACACCTAAATTAGTGTGTGATTGAATAATTGGGGCCTGTAAGCTAGCCACCTTGACACATAAAACTGACCATCATAGGGGCAGCCGGATGGTTCAGTTGGTTAGAGCGTGAGCTCTGAACAACAGGGTTACCGATTCGATTTCCACATGGGATGGTGGGCTGTGCCCCCTGCAACTAAGATTGAAAACAGCATCTAGACTTGGAGCTGAGCTGCACCCTCCACAACTAGATTGAAGGACAATGACCTGGGGCTGATGGGCCCCAGAAAAACACACTGTTCCCCAATATTCCCCAATAAAAATTAATTAATTAATTTTAAAAAGCTGACCATCCCAGATGGTAAGCAAAAGTATTTGTATATGGATAGTGGTGGGATAGATCAGTTTGGGAATGTAAAAGAAGTAATTGGTTATACTCCATCAAAGTGGGATATGAACTAAACAAAGTCAAGAATTTCTCCGCTGAAATAAATATGGTTGATGTGGCATAATTATGCCCTATAATTTCTAAGAAGCCAAGATAGGAGGCATTTCTCTGACAACAGGCAATTACTTTTCTGTATGTGTTTAAGGTGACATGATCTGCTTTAATTTAAAGCATGCAAGACTACTTTATGTAACGGTGAATCACCTCTCCCTTTCCTCCTCCTTGCAACTTGACTTGTACTCCAGACTTACTTTTCTAATTCATCCTTGAATGTCTGTCAGGGAAAATGGTTTGTTACATTAATATAGTTCTTATGTTTTTCAGTTATGAATAGTTTTTCAAGGCTTAATGTGTCTTTTCAAAATTCCCTTATTACTGATCTAGGTATTATCACTGTAGGAGCTGAAGTCATGAGACAATTTTATGGGGGTAATTTCTCGGCAAAGTTAGATTTTGTGCTGAAATCCTGCTGGGTGCTACACACGTTGATGGATGACCTACTGTTTAATAGGACATTTTAGTGTTCATGTATGTAAGGAATAGATGTACTAATTAGAGCCTTAGAGGAAAATTCTGCTTTATGTAGAGTTTTACATGTGGAATATCCCGTTCTATCATTTTCTGTGGCTTATTTTTTTAAAGCGTGTTTGCTAAATAACTGGAAGTGTGATGTAAAAATATTATGGTGTTCCTCGAAAGTATTTCCAAGGGGTTTGAACTGAATTATTAAGAATAACAAGGCAGATAGGGGAGCTTTTCAATGGCTTGCCGTGGTTTTGCAAAATCCCACGTTAGGAGTCTGAAGTTGTGCACTGAGGATCAAGTCTGCCAGAAGATATTTTTATACGGTCTATCTGAAAAGGTAATAATGTATTTTTAAGTTTACATGTTTGCTATACGTAGGTCATATACTGTCTGGTAAACCACTGTCACTGCCACTCCATACACACCTGGCTGCTTTAAGTATTTGTTTCCTGCCTAGCCTTTGAAGTTCTTTGAGGGTTTAGTGAAATCCCCTGGTAGATAAAGACTGTGCAGTAGATGTATGTGCTTTCAAGGAGCTTACGTTCTAACTGATGCTTTAAGACTAACAGTGGAAACAATTGCTGCCATGCAGTATATAAATAAGAGCTGAATTTGTGATATATACTTTGTCATCCACTCACATATCTATATCTCTAATTTTCTCTCATCCTGTGATGGGGGCTACTGGGGAGAATCTGGAGGCCAAAGAGAAGACTGTTTTGGCTGCTTTTTCAGTGTAGGAGGCAAGTCAGGGTAAAAGCAGTAGCTTAGGAAGACCCTGTGAGTTTTCCCTCACTATCTGAGGGTAAACTAGACACTGAAGGAGAGGCAGGGGATGAACAGAGTGAGGAAGTACTGAGAAAGCAAGAGAGAGCAAAAGTGGGAGTGGGAGGAGAGAAGAAGAGGAGGAGGAAGAGAAAAACACTGAGTTTGAAGGAGTCAAGGAAGATTCAGGAATTGTTGGGGCTTTCTATGGACAGGAAGGAAAGGACAAGAGGGGGGGCTTGAGGATCTCTGTGAACAGAAATACACAAGTAGCATTTTCATGAGCCAGTGGGACCTCAGGTGAGAGCAAGTCGGAAGGTAGTAGAAAACAAGGTTTGCTGGGTTGGATGAGGCTAGTTTGGGCCAGAAAAGTAAACAAGGCTAATATTTACGGAAGGCTTCTTAGTTACCAGGCAGATATTATTTGACGTATTTTTCTGATGGCTTGTATCAGCATTTTTATAGATAAGGAAACAAAGACTCAGACAATTCAGATTGTTCAAGTTCTTAACCCAGCGCTGGGATTTAAACCCACCTCGTTTGAATCCAAGTCCAGTGTTCTTTCCATGGATCAAATGGTTTCTTGAGATAACCACTGAAGCATTTTGAGCAGAGGGTAATATGGTGAACGAGGAAGAGAAAATGAGGAATGGTAGTCAGGAGACCATATGATCTCCATAGTAGATTGCTGTTCTTGCTTTCTAGGCCCATCCCCGAAACCTTTGGTCATTAGCTCCAACAAAATGCTAATGTATTTATTTTATCCTCCTAACAGAAATAGACATCTTTTATACACATATTATTAGAAGGTACTTAACCTTCTATGCCACATAATGAACTAATTGTCTTTTTGATTGTATGGGCCAAGTTTATCCTATGAATGGAATTATGTTTCTGCAGGTGTTATTTGGTGAGTTTTGTTTTTGAGGCCTTTACTGGTATAGTTGCTAATGCTCAGTTTCTCTAGGTCCAAAGGTATAAAATAATAACACATTTGAAATAGTTTTCTTATTGCAACTTCAGATGTGAATGGAGCCAGCCACCTACATTATTCTGGGAATCTGTCTTATGGTGATGATGACCCCATTTCTGCCCACTCGCGGTCCCATTGTGAGGTGGGAGATACCAGGCACCATAGCACATCTCCCCAAGAGACCCCAAGTGTGGTCCACAGCCTCAGTCGCCAGTCCACAGAGGGCAGCTTGGAGATGGAAACTGTTTTTAATAACCGTGGACTTGAAGACTCCTATGCCACAGACAGCTCCTCTATGTGGAGTCCAGAGGCAAGTGATTTGTTTTCCATTTTTTCTTGCTTGGTCATTGTGTGCTCTCTGTCTAGTTCTTGCTCTCCTCCTCCTCTCCCACCCCTCAAGAAAAAAATTTCTCCAAAAAGGAAGCATTGCCTTGAAAAGTAGAGACCTAAAGAAACTTTATTTGACATAATGTTTTGTTTAGATGACCAAGGCCCAACCCCAAGGTGTACCAATCAAATAATCATAATTTCTATAAAAATGGAAAAATAAAAGAAGAATGGTAGCAGAATGGGCCCAACAACAATCAGTCTTGTTTTTTTATATAAAGGAGTTTTTAGTTCTTTAGAGAGAGACTGGTTTATTTCCTTCATGGTTTCAATTATGGGGAGTCTCTTTTTATTTACTCCAAATCTTGAGTAATGATTATTTGAATATGAGAATTATTTGAAAATTAAACTAAACTACAGTTACCCTCCAAATGAAATTACACAATAAATTACACATTATATTATGATGAGGATCTTGCAATAGGAGTATATTTGTTAGCTTGGAATTGAATGGAAGGTCTAGATGATGGCAGTAGTCTGTAATGACCCTCTAGCCACAGACTTTGCTTTTTGAAATAAATCTGTGATACAAGATGTGTCTACATTTATTTTTCAATTAAAACTTATTCCAGAATATTCCTACCCAACCAGAGGTGTGACTGGAGGTGATGATGATAGAAATTATTATTTATTAAGCAATTACCATGTGCCAGGCACTGTGATAAGGATTTTTACAAGCATTGTTTTATCTTACAGGCACTTATGGTTATTCTTTATTAGCTAGATCCCTCCTTTTATGATTCTGTGACAGTAGGAGATATTAAATAGTGGTGTCTAATACTTACTTTGAAATTAATTTTAATGAAATAAGTCATATAAGTATATAAAACTTGAATATAATTTGATAGAGAAAGGAGGAGGGTGAATGGATTTTGGTAGCATCCGTCTGCCAGAAAATAAACAGGATGAATCTCTTATTAGGATGTGGAGTGTCCTACACACCAAATGCTCACCAAGGAGAATAAAAATAAATCACAGAAAACCATGTTCCAAAGCCTTAGTGCTAATGCACTGGCATGTGTAGAGGTTGTGTAAGGAGGTGTCCACATGTGCACGTACACCCGTGTGCTGGTGTTCCCGTTAAGGACCAACATGGTAATTCAGATACATGTTTTGTGGCTTGTTAAAAGCAGCTCTTCATACAGAGACACCCAAAGCTATTAACCTTATGGTCTGTAAAAAATAAATTCTGTTTCCCTGTCGGTTTACCACTGAGAGTCGTACAAATCCTACACAGTAACATTGAACGTTTACAAATACTCTTTTTTGGCTCTCTCACCACCAAAACAAAATAGAACTGTTTACCTGTCTAGTGATACTCTGTTCCCTGGTCACTGTGCCAGCAGACTGGGACTTGCTTTCTCCAGGTAACTACCCATTTGCCTGCCTCATCGAGTTTCAATAAAAGACTTGGTGTTGAGGGCACTAAATGTTCTCAGACTCCAAAAATACCAGACATCTCTCCATGCTCCATTCAGTTTCCTGTCTATTTTGAGACAAAAACCGTAATTGGGTGTTCTTACAGTAGAACCTGAAATGCAGCTCGGAGGCAGTTCCTGTAACTGCTGCTTGGCAGGCGTAGCTCACCTTTTAAGAATTGATTTATTTGCCTCTTAGCTGTATTAAGAACCCTGTCTACTCCGTGTATCTGGCATTGGGAACATATTGTGGGTCTGTTTACTGAGGGCCACACCGATGACATCAACACTACCTTACTAAAACAGAAAGGCTTTCAATTTGATAGAAAATCTTTAAACCTACAATGGGCTTTGGCAACATGGCACAAGTATTCCCATCTTAAAGAAAAACCTGGGATATTAGAGTTAAAGGAATCATTTATTTTACCTCAGAAGGAAACCGGTCATGCAGTATGACTACCTGTTAGGCTGATGGATTTCCAAGTGCTGTTCTTCTCTGTTGGAAAAGGCCATCAGTTTTTTCCTGCAGACCCAAGGCTGGCAGGGAAGACAATGGGGGGGTGGCTGGTGAAGTTGAGCACACAGGGAGCCAGGTGTCCCACTTTTCATCTCTGCTTCCCACTGATTAACTGGTTGGCCTTGAGAAGTTAATTAAAATCTGCCAAATGGGGATAAAAATGAAGAGATTTTTACCTTGCAGGAAGGTCAGATGGATGAGTGGTATTAACAGTACCCACATGGGGGGCACCTTTAGTTGCCTGGTGATAGGTAAAGTGTGTTGAAATAATTAATTGCTACGAAAATATCAGCCTTCACAAATCTTCATTTCAGGCCACAAATCCCAGTTTTCATGGACTGCTACTTGGATTGTTCCCATTTAGATCCTGGCTGTGGCCTGGAGCTGTGTCTTACTCAGTTATTTCAGAGCACTGCTCCTCCTCTTTCCCCCTGCCCCCTCCCGCCCCACTCCCCTCCCCTCCCCCAAGACTTCACCACAAGCCTACTAGTGCAGTGAGCATTTATCTGAATAGATAGCCTGATAGATAAGTAGAGAGATACTCATTAACTAGGATATTTTTACCTTGGCATTGACATTGATGACAAAACTGAGAGCTATTAACTAATATTAAAAACAGGGACCTAAAAGGATGTGAAATTCAAAGTAATGTTTCCAGTTCCCATCTCTCATCTTGTTCCCTTTTTATTAATATCTAATACACTTATAAAAGCTACGGTGAAAGGTTTGTGGGAAAAGAAGGGACACAGCATGGCTCAACAAGAAGTTTGGAATTTTGAGCATTAATACTGGTAAACCTTGGATAATCCTGGGCATACGATGTTGGGGGCAGGGAGTGAGTTACTTAGCCTTTCTAGGTCTTAATGTCCTCCTCCATAAAATGAAGATATTAAAATACCTACCTCATTAGGTTAATGTAAATATTTTAAAATATAATGTTTCTTAGCTGGGTTTCCCAAAAAGTAGAGCCTATGTTGTTAGGACATGCCATCCTATGGAAGAGCGAGGGACAAAGGAGTGAGGCAGGGAAGAAGAAAGAGTCAGTATGAAAAGGTGTAATCGAGCTGGCCACCAGTGAGTGTGACTTACGGCTTGTGTTGTGGGACCATACTCTAAGAAGCTGTATAAATTAGTCTTAGGACGTCTTTCCAAAGGGAGAAAAGTTGACTGCACGGATATTAACCCCCCAACACTCTCTGAACTTTATGTATATGAGTGCCAAGCAGGATTCTGTAGCTTTCCAAGCCTTGACACCGACAGAGAGCCTGTGATGGGAGCTGAGAGTTACATTTTATGGCAGGAGGTGAGACTGGGGGTTGTGCCAGACTGAAGCCACTTAGAGCCCAGACAGGCTGTGCCTGTTGGGAAAGACGGAACAAAAGGTGAGGCCAAGGTCTGAAACGCATGCAAGTGGGCTTGGGCTTTCAGAGTCTCTAAAGGGTTTAGAATGTTACTTGACATAAGGGAGGGCTTAGTGGATGCTAGCTATTATTACAGATGGTCCAGCAGGCGATGCAGATGATCAAGAGTAGCCAAAAAGAAAGAGGAGTTTTAACAGAAGACTGTGACTTGATTTTTGAGTTGGCCTAACTCCTTGGAGACTTGCTTCTAATATTATATCTACACTAGTCAGTTGTATTCAAAAGTCTCTATAGCAACCAATTTTATCACCTGAAACTAAGTACCTCTGAATAGAAACACATGAATGCATGCTCAGAGGAAAAGCTAAAAGAAGCTTCCCTTTTTTGCAAGAAGCCTAAATTTTCTTAATAGACTAATGTGCATATTAAAAGAGAGGGTATTTATTAGATGTCTCCTATGTATCAAGTCCTTTGATTTTCACAACAATCCTATAAAGTAGAAATCTTCCCTATTTTACTGTTGAGAAAAACAGAAAGTGGAAAGGATTAAATAACTTGCCCAACATAATCAAGGTAGTAAGTGGTAGATCTGGGATTCCTAAGGCTGTCCCATTCTAGACAAACGTGCACTTTTACCTAAGCTCTGTGGGAAAGTTATGTTGCTACATGTACATTTTTTTGCAGTGTTTTATCATATATATTTTTAAAAGACAGAGGTCTTTAAATTAGCAAAGTTTGGCGTTCCATTACATAAATAAGAACTGATTCTGATTTACAATGAGAATCAGACCAAAGTTTATTTATGGGTAAGTGTCATGCCTTCAGAAGAAAAATCAAATTAGGTTGACATTATTTATAGTTTGTTGGAGGGTGGTTCATTACAGTAAATGCAGTTCAGCTCAGTTTTCTCAGTGAAGTCATCAGATCTGACTGGCTACAGGTGAATTGCTGTCTAAGGGTAATATTTCATAATGAGGAGAGCCTGTTGGAAAATGGGTAGCACCAGTCTAGCAATGGGACTAGGTATTTATGGAATCTGGTCTGAGCCAGGTATATTTCCACATCCACTAAAACTTCACAACACCACTCAGTCAAGTAAGCATCTTACTGCTCATGTTTCAGCTAATTACAGAGAGGATGGCCTGCATGGCCAGGGTACAAAAGCTAGTCAGTGATAGACTTATGGTTTCTGCTTGGCACTTGTATATATATTCAGCCCAGGTATTCTGCCTCCATGTCCAGTGTTGTTGTTTGCTAAATGGCTGCTGGGGATGCCCTCCTAAACCCTTGCTACTCAAAGTGTGATTTGAGGTCACCTGTGACATCCTTGCAATCGTCTGAGAAATGCAGAATCTCAGGCTCCACCCTCTGATTCCTACTGAATCGGAATCCCTATTTGATTCAAGTCCACATGGACATTGGAGAAGCTCTACTCTAAACCTTTCTCCCTTGTAGATTGAATATGTACTGAAGGAGCACCTGTCCGTGACCCCCATTTTGTTAGGGTTCTTGTCTTTCGGAGGTCCTGGCCCATGGAGGACAAGCCCAGGTTCAACTGTTTCTCCTGGGGACTCAAGAAAAAGTTACCTCCTGGCAGTTCTGTACGTGACTAATTTTAGACATAGTATCTCAGTTGGTTTTAATTATAGTGGTCAGTTGTGCGTTTTGAGAGGCAGTATATATGAAAATTCTTTGCAAAATATAAAAGTTTGTTCATTCATTCCAAAGGTATTCATGAAGGCTCATGTATGTCAGGCACAGTGTTCTCAAAAAATTCACAATCTAATGGAGAGACAGACCTGTAGACACACCTTGCTAATGTTGAGGGATCCGTGCTAACAGTAAGAAAGTATGGGGCTCTGAAGGAGTATGGAGGGGCCTTATCACTTCCATTCCTAATCTTTTCCTCTGTCTGCAACAGGAGCAGGATGGGACCAATTTTCAGGTGCCATCTGGGGTCCCGGAGCCCATCTCAAAGTGTGGTGACATGGATGTCATCTTTGAATATAGAGCTGCCAGCCAGAAGCTCACAGTGACCGTTGTGAGAGCACAGGGCCTCCCGGATAAAGACCGAAGTGGCATCAACTCCTGGCAAGTTCACGTAGTGCTGCTGCCCAGTAAGAAACAGAGGGGCAGGACGAGCATACAGAGGGGTCCCAACCCTGTCTTCAAGGAGAAGGTCACCTTCGCCAAACTAGAGCCCAGAGAGATGGCTGCCAGTGCCATCCGCTTCCGCCTGTATGCTGCCCGGAAGATGACCCGTGAAAGAATGATGGGGGAGAAGCTGTTCTATCTCAGCCATCTGCGCCCAGAAGGGGAAATGAAAGTGACTCTAGTTCTGGAGCCAAGAAGTAATATCAGTGTGAGTATGTTAAATGGTGCCATGAATGACGCGGTGTGTTCAAGGATGTGGCATTATCAGCTCTTGATTTAGTACATTCAGCCTATGAATCCAAACATGTTAATTTAATTTTCCATTTGGTTCTCCTCATCCTTATAAGCCACGGTTCGCACTTCATGCTAGAATGCATTTTTCGTGCCATCTTTTCTATTAACCCAATGTCTATATTCCCTGTTCATTTTAGGAAATGACAGCACAATGTGATGGCGGGCATAAGAAAACTGGGAGAGGTGTCTAGGCCTTTTGGTTAGCTAATAAATGATCCTACTGCCCATCCCCCTACTCTGCCCCCAGTATGCATTAGATCAGGGGTGTCCAGACTGCGGCCCACGGGCCAACTGCAGCCCGCAATCTATTGTTAATTGGCCCGCAGCAAATTCCAAAAATATATTTAGTTTACTTAAATAAACAAGGTGGGGCAATACGTACTTCACCTCGAGTGGTGGCCCAGCTGTTTGTGTATTTTACCGCATATGGCCCTTGGTAAAAAATGTTGGAAAAAGTTTGGACACCCCTGCATTAGATGAATCTAAACGATGGCACTCTCAAGGTGAGATTCTTAACAAGTGTGCCTAAGAAGGCTGCACCAGTAGCCCAGAACACCAGGCCCTTCTAAGACCTTCCATTTGTATGACCAAGCTCTTCCATGTGCCCAATCCTCTGCATCCCGTGGGGTTTCAAGGAAAGACAGTGCAGCGTGCATGTCTACAAGATGGGAGATCCAGCCACTTAAATTTTTAGTAGGTGTCTCAATGTTAATATCTCCAGACTTGAAATCCTGATTTTTGCCTCCCTAGCTCTCTTCTACCTGCAGTCTTTCCATCTTGGCAAAGGCAATTTCACCCTTTTGATTGCTCAGGTAAAAAATTCTTGTAAGTCCTTTTGACTTCTCCCCTTTACACCTGAAATCCTATTGGTTCTATCTTCAAAATAAAACTGGAATCTGACTCTCTGCTGGATTATTGAAATGGACTCCAATTGTTCCTCCTGCTTCTGTCTTTGTCCGCTCAGACTGTTCCCAACACAGGAAGGGGGGCAGAATGACGCACTTAAGACACAAGGCAGATCATGTCTCATCTCTGCTCAAATCCCTCTTTTTGTCTTAAGCTCTGAGTAAAGTATATCTGAAACCATGGAAAACAGAAGCCACAGGAGGTCAGAAGGAGTCTTGTGCTGTAAAGCTGAGGGATAGGTTTGATCACTCTCCTGTCTCCCTGTGCCAGGCCCTGTGCTATGTGCTGAGAGCACAGAATTAAGTGGGGAAAATGAGTCAGTATGAAAGAACTTGGAGGGTGAAAAATTTTCCATTCACCAGTTACTTCTGAAACATGATTATATGCCAGACATTGGGCTGTGTAATAAGCCTGAGAGATTTACAAGAACGCAGATTTCGATGGGAAAGGCAAGCTATGCAGTGACAGGTACCACTGTAGATGCTACTGTAGAAGCAAAGGGGAGGGGGTGATCCTCACCCCAAACTAAGCAAATATTCTGTTGTTAGATTATCATCATATAGTAGGGGATGAAAGGTACCTATCAAAACCACCCAGCCCTATAGTTTACAAATTGTATTTCATGAAAGCCCAGGACTCCAGATTCCCATGGCTTGGTAAATAGGATAGTTTCCTACAGATGTAAAGAACACTTAATTCCTTTTAGTATATTTATTTATTTATTTATTTATTTATTTAGTAATTTATTTTTTAAATTTATTGGGGTGACAATTGTTAGTAAAATTACATAGATTTCAGGTGTACAATTCTGTATTACATCATCTATAAATCCCATTGTGTGTTCACCTCCCAGAGTCAGACTTTTAGTACATTTATTTATTGGAGTTCCTGATAAGAAGTTTTAGGAAATGATTTTCCATGTTTGAGAAGAAAGGCTTGAGTAGAGTCCAATGGACTTGTTTCTAGTGGGACAGGTGGTGACTCTGGGAGGCTGGCTGGTTTGCCCCCTCCGGGCTGATTCCTACTTCCCCTTCCTGGGTGAGAATCAGCTTGGTGATCTACTTTGCTCTCCTCCTGATTCGTCTGATGCATGAATATGGGTGCTTCGGAGATGCATGCACTTGAATAAACATAACAAAGTACGGGCTGTCCCCTGGGCTCACCTAGTACCTGCAAGGTCTCTGAGATCCACGGCCCACATGTTGGCTTCCTTATCAAACAGTTGTAAAAGTGTTCATTTTCAGTCTTATTTACTTACTTAGGAGGAAGAATGTAGCATTTGACCATCTGACATATTTCTGACAACCTTAAGAAGCAGAACTAGGGCCAAATGTTCTATGTGGTGGTAGACGTCCAGTGGTCATTTCTTGCCTAGTGAAGACAAAATGCCCCCTGTATTGCTACATTCATCAAGAAGCTGCAGAGAACAGAAACAGAACTCATGCCTGGAGTGGATGGGTTCCATAGAAACATGCAAGCACAAATTACGCAGGAGGGAATTTGGGTTTATATTAAATGTATTATTAGCTCTCCATGTATCTTAGAGGATTTGATTTACACTAGTAATAACATCTTTGTTCATTTTGTCTTCAGAGAGGAAATATTGAATGGAGACAGCTCTTGAAACAAAGATGTCAGCTAATAATGTAGGGGCTGTCATCCATGACTGTACTCCCCAGGCCCATTATCATTCACACCGAGTGCACTGTTCCTTAGTAATTTTTGGCAGCAGTTGAGATTGGGCCACAGTTTCACCAAACATAATATCAGCTTTCTGTAAGAGAGAGTAGTGCAGCGTGGGCCAATGGATTCTTTGTTTTTCTTCCCCTCCAGAGTGGAGAGTCTCCGCTCAGCCCATCTGCCGTTTCTCACAGTGATAGTGCCTCATCCACGCAGTCGCTGTCTCATGGAGGGGCGCCAGAGCTGTTGGTGGGGCTGTCCTACAATGCCACAACGGGGCGATTATCTGTGGAAATGATCAAAGGCAGCCATTTCCGAAACCTGGCTGTTAACAGAGCGCCTGGTAAGTGCATGTCTAAATTCCCCCAGTTCTGCTCCTTCCAGGGGCTGGGTCTGCTTTCATCTTAATTCTTCAACTTTTACAATAAAAGTGATCTTGGTATGGCTTAAATGAATTTTACAAAGTGATAGCTCTTGGCTTTTTTAATTGCCTTTCTATTTAATTAGATTGGAGGCTTCTTCAATATCTAGATACATCCCGACACGAAATAGGCTGACCTCTATGTGTCTATTGTTTAAGGGAAAAGAATGACGTCCTTTCAGCAACATAATGTGTATGGGCAATTAAAATCTGCTAATACATCCCTGGTCCTGAAACACCTTTAAAGAGGCAGAGCTCAGGCTTGCATTGGAGTGAGGCAGGTCTGGGATCAAATTCCAGCTCTATCTGCTTACCCACTAGCTTTGCTATGATTCTCTGCAATTTATCTCTCTTTTCTGCTCAGCAGACTCATCTGGAACAAAGGAATATTAATAGTACCTCTTTATAGGGTTGTTTTGGGTATAAATAAAATAATTTATGTAGGGCATTTAGCACAGTGTGTAATACATAATGAGCACACTAGAAATGTTAGTGGTTTTGATGTTGATGGAGGAAGAGGTGGAGGAGGAAGATATGGGTCAATACAGGCCTGACTCACAACTTCTGAGATCACCCCTGGAAAGAGGGGCACAAGAAGTAGTTCAATAGCAGCAGACCAGGGTTCAGAAAGTCAGAATATGAAAGTGGCTGCTGCCAATTGTCTCTCAAAACCCAAGAAGTTGGAGATTGAACATTAGAATGCTAAAAAAATGAGCTCACGTTTAATGATCTTGCTTGTCAGCAAAAACAGCTTAAAAGGGGGCAAGAAGATGGTTTTTGCTTCTGTTTTACCTTCTGGATCTCATGTAAGTACATCTAATCAGAGGAACTTAATTTATATCTAGAATGCTAGCTGCAAGAGAGTCTGGAAAATGTTGTTGTTGAATTTCTAGTCTTTGAAGTACAGGAAAGTAAACTAGAAGGGGGTGGAGTAGAGGGCAAGTGAGCCTGTCCCTCATAGGCACCAAAGTCTTAACTGAAATAACGATGAAATCAATAAGAACATGGTAAGCTGCAAGTCAATGGACTCAGGCCTCATGTGTCAACCATCAGGTGAAGAGCCAGCAGAGCTGGTAGAAAAAGTCAGCTCCTACAATCAAATCTGGGCTCTCACTTTTTTTAGCTTTTGACTGTGCTGCATCCCACAAAATCTCTGTTCTATGATATCGTGTTAGCCAATCTGTATTAAAGCCATTAGAGCAAGTTAGTAAGGAAAGCCCAGCACTCTGGATAACAGAATAAACAGGTGCATAAGCCATATTCTGTATTAATGCTCAGAGTCAGGTGAGAGCTATTTAAAATGCATAGTAAGTGCTGATTATTAATTGCATAGCTACAGTCTATTTGCTAGATACAGCATTTGTTTTTTAAAATAGTTCTGGATTTATGAAAGAACTGGATTTACTGCTTTTCCTTCATCAGAGCTTTTGCTCGTCTCTTTCCCTGACCTCCTGAGATTTGGTGAGATCTGAGCAATTTGGAGGGAATAACACGGTGGAGCTGCAGAGAATGAATGATCGGGAGGCAGATCACACAGTCATGGCTCATTCCAGTGAATGCTGGGAAGCTTTAATTTGTGTGTTGGGTGTTACCAGGCAATATAGGGGAGAAGGACAGCATGGGGCTAAGAAAGTATCAGTTGGAGACCGGCAAACTTGGTGTCAATTCAGGCTCTGTCACTTACTAGAGCTGTGAGTTACTAACCTTTTCTGAATCTCAGTTTCCTCATCTATAAAATGGGATCATGATAATATTTACTTTCCGAGTAAGGTTCCTACATATAAAGCTGTGATGTTGAGGATGGTCCTATTGTATTTTTATACATTTCTATACAATAGAAAAAAATGCCAAAGGGCAAATTCTTGTAACAAATGTTTAAACAGAATAGGAAAAAGGCACAAGTCCTAATTTAGAAACTGGTTTTATTCCAGAAGTTTAAGTCAGTTGGGCATTTACAACATGATTTTTTTATAGACATAGTGTTGCAATTTAACTTAAAATGCAACTGACATGCTGTATCTTTGCAACCAAAGTAATAGACAATAATGTTGCTGTGATGATGTTAATTAAAACAGAAACCCAATAGTGAAGGCACAAGTTTTTTGTTTATGTGGAATACTGGTACTCGAGGAAAACACCAGCTTAATTAGAGATTTTGAGATAGTAGAAGGTTCTTTTGTGGAGATTCTAAAAGGGACCTCTTTGTACTTTCAAGGGCTTTAAATGTTGATGGCATTGGTATTTCATTATGTCTCACTTCATTGCACCACTAGCACTACTTTGACAGTCATCAGGTAAGCTTAGGATGCATTTTTAGTTCCTGTATGGAAGAGAACAAGAGAGAGAAAGGATGAGGGAACCAGAGTTTCATGAGGTAACTGAGCAGAGTTGGAAGCAAGAGGGGGAGAAGGACAGAGGATGCAAGTGTGGAGATGAATGGGACTGAGAGTAAGGGGTGGTGGCAGGATCCTGCCACGTGCACTGGTCTCCAAGGTGGAGGTGGAGGGTGGGCAGGAGGTAGGACCAAAGGCCTTGGTCAGAGTCCACCACGAAGGAGGTACCTGCCAGGGGAGAGACACATGTAGGAACATATACTGGAGTTGCCAAAAAATGTATACAAGGTGACACTTTGATCAACGTTGCTCAAGCAGTAGTTTGCTGTAATCAGAAGTGTCTGGGCACTGATGGTAACCACTTTGAGCACCTCTTGTAATTGCAGAAGTCAAACATGACTTGTATTCATCTTTTGTTATAGGTATATATCGAGTATTACAATTTTAATGCAGTTTTCCTTTTTTAAAATATGTATACTTTTTTTGGGCACGCTCTGTATATTCAAGGGTCACAAATCCTGTACTTGGGACTCTTGGCACAGGTGCAGTGTCTCCTCTGAAAAGAGGGGACATCAATCCTGCCTTAGAGGGTGTCTATGCTAATGTGAAGAATGGAAAGACACTAATCCCATACAGGAGGGCTCCACCCTCATGACGTAATTACTTTCCAAAGGCCCCATATACGATCACACCTCCAAACAGCATCACACTGGGGATTAGGGCTGCACCACATGAATTTGGGGAGGATATATACATTCAGCCCATAGCACAAATGGAGCAACATGTAACAATTGAAGAATCTTGGTGATGGATGTCCACTGTACAATTATTTCAAATTTCCAGTGCATTTGAAAATTTTAGTTATAAAATACTGGGCAGAAAAAACTGGTCTGACATAGTTCAGCTGGGTCAGGAGGATAAAAATAAACCACGAGTCTTAGCCATGGACAGGGGCTTCTGTGACTGGCATTATGGTGTTTTTTATTATGGTGACATCTCAAGGTCCGGCCTCATTCCCCTGAATCAGCCTTGGACAGGATGAACAGGATACCAAGCCCCTGAACCTGAGGACGTCGTCTGTAGTATCCTCCATAAACCACATCCATACCAAGAAAAAGCATGTGGCTGGGCATTTTTCATTTATAAGTTGAATCTTTTCTCAATTCATCTGATAGCTAGCTAGCTAGCTAGATTTCTCTCTCTCTCTCCCTCCGCCCCCCATCATCTATCTGTCTGTCTGTCTGTCTATCTATCTTTTTAGTGAAAATGTCCATGTTATAATTTGTTGTGTTTTTTTTTCAAATCATAGGTGGGCTAGGGAAGATAAAATAAGTTATCTGAAAATTACTGAAACTAGCCTGTAGAACCTATTCAGAAACAATATATTAATGAGGTAGCAACATGAACTAATCTTAACCCAAGTCACATAACAATGTGCCAAGTATCATTCCAGGCACTTTCAAGGTACCGTCTCATTTAGACCAGGTAGTCAGTGTTCAGAAATATTGTTGTCATGGTTGCTGTTAACATGGGTACAGGCTAGTGTACAAATCTGACAGCAGGGGATGTTCTCCACATCTGTACATGGTGGATGGTCCAGGGAAAAAGCAGCTTATTGTGTCTGGTAGACATCTGAAATCCTCACATGCATTTACAAATGTTTTTGCAAAAGTTACCATTGAGAATTAAGGAACATTTGATTATCTTTTGAGTTTGGCGTCATGAGAAAGCAATTCACTAATACTTTAGCCGCTCTGTTCTGTTCTTTTCCTGGGCCTGCCACCCAATTACTGCATGGCCTTGACATTTGATTTAACCTCACTGAATTTCATTTCCTTCCCTATTAAATGAGGTTAACAAGCTAATGTTCCTGATACAAGTGCTACGTTAAAAAAAACATGTTAGCTATTCTGTTGGCAAGTTGTCTTTCTCCTTCTCCATCTTCGCTATGTCACCTTCTACAGCGTGTTACTGCATTGTGTGTATATGTGTATATACACACACGTAATGGTCCTTGTCAAAAACTATCATTAAGCTGTCCCTGCCAGTTAAAAACAAGTTGTCCAGCCTCTCAGTATTTGCATGATTAGCCACATGCAATAATTACATCCCAAATGACAATACTTATGGCAGCAGCATATTAACCTTGTTAGGCACTCACAATAGCAGAGAGTAGAGGGAAGAAAAATAAAAAAGCAAATCAAGCTGCCTCATATTTAGTGTGAAGAGCAAGTGGAATGCAGGCAGGGGGTACACTCTGCAAATGAAGGGCAGGGAAAAAGGGACTAAACGAAGACGGGAGCATACCACCTTCTTTTAAAATCCTGGTCCAGTTTTCAGTTAAATATAATGAGTATTTACTAATAGCCACTATGGGCTCAGAATTATGGTCAGTTCATATGAAGATGTGCATGCCGCATTAACTTATTGAGTATACATGTGATATCCCTTAATCAAGTCATTTAATTTTCACAGCCATATCAAAGTTAGAAAATCTGAAAAGCAACAGGAGAGAAAATAAAGTTACCATGGCATATGAATTATATCTCAATAAAGCTGTTTTTTAAAAAGAAAAAAGATAACAATAAAAAAGATAAAAATGTATATTTAAAAAAATCAGTTACCTGCAGAAGAATAACAGTGAGACAGAGGACAGACCTCTCAACAGGAATGATAGAAACCAGAGGACAAGAGGAGAATATCATCAAGTCCCGAGAGGATTAATACTCTCAACTCAGTGTTCCGTTCAAGTGCGGGAAAAATAAAGATATTTTCCACAGAGTTTGAAAGGACTACTAACTGGCATATTTCAGGAAGACAGGAATTGAACTTGGAAGAAGTGAAGTGCAAGAAGAAATATTGAACAAAAAATGGTGAACATGTAGGTGAATATAAGCATGTAGATTGCATACGTGAAAAACAGCAACAGTAGGAAAAATGACTAATACTGGGAGTACAACAATAAAGTGGAAATAAAATTCTACACAGAAATAACATGAAGGATGGGAAGAGGAGATGGAAGTCAAAGAATTCTGAGGTCCTTATGTTGCTTAAGAGGAAGGCAAAGATACTGATTAATTTTAGACATTAAATCAAATGTACAATTTAAAATTTTAATCCACCTTTCAAACCAATAGAGAGAATAAATTAGAATAAAGAAAATTTAATCCAGTAGAAAGCAGGAAGATATATTTAGAAACATAGACAATGCAGATTAGATAGAAAGTACAAACCAGACAATAAAAATAAAATATATCAGTGATCATAAAAATGTAAAGACTAAAACTGTCATGTAAAAAGCAGATATAACATTAGATTAATATTTCCCTTGCTTTCTCTTAGCCTCTCCCTGTCTCTATTCCCTACATCTTACATACACTGTAGTTTATGTTGGGCCCATCAGCCTCCTAATGTATAGGAAAAAGGAAAAACAACAACAACTAATTACCAACAAATTGGGCTTAACTCAGGAATGCAAGAATGATTTGACATCAGGGAAATCTGCTCATGTAGTTCACCATATTAACTGATATAAGAGAAAACATTGTCATTTTCTCAGTAGGTACAAAAGAAGCTTTTGATAAAAATGCAGTATCCATTATTTATAAAAATTACTCTTTGCAGATGAGTAATAGAAGGCATATTAGTGCAGGCTAGGCTATGATACAATAACAAGTAGACCCTGTAGTCTCAGTGGTTTAACACAACAGAATTTATTTTTCCCCTGCATCACTGTCCAAAGTGAATCAGGTGGCTCTCTTCTAAGCTGTGACTAAGGCATACAGGCTCTTAAATAAGGGGATAATATATTCACACATGACCTCCATTGTTGCCATGAAAGTGGAAGAGGCAGCATGGGAGATTTCTTGCTTGGTAGGAGTGGTTAGATACAGCCATGATTGAAGGTAATATTAATCGCTTCTCGTGTTTCATTATTCAGAACTCAGTCACATTGCCCAGTCAACTCATGTCTGGTGGGCACCCTACATCCTTAATTTGATATTTGACCTGAATCACTATCACATTATTCACCTGAGAAGGTTTACTGGGTCTTTGTTACTCAAAATCTTTTAAACTCTGTCTCTGTCTGTTTGGAGGTCTGGAAGCAGTAAGTTTTTCCAACCACAAAAATGTCTGAATTTCTGTTTTCTCTCTTTTTCTTTTCCTTTTTCATTGGACACTGGTTAGTCCTTTCCCAAGCTTACCTTTTACCTCCCCACACCTCCCAAATGAAGGCTAGTCATACTGAATACTTACTTCGAACATTCTGTCTTTCAAACTGTTTCCCTAAAGCAACAAACTTATTAGGCATATGCTCTTCCTTCCAAGTTATAGCAGATGGCGGTTTTACCATCATATAGTATGGATTATAGATCTCTACTGTTCTAGGCTCTGATATTAGTTTCTCCATCACCTGGCCCCCAACTTCTAGGCCAGTGATCATTCTTACTTTTATTATTATTATTATTATTATTATTATTATTATTATTGTAACATTCCAGTTCAGGTTACCAATTACTAGATCAGTCAGATGTTGTCAGAAAAAGAGAAAAGATGCTAGGTGTTTTGAGTCCGAAGTTGTCTATTATAGGATTTAAGCATAGGAAGTCTGGGGAGGAAAGGTCAGGAAGGCTCTCTTCACAAAAATCCAGAAGTCCAGGCATCACAAGAAAGATCCCAATATGGTCTGGGCTCTGTGCACGTGACAGGAGGGATTCTCATAAGGATGTCTGTACACAAGTGGCAAAACCCTTACTTTGCAATCTGCTAATGCCTACACACATGCCTGCAACTGAGTCTAGATGGTTATGGCGCCCTTTTCTTCTACTTTCCAGTCTCATAAAAGTAGCTTTCATTAGTGGAATCTAACTGCAATCTTACTGGCAAGAGATTTAGGGAAATGTAGTTTTAGGGATTTATACTCCTTTGGTACAGGAAAGAGCTTAGAAAGGTGGAAATGGCATTGAATATCACCAACTAATGTATAGAAAAGAAGGGAACTTGCTTAACTGTGATAGTGGGCATTTAAAGGAAATATATACTATCATTCTCAATTCTGAAATCCCTTCAAAGTCAAGAACAAAATGAGGTTCCCACTAGCATCACTCTTATTCAACATTAGACTGGCGCTTCAAGGCGTTTCAGTAGAATAAGAAATAAAAATTTAAAGCTTGAAAGGAAGAAGCAAAACTCATTATTTGTAGAAAAATATGGTTGTCTACATTAAAAATACAAGAAAATCTGTACATTTAAACTACTAAGATGTTTCTTATACAAAATCAATTGTTTTCTAATGCATCAGGAACAATTAGAAAGTAGAGTTTTAAAACATTACTATTTATAACAGCAACAAAATATCTAAGATACTAAAGGATAACAATAAAAGGTGAATATGAACATTATGGGAAAAAATTATAAAACTTTTTAAAACACACAAAAGAACACTAAATAGATATACCATGTTCATTGGTGAGAATATTCCATATTGTGAAAACAACAGTTTTCCTCAAATTAATCTATGTATCCATTACAATCCCAATAGAAATCCTGACAGTGTTTTCTGGTATGTTTTGCTCTTTTTAACACGTTGCGTATGGCGGGGTTTAAATCCCTCGTGAAGATTCTCATGATCCGTACACAACGTGTTAAAAAATAGAACTTGATAAGCTGATTCATAAATTTATGTGAAAGAGCCAGTTAAACCAAGTAAGAACTTGGAATAACTTAAGTAGTTTATTAAAAAATGATAGAGGGATTCTGCGTAATGAAATCAAGACATAAAATGATGATGATAAATATTATTTGGCTTAAAGAAGGACACACAAGCCTGGACACTTGATATCTGACAGACTTTGTATTACAAATTAGAGGGGCTATAATGGACTATTTAGTGCATAATGCTTTCCATATGGAAAAATAATTAGACCCCTACCTCACACTACACACAAACATCAATTTCAGGTGCATTAAAAATCAAATGTGGTAAGTCAGAAAAACAAATAGTATATGATCTCACTTACATCTAAAATTTAAAAAAAGATAAAGAGAACAGATTGCTGTTTGCCATGGGCGGAGGGTGGAGGGTAGGGTGAAATAGGTGAAGATGGTCAAAAGGTACAAACTTCCAGTTAGTTATCAGATAAATAAGTCCTGGGGATGTAATGTACGGCATGGTGATTATGGTTAACAATACTGTATTGGATGTTTGAAAGGTTCCAAGAGGGTACATTTTAAAAGTTCTCATCACAAGAGAAATAATTTGTAATATTTGTGGTGATGAATGACAGCTAAACTTACTGTGATAATCATTTTGTAACACATACGTGTATATCAAATTAATGTGGTGTACACTAAAATCTAATACAATGTTATATGTCAGTTATATCTCATAAAGAAGATCAAATGTGAAAAACAAGGTCTCAAGACTTGTAGAAGAAAATATGGGAGACTCTTGAGTTTGGGTAGAATTTCTTAATTTTTAAAAATCATCAACTGAAAAGGAAAACATTGATAAATCTAACTCCACAAAATTTAAAACATTTATACTACAAAAGTCACTTTAAACAAAACAAAAGGATAAGCCACAAGCAGGGAAAATATATTAGCAGGATATATAACAAAGATTCTGTATCTAAAATAAAGAGCTAGTAATCTACTCCTCCGTATGTAATAGAGAAATTCTCAAATATTGGTACAATGTAAAATATAGAAAAGTGTTCACTGCAATATTTTTAATTCTTATAAATAAATGTGCATCAATTAAAATAATGGATAAGTGAATTGTGGTTTACTAAACACTGAAACACTAAGTGATGAATGGGTGGGGAGCATATACAGTGTGAATATGCTGGGCAAAGGGGTGATTCCCCTCCCTGACAGGACAGAGCAGCAGGGTGCGAGATTTCATCATGCTACTTAGAATGCCATGCAGTTAAAAACTTATGAATTGTTTATTTCTGAAAATTTCCATTTAATATTTTTGGACCATGGTTGATCATGGGTAACTGAAACTGGGGAAAACATAACCACAGATAAGGGAGGAGGGCTACTGTACTGTTGCCATTTTTTTTGGTATGTGGGGTATTTTCCTTTATGGAGCGATAAGTGACTGGTGAAGCAGTTGGCAGGCTGAGTCAGAAAAGCAGCAACCACAACTATCAAGGGATTATGAGCCATTCAGCCTTTTGATGAAGGCTTTGCGTTACTAGAGACACTGAGAGACTTTCTGAATCGTCATGAGAAGATAAATATTGCTCGGTGTTATTTTGTAAAAAGTTGTGTCAATTCCAAAGAATTAAAACAGCTCAGTTAAGTTGCATATTTACTGAACCGTTTCTCTATCTGTTTGAACTGGTGCTCATCAGAATAAGACACTGAACCCCAAAAGACCCCAGCCATGATCTCCACTATTTTGCACAGTAGAATTTCCTGAGCCTCTGCACTGAACATTGAAAAGCAAGCACGTTGTTACTACTGATAATGTTTCCCTTTTGAGCTAGAACAATCAGCATTTCCTTCTTTTGGTCAGCTATCCTCAGACTGGATTGTTTATCAAATTATTATGGTCCCTTTTTGTCACTTACAAATACAATTCACCGTTGGTGATGGAGGTTTAGTAGTAAGTGGCCTTTCTCATAATTAGAAAACATTCTTGTGACGGGATAAAGCTTGAAATTGCTCTTTTTTTTTTTTTTAAATGAACAGCTCTTTGTTTGCAAGATTAACTCAATTCCCATTGCCATAACTGGCAACAGAATTGTCAGAGCAGTTTGGTGACTAGATTGAACTTTTCCTACAGGAATCATGTAGCTGTACAGCTGCGGAAATGCAAATTCACTCCCCCGTTGTCGGTTTTCTGACAGCTTTCTCTGGAGAGCAGTTTGAAGAGTGGAGAGCCCTGTTTCTGAGACAGAGAAGTGTTTTCCCACCTGAAGTGCAATTTCACACCTTGTGTTTCTCAGCAGATAAGTGCATAAAATAACACATCAAATCAGAATAGAAAAAGATCAACATAGAAAGAAAACTGCAGGTTGTAATTTGTTTCCTATCTTACAATGCTCTTGGAGAGAACAGTAAATTACAGACATCTGAGTTTACACTTTTAAAAAGTTTCACTGGTTGTTAGGTGGGAAAGTGAGCAGTAAACACTAATCAGCTTTCAGCCTGATTGAACAGAATGTACAGAATGACACAATTTGGGAAACACCTTAAAATTTAGATTTTTCAAAAAAGAATAGAACACATATAAATTAGTGGTAAAAATTGTAGTTAAGAAAAACGTCAAGAAATTGATAAATTAAATGATTTTAATAAAAATATAATTGTCTTAGGAGGTAATATTTTTTTGTAATGACTCATTTAGGAATTTTAGCAAAACTAGTAGACTATGTCATTAATTTGGATATTTTCTTTCCTTTCTATAAATGACTAAACATATAATGCTAGTCACTATTTTACAGCATTCTAGTACAGGGGTTATAAAACAAGGGTTTTAGTTTCATTTTGCCTGTTTGAAAACTTGACACCAGAAGGAAAAAGAAAGTTGAGCCTCCTGGTTAGTCATGAACATTCATTACAAAATTTTAAATATTTTTTTTAATGTCTACCACATGTTAGACCTTGGGCCAGGCATTGGGACACAATGGTAAACAAGTCAACCTCTCTTTCTACCACGGGGGAGCTGACAGTCTTGCAGACAAGTAAACAGGCAATGATAATATTGGGTGATAAGTGCTGAGATGGGCTAACACTTGATTTTGGTGAAGCTCACAGGAGGGTTATCTGAACCAGGGCTGGTGGGGAGGGGAAAGTGGTCAGCAAAGATTCCTGGATAAAGTGATGTCCAAACCAAACTAATAAGGACAAGTCATTGAAGGTGAATGTCACTTGGGATATCAGGGCGTGTACCGCTTGTGCAGAAATGAAAGGGTTGGAGGGATCGAGGTAGTTCAGTAGCTGGATTGCCATGTTTAAAGGCATCAGTGGTGTGTCATGAGACTAGACGGTAACAGGGCCTGAGTATGTCGTCTATACCAAGAAATTTGGTTTTATCCTGAGACTAGTGGGAAATACTGAAGGTTTAGTTTTTGCTTATTAGTGAGAGTGACACGAGTAGATACGCATTTTACAAAGATCCTTCTGACTATGTATGGGATTGGGCAATCCAGTGTCTGGAGTTCAGTGAGAAAATGTGCAGTAATGAAGGTGAGAGATGCTGCTGATCTGAGCTTATGGTGCACACTGAGAGTTCAGTGGCGTTGGGGACGGAAAGAAGTGGGTGGATTTGGGAGCTGTTGAGGAGGTAGAGTCAATAAAAGTTGGTGATTGAAGCCAGTCTTATGAAAAATGTAGTCCTGATTTCTGATTTGTATCATTGATGCCGCCATTCACTGTCGCGTCTCCGCGACGAGGGTTGTGGGGAGCGAGGAGGGCAACGCAGGTTTAAGAAAGACAGTAGTCATGAATAGAGTGCAAGGGACCCCAGGCCAAGGGACCCCAGCCTCAAGAACTGAGCCCCGAATCGGGCCTACGGGTAGCTTTTATTAGTTAGGTGGAGAAGTAAAGGAGATAAATCTTGTCAATCTCAAGATCTGTGAATCCCATATATCATAATAGGAAACTGATTCAAGCCAGTCACCCTTGCCTGCAGGCAGCAGAACCCTAAGTCTCAGGATGTATGTACTTCCCCAAGGGATAAAACCTTTATGCTTATGAATAGATGGAGAGCACATCATTGAGTCACTTCCCCTGCAGGATGTGGGAAGGATTGCAGCCACAGAGACAGAGGCTCTCCTTAGCCCCGGGAAGGTGGGGAGCTGTGCCCACCTCTATGAACCCCGTGGATTCTCCTGTTGGTCCCCATGTGACTCCGCCTGGTTTAAGTAGTCCCCCCCCCGCCCCCCCCATGGGGAATCTTACTTGTCATTGGCTGGCCAGACATCTTTCTGGGGCCAAACAGGGAGACATAAGGTGCAAGCACAAAGGTGAAGCAAAGTCCCTGAAAGGATCAGTCTCACAGACTCTCCTTTCTTTAGGGGCAGGTACGAGGAGACAGACAGGTAGGCTGCTGCATGGCAACAATTCACAGAGATGGGGAACACTAGAGCAGCATGTTTTTAAGAGTTGAGTGTGAGATGTGTGTGGGATGTCCATAAGAAGAAATGTACTATTCAGCTGGATCTAGAGCTTGAGAGAGAAGGCTAGGCCAGAGACACAGATTTAGTAGTTATCATTGAAGCCAGATTTGGCAGTTGTCACTGAGTAGATGAGATGGTCCAAAGGATATGTAGAGCATAAGAAGAGAAGAGACTCTTTAACTCAGACATGGAACAGTATTTTCACTATGAAAAGAAAAATACACATAGAGCGAAATGTGTATATTTATCTCATTACATAAACACAAAATGAAGAAGCATGGCATATCCACAAACACTATCACACATATGCCTATGCACGTATCCACTCCTGTCCAGGTAGAGCTTCTAATGACCCTCAGCAAGGGGCCTGATAGTCAGCTGCATGAGACATTATGCATTCAAGGTAATAACCCGTTTCCTTAATAATTCATGTAAGTTGTGTTAGTCCTACAGCAAGTACCAGCCTTACGGATGTCAGTCAGTATGTTAAAAAGGAAAAACAATTTCAGCCCAATGTTTTTTATAAATATTACAGCAAAACAGAAAGCACTGATGTTTTCTCATTTCCACTGTTTTTTTTTTTTTCTTAGATACATACGGAAAGCTCTTTCTCCTCAATTCTGTGGGTCAAGAGATGTCACGCTGCAAGACGTCCATTCGACGTGGTCAGCCCAATCCTGTCTATAAGGAGACCTTTGTCTTCCAGGTGGCCCTCTTTCAGCTCTCTGATGTCACACTGATGATTTCCGTTTATAACAGGCGTACTATGAAGCGTAAAGAGATGATTGGTTGGATTGCTCTGGGCCAAAACAGTAGTGGGGAGGAGGAACAAGACCACTGGGAGGAAATGAAAGAATCCAAGGGCCAGCAGGTCTGCAGATGGCACACCTTGCTTGAATCCTAGGTTTGCCAACAAGCATTTATACGCTGCATCCTCCTAGGTGGCCCTAGTTGTTGACTACTAACACCAATTTAGCGTATGCTGGCAGGCTTTTTAAAGACAGACTTTCAAATAGGGATTGGATTCCACTAACCCCGAAGACATTTTATGTGTCTGTGGGGGTGGGGGAATCTTTGGGTTTCTCAAAGGTTTGATTTGGATTTAAGTATTACAATTTTTAAAAATCCTATGTGTACATTGAACTATCTGGAAAATTACCATGGTAAGCAGCGACGACGAGTTGATTTGCGTTAATAGGTTATTGAGTTTTGGTTCAGGCTGTGGAGTAAAGCTTCTGCTCTCTCTGTTTGCTTGAAGAGTAACCTGAGATTGCAAGGAAGCTGTTAAATGTTACTATTTGTAACCACTTATGTGTATGAATCAGAATTTTCTTAATATGGTGCAAAAAACTCCAAAATACAGAAATGAATCAGACGCTGAGGCTCAAAGAAAAATGTAATTGTCCCCTGTAACCCCCTATTTCACATTTTTCTCTTTATCAACCCCCCCATTTATTTACCTATCAAATAAATGTTAAAACTTGCACTTATAAAACAAATTTGTATTCATTAAATACCTCTTTTTATCTCGCTTATATATTGTGGTTTCCTATGAGGTTTGGTTAGATAAATCATTTTGAAGCTACAAAACTACTGTTGAAAGACAACTTGTCTCCTTTTGAATATGTAAGATTTCAAACTTGTAACTTTCAAGGTTTCTATGCTCTTTTTCTCACCTAATAAATTCTTACAGAATGAGAAGAAAACCAAAAAACCTACTTAAGTCATGGATTTATTGATTTTTCTGACTCTAGTGTTTTTCCTTTAGATTACTTTTTCTATATGCAATTATATATTGAGGCATATATTTTGAATGTACGCCTGCATGTAAACCATGTTTTTTTTTTAATGCAATTTTTTCCATCATTAGAGTATAGTAAATTGTAAACTATGGGTCTTTCATAATGTTGATTTGATTGCCTCTTAGAAATGAACATGTTATAATAACTGTGAATGAAGGAATATTTTCAGCTTGTATGGAATGACACTAAATTTTTCTTGAAACATTTGATGTGCCTATAATTGTCATTTTTCATGGCCTTTGCAGTAACATATATTAGTCCATACTTGCATTCAGGGCACGTGCCATTCAGAACAGTATTGTGTGGTTATGAGCATGAAATTTTACTTCTGACTGACTTTTACATACGTGTGCAGTGCATGTTTATTTATTTTTTTCTGAGCCCTTAATTTGAATTACTTTAAATTGGAAATAATAAAAAAGGGAAAGGAATGTGTGTACATGTAATCCTGTGCAATTGCTCAGTCACTTATTTTTAGCTTTTATGTTTCATTGTTGACTTTTTGCTGTCTGTGGGAAGAGTGATAGCTAGTGATGGATGTATACAGTTAAAAACATATAACTCCTCCTCAGCTCTACACTTTGACAGATTGTAGATGTAGGCTGTAACACTTGAAGAACATATTTATTCCTTACAGCCTGTAATTGTTATCCTGGCAAGACCAGACTAGGGTTATCTGTAGTAGGATAACCCTACTATGATTTCAAGTTCCCACTTTTGACAGAAGTGATTTCATATGGAATAATCAGAATTAGCAAAAAAGATTAATAGCTTAATTTCTTTTTAGGTCATGGGCGTTGCCTATGTAATGCTGTTCAGTTATTGAGAATGAGTAATAAAACGTGCTCCTTTGGGTTTTTAGCCTATCTTTCTTTGGAAGACCTCAAAGTGCTTTTCCAACATTGTATCCATTAACTGCTGAGTGGTCTTTGCAGTGTGGCTGTGTCATCGAGTAGAACTGAGTGCAATTGATTAAGTTGTGGCACAAAGAATTGGCTTCTCACATCCCTTCCTTTCTGTGTGCTTGTGTTCAAAGACAAGTAGAGCTGCCTTGTTATGTTTTCTTTGATGCAGTCACATAAAAGCAGCATTCACTTTAGAATTTACATTTGAAAAAAATCTGCGTATATTGTACAGACAGTCCTGGGTTTCTTCCCCACCCCTCATTTCCCTGCTTTATGTTTTGCTGTGTCCCTTATCTCATGGTACCATGTAATCACCTACACTTCATTTTCTGCTGCCTTGACCCACCCATTTTTAAGGTTTTTTGCTGGTGTCATGAAGATATCTTTGTGTGTTTGATCTGCTTTCCAATAGTCTGCTTATGATTCAGTTACAAGAATGTGTAGCATTTTAAGAGAAGGGATGCCTACAAAGCATTTTTTTATGTTTATGATTTTACTACGTTGGTGCTACTCACCGTGTAAGATGTACGCATATCTTGAATATACAGTAACATTCACCCTAAAACTGACTGTATAAATATAAAATGCTAATGACAAGATACATTAAAATATGAGGCTGAATATTTTTTACATTGATTTGAAATTCTGGTTTAGGAAGATCTTTTGATTTTGTGCACTTAAACTCCCTTATTTTCTTGGCAAAGTCTAGACACAATGCATTTAACATGTTTTTCACTCGAGCATCTACATTTGCTTTTCAAAAGAGTTATGAAAGATAATTAGTTGGTTCTGCAGTAAGAGAAACTGCTTTTACATATTTTATCTAGCTCATAATTAATATCTCACAGGGATTTTTGAAATTGAGGAAGCATCAGTATTTGTTGCATGAGAGGTTCTCTCCACGATTTTTCCTGAAGAAGTGCTTTTTACATAATATTTTGAGAGTAAATGATGCACTAGGTTTATGGAAATGAGCTTTATAATGTGCCTCCTTTCAGGGCATGCGTTTATACTGAATCGAGAAGTGCTGGTTTTACCCATCACGGTGGCTCTTGGGCTCCCTGCTACTCTGTGACTATTGTTGAGTTTTTGAATGGGCCATTCAGCGGCCGCTGACCACCTGCTCTTACTCTGTTTCCTTCACTGGCTCCCAGTGTGATGCGCAGTTGTTTCGGTCCCTGTTTTTGCTGATGTTGCATAACTGTGAAGGGAGGTCTTGCCTTCCTAACAGAAAAAGTACTTTTAAATGCCTTTAAATGTCTTATACTCAGCATTCCACCTGCACAAAATTTGAGGAAGATTCCTCACCATGATTTCAAAGGGAAAAGAGAGTATGGTGCTGTATCATCATTTACTACAGGCACTGTTAACTCTGTTCCTCCTTCAAAGACAATAACTGATTGACCTCAAACACTGATATTCTCTGGAGTGCTAGGTGCTACCCGTGGGCTCACACAATATTTTACCGGTTGTTGACACCTCTTGATCAGTAACTGTGCTTTATGTCAGGCTGTACTAGAGGGTCTTGTCTGAGAATCAAACTCTTTTCTTTTCAAGTAAAGTGTTATTTAAGTTGAAATTACCATCAAGTTAAGGGAAAGTCATCCGATTGCCAATGAATTGATTACGTTAATGGTTCAGTGTGGTCATTGAATTGTGAGTTTCCCCAAACCCTGGCTATCCTTTTGCAGCAGATGACTTAGTACATGAAGATCAGATAAGCGAGTAGGAAAGGATTATTTGTAGGTGACACAAAATCACATGGAGGCATATTCTGTAATGATAAAGAAACAGGACTAGAAAGCACACGTGGTATTGTCTCCTCTTACCTTTGAGGAAACCGGCTAAAGAACATTCCATTTTATTTAATCCACAACAAAAGCAAATGATAGATAATCTTGAAATGGCAAAGTATTTTTGTTGTCTTAAAAAAATCATTCATTTTTTCCAAAGAAAAAAGTGAAGCAAACTATAAAAAACAAATCATACAGCATGTGTATGGAAGAATTAAAGAATAAATAAGCATGCATCCTCCAGCATATATTCAAGAAGAGAAAACTAATAATCCAAAAGACAATTCAGGCTAACTAGTTATCGTTTTTTCACAACTTGTGGAATTCTTGCAAACACTTAAAGATGGGGGAAATGAAGCTGGTCCAACACAGCTGAGAGAAGTTGGCACAGGCTGTAGTGTTAGCCTGGGTTCAGATGGAACTCTGCTAACTGTGTGGCCTTAAGAAAATGACTTATTCAGCCTGTATCTCTGTTTCCTCAACTGGAAAATGGAAATAACACCTACCTCATAAGGCATTTTAAAAGTCTTTAATGAAATAACAGCATAGAGCCTGCCATACTATGAGCATTCAGTATTTCCCCCTCACAATCATGCTTTAAAACAGAGAAAAAAAGGTATTTAAGATTTGTTTTGTTTTTAGTGAAAATAATTGTAACATTAGAGGGAAAAACTGCATATAGCTGATAGATTAGGGAAATCTATCCTGATAGATTAGAGATAAGCCAAAATCAGTTTCCAGATACCTTAAAAAGGATAGGTTCATGGAGCTAAACGTGAATGAATTAAAAATGAACTAAAAATGTGTTCGTTGGATTTCCTTGGGTCTAGCACCATGTTCTTTAGGCTAGCACGGAATGACTTCACATCTTTTTGGTGGGCTGTAACTACACATGGAAGCGTTAAACATCATCATAAAACCAGCAGTGTTTACCAACATACAATTCTTTAATTAGTCTAATCACATGCCATAAAAAGTAGAGTCTCTTGTTACAGTTTATTGGGAAAAGGTAAAATATATTGACTGAGCTTATTGGAGAAAGTGGGTAGGAAGCCTGGGACTTACAGTGGCCCTTGGTTACATTGGGAAATCGCCAACGGCAGTCACAGAATCATCATCTTTGAAAGTCTTTTAAAATAGGAACATCTGCATGAGCTGTGCATTCTGTCTAAAGGAGAATGGGAGTGCACCCAGGAAGATAGTCTTTATAAAGCTCCTTCTAAAGCCTAATATTTTATGTGTAGTCTCCAAGCAGAATCAACAATAACAACACTCTAGGCCTGTCCACTTCCCCTTTGGACCTTTTTCTACGTTGATTTTTCTCTGTATCACACCAGGTTTTCTCTGGGGAGTTGCTTCCGGGTTTTGGTTAGGTGACTGCAGATGCCTGCAGGCTCCAGGTGAGTCCCCGCCGCTAGGGGGCATTGACTCTGTTACCCTTGGGACACAAAGCAGATCCAAGACACACAGACAAGAGTCAGTTATATTTGTGGCCACTGTGGAACTTGTGAAACAGCTGGTGACTTTACAGAACACAGAGGCTGTCATGGAGGTCTGTGGACCTCTGAGAATGAAACCACCCCTAAATGTGGTCCCGGCTCTCTGTTGCCCCCTGACGCTGCCGTACGGTGTCTCCATGGCGCTTTTTACTTCATATCAATGTTACCAGTTCCACGTGGAGGACGTGAGAAGGCTGCCTTCCGATTAGTATCACCACATTTATGCATTCTTTTTGTTTACTTCATTTCCCCTTGAAGTATCTGCTTGCTGATTTTTCTTTCATGTAGAGCATACTCATTCAAAAGACATTAAGTATGTTATATCCCGGAGCCTGGGCCTGGGGCTGGAGAATAGCAGATGAGTGAAGCTGTTTGAGTTCAACAATCGTTTTCATTTCTAAATATTCCCTTTTTACAAACTAGATCCTGATAGGAACTCCAGGCAAACAATAAGCTCTTTTCGTATCCTTTAATTTTTGGCTCAATGTACTTCTTCTCCCCTCACCTCCATGGAAAGGGAAAGGATTTAGAAAATGTGGAAGTTATTACTGTGCCTCTGGTTATGAAGCATGCTGTTTTGGTCAGTCTCTGCTTCCCTGCAAAATAAGTGGATATGTTTTGCATCTGAAGGTAGCAATGTAGCATTCCATTCTGGTAATGAAATGAATTATACCATGCAATATAAGTTGTTTAGTATTTGTTTACTTTTATAGTGGAATATTGGGTGCCCTTTGCAAGGCAGTAAGTTAGGTCCTGGAATGCTAGGTTTGTACAAACAAATGTGACACAGTTCTTGTAAGCTCTGTGTTTTAAAAGTTGAAAGGCATTTTACTTTTTGAAAGAGTGACTGGAGCCCGTAGCTGCCAGATAAAGGGGTGACAGGGTGAACAAAGAGCCTGCTTACTACTCTGTGTCTTTTTATTAAAGCTTGTCTCGGATATTACATACTAAGCACATTTGGGGCATCCCAATGACATGGGTAAAGCTAACGTTGAGAGTGTCCCGATCTTGGCAGGTGGACCAATAATGGTTTTCTAGTCTCAAATAATTTTAGACCTGTGAGAATCTAACTGTTA
Organism: Rhinolophus sinicus; assembly: GCF_036562045.2. Lineage (NCBI taxonomy): Eukaryota > Metazoa > Chordata > Mammalia > Chiroptera > Rhinolophidae > Rhinolophus > Rhinolophus sinicus. The sequence continues at coordinate 33,255,308 of NC_133753.1, read as the reverse complement.
ATGCTTTCAATTTTATAACAAGAGACAAATATAGGAGTTTTTCCAATGGATTTATTACTTGTAATTCTTAACATCATAAAAACTTATCTCAAATAGCTACTAAACATGTCTCAATCATGTAAGTTAAGTCAGAATCCTTAATGTCCTAAAAATTCTTACTGAAGACAGTTTTATATTGTTGCCTACTTCATGGCCCATAATAAAAAAGTTCACATCTCTTATTTGATGAAAACTTTGATGTTTGGGAAAAGATATCAGAAGGCTCCCAATAAAAACTCTGATTGGTGAGAAGCATGTACACTAAAAGAATGATTTTTTTTGTATGTTATTCTCTATAATGTATTCCCATTTTAGGGCCACATGTCTCTCTTAAGAGTTTCTTTGTCAAGTTCCTTATAGTTGGCACCTTGAACAAAGCTTACTAATTTTGCCACATTTCCCTATGACCCATAATAATCTTTATTAATTCACAGCTACACCAAATTATAATGCAGTCTATAATTATGCCACCATACTAATGCAGCTACAAATTAAATTTTATTGTGAAATGCAAAGCCTTTTCCAGAACTTTAAATTTTAATTTTATTGCAGATTTTAAGTTTGTGAATAAGAAATTAGTATTTGCATACTTTATTGTGACTGAGAAATTTATGTAATAATGTTTATTGGAATAAGATTTGACCTAAGATTTTCAGGAAAAAGCATGATGATCTTTGTGATCTATTTTTTCATTAGTGAACTTAATAATTAATTTTGAGCAATTTCAGGTTCACAGCAAAATTGAGTGGAAAGTATAGACAGTTTCTGTACACCCCCTACTCCCACTCTTGTACACCCTCCTCCACTGACAACATCCCATACCAGGATGGGTGCGTTTGTTCCTATCTATGAACCTACATGGACACATCATTTCAACCAAAGTCCATATTTTACACTACGTTTCAATCTTGATGATTCACTACCCTAAAAATCTTCTGTGCTCTGCCTATTCATCCCTCCCCCCTAACCCTTGGCAACCACTGATCTTTTTACTGTTTCCATAGTTTTGCCTTTTCCAGAATGTCATATAGTTGGAATCATATAGTATGTAGTTTTTTTCAGATTGGCTTCTTTTACTTAGTGATATGCATTTAAGTTTCCTACATGTCTTTTCATGGCTTGACAGCTCATTTCTTTTAAACACCGAATAATAATAATATCCTATTGTCTGGATGTATCAGTTTGTTTATTATCTGTTTTATTTGTAGTTCTGTGAGAATCTAACTGTTAATGTAGTTCTAATTGCTATGGTACATTTTGTTAATGTGCATGTTCTCAAGAAAAATAGATGAATTCATTTATTTGATTCCTCAAATAAAATGTAGCAACTTCCAATCTGGAATCAATTTCACCTAAATGATTGTTTTACACTTGAGAAGACTCATGAAAAACATCACAATTTCATCATTTTTGTTAACTTATCCAAGCCTTTTCCCCCTCCATTGGAATCTAAACAGAGAAAGCTCTGAAGACTATGAGTATGTGATATCCAAATTTAGTGACTCTGTAGTGTTTTCTGTTGTTGAGCAATGATTTAAATATACATTGATAAAAAGTGCTAATTATATTATTACTGATTCATGATAGAAAACCACCTTCTGTTAGTAGTTTATATGATTTTACCACTGCTGCCAAGAGAAAGGAAGCTTTGTGATTGTGCCGTGTCATAGTTCTACTAACTAAAAGTGATATATAAGCACCTGGATTATAATACAGCAGCTATGAATTCTGCATGACAGGATGACTCATGGTAATGGATAGGCTGAATGAGCAAGTGGATCGATGTTGCAGTGATAACACTGATGATCACACTGGATGAATGGGGAAGCCTGACTGACAATCAGTATCTGGTGAACATTTGACATTATTTTTTGTGTCCTGACTGCCCTTGACTTTGTAGTTGAAGCAATTTGTAGAACCTGGTGTTATTACAGAGATGATAGTGTTGTTGTAGAAAAAAATATTGGATTAGATTAAAATTAATGAGGCCTGTGTCCCAGTATCAAATCCTTCCCTAATGAGCTCTCAAGTGAATGTCAAGTCACAAGTTCTCCAAGCCTTCATTTTGACATCTGTCAGATGGAAATAGTAATACTTATTTTACTTATTTTCACCAGGTTGTTGTAAGAGTAAGATTCATTCATTCTTTCATTAATATAACAAACATTCTGAGTACCCACTGTGTAGCATGACAAGGTAATAGATAGAAAAACACTTTGAAGAATTAAAAGTTTTTGAAGACTGTGAGACATTAGTTTTATTTTAAGGTTAAATCAATTCTTTATGTTGATGTATCAAAGTCATTGACACTTTTAGATCTCTGCCAATCATCAAGCTATATTCACAGAATGTTAGTAATTTGCCTAAAAGTTACAATTGGAATAGTCTTTAGCCATTCTGCCTCTGAGAAGATAAAGTATTAGGTTCTAATTCTTTTGTTCAGACACCCTGACCGCAGAACAAATTGAAAATCCATCTTTTCAGGAGGCTTGCCAATCTTTGAGTTGAATACAGAACTTTCTTCTTTAGAACAATTTAACTTTGAGTACAGGGAAAGTATTAAACAGAATACCATTTTTTTCCCATAAAATGGGATTTGGATACAATATTTGGAAAGATGCTTCCTCCACCAAAAATATGTCCTTCAATCTACCTTATTATTTTTCTTTTGAAAAATCAGGCTTCTCCATCTCTTCCCTCCCAAGTGACTTTCCTCACCCACATAACCATTTTTCCCCAAATACCATTTATTATGTTTCAGAAAAAAACTAAAGATTAAAAAAAAAAACTTATTTTGAGGGTACATCCAAGATTTCATAGCAATATTTTGTGTTCACAGTACAAGATAAATCTGACTCTCGATTTTTTTGGTCTTCGTGTAGCATCCGAAACAGTTGTTCACATTCACACACTTATGTTTCACCATATGCATACTGTGTGCAACTGTGTTGTTTTAAAATATTTTACTGGTTTTCCGTTATATCTCAACTTTTGATGGGTGTCCTTGAAGAACTTGCATTAAAAATGTAAATGAGAATGTTTCACTCATTTTGAACACACGCATATGTAACTATTTTGGGAGACTTGATCCTACACGGGGCACATACTTCTCAGCAAGGAGTGTCCTCTACTCACATCTGAATGCTGGAGGTGTATTAATATTGTAAACCTGTACCTCTTCTATTCTATGTTTACTTTAATGAATTATTTATATGTACTAGACTGTTCTGAGTTTTTGGTGGTTGTGAATGGTGGTCAATAATTTTGTGGATTTCACTTAGTTTAGTATGAAATCCGCTCTTCCTTTAGATTCCTAAGTCAATAGAAAGCATTCCTGGGCAAATTCATTGTTCAAGGCTAGAATGAGTTGTAAGGTAGGCGCTGCCCTAAACTTCTCCCATTGCTTCATGGGTATTTTCAGGCCGTGGCTGTCGTCAAATTTCCTCTTCCAAAGTTTTCCAGCAGAGAATTCCTGGGTGATCCAGAGATTCAAGGAAGAATAAAGTATTTCCTCTTCCAAAGGGTTGAACTCTAATTTTAGAAACTTCTGAAAATCTTCAGAACATTCCACGTGGGTGTCCTTGTGTTTCTCACAGTATGACTTATTGACTTATGGTGTCTGCTGCTTAAGAAGCGTGAATGTATCTCTAGCTGTTACCAGAACAAACAGCTATAGAATGTAATGATCCACCCCATTTCTAAAATTACTTATGTCTGTGAATAATTAGTGTAAAGGCTTGGAAAAACTTTTAATTGTTAAACGTAAAAACTAGAGTACCTCTCAACATTTTGTAATGTTCAAGATTTCATAACAATGGTTTTAGTGTATTACTGTTGCACTAGGTCTTGTGTTTTAACTGGGCAAGTCAGTGAAATATTTAATGGTGATACTTATGTTTTAGGATCACCTTTTGAAAATATATTAGAAAAAATAAAATTGTTTACCTGTAATAAAGAGTAAGTTCGTGATTAGAAGAATTATATTGTTTTTCTTATACAAATAATGCTTAAGGCAGATGTTCAGTCTCACTGTGATGTTGGAAACATATTTTATGCAGCCTAAAAACTATTTCTGTATTAGATATTTAAATGCATGAGGATAAATTCTAATTGCTTTTTGTTTAAAACAGAAACATAGAAGAAGCATTAGCCTCAGTTTGTACAAAATGTCTGCTGCAACTGAACTCATGATAGTTCAAAACTGAGAATCATTTCCAATTTTGTAAAACTGCTGCTACTGGTTTTATCAATAAAGTTTAAGCAGATGGCTTATATGTATACGTGTGAAAATTTTTTATGTTAAAAAAAGATACGGTTTTGCCGCATCAACATGCAAATTTTATGGGCCTGAATGATATTGCTTATTTTAGTATATACAAAAACCATTAACTCCAAAACCATACCAACTGCAGACATATATATTAGAACTACAAGCAGTACATTTATGATCCACGTAATTTATTTTGCTTTCAGAGTGTATCGGCTTTATGTGGAACACGTATACAAATCAATGTATATCAATTCAGATGCTAGTTTAAAGTGTTGAATTTAAATTAAGAATATTAGGTAAGTGAGGAGGTACATTAATGTAAAGATCACCTGAAATAACTAAATTGCATCTGAAGTTTTCTGAGAAGGCAAAACGTAGGTATTCTCGTACAATGTGTAGGTAATGGCTCATCAGAGAGGTTATTGTCCAGAGTCCTCTCCTCTCTAAATATACACCCAGTTTTAGTAACTTTACAAGGCTCAGATGCAACAATCTAGAAGTAGAAGGAGCAGGGCAATTATGATCAGACACCCCCCCAGAGTAGTAAAAGCATGGCTGATGACCCCAAAACAAAAAAGGAAATAGAAAATAAAACTCTATAGATGTTTCAGAAAAAATCTGTTTTGTTTTTAACCATTTTTGCACGCAGTATTAGTTAATTAATGCTACCTATTATAATAAGCAACCCTAAATGTCAGTAAGTTAGCATAAGAATGGTTTATTTCTAACTAATCTAAGATGTTTGTCTATGCAACTTCTTTCTTAGCAGCATCTCGGGGATTGAGGGCCATCTCAGAGTCCTTAAGGAATCTGAAGGAATATTTTGCCCTGAAAATAGAGGAGGAAGAAAAGGTAGGAGAATCAAATGTATGTTTAAGGGTCCAGAGTAGTCAATCTCCACCGCTGTCTAAACTCCACTGGCCAGAACTAGTCACATGCTCCATCTATATTTAAGAAGGCTGGGAATTGTATTTTGTGTGTACAGGAAAATGAATCAGTTTGGTGAGACTATGCTAGCCAGTATCTACCACAAATACATTTTTCTTTTTCTAAAAAATTATTTCAAATGCTGTGGTAGTGGTGATTATTTAAGGAAAACTTGCTAACTGCAGGCATATTGTTGCTTAAGTTCTTCCTAACCCATGGTGGCTCTAGAACATACTCGTAAAAGGCTGATTAAGGATTCTACTAGTTCACCCTAGTCTTCTTAGAGTGTTTCAGCACTGGTGGAGGGAGGTGCTATTGACTTCATTTGACTTCACATTTCTGGACTGATAACCTGAGCAAGGTTGAACATTTTTCTACATGTGTATGGTGCACTAGTAAATACATATGTGACATATTAAAAACACCAAAGCAAATAACATAAAATTATGAGCAAAAGCAAAATATTGCAGAGGAGACAGATTTTTCAATATATTAATCTTAGAGTAAATCATCTACAGAACCTAAAACTTGACAAATGATTGTTACCTTCTGACATTCCTTCAACAAAGACTTACCCATCCTTAAAATGTTCAAATAATTGACACAGGCATCTATGACTCTGGTTCTTGAAATCTTTAGTAGTAATTAAAAAAAAACACTTAACTATCCCAAATAACATTTTATTGATGAATCAAATCACATTTTATGTCTTGTAAACTTCAGTCTCTCTTTATAGTTTCCCTAGGATTTCTCCAAGGAAATTCAGAGACCATGGCTCAAGAGGAAGATTGGCTGACAATTCAGAGTGCTGATGAATTTTAATGTGTATTCTACTACACAATAAAACATCTCATTCTTTTCAGCAAACAGATAAGGAGTAGGAGAGGATTAGCATTACATCTGTGGTTACCTTGAGAATGGATGAGATTCAGCGGTGAGAAGATTAGAATTTAGATGAAGTCTAAGGTGGCTTGTATGGCATTTTAATATTTAATTTTGAAATCCAAAATTGTTTAGTGAAAGATTTGTTATAATTACTTGCCAGGAGAATTGAAGAATTTATAAAATTAAATCTGCAGACATAAAATAGTCCAGTAAAGTTTAAACTCTTATACCTGTGTTCTATTTTCAACTTTGCCATCAAGCAACTTTAATCTTGAGATTACCTTGACATTTCCTTCATGTCTTCCAACATCTGTTATTTTTCTTGAGGTGGTCCTAGATCAAGAGGAGATTTGACAATTATTTGGTGAGTTATAGCAACAGAAAAGAATGTGTCCTGGTCTATATGGATAAAGTAGACTAGAAGTGCTCCCCATATTGGTCAAGTTCACTAGCTTCTCCCCCCATTTTTTTTTCTCCATAGAGATGTAACATGTGATGATGGAGGCTGCTTTTCACCTGAGGTAGAGGAGTGTTTTAAGGAAAGATGAAACAGTTCAGCTCAGAGGACTCACATCTTCTTTGGAGGACACAGAAGAGAATTAGGAAGATATATAAAGAACTTTCAGTTTATTTCCCAATGTCATTAAAATCCGGATAGCGACCTTTATAAGATGCTTTGAGAAGGAAAATACATTGTTGTATCAACACAGGCTGCCCTCGTAGCTTGTATAAGTTCACTAACTGATAGCTACACAACTAAGTGTAAACAAGGATGTGGGCCAGGCAGGGTGGCTCTGTCCATTCACAAGTGCTTTTGATTACCTCTGATGTACCAGGCACTGTGAGCTGGATGCTGGGGACAGAGTGTTCCATGAGGTGGAGCGAGCTTAAAACCTGGTGTGGTGAACGTTATGAAATGGGATCAGTAGATGATTGGGGAATGTAATTAGAAGGCCAATCTGTAATAGTCAGTGGGAGGCTGTAAGGGAAAAAGTCACTATGAGGAAGTGGTATTTAAGCTGAGACTTGGAGGCTGAGTAGGAGTAAGCCAGGTGAAAAGGAGGAGCGTTATGGAAGAAGAAACAGCGTACACAAAATACCCGAGACAAATGAGCACCTCCCCCATTCAAGGAAACTGAATAAAGTCCAGAGTGACTGGACCTTGAAGAGCAAAGGGGAGAGCCTTAGGACTAACACATTGTTAACTCTTAAGTTTTGTCACAAGTGTTAAGTTCCTACTCGGTGCCTGAAGGAGCAGGAACACTGAGATTTATGGGGCCACTTTGGGTAGCCCCTTCAGCCTTGCAGAATGTCTACCATTGCAGGAGTCAAGGTGACACTGCACAGAAGGTGGGTCCTGGCTCCAAAGACAGCAACTTTTCATTGTAATTGTTTCCCAGCGGTGCTCTCTTCCTTCCAGGCCCTTGCCTGAGCCTATAAGGAACCAGGGAAGTGGTGCATCTCCTTCTTCGATGAGACTCCCCCTCTGAGGGTAGCTGTGGACAAAATTTCTCTGCTAGGTCTGTCATTTTCCTGTCCTTAATTTGGCTCACTGGCTACCCAAATTTGCCCATTTTGATTTTCTCATTATACTCCCTGCATAGGAATAACAAGTCAATTGAACAACAACAACAACAACAAAAACCAATGATAAAAAATAAAAATAAAGCTTGAATAAGATGTCAGAGATGATATCATCTTTTGGGTGAATTTATACTAAAATATAAATGACTGAAACATACACACCTTCTCCAGTTTCCTTTGTGACAAATTTCTTTTGTGTATTGTTATTTTAAAGAAGTTTGCATATTCACCTAAGGCTTTAATTAGTCACTGGGTCAAAATGAAGACTTTCTAACTGTATAAAGGAAATATTTTAGACCCCCAAGGGACATTTTTTCTGAAATCTTTGGCATCGTGCTGGTAGTCAGCCATAGACACTGTTAAAAGGAATTAGACTCTGGTTTGATTTTCGTGGATTACTTAGTATTTCCCTCTTCAAAATCTATCAACTGCTCAAACCTGCAGGCACAAACAAGAACTTTCTGGGGAGGAGAGTCCCAGAAGGCAGAAGATTTATGCTCTTCATTCCACACGCCTCACCCTAGGTCACACCCACAACCTTCTATCTCTCCCCCTTGCCAGGGTCCTGCCCCAGGCAGTTTCCCAGTGTAAGTCTGGGTGTCTAAGAAGCACTGACGAAGTCCCGCTGCTTCCTCAGCCGCTGAGAGTGTTGCTCCACTCTGCGCCTCAAACCCCCCCCCCCCCCGTAACACCCAGTTAGGGCCTCCTGCTAGTGACCGTGCTACTGGAGGCTTAGCCCCCGTCACCTGCCCTGGCCCACGGGAATCGGCCGAAAGAAACCTGGTGCGGAGAGCTGAGGTGCTAATCCACTCCCAGGGGCCCTTGCCGGCTTTCCTGGACCCAGCTTAGGTGAGCACAGGACTCTCCCTGTTTGGGACTCTGTTTGCTGCCCTTCCTCATCCCTACTCTCAAACCTTGCTCCTAACAGCCCCTGCCAGTGTTACCTGACCTACAGTAAAGTTGCTCCCGAGCTGTTGGAGGGGCATCATCGCCTCCTAGCAACGCTCCTAGCAACCGGGTAACATCTGCTCCCTCTGGTCCAATGCGAGACGAGAACAGCTGCGCGCCCGCCTCACGTTCCGAACCCGGAGCTAGAGGCACTTCAGAGACTGGAGGGAAGGACCTGCAGGAGCCAGGGCTGCCCGCGAGCTGCAGTTGCCGCTGCTGCCACTGTCGCGCCACCACCGCTGTCGCTGTCAGCATCAGTCTGGAGAGTGACAGCACTGAAAAAGCAGGAGGGAGAACCGAACCCCGTGCCTTTACGAAACAAGTGCATGCGCCCATCTCCTGGCGAGTGGACCCAGCTCGCAAGGTAGGTTTGGACTCCTCCAGCCAGGTGCCTTCCTCTGAGGCTTAGAAATGACTCCTTTCATTGAAGGTGAGAGTAGGGACTGTTACAGGATCCCACCCCGCCTCCAGCCATTGAAAAGCGGCCAGCGGGTGGGCCCCTCAAAATCTTGGAATTGTTTCTTAAGGATTTCCCTGCCCGTCACTGTTAGGTTTGTCCTCGGAACTTTTCAGTCCATGTTTTTCCTTTGACTTCGCTGTCTGTGTGCGCCAGGAGAGCTGGAAGCAGCAAGCACCCATAGAAAGCCTATGATTAAGGCTAAAATGACATAGTGCAGTCTGGACTAATTGAATCAACACTTATGGAGAGCAACAATGTTTTTAGGTCCTGCTCTGGAAAGGGTCCATTTGGCTGGGAACAGTCATTCACTGTTACTCAACCTCCTGAAAAGTAACCATAGTAACTCACCTCTCTTTTGATGGGAACCTCCTCATTGGCTGCTTATCTTCCTTTGGAAAGCTCATCTCTCTAAATATAGAAGATGATGAGATCTGTAAGCATACATCTATGTAGAAAAGGTGCAGTTAAACATGGCCCTTTAAAGAAAAGTACCGTTTGGCTGTTTCAAATCTTGTGAGAAATAGTGTGTATTCCATCCAGAGTTAATCTGTTTTGAGTTAACTGCTAAATTGTTACTTAGAGAGAATATTTCCTCTAATTATACAAAACCTGGCATTTAAAAACAAATTAAGTATCTCAGACTCTGATTTTTAAAAACATCAACCTACTGATCTCCCCCCAAATAATCTCCCAGTAAATAATGGGTGAGATCAGTTATTCAGTTATTTCCAAATTTCTTAGGATAGTTAAGATTCCTCATGTTGGAAATTAAATCTGGAGATTAAATTAATTGTGTATTTGAGGCTTATTATTGAGCTCTCTGGTCCAGATCAACCCCCACCTCAAACATTTTAGTGTCCTCCTACTATGTGCTTTCTCCTGACTTGTTAACCGGTTCAGGTCAGTGCAGTCCTGACTCTTCCCATGTTATTTGTGTCTGTCTCCTTTTTCCAAAATCTCAGGTAACCATTCATGAGCCTGAGGCTGTGAGAAATGCTCACTGTGCAAAGGGGAGCTCTCGCCAGATTTTCTGAAGCTGTCCTAGAAATACAGTTTTCAGATTGATTCAGCATTACCAGGTAATCACTAGCTTAAAAGAAATTACTGTTTAAATATGTATCCAGAGAAATAAATGCTAATGTAATATTACCATAACTTATAAGATCAATATAAAGGGTTGTTTATATAGATGGTTGCTGGGCAGAAGTCAATAGAGGTTTTCTGCAGGAAGCCCATTTGTGGGCTGGCAGATTTTCCTCTCTTAGACCCATGTGAATAGGATGGGCCAAATTAGATAGCCTGGCTCGGGGAACAGATCGAGCAGAAGCCGTGTGAGCACGCTGATGCATGTCTGAATGAAGGGAAGGAAGAGAACTCTCCAAGTTGCAAAAAAAGAGTGTGGTGATATTTTAAATTTAATTTGCATTAAGGTCATGATGATAGAAACTCGTGAGAGTTAAGCATTTAAACTCAATTTTCAAGACTGAATAGAGTCTTTTAATGATTATTCAGCCCTCCAGCATTGTGTAACTTTCACATGTACTGAGCTAGCCATGTGCAGTTCCTGTAACTAACCAGCCTAGCAAATTACAATCAAATTCATGAAAATATAACATGCTGTATTTCTTCCCTTACCTTACTTACTTCCCTTTATAAAAATAAATAATTGGACAATTGTTTTCAGAAACCCATTTGAAAATTTATTCTGGTCTGGTTGTTGTACACTGTTTTTTCATTTATTTAAATATAGTTGGTATATAATATTACATTAGTTATATTAGTATAATGTTTATGAATATCATGAAACTTTAAAAGTACTGGTCCCCATAGCCATTGAAATATCTGTAGTTTAGTAATTTTAAGCATTAAAGATGACCATTTGAAACATCAAAAATGTTGGTTTCAATTAGCCGTTAGCATTGCCCATCCCTTTTTCTTCCTCCATCATAATTACTATATTTTACGGTAAGAGACAAATCCAAGGAGACCAATGAAATTTACGGTCATCTGCCATGAGATGTATATAGAGTTGTAGACATTCTATCAATCTTGGGAAAGTTGGAATAAAGCAGCCACAAGTATTGGTTCATATATATGCATTAGTAATTTACACACATCTTATTTCTTATGTAATATGCATAGAAGTTTATGATCATTCAGTGCCCTTTAATTCTGTGACTGAGTCTGCCCTTTCATGGAGATCACTGTCACAATCAAAAAAGGTCAAGTGAAAGAGGTTCTTAAATTTTTGTTTTGATTCTATCTTGAATGTATAATGTGCAGAATATATGTTGTGTACTTTTGATGACCAGATCTGTTTAAAATCATTCACCATAAAATGTTATCATCATATTTAGCTTTAAATAAGTAAAATATATCCAATGGTATCATTATAATATAAGCATTAAATCCTAGAGACATTGGTGGATCTTAAATTAGAATGTGAAAAAATAAAATCCACCAATTTGTAGTTAAGGACCTCGTCATTTTTGTCAATGGGAATGTCAGCTGTACTTGAATTTAACATGGGTTAGAAGGGGGGTGGTATACTTAGGTCTATAACACTTAGATAATGCTGAGATCAGGCAGCTTAAACTGAAACCAACTCCTAATTTCAGTTTTTCTTTATATACTCTAGTTGGAAGTTTATAGGTGTTTATGAACATTCTGTGTTCAATTTTATGTCATGTTACTTTCATGGGATTTAGGAGATGCTTTGAAACGTGGAGAAATATCAAGATGCTGAGGCATCTTGCCTCCACATCTGGGCTCTTCACTGAGGACTCATGCCAGCTGGCTTTAGCTGTCAAAACACTGACTTCCCAACAATAGCTCTAATGCCAAGGCATGACCAGTTCAGATTGCTGTATTTAACAAAGCAATATGCTTTAGGAACCCAGAAAAAGCTAAAATAAAATAATGATTTCAGAAGCAGAGGAGTAAATTGACCATAAGCCTTAAGCACTAAAACTGCGAAAGAAGTATACCTTCAGGTTTGGGAGAAGCTGATTTTGGTCAAGTTCCTACATCCCCATGCCTCATTTTTCATATCTTGTCTGTCTAAATAGTGTCAATTCATTACTTTAATGTTTCCCTTTTTTAGTCTAACACAATTATTTTTTCTGATTAAATTTATACAAACAGGCTAATAACAGAGCCATCTAGCTTACTGCAATAATTCTCAGTGGGAGTGGTAGGAGAATATTAATGAAAAGCACTAAGGGTTGGCTTGTGTGACGTTCAGTATTGTAATCTAGCTTTATTTTTAGAACATTAAAAAACTTTTCATATTATAAATTGTAGAATGTAAAGTGCAACAAAGAGTCTCTGTAAGTAGAGCTACAAGTGTCTTCTAAATATCAATGATGCTTAGAAAGGGAGAAGGGACAGATTGGAAACGGAACATGTTCTCTACAGTGATGTGTTAGAATAGGGATTATTATAAAATGCATATCAAAGGGGAGCAGGGGGTAGAAATGTGAAGAAAAACTGGGGATATTGCAAAGATAATCAGGATTCAAGAGCCCAGAATCTCAACTCTGTCCCCAAAGGCAACTTGTTTTACCACTTTATGGCTCAGGTTCTCTACATGTAATGTGAAGGATAGACCACCTATTAATGGGTGGAGTGCTTGAGCTTGAACAAAATGCAATTTAATAGTAGCACCTATGTATAGCTCCTTAGAAGACAGGTACTCTGTGAATAAAGAACATTTTACCACCAGATTAATTCCAAATGGTGACACAAATCAGGTACCATGTGAGTGAGGGCAGAGAATCACCCAACCCCAGAGCAAATTCTCATGTATTCTTGTGAGTAAAGTTGTTAATGGTTAGCTACAGCATAGATAGATAGATAGATAGATAGATAGATAGATAGATAGATAGATAGATAGATAATATTATGTTATATATAATATATAAAATTTATATACATACAGAGGGTGCCAAAAAAATGTATACACATTTTAAGAAAGGAAAAAACTGTATTAAAATTATGCTGATAGTAACCGCTTTGAGCACCTCTTGTAATTGCAGAAGTCAAACATAATTTCTATTCATCTTTATTATCAGTATGTATTGAGTATTACCATTTTAATACAGTTTTTTCCTTTCTTAAAATGTGTATATGCTTTTTTGGCATCCTCTGTGTATATGGACACACTGTGTAAGTACACAGTGTAAAGTTCGCGAACTTCTTTGTCTGATGTCGTGTGTGTGTGTGTGTGTGTGTGTGTGTGTGTGTGTTTATGTGCGTATTTTTTATTTATTTTTTACAAGCCTTCTTGGTGATGTACCCAAACCTGATGGTGGTATCAAAGTGGAAGACGATGTGGGTGACATAGATCAGGTACTTTTCAAAATACCACTGCTATCCCCCTATGTTAGGGATTCCAACCTTCCTCTTTGAGCAACAGACCTGGGTATCTAGGAAGTTACAGCATCTCCTTAGACATTGTTTGTAAGATATTGCTTGGAACCTATATCTAGCCATGTGATTGCTTTGCTAATTTTCTTTCTGATTCATTCCCACTTTCTAAAGTGAAAGGTGGAGTGAAAGGGAGCATCATCTTCGAACCAAGGAATGCACTTCTGAGGGAGGGTGAATCACAAAGTTTACCCACGAAACCTACTGCACTTGTTTTCTATCACTAGTGGAACCAGATCGTGGCAAAAGTTAGGCTTTGGTGTAACATCTAAAGTAACTTCATGATGACATGCCTGGTCATATCCCATTTACTGGTGTTCTCTTTGGTTCAAAGGCCATCACCAGTGGAACAAGCCAGGCTTGTGGAACTGGTGGCGTGTTGTTTCATATTCCATGCCTGTGCTTGAGACTATCCCAAGGGACATGCACTCTGGTCCCAGACAATGCTGCTGGGGTCTTGAGAAACCTTCTAAGTAATTGGCTATCAGTATCCCAGAAAGTTCCTAAGAAAGTCTTCCAGCAGCTGCAACTTGGTGGTAATCTTAAACTGCCAGTAGAGTCAATCTTGTACTTGGGGTAGAGGATAAATTTGAAGAAACAAATTGCACCATTGATTTGAAGCTAAAAACTGCTGCTGAGTTCTGCCCCATGGAGCATATTTCCCAGAAAGGTGCCAGGCAAAGGCTTATGAGGGAGAGGATTGATGGACTGTTGCTAACTATCAACAAAACTGAAGGTCTATAGAGGGCACAGCATTACAGCCTTGAATGTTGTACCAGTCTACCTTTTGAAGGTACTCAGGAATGTTTCAGGCAAACTTTGCTTAACACTGAAGGGAGGACAGATGTCCTAGAGGTAACAATGCTGCTGAGTAGGGCATGTGTATGATTTCAAAAATGAAATCACTGCAATAATAATACCTACCATTTATTGAGAAGAAAGTATGTGTATATTTGACAGGCACTGAGCATGTGCTTTTAAAATGTCGTCTGATTTAATTGGCATACAACTCAATGAGTTTGCTGTTTCATTGATGAGGAAACTCAGGCTCTTAGAGGTTAAATACTTTGCCAAAAGTCAGTATGTAAATAAATTGTAGAGCTGGGAATTGAATTCGTGCTGTGGGACAGAACTAGAGTGTCATGCTGACGTCCGTATTTTAAGCCACGCAACAAGATTGCAGAACCTGGCTAACAGTGACAGATGGGATAATTTTCTGAACAAAAGTGGTCATGGCCCTTCCAAAAGGATGTCTGGTAGCTTTGCCACCAGCAAAGCATTATTTAGATAGGTAGGGACACAGACTTTTTAAGGCTGATGCCAGACTAACACTATACAAAAGGAAATCAGTGAGAGAGACTGGAAGCCGGGGCCGTGATTTGTCGATAACCCGAGTCAGTTGTTGATCTGAGACTAAAACTCACCTTGTTTTCCGCATTGATCGGACTCTTCTTTTGTCTGTGGCTATGGACGCACACATCAAATAGGGTGGTCTCAACTCTGGTTTTGCAGTGTATTGATTAACGTTGTGGGGAAGAAAATGAAAACCTTACCAAAATTAAGATGCATTACACTCATCACTTCATCATCTCTCAGGCTTTTCACCGTCTTGGATAAAGAATGGATTACTAGGGCAGGAATTTTCTTTTATTGTTGTCTGTTGTCTCAAAGTGTTTGTGAATTAATATGCTGATGATCTTTCCTTAATGTACTGCCCCTGGGCCGCGTACCAAATGAAATCGCTTGTACAATAATAGGGTTTGTCTGGAGGCAGAAGCAGAACAATAAGGAAGAGCATTTGAGCAATGTTTGTAATTCCATTTTAAACATTTATTTAAAGAAATGCCTATCAATTGTATTGCCAGAAGTCTAGTGACAGGGATGGTCATTCTGTCCTATGACTCTGAATTTGTTGTTGGTTGAAGTTTTACACTTTGAAATAGACTGAGGCTAGCACAGATATTTCAGGTGCCCAGGGGTTATAGAATGAAAAACAATTTGAATATTCAAGCCAGCATTAGCCATTTCACCTTTCAGAGATAAATTTAGGCTCAGCCTAATTCAGTTTTATAATTTATACGCTGTTCTCAGAGTTCAGGACACTGAATATGAAGACAAAGTCATTTTACTTTTGCTTGTCTGTTTCATCAGCTCTATTTGAATAACAGGCTGGGTTGAGTTTGCCTTTTAAAATAGATTTATATATATTTATACATGTTTACTGGATCATAACAGACAAACTTCTTTGAATATTTGGAGTAACTGTAACTCTCCAAATGACTGTCTGGATGTTTCAGAAACAACTTACGTTTCCTTCACCTGAAATGTATGAACAGTGGCAATAAGTCCATAAATATTTACTTGGAGCCTTCATAGTAGCTGTACTATATTTTTAAATGTGAATGTTTGAAATATTCCTTTGCAGTCTTTTAATTCTCTAATTGTAATCTAGTATCTCTAGGAGGCACAGTGGTGGGAAAATCTTAGAGTCAGAGCTAGGAGGCCAGTCTGAGAGTTGCTTCTGTGGGATAGATCTGTCCTAGTGGCACTAATGAGAGCTAAAATTTATTGAGTGCTTACTATATGCTAGGCACAGTGCCAGTCATTTTCCGTGAATTATTTCAGTGGTCCTATGAGCCAGTATTATTTCTATGCCCACTTTACAAATGAGATTTATAAAGAGTTCATGTAATTTTTCTCAAGGTCACAAAACTAAGAAGCAGCAGAGCTGGAATTCAGACTCCAAAACCCACACTCTCAGCACACACCGGACAGTAAATCATTGAACCCCTCTAAACCACAGTTTCCTCATCTTTGGAGGCTGAACTAGGTGATCAATAAATAGTTTCCAGGTCTGAATTTTTGAGTTCGGTTCAGCCAAGAAAACAGATGTCAGAACTTATGTTTGCTGTATATTTTAGCTTCAAAGTGGCTAAAAGCATCCTCCAAAATTTGATGCCGAAAACATTGCAAATAGCTAAACTGCCTGCAAGGAGGTAATTGTCAAACTGATACCAGCTGTGAAAGCTTTTCAGCATTTCAACAACCCATGGGGGTGTTTTTTAAGAGCAATAAACTAAGTGGCTAAGTGTGTTGCCCGTGGAGCTGAGACACAAATCCAGTCCCCTGAGAATCTGCTCTGTATATTCAGGGTCTGATACATTCATAATCTTAGGCTGACTTCTTGAATACAGACAGACAGAATCTTTATGAACCTTGGAAACATTTAGTATAATTTTTGGCCTTGATCTCTTAAATAAAACATATCTTCCCCAGAGCATCACTTGCTTTATTTGACATTTTGTTCTCTGAGCTGCCACCTGCCTTCCCTTGTATCACTCATTCAAAGATTCAAAGGTTTTTTAATTGGTCATAAATGCTGTCAACATTGCATTACTTTGGAAAACAAAATGAGCAAACATCTAAAGAAGACACACACACACACACACACACGCACACACACACACACAGAGGCATATACATATACATGAAAATAATGTTTTGCTTATGGTAAAGTCACTTCTCATTTCCAAGTTTTTCTTTACCCTTTACTACACTGTAGTAATTCGTTGGACCTCATTAAAAAAAATCAGTGACTTATCCAGCTGTAATGCTAATAACACCCATTGATACTTCTTAATGTGAGCCCAGGAATTTATGTTGAAAAGTGACAATCATTCTTGGCTATTTAGTTAAAATGCAGTCTGGCTTTGTTTGTGATGCAAAAGCATGTAAGCCAATATAGCCAACATTGCAACAGCAACAACAACAAAAATCAATCAAGAATGCCAATTTCTTGGCATTCTGATGGTAAGGCAATCAGCTGATTGGCTAACTGTTCTGTTTTTCAACTTGCTGTTGTAGTGCTACTACCAAGCTTGCCTAATACTTTAACATGAGGCCCTAAAAATGTGATCCCCAGACCTGCAGCATCAGTATCACTTGGGAATTGGTTACAAATATAAATTCTCTGCTCCTACCCCAGGCCTCCTGAATCAGAAACTCTAGGGATGGAACCCAGCAGGTTGGTTTTAATGGTTCTGAGGCTCACTAACATTTGAGAACCCCTGTGGCATCAACTAGTTAAACAGTTTAAAGGGAAGTCAGTCACAATAATTAATTGTCGTCATGGAATAACCCAAAGCTTCACCTAATGAGGGGAGTAAATCTATTTAAAATATACTTAAGAAATACAGTTTACTGAAAAACAGCCCCTGAGAAAACTGGATTTAGTGATGCTTCCTCTGTTTCCAATACAATCATTTCGTTCCCCTTTTATTCTAACCTTTTGAAATCTTTGAAAACCCCATAGAAACTGAGTTTTGTTTCTTGAATCCAAACATTGTACATATACACATAGTAAGAATTATTATCTTTGCTTGAACAGTGAGTGATCCTTACATATCCGTCTCTTCTTAGGTCAGACACATGAATGGTTTACAGTGTTTTTTTTTTGTCCTTACAAAGCATGTTTAAATCCACAGTGGTACAGTGAAAATTTGGAATGCTTTAAGGGTGATTTTTGTAGCTTTTCCTACTGGTTTAGGAAAACCATCCAGCTACAAAAAGCTGCAGGAAGCATTCATTATACAGATGCCACTGAGTTGGAGGGAAAACTAGAAAAAGCAGGTTCGTGAAGAGCACATTTTTAATATATATGATTTTAAGATGTTAGAGGAAAACCATCAGGTTTCTTAAGCCTAAATTTATTTAACCAACACATTAATAAACTACTCATTTTGTGAATCAAATGCTTTTAACACCTGGAAATGTTTGAGTGTGTGGATTAAACGTAAAATAGATGATGTTTAAACATGGCCTTTTTTCTGGTCTGGCCCTCTGAGGTTGAATGAGTCCTGAACAGGACTCAATTTGTATTCTAAATTCAATGTTTTCACTAGGAAGCTCCTTGTCTTTGGCTTTTAAGGTTGAATTTGCCTCTTTTCTGTGATATGATCACCATCTAGCGTGCACTCTAGGAACTCCCTTTAAACCAAAGCATTTCTTTTCTGAAAATCTGCTTTCACAACACTGTCCTTCCTTAAACAAGTCAGAATCCTCAATAGCAACAGTATTTTAAAAAAGAGAACAAAGATGTTCATTTTCATCTATGAGGTCAAGTTCAAGTTTGCTAGTCAGGATATTATTTAAACCCTTTCACTTACTGGTAGTTAACCCCCCATTAAGCCATGCGTTACGAGAATGGTTATACCATGACCATATCATAGGGTTTGTCTATAAAAACACACAGTTATTTCCTTAAAGTGGAATTGGGTCACCAACCATTTTGCACCAGCTTGATTAACCCAGCAACATTAAGTTCCCTCTGTAAATTAGGCAGCTTAAAAGAATGATGAAAAATAACATGTCTTTTCCTTACATCTTGTGATTCAACATGAAATTTGGGTATGTTTTGACATTAAATGGCATGAAATTGAGTAGAGAATTGGTATTTTATTTCTTAGGGGATGCAAAAGGAAATAAATATAATTTTGTAACATCTATTTTGGATCTGAATGGCATTTGCCTGCAAACAAGCTTTTCAGTCCGGGACAATTGTCACTGACTACTTCACCAGGGTGCTTAGTAAATGAAGAGAGAATATTAATTTCTGGAGTCACAAGTTTCTTTTTACAAGCAGAACTTATAAAATACTCTTTGCTATACAATCTGACTTTTCTCCAATATTTTATTTTGTTTAGCTTATCCGACAAAAGTATTAACATATACATTAACAACGTCGAAAGTAGCCTACTTTAAGAGAAAATATGCAGAAGAAGAAGATTTACATCAAGATTACCATGGGTATTTTCCAAAAGTAAGGGTTTATTGTTATTATTCTTTCGTTTTTATAAGTCTTGTCAATAGCAAATGGCTCTGGTTTTCATTTTTCCAAAAATTAGATTTAATGATGTGTTTGCTTTCCAGCACCTGATATTACCTGAGGACAGGACTTGCATTCTCAAACTGTCCCTGGAGAAACTCAGGTTTCTTGAAGACCCAGAAACCTACTTGAGAAGGTCTGTGTTAATTAACAATTTGCTGAGGAAGATCCATCTAGAGACGGAGAGAGAGAGCTATGAATACTTTAAAGAAGCTCCGTGTTATAAGACTACTTATTCTGATACAAGAAAACGGCTGAAGTTTATGGTACAGGAATGCTGTTCTCAGTCTCTCTATTACAAAGAGCTGCATTCGTATCATATTGTGCCTTATGCTTCGGAGAATGCCATTTATGGAATGGGCTACACTAGCAGCCACATGGAGCAAAATTCTCAGTTGCTTATTTATAAAATGAATTAAAGTAACTGTTAAGTCCATTGATACTTTGTTTCTAAATGCCTGAACTGTTTATAGTGAAGATGTTAACATAAGGCACTATTTACCAGTGCACTTGAGATCAAAGATGAGATGCATGCTGAACTGATTGGAGAGAATCCTGGTTATTACTCAGCAGTCCTTTGCATTATCAAGTCAAATTGGAAATGTGTCCACATATTATAAAGTGGCGAGTAAGTGCTTTAGAAGCAAAGAAAAAAAATTTTTTTTAAGATAAGTTATGTGGAAGAGACCTACATCAATATCTTACACAGATTTAAACATTTCAAGCTCCCTATTTCCAAATTCTGCCACTTATAGTGGAAAGTAACAAAAAGTAACAGATTAAACCCATAAAATCTTGTCCCTGAGGATTGAGGGTGGAACAAATTTACGGTAATTTTCTGTAAATGATGAGGAGAGGAATAGGTTCTTTCTGAAAAGCTTTGGCTTGTCAAGCATTGTGCCAAATCATTGTTTGACACCATTCTCCTTTGACCATTGGTGGAAATTCAAGATGGGGCAAACATACTGCAACTTAGCTGTTGAATGTAACAACCAGACTACTCCCAACCTGATCCATCTTAGTTTTTTTTTTTTTTTTTCTCGCTTGATAGATTTTTCTCTTTAAAAGTGAAATTTAATGACATAGCCTGTGGATGGGCTTATCTCTAAGTTCTAAGATGGTTAAAATTTGTGGTGGGTCTTTAGTTAAGAGTTTAAATTTTATTTATGATGTCATTTTTTATAGGCTGTGAAGCTCAGGAAAAGGGTAGGCAGGTAAAATTTGTTTTTTAATAGGGTTGATAATTTTTAAAAATCTTATCTGCAAAAATTGGCAAGAACGGCAGAAACTCTACGTGATGTTATTTCTTCATCTTAGAGTGCATTTAAAGCTGCCTGGATGAAACTTTGCAC
Organism: Rhinolophus sinicus; assembly: GCF_036562045.2. NCBI lineage: Eukaryota > Metazoa > Chordata > Mammalia > Chiroptera > Rhinolophidae > Rhinolophus > Rhinolophus sinicus. The sequence continues at coordinate 33,234,531 of NC_133753.1, read as the reverse complement.
TGAATTTTGTATAATAGTCGACCATTCACTATTTGACAAAATGTTTCTGAATGACTTTGGTGGTGACCTTTAGATAAGTCCCTATATTTTGCAACTTGAAAGATAATTATTTAATAAGTTGGACAGATTCCTGAAATTGTTTGAAGTGGTTCATAATGTTCTTTGAGGTTTGAGTGAGATGTTTGATTTCAATGTCTGGAGTTATGTCCCATGGAACATATCTTTTAAAGAATTGTCACTAACTGATAAAACAGATTGGGAAAACTAGGTGCCAAAGGTATATTCAAGAAAATACCAAAGACCCAAAGATTAGTATTAGAGAGACTATGATAATCAACATAGGAATCTAAAACAAGGATTTCACAGGACATAGGAGAACATTGTTAAAAGATTTTGGAATGATTTTATTACTCATGTGCTTTCAGAGCACTTTATACATGAGAATGATGATCAAGAACACTGCTTTAAACAAAGACATTACAAGCCTTTAGTGATCATATGTTTTGGCAAATTTAAATATGGTGATTTGTCAACACTGTATCTTTCCTAGTTGGAAGCTATCTTGTAACCAAGAAGGCCTTTTTCTCTTCAAGTGAATTTTGTTTTTAGTTTTGATTCACTACTTGCTCCCTCTAAGGAATCACAGGGGTGATTAACATGGATGCTTTGGATATAAAGCATATTGGTATTCTAATTAGCATGCATTGTTGAACACCACATAGATAATAATTGATAATCAGGTTTATATTTAATTGCTCAATCAAAATTAGGAAAAAATGCTTTAGAACAAACTAAAAAATTACAATTGAGGCTAATTTTTAAAGGCAGTTTAGTATGAATGGTGAGATAGATAGCTTTGAAATACAAATCTAAATATTTAAAAATTAAGGGCAAAAATTTGGCACCAAAGTTGAAAACTTTATTTTACTGCTTATAAAATATCTTATTTCTCAGAACGCTTCTTTTAAAATTTCTAAAACGCTGGTGTTATTAATTGAATAGATTCTAAACATGTTAGGATAATTATACTATTATGTAACTAAAAATTAGAATTAGCTCTCTAATAGTTCAAAATTTTTTTACTGAAAAGAACATTTGGCTTGATTTAGGACAGTGTCTATAAGGAAAACACACAAGCATTAATAGAAGTGAGTTAAAAAATGTCACGTATTAAAATTGTTTGAGGAGAGAAATGCAAATACTTTGGAATAGAAAAGAGAGGGAGTGGAAAATATAACCAAGAAAGTGTGAAATTGTAATATTTGTTGTATATCGGAAATCTTAAACAAAGCAAGAACTCTTAGGCAATGAACCAGTAAGAGACGTAAAGTCTGTTTTGTTTGGTGACTTTTTGTTAACCCAACTCTCTGATCTATACATTCATATGTAGAGAAGAAACTGTCTTAGAAACCACCACTATTTGTGAATATGCTTTAAAAAAATGTGTTGATTTCAAAACACATTATTTAAAAAATATCTTTCAGAACATCTAATTTCTCTTTCAATAAACAATTCATAGATAAAGAGTCGACAAATGTTATCTTGACTTTTAGAAAAACAATAATTTGTATTTAAACTGTGTAACTTGTCTGAGTTAACCCGTAAATTTTCTGTCATTTTATCACGGCAAACTGATGTATAGGGAGACCTTATATAGGCCTGCACTGCTGACCCCCCCATACATGCTCTATTATGAGAGAGGCAAAATATGGGAGACCAGTTACCACTTTTTTGACCTGGACATCCTTTCTGTGGTGACAAGAGCCACCCTTAGAGTAAGAAAGATCGGATGGGAAATCTGAGTGCCTTTAGTAATGTTGATCACCTTGTGGGTGCCAAAACAGCCTGAAGGCCTAGTAAGGAAGAAGAAAATTTTAAAAAGAGAGTAGAGGAAAAATGAAGAGATGAGGAAGAGAAAAAAGAGGGTAGAGAAATAAGAAACAGGGTTAGTAAATGAACAAGACAGTTGTTTCGTGTGTGTGTGTGTGTGTGTGTGTGTGTGTGTGTGTGTCGGGGAGGAGTTGCTTGCTTGCTATACTCAATTTTGCTTTCTTATACCTGCTGTACTTCTAGAACCTGATGTCCTCAATGTATTGATCGTTTCTTTCATTTATCAATGATGTATTAGATTAGATTCTATTCAGTATATGTATTATTGGATATTTGGTGTTATTATGAAATATCCCTAAAATTGAGCTCCTGAGTAGATGAAAAAAGGAAAATTAGAAATTAATTACGTTGAGGGGGAGAGTAATTGGCAAGCCCGTGTATACATGGATGAGCTCAAACACATGATAAGATTTCAAGGTACATCCCTAGATTGAATAAATTCAGTACTAGAGGACTTGCAAACAGTGCAATTTCCCATGATTAGTTGAGCAACTACTATGAACCAGGCACTGTGCCTGAGCTGGGGATACAGAGTGAGTAATGCACAGTCTCTTTGCTTAAGCAGTTCACTGATGAGGGAGGGACTCAGAGATGTTTGGCTTTGGTTTAAAAGGTAAGAACTCTTTATTGGGAGTTGCACCTGCATTTCTCTTTTCCAAACTATGGGATGGTTGTCAAACATATGTCTCCAAGATGCACAGGTGGCTAAGAAGATGCACAGGGAGAAGGGAGGGTCTACTGACCCAGATCTCAGAGCAGAAGGAGTGTACATTCTGCTTTGCAGCGTATTTTATACTTGGAAGGATAATAGAAAACCACTGTTGAAGAGGAGAAGCGTGGCTGACCTTAGCTCATCCCTGGGAAACAAGAGGTCATAGGGGAGCTGAAGAGACAAATGCAAATACAGACCAATTCCTCCTGCCCTGACCTCCGTAGCTTTCATGTTCTGTTACAGGGGAAATCAGGTTAATATTAACGTCATGGAGAATTTTGACAGAGAATCAGGACTGGGAAATCATAGCCTGAGAACTGTATATAGTATGTTCAAGGTTAGAAGGGCAGCGGTTTTTAATTTGCCTTGTGCTGGTGATTGCTTTAAAGAACCTTGGGATATCTTAACAGCAGCTACTGGAGCCAACCTCCTTCTCTACCACTGGCTTCCTCTCTGAATCAATCACAGACAAACATCCAGTCTTTGCAGTCCACTGGACGTGGAGGTTGTGGTTCTAATTCTTCATACCTTCCCTTTCCCCCCAGCTTTGATACTGATTTACTCAAATATCTGTGGAAGAAAGCAACAATTTGCAGTACTGATTGAACTTCTTTGGGAAAGGGTTTCCAGAGTGTATCAAACTACAATTTGTCAGTTTCTCGATACAACGCTTTTTAAAACTGTTGTGCTTGGTCATTAAATAATTGCCTATCAAGGTCATCTTCATGTTTCTAGAATTCAATGTGTTATCCATTGTATATGTTTTGCTAAAGAAAATACTTTAGCTTGGAAACAATAGAAGATTGTGTATAATTAATTCAAGCAATTTATGAATATTTATGTAATATATGGCATTTTAACTTACATTTTTCCCATTCTCAAACTTCATTACCATGCATCAGCATGTGACACGTTTCAGGTTCTTTGTTTCTTTATAAGTGGATCGTGTCTAAAAGTTGTTGTTTCATTCATGGTTGAACATTTTGGATAAAATTTCCCCATTAAAGTAGTTCTATCTGTTCCCAAGGATTATTTATAGTTGGGTGGGTAAAAAAACATTCCTCTACATTAGCGCTTCTCAAATCTTCTTGTGCATGTAAGTCACTGGAGATTTTGTTGAAATACAGATTCTTTTTAGTAGGTCTGGGATGGGGCCCGAGAGCCTGCGTTTCTCAAGTCTTCTTGGTAATGTAGAGGTTGCCAGTCGACTGACCGTATTTAGAGTAGTCAGGCTCTACATCAGTTTGAGAATCAAAATATACACTCAAGCCTATAGGCTTGTCTATATTTTGAAATTTTTTTCTTTGAAGAAATGCAGGGTGAAAAGTAAATATTGTAAACTGGTTTTCCAAATTGGCCACAAATATTATAATATTTTGTATAGCAAAGTACATAGAAAATGATTTCTCTTATAAATTTTGTCTGCATCAAATGCAAAAAAGGAACATGGATGTTGTGTACCATTATCATCAGTTAGGAAATGACACATGGTAAATTTCTCTTCTTGATTTTTGTTCCTTGATTATACCCAGACAAGGCAGAACCACTTTGTAACATTAGGGCAAACACAAAATTTTGTTCATAATTAACAAGAAGTTGGCAATTTCTTTCTTGGCCAAATCTGAGAAAATCTCATAAAAACATTCTATATTAAATTCAGACGTAGGGGTGGATGCATGGACTGAAGAATTTGGTAAACCTGAGCTGAACAATGGCACCTGGATCTTTAACTTCTTGTTCTGAACTTTTTCTTGAGCTTTATTCTTTGAGAGACCCACCCCTTGCTGTGGACATCCTGTTTCCCTTGAGTTGTCACCGTCCGAGTAAAGGGTGGAGGATCGGTGTAAATGAGAACATTGCAGAAATTGTCTTATTTGAGCATGCCAAGTGATTTTTGTCAGGCTCTCCTTTGGTCATAAATTGTTGGTATAGCTATTGTGAAGTATAGTATCATAAATTTGTCATAAACCATTAACAAAGGGAGAAAAGCAGCAATTTAGTTCTGTGCAAACACACTCGGATATCAAGTAGATGGTGTTCTACAACATTTATTTGGGAAAATGTGTATCTGTTACATAATCTAAAATATGTCTTTCTAACATGTAAAAATATTTGGTTCCTGATTTAGAGTTTTTATCAGATTGTTTTTTAAACTGAGAGGAAGAAGAAAGGTAACTGTATTTTAAAACATATTTGACACGTTACTAATAAAATTTTATTTCTGGTGAAATATGGGTGCTTTTATTAAGTAGGGGAGGGAAGATCATGAACGTTCTGCAGTGGCTTTATGTCCCTCGATTCCAGAGGTCTCAGTTAAAGGCATTTCTCTCAGCAGATTATTTTCAACACAAAGTTTGTTTCACAAAGTTTTCAACACAAAGTACCTGGAAGATAGTCCCAATCTTCTGGAAAATTTTCTTCGCTAAAATTGACCCCGAAATGGTTTTTAGGTAGCAGAATCATGAAAACACATGACAGAACTCACTCTGTGTAGGCGTTATTCAATATCCCAAGTATAAATCTCAGAGTCAAAGATAATTTCTCTACCCATAGAACAGCAGTTGATGTGCCCCTTGGTTCTCCATGGATTTGTTATGTGAAGAGAAAGGTGGAACATTCCTGGAAGATAATTCCTTCTCTATGTAGTAGGAGTTGGTGTTTTTTTTCCTCTTTTTTTTGTCGTTGTTGTTGGTATTTTATTTTTTAAATCAATTTTGCAAACCAGTGATTGTGAAATCCCCTACAATCCATTGACTTATATGAGACATCACTGCCCAAGTGTAAGGTATTTCCAAGCAAACAACATTTTTCTCTGTATATCCAGACAAAGGCTTGATTAAGTGTAGTTATTTGAGCAATCCAGGAGCAACTAACCCCTGTACATTACAGAAACTTTCACGTATGTGTTAGTAGAAACTTAAAATTACATGGATGAACACATCTAAGATAAAAAAAGAGCCATTTGGTCTCTTCCCAGTAGTCAAAAAAACAACCTTGTATATTATGTAAGTGCCTTGGACAGTATTGTATGTGGTGGTAATAAAATGTGTTGTCCAGGTAATTCTTAGTTATTTTTTTCTTTTCTTCTTTTTTTCTTTTTTGCAAATAAATGCATTTCTTCCATTTGTACTCTATTCTTGAGTTCAAGAGTAGGTGGTTATGCTATTCTTTCCTATTTGAAGGTTTATGGAACACACACACACACACACACACACACCAGAGAAGCCACAGGTTGCAGGTGGATGGGCTATTTATTTATTTAGAAGTAGAAGAAAGGATGAGTGCCTCAGGGCACTTCTTGTAGTGAGCCTAAAATCTACATAAGAATTTCAAGTCATATTGAGAAGCATAAATAATTAGAATTGTTGAGTTGATGGTAATAAAGATAGCCAAGTTTTAAGCTCTGAACAAAGACCCTGCACAAAAAAGGAGGGTCTTTTCCTGTTCTCGATCCTGTTCCTTGTATGCTACTTCCCCACCTCACGCTACCCCACCCCTGGCCCACGTCCTCTATTTGTGACCTGATTGCTATCACTGAAGTTAGTTAATAATCATGGCAAGCTCGACTAGCACACATCTTTATAAAAACTTGATTAAATCACCATAGTGATTCCTTCATGTTGTGACAGTTATCTTAAAAATTCTTTGATGTGAGTCCACTGAATTAAATACATTCCACAATGTGAGAGCCACTCCCAAACAGCCACTTATCTGTAATATATTTTTTACTGTTGCCCCATGAATTTTTAAGTTAGAAATGTTTGTTAACAGTGCTAGGTAAAATGGAAGTTTTATCTGTATGTCTCATATTCCCTTTTCATCGGTTTGTGATACAAAATAGGTCATAATTATTTAATTATCAAATTAAAACTACTTCCTCCTCACTTGACCTCATTGGCAGGAAGTCCAGTCTTCCTTCTGGGAAAGCCTTTCCAAGGTGCTCCAGGGCCATTTCCATGGCTCACTAGCCAGCTGCAGCCTGTCAGGAGAGAGGGGGACCCCTTAAGGGTCTCATCTTGCCACCAGAGGCTGTAGTGGCTCAAGTGTCAATGTGTTGTCACCGTGGAAACCAGGGCCATTCAGGACTAAGCCTTACTACTTGTGGTCACTGTGAACAGGGAAACTGTCTCCTTACAATGGAACCTTAGCCTGATTGTCATATTTCCATACAATACACATAGGCTAAACATCTCATGTCAAACTCTACAGTGAAATTTTTGCCATTGATATTAAATAATTAAGAGACCTAAACAAACCAGTAATTGTTGTCTCTGTTTTGCTTTCAAAATGAACCACCTAGAAAAACTTTTCACTCTGCTGTAGTTGATAGGCCATTAGAAACTGGAAAAAAACGTAAAACACTAAGTAGTTCACTGTCTCTGGTTTTCATTATGTCCACTTTCTTGGAATCCTACATAATTGAATAGAATTGCATTGGTACAGTTGGCATCAATGGAGAGAGCTGTCTGCCTGGGGATAAGAAGCAGTCATGTGGTGGGGAAGTAGAATCATGGAAGCAACCTGGACATCATGTACAAATACACCAGGGACTTAAATATCTATTATATATTTGGAAGGAAAGGGCTCTGGCAATGTCTTCCAAAATGTAGACAGTATTCTTATTTTTTTCCTTCTCTGAATTTGCTCTAAGGGAGCGAGTGTCTTTCAGACAGATGGCTGAAATGATTGCTACTCTCACTGCACAGTTTAGTTTCATTGAATTGGTTGCATCTGAAGAAGTTTTTATATCTCTTTACATACTACTGGCCCACTGCTTTACAAACTTGCGTACTATTACTCTGGAACAAAGACCCAATACATAATGGCCCTGGATAGAGTTTGACATCACCCAGGAAATCTTGGGTGATGTCCTTAGTCAAAATCAAGATTATGGTATTGAAAAAAATGCTCCCAGATATGGAGAGGAGATATATATTTTTTATCTGAATTATAATATGATAACACTTCAGTAATGGTGCCAGTCCCATCTCTCACATCCAGTAGTTTCCAAAACAACTCTTCCTGTAAAACACATCCCCAAAAGAAAGTGGTAGGCTAGGTGTTGACTGTTAATCTTGGCTTCTACTTCAAGTTTACAGTAAAAATTTATCATATTAAATATTTTGCCTTTCTGCTCATTTCTTGTTTCCTGAATAATGAAAGGCTATTTAAAATAATTGGTTTCCCACACTTTTGTTTACCACCACCAAAGGCTCCCAGAGATTTGCTTCTCTTAGCTAGACAGTGAGATTCTTCACCTTTGACCCTAGTATCTAGAATATACCCAGCAATTGTAGATGCTCCATTCATTTTTGATCAACATCATCTCTTTCCAATATCAGAGTCTTCCAACTGAATATATTCTCTTTTTCATTTGAGATCTCCCCCCTTTTAAACATTGTCTGCCTTGTATTGAATTATTTAACTATCTCTCTCTCTTCTCCCCTAGACTGCCTATATGATCCCAGAACAGAGAACACAAATTTATCTTTCTTGAGGTGCTTAATTTACCTTCATTCAGCAAGTGTCATGTTGAATGAGTAAAAATTAAAATAGTTACAATTTCTTTAGCATTTTCTATATTCCAGGCACTGAACTAAATGCTTTGTAAATATTTAATCTCACCAACCATATGAGTTACATTTTATTATTTCCCAATTTATAGATGAGGCAACTGAGGCCCAGGGAATTTAAGAAACTTCTCCAGTGCCATCTAGCTGGTAAGTGGCAGAGCCAAAATTGGACTGTCTGTGGTCAGAGATTTCAACGTGAGAGACAATGGTTCTTAAGAAAATTGTTTTTGGAGTCAGGCCCAATTCCAAGCCTTAGTTCTACTACCTACAGTTGCAGGACTTTGGGGAAGTTCTGCTCTAAGCTTCTTTAAACTTTGGTTTTCTTTTACCTAAATTAGGAGAAATAATTTTACTTAACTCTGAGGTTTATTATGTGACTCACACGAGGTAATGTATGCATAACATTTATTATCATGTCCAATTTAAAGTCTACGCTCAAAAATTCTCAGCCATGTAAAACAAATAACAATGCAAAATAAAAATGCTAATTCATTAACCCAATTAAATAAATTTTTGTTACTAATTCAGAAATAATGACAAACCTTTAGTTTTCCAGGTATCCTGGGTTCCCTACTTCTTCCAAAATGGTCCAGCATAAAATAGTTCCCAACGAATAATTCTGATGCTACTCATGAGTGTTCTCAAAGGTAAGTTATGTCTTCTCCATGAAAGATGCTTTGTTCTGTGACAAATGTGTATGTATTAATTATCTGTGTGTATGTGTGTGTGGGTGGGGGGGCTTCAGAATAAGAGGAGGCCTTCTTTCCTGCCGAGGACATGCTGAAGAAACCCATGCACACCATAAATGAATTGACAGCAACTGGTGCTGGGGGACAAAAAATAAAGCATAACTATCACATTCCTCATTGTGTATTTTCCAGGCCATGTTCCTGGGAGGTGAGTGATGCCCATAACCACACAGCCACAACTACATCCTCCTGAAGCACAAAGCTGCCGCCTAACAAAGGACTCCAACCAGAGTGAGGATCTGACTCAATACTTGTGGCCAGAAGCCTGAGTAAGGGCACTTCCCCAGCTTGGCAGTGTTTTCAAACACACTCAGGAGCCAGATGGCTATTGGTCTGATTCATAGGAATGTGGTATGGTCACCACTGATGTGTCCAATTTTTAATTCCCACTCTGGTTGTTCATCTTGAGGGGAGATAAACACAGCTAGGCAGTTTGGCAGTCAATCAGTACTTCAAAGCTGGGTATTCAAAAGTACATTATTGAGAGGTTACAGTTTGGACTAGTTGTAGAAGAGTTTCTTTTATAGCCTTTAGAATCATGTAGCATGTGATAGTCAGATAGAATGTTGGAGGCCATCTTGTGTGGCTTTCTCATTTTATAGGGAGAACAGAACTCAAGAAGTGATTCAGGACTGAAATTGGATTTGAACACAGAAATTTTAACTCTTTACCAGGTCTGAACATTTTTCACAATCATAATATTCCACTATGCAGTTATCTCAGGAGCCTTGTAACATCATCATTAACAAATGCTAGATAATTTAAGGATTATGTTTCAATATTAATAATGCTTTATTAATAATGCTGTTTCTCTTTGTTGTAACCAATGATTTCTGTCGATTTCCTTCTCTATATTGTGAGGTCCCCAAGAGAAAGACTGTCATTTGTTTTTCTTTTTATCCTCAGGAACTAAATAAATGTTTCTTGACTGAGTAAATGAATAGACATGAACCTGTCTGTGAAATTCCATTTACAGAGCACGTCACACATAGTGAAACTCAGGTAGGCCCATGCTTAATTACTAGGATGATAGTAGGTGCTTGGAACAAAACACACAATTCCTATTTACTAGATGTTTACAATCAAAGAGGATCCATATTGCAAATGGAAAGCTAACATATAAATGAAACTACCAAGTAGAAGACCTACTAAATAAGTGTGGATGATAAAATAGAGCATAATGACAAATGCTTGTGCCGCTAGAGAAGGTGCTTTGAGGACAAAGTAAACAGATCTAATTCCTAATCTCTGTAAGCATGAAGAGCAGGTGGTGAGAATGTGGTCAAACTTAGAGCAAATCTTCAAACAGGTGAACAAAAGAATCCTTATGCCAAAATGAAATGAATAAAGGAGGTGGGGGTAGTATACACTAATTTTTGAGTACATTGTAAAAGATCATATTAATAGATGGAAGGATTAGAATTAAGACTGCCCTTTTATCCAGAGCCAGGAAAAGTTTCAAAGAAAAGATGTGGTTTTAGGTACAATCCATTAAAATGGAAGTAGCAAAACGATGTGTGGCTCAATCTTACGCTGAAAGTCAGTTGTAAGTAAATACACAATTCGAGATTCTTAATTCCAAACCCAGGGCTCAGTTCACTGCCCTTAAAGGTGGACTCTACTATTGTACATTTGACTACGGAGGCTATAATTTAATATATTTAAAAAACCAATGTGTTGGTAAATATTCTTTTTGCCTCATGTGACAGAAAGGGGAAAAAAGGCAAAAGGGAAAAACATCAGCCAGGGCTAATTCTGCGTATTTAAAGGGACACTGTTGGATTCAGAAAACTCCTGTCTTTCCAATGCTTGGCTGGTTCTAGCAACTGAAGATTATTGTTTCTACTTGTGCTTTTTCAGAAATTTTGCTTTGAAAGTCAGTGTTGGACAATTCCTTCATTGTTCTTGGCTGTATTTATCCTTCTTCTGAAGCACTAGATGCCTCAGCTTCACTGTGTGCAGCAAGAATTTTTGGAAATGAAAAATACATCTGGTAATATTTCAGAAATATTATTATATTATACTAATTTGTGACAGACTTTGGTTTCTGCTGACATATGCAAGCCCAAATGGAACAGGAAGGTTCTACTAGCAATAATTAGTATTATACATAAAATATGACTAATTTTGATTACTTCAACATATTAGTAGTATTTAAAATACTAAATATCTCTTCATCCTCATCCACCTGATACCAGCTGAGTTTGAATTTATCTGTATTTTCCTTTTGGACATATCAAGTAATTGTCAATGTTAAGATTTTTTAGATAGTGGGTAATCTAAACAATTCCTTAACAGATTTATACAAGCCTATATGAATAATAAAACTGAATTTTGAGGAAACAATGTCAGGTAGAAACTTCTGGGTTGAAGTGTACATGTCAAGAATTCCTTGACTAAGTTCCTACTTTCCACTACAATGTCCATTCTAAAGTCATGCTCACACTCCCTCTCCCTAGTCTTCCCCCACCTCCCATTACACACACAAAGACAAAGAACTGACAATACCTTTAAAAGTAAGCTGCGGCATATATTTTTCCAGCTTCTGGGGATATTTCCTATTTTCTAAGACAAATGGAGTGAAATGATTGCTGTCATCTATTTTGCCACCTGAAACTTAACCAAACCATCATCAATCCCTTTCTCAATGTCTGCCTTCTGATTGAGGTTCTTGTTCTCCTATCTGAGTACTATTCCTCTCCCCTCCTATTTCTGCCTTCCTCATTAGTACCTGTTTTACACATTAATTTGAAAGTTGAAACCTCTAGAAAACAACAGGACAAGAAACGAGCATTTGGGTAGGGCAGTGGCAAAGGTTTGCTTTGTATTATTGGAGATGTAGTCCTAATATATAAAAAGACCACGGTGGGGGCAAAATCAAGAATAGCCCTACTACTTCAATAGCTCACAATATCAGAGGCTCAAATAGCAGAAACAGGGATTTCACTGAAGAGCTATCATAAACAAGTATCTCTAAGCCCTGGGTATTGAGCTAGATGCTATGTATATGTCTTCCAGTTATAATGAGTGGTACTAAAGCTAAGCCACAATTCCTGTGAATTGGTAAACATTGAGTCTCAATGGGTCTTTCCTTATTCCATGAGGAGTAAACTGAAAAATAAGAACAGACCTCTATTTAATATCTGCTATTTTTGGTAACTATGAAATTGTAGTGGTGGTGGAGTCTGACATTTTCAAATTAGTTTTATAAATTTTAATAAAATTAAATAAAAAATATTAAATATTGAAATGTTTTAAAATATTAACATTTATAAAGATCTTACAAAGGGCTTCCCCCTACCCCATGTAAAAATTGGTCACTTGACTGGTAACTTAATTTATTTTTCAGCCTGTAAATGCAGGCTTCCCTCCCTTGGCAGTGTTTGTATTCGGGAAGACCATTCTCAGTGACTTATTTTCAGTTGGAATGTTGCTCAACATGTAAAATGATTTCAGATTAAAAGAAATGTTGCGTACATCTTACAACTCAGAGGAATATAAATTTCTTTACATGATTAATCCCTAGAGTTAGAAAAAAGTTTATAAAAAATTAACGTCCATTGTAACATATGTAAAGATGCAGCATCTATAAAATAGGAACAGAAAGCTAAAAAAGTACAAATTACATGGACCAGATAATCAGCTGAACTCAAAAGTCAGTAGTTAAAGGTGAAGATGGAGCTGAGTGGGGTGAGAAAAGATTACATAGCAATTAGAACTACAAAGCAGATTGAAATCAATATTAGACATAGAGCAGAATGTCAATATAAAATCAATAATGGGAATAGTAATATGAAGGCAAATTTAATAATTTCTCCCATAATGCAGAGTCAAAAGTTAGAGTTTTAAATATTATTAAAAAGAGTGTTTATAGAGGACATACGATGGAGAGAGAAACTTTAAAATGTAGATATTTATTGAAGAATAAATAGTTGGAACAGAAGTGCTATTAAAAGATATCACTAAAAAATACTTCTAAGCATACATATTAAAAGGGCTCATTATGTTTGAGGAAAAGCTGACAAAATTCCAAATCACAGAAATATGTTTCATTATAATGATAAGTAAAAATAAATATAAGCATTCAGATAAAAGTATAGAGACATATAAATGACTACACAACAGCAAAATATAATGCCAGAAATTAGTAGAACAATATATACAGAGTATTGAGAGAAGAACTTTGTAAATCAGGAATTTTAAATGTGAGTTAGATGGATGGTCAAGTAATAAAGAGGTATAATCATAGTCTCAGGTACATCAAGTCTTAGAAATGTCACTCTATTATCTTTTGTATCAGATAATGATTGTTTAGGGTAATAAAAATCACCCTAAAATTTAGGACCTTGAAGCAATTTATTATTGCTTCTAACTGTACAGGTCGACTGGGCAGTTCTGTAGAGCTGGACTTGTCTCAGCTGATCTTTGTTAGTCTTGCTCATATGTCTGCAGTCAGCTAATGGGTTGTCTGACGGCGAGGACGGCTTACCACGGGTCTGACGATTGCTGGCTAGTAGATGAGACAACTGTGGTGAGGGAATCACACATATTTCATCATTCAGCAGGCTACTGCTGGCTTATTCGCTGATGGTTTCAGGTTTCCAAGAGTGAAAGCACACAAGACCTTTTGAGGACTAGGCTCAAACTGACCCAATTTTACTTCCACCATATTGATTTGGTTGGAGCCAGTCCTACGGTCACAGGAGTTAGGAAATAGACTAGCTCTTAATGGGGGGACCTGCAAAAGCATGTTACAGAAGACATAGATACAGGGAGGAAGGGAGAAAATGAGGACATTTTTTAATCAACTCAACATATTCTTAGAGAAAAAAAAATACTTCAAGAGATGCTGACTCAAACTTAAGGAAACAGGAATGGGGGAAGTGGTATAAAAAACTGGCAGTGAGCACTGAAATCAGTTAAACACAACTTAAATATAAATGAATTCCAGAAATATGGTTACAAAATTGAATAAAACACAAAAATCATTCTTAAAAGAGAAAGTATATACTGTTCAAGACTCAAGTTCTGTATTATCTTTTAAAAATTGTTTTTGGAAACATAACTTACATAGATCATGGTGGATAGTTAGAGAAGAGAAATAAGACTCATTTAAAACAAAGGAGCCTAAAAGCTAACAGGAGACTAATGTGATAGACCCTTCTCTTCTCCCTTAGTTCCATGGGCTGCAACCATCTCAGAGACCTTTCCAAAACATGTATGTCTTCATGTGCCTCAGAAAACTCTCCTTCCTCTAACTTTTCACCTTTATACAGTGAAAAATGGCAGCAGCCACAAAAACAGGGCACCAGATGTAAAACAAGGGCATCAGATGCTATAAAAGCTCACCTCTGGGAGATACTGGTGCTCTGGGGTGCAGCAGAGGGAAAGCATGAAGATAGTGCCCACCAGCTCGAAAGAGGCAGAGGGAGTGTGTAGAAGAGCAGGTGCCCACCAGGAAAGAAGAAAAAACAAGAAAGAAAGAAAAAAAGAAAGAAAAAAGCCTAGAGGTTTTTTTGTTTGTTTTGTTTTTAAAAAGAATAGTGTGGACTGGCTGGAGCAAAGCAGAGGGTGGGGTAGAGATGGTGGGAAAGACAGAAGAAAAGGAAAAGAAAGAAAGATGGCAACTCCCAAGTGGAGAAAGGCAGAAGAGAGTGCAGAGATGGCACCGACAGTCTCTGTCCCCAGAGAGTACCCCAGCAGGCCCCCAAATGTGTGTCAAATCAGATGCCTGTCCCTCCGGCCAATGCTCTAAGATAAGCAGGTGAGCCTCTCCCACACAAGGTCCAGGTGGCCCTGTGCGGGGCTGCTTCCACGCTCGGCCCTGGGGCTGCTGAGTCCCAGAGCATGAACTCTTGAAGAGCCCTTTCTCAGATTGTACATCAGGAGTCTTGATCGCCTGTCTGTTTATTTGTTACCTTTTAAATTCTGGAACAGTTTTCTTCTCTGAACAACAAATTGCTGTTTTTTGTTTGTTTGTTTTTTTAATTTAGTGTACGGACCAGATATTTGGGCTTTATGCCAAGTGAATTATTTTCCCATATCCTGGAAGAAAGAAAACGTATTTTTAAATAAGGTTATTGTGACTTTTGCTTGAATATGTAAGTCAAGGAGTTTCTTGGCAACACATATTTATAAGGCCCACTTAAAAGCAGGACAGAAATGAGGGCATGAACTATAAACTATACTTTAAGCAATAAACAGTACATGTGATCACATTGTTAATAGAAATTGGATCAATTATCAACAACTGCTCAGCTCACTGGTAAGCAGCCCAGCCCAGGTCCTGTAGAGCTGTCTGGTTAGCTGATCAGTGTTGGCCAATTAGGGCTCCTGACATAAACAAAACAAAACCAATGTGGCAGCTGACCACATTGACTATCTAGATAATTGAGGAGAGAATTGAGCTGACTATTTTGATCACACTGGAAAAGCTAAGATTTAGTCTCATTGGGAAATACATTTAATCAATTTCTCATTTATTCTTACAAATTAAAAGATGAATCAACAAAGAAATTGATATGAACATAGTTTATGTTCCCAGGGTTAAGATTATGGCGTACATGCAAGTTTGTATCCAGCTCTTTTCACTGTCAATATAGTAAAATGTATTCTTCTGTCCTTAACTTTTGATAAATAACCTTCAGTATAAAATATTTATTCAATTAGAAGTACAATCATATTACCTTGTGTTGGAAATTTAAATTATTTATCTTTTTGATATTATAAATGGTGATGTTATCAATTACATGCATTAAACCTTTCAATGTTCTTATCTAGATTTCTATGCGTGGAATTACTATGTAAAATTAAGTTAATATTTATGATGTGATATGTACTCTCAAATTATTTTTCAAAATGGCTATGTTGTAGCCTCTGAAAGTGCTTATATCACTACACCTCAGTAGCACTATTTCTCTATTTTTCTATGAAATGAAGGCATGATAAGTTACCACTATTAAAGCATGAAGCATCGGTAGAATATGCATGTGCATAAGTGGTGAGAGTGTGTTTGTCTATTTATTTTGGGAAAGGAGCTGGGCAGTGGGAGTCTGGTATGTACAAGTTTTCGGTGTGACTTGTTTTTTATTTCTTTGTATCTTTTTCTGTTTGTTTTCCTTCTTTACCACACAGACTTCTTATACTTCCTTTCTCATTAAGAATGACAGGGTTGTTCAGCGGCTTCAAACCATTTTTCTTTTTCCATTTGAAAGTGAGGAATACACACAATGATCACTGCCTAGTAGAAATATTGATGAAACATTTGCAGGCAGTGTGTAACATATGACAAACGATGGCCCAGTTTCCCTGCTCTGTTGGCCATCAGGCCTGTGTGTGCTGTTTCCTCTTCTGGGATCATTCTTCCCTTCCCCCAATTAGTCTGGTGAACTAGAAACTTTGGGAAAACTTTTCTTGAGTCTGTAAGTTTACAGGGCATGCTGAGCCTCGCCTATTCATTTAGACATTTTTACTGAATCCAAATAGGGGAAATAATGGCTTAACTAATAAACAGATGCTGGAATTCAGGGGAAAGTGATGGGGGCTCCGACACCCTCTCAGAGCCAGTTTTTCTGTCTGTATCTGTGCCAGGCTTCCTCTGTGCTGTCCTGGCTCTCCAACATCCCCCCCCTTGTGGTGGCAAGTTCCACCTTATATTCTCTCTCAGTCTAGTGGGAAAAGGGAGATTTCTTCTCTGACAGCTCAACTCAAAATTTGGGAATTGTGTTTTATTAGTTTTGATTTGCTTTCCTGAGATAAAAAACTCAATTCAAAACCTATCCCTAAATAGAAAGGAGCAAAATCAGCTGACTGACTTGGCTTTAGGTCACATGTCCTAACCTAGGCCTGTGAGGTGTTATAGATGCCAGACAAAAATCAGGGGCTGTTACCAAAGGGGCATCTGGCAACCACCTATAACTTGTATGGCTCTGCATTTGCAACATCATTTCCCCCATGATCCCCCCTATAATCCCAGGGACAACGTCTGCCTTGTTCTTCAATGCCAAGCCACAAACCTTGTCCATAGCAAGCCCTCAATGTCTGTTGAATGAATGAAGAGGACCAGTTGATTAACATCTCTCAATTTAATCTCCTGCTATTTTTGGTAATTATAAAATTGTGACCGTGGTAGAGTCTATGACATTTTCAAATCCTCGTTCTGAATTATTGTAGAGAGCTTTTTACATTTCCATGTAAAAGGTGGTAACTCACCTGGTAACTTGATCTATATGTAGACTGTAAATGCAGGCGTCCCTCCCTTGGCAGTGTCTGTACTCGGGAAGCCCATCCTCAGTGACTTTTCTCTTCTTCTGGGCTCCAAGCATGAACAGCATTGAATCACAGTTAATCAGTACTTGACTGCCTCCTTCAGCATTCTAGGTGCTGGAATGCTGCGTAGAGCTGTGAGTCAGTCTCCCAACATACAACATTCACAGACGAAGCAAATATTAAAATTCCATAGAGCCTAGTTTGCAAATATTGGGAAGTTAATCCCACAGCTAATAAAAAGAAGACTAGCAACCTTTCTAGTACAAAAAGAAATATGCAGTGTCACTGAGTATGGTATCAGAAATTATAATGACACTATCAAAAAGGGCAAAAGGCACCAATGATAGAAAAAAAGGGGGTCAAGAATTGAGACAAAGTGTGTATATCTTCCTCCAGGATTTGAAGCCTGATATAATTCAACCAAGTCCTTTATCTATGTAGGGCATTTTATTAATCTCTTTGATGTTTTTCCTGCTGGCACTGAAGATGGTACCGTAGTGCTGAGAGGGACCTGTGCACCTTTTCATGAGCTAGGCCCCCAGTTAAAAAGGCTGCCCCTGCTACATATAAGAATCATGTCTCAGGGGTTGCCCAGCACTAAAGCTTTACCCATACACTGGTTGGCCAATATACATGGCATGTAACTATAGAGGAGAATGAATGTCACCATCCTAGATATTCGACTGGGATAAAACGATAGACAAATTTTCAGAAAACTGTGGGGAGAATAGATTTTCCTTGGATTTAGAAGGGGAGTAGAGGTCTATGCAATGCAGAAAAGAGCAGGCAGGGGCTTACTGCTTGGTTGTAATGTGTGGGTGTCAGGGCTGCAGCCATTGGGTGCTGAATCTGAAGGGGTCACCCAGGCGAGGATAGTGCTTATCTCTACTTTAACCACAGTGGGCCTCCCTGCATCTTGCCACTACCTAGCCCCGCAACTATTTTGGCACAGCTGTGTGTGTGTGTGTGTCTGTGTGTGTGTGTGTGTGTTCCCCTGATGACTGAGATTGAATTCTCCTTCTTGTAGTATTATTTTGGGTATAGATGAAAGTTCAGACTTGTAGTGAAGATGTTTGTGCTCTTCAATGTTTTGTCAGATTTGTGCTTTTGTTTCCATCAGAAAAACATAAAACGCTCATTGATAACATTGATGTTGATGGTAGAAAAAACTGAAAAAATGTAGCTAATGAAAAAGAATAAAATAAAAATCACTTCTAGTCCACCACTCAAGAGATAATCATTATCTATCTGCATTTTGATACAGATCCATTCTCTCTCTCTCCTCCCTCTCTGTCTCTGTCTCTCTGTCTCTCTCTCTTTCCCTCCCTCCCTCCTTCCCTCCAAAGAATAGGGTGATACTGGACATTTGCAAATACATATACTATATGTTTTTTGAAAATGTTTTTAAGTTATTCGATATTCTTTCATACTATTAATTTTGGTGATTGTAAAATATTCCACAATTTATTTAACAAAATCTCTATTGTTGGACGTTGTTATTCTTTCGGCTCTTTTGCTGTTATAAACATCCCTCTGAGAAGAAATGTGTAAGTCTTAGTGTGCATCCATTCATTAATATTTAAGATCATTTCAGAAACTTTAGAATTTACAGGACTATAGCGCATTTAATGATATCTGGTGGTTTGTTGACCTCAGTTTAAGAATAAATTCCTTTGAATAAAATCCTGGAAAGGGGCGTCACCAGGTCAAAGTAAGGCTTTTCACGTGGCTCCCTTCGGGGTGTGACCTGCGATTCCAGGATTCTGTGGTTCCTCTCCTCTGGGTGAGGTGCTGTAGCATAATTTCTACTCTAGATGGCGACGTTTCATCACTTCTGCTCTGCCAAGTGCAAAGGATAGTTTCTGCAATTGTACGTGGATCTACTAAAACAGAAGAGAGACAACAGTGGGGAAGCGGTCATATAACTTTTGTCTATAAAGCATTATCTATCCAAGGCCAAGATCCCACAAGTTCTATCTTGGCATGACCTCTTTGAGACACCTCTGAAGAAAGGGGTGGATATTGACAAGGGTGCAGTGAGGTTGTAAATCCTGCAGCTTGAAATGATGAAAATATATTCTCATCCACTAAGTTGTTGTGGCAACCCTTATTCTCACACATTTACTATTTCTCAGGGCAACTTGGCAGTGGGCTACCTCACTTTTCCTCCTTATTCCAAAAGACGACTCTCCAGTGGGTGGTCTCTCTCTTGTTTCTCCTTGATCTGTGGGTCTGAGAGTCTTCACTTCTCTGAGCACAGGATGGTGGTGTGCCACACAGGTCCCTCACCTGCCTCTCTCTCTGTGGCGTAAACAGAGCAGAACTTGAATTCTAATCTGAAAGTTTCTGGAAGGATGGCCACCCTCCAGCAGAGCCCGAGGCTTCTTTGCCATCATTGAAAAAATGCCTTGGGTAGGAGAGATGGGTAAGAATCTTGTCAACCTTTGGGGACAATCACTCTGAGAAAATTGTACTATTGCTTGTTCACATGGTAATCACCTGTGCATCTTTCAAGACTCCACTCAACTCAAATATCTCAACCTCTGGACAGCTTTTCTTGGTCCCTCTAGGTCCAGAGATAGTAGCTTCCTCCTTTGTGCTCCCAAGCATATCGATTCATTCTTTGTTCAACAATATTTATTGAGTACTAACTGTGTTTGGGGTTCACAACGAACAAAGCACACATGGTTTCTGCTTCTCAGAGCTCAGTAGTTAATGAAATGTCACTTAATTATTAATATCTTGAAAAGTATCATAAAGGACAAATACAGTTCTTACAAGAATTGCAAGTAAATTCTTACAGAATTTAAAGCAATCCAGTTTGGGAAGCCAAGGAAGACTAGGAGTTAGTTTGGTGAAGCATCAGGGTGAGGGAGCCAGGCAGGGAGGAAAGCAGTGCCCAGGGCCTCAGGAGGGAGGGACTTAATCACACGAGGAACGGAGAGTGAGTCCCGCATTGCTGGTGCCCAATGGAGAGAGACATGAAATGAGACTGGAGAGGATCTCCCACAACCTATTGGCCTTACTATGGACTTTAAATTTGTCTAAGAGCATTTGGAAAGCTCTGTGAAGGTTTAAAATAGGAAAATAATGGGATCAAATTTGATTTAGAGAAGATCACTGGCAGGTATGTTGAGAATGGCTCAGTGTACGGATGCTGGGAGATTAGTTGGGAAGATATACAATCTTCTAAACAAAAGGTTTTGGTAGTAGTGGGGATGAAAGGGATGGAATTGAGAGATATATAAGAGAGGGAAGAGCCAGGAGTTAGTAACTGATTATGTGGGGAGTGAGGGAGAGCGAGTAATCAAGGATGGCATCCAAATGCCTGGCTTCAGTGAGTAGTTGAGTCTAAGACATGCGTAACTGGAAGAGAAACAGATGTGGGTACCAGGTTGTAAGGTCAGCTTTAGACAAGTAACGTCTGTAATGTCTGGTACGTATCCAAGTAGTATTGTCAAATATAGAGATGTGGGGTCTTGAAAAGTCTTGAGTAGGACAGTGATCCTCTAAGTACAATCTCTAGACTAGCAGCAACACCTGGGAACTTATTAGAATGATAATTATTGGGCTCCATTCCAGACCTAGTGAATCAGAAATTCTGGGAGTGAGGCCCAGAAATCCGTGTTTTAACAAACTCCTTACATGATTCTGATTCATGCTAAAGTTTGAGAACTATTAGAATATGTCTCCAACATTTAGAAGTTTTGTAGAGGAGGATGAGTAAGCAAAAGTTCTCAAGAAATGATGAGAGTTGTAGCAGGAAAACTGGGAAGTATGCAGTCACAGGAGCTGAACAAGAGAGAGGTGAACTGGATGGAATGCTTCTCAGAAGTCAATAAAGCAAGGACTGAAATGAATCTGTTGGCTTAACAACATGAATGTTATTGGTGATTGTAATTAGAGCAGTTATGAGTGAACAGTGGTACAAGTAGCCCATTGAGTGTGGGTTAAAGAATGAGAGAAAGATGGAAAAGTGGGGGTGGCATATTCCCCTTTGATAAGCTTGTTTTTTATTTTAATTGTATGTATATTTAGCATACATATAGAAATGTGTATAAATCAGAAGTATATGGCTCAACTCGGATAAGTTGGTGACCAAACTCAATTGTTTGTTAATCATTTTTAATAGTAGAAACATTTTTATTGAGATATAATTTGCATGCATATAACATTATATTCATTTTAGGTGCACAGCATACTGATTCAATATTTATATACATTGAAAATGATTACCACATAAATACAGTTAACATCTATCATCATTCCAAACTGAATTGTTTTTGATCACAAAAATGAAGAACAATGGGTAACGATATTCTTTCCCTGGAGCACAGCCATACTCTGCACCCAGCTATACTACCCCAAGCCTGCGCTCCATAGATGGGGTTCACCTGAACCCTTTGCCTGAAAGGTATCTTCTGCTTCAGGCAGCCTGCGAAACTCAGGAAGCCTGTGAAACTCGGTAGCCCGTGATAGTCCAGCTCCAGGGATGGATCCTAACTCATTTAAATTATTTTTGGTAATATCTTTCTCCAACGGAGATGGGGTAGAGATGAAAGGGATGGAATTGAGAAATATGTAAGAGGAAGAAGAGCCAGGAGTTAGTAACTGGTTATGTAGGGAATGAGGGAGTGGGCATAATCAAGGGTGGCATCCAAGTGCCTGGCTTCAGCAAGTAGCTGAGTTTATGACGTGGATAACTGAAAGAGAAATAGAGGTGGGTACCAGGTTATGAGGTCAGCTTTAGGAAAGTAGCACCTGTAATGTTTGGGAATATCCAAATAGTGTCAAATATATAGATCTGGGGTCTAGAAGACAATTGGGTAATTCAGTACGCAGGCCTTGGCCAATCAGAACAATCTTTACTGGTGAAGGGATGGTCAAGCAAACTAAGGTGATCCAATCAGATTGAAGGAAAGGCTTTTATTCCATGGTTCAGGTGAAAGAGGTTCACTCTCTTCCATTGCATGGAACAGAAAGTATGTTGCCATTGTTGCTGCTTGTGGTCTTCTCTTAACAGTGAAGGAAGCCCACCTGAAGACTAAATCTACACACAAGGGTGGGGAAAACAAGAGAATTACAGAAAAATGGTGCCCGAAACCCGACTGTACTTTACAGAGTCCTCATGACCTCTGACTTTCCTGCGGTATGAGGTAAGTGTGATGATTATGTTGGTCACTTTGGTTCAGATTTTCTGTTCCTTAGAGCTGAAAGCATCCTGACAGGTAGATAGACATCATTGCTTTATCAAGTACTAGATGAGGAAACTAAGGTTCATGGAAGTGAAATCACTTATTTCAAATCACGCATAGACATTTGAACTCCTTCTTGCTTGATTTCTGAGCTCCTGTGTAATGTGGCTCTAACTGATCTGTATTTATCAGGGACATAGCAGAAAACAGATTGCATAGTCAACTGGCTTAATTAAGCAGTGTTTAATAAGGGGGCCCTGTACAAAGATGTGGGCAGGATTAAGAGAACTCCACACCCCACCCCCAAAAGGTAAATGAAGTTCTTAGGGCTAGTTATAGACAAGAATTATTTATACTCCAATAGCCAAAGGGGTAATGTAGAAGTGAGGAGGTGGGGGACAATTAGGGGAAGCTGGAGAGAGCTGTAATTCTGGGTTTAGGACAGGGTCACCTTCTGGAGCTCAGATTTTTTTGGTAGAGAATTGAAGCCATGGCCAAACCTGTGGCAAGGCTGTCAAGGAGCGTGGGTAATAAATATTTTTATTGTTTTCTTCTCCCACCCTTTAATCTCCTGTTGGTCTCCCTTGAGAAGCTAGTGTGCAAAGGGGTTTGGATGACACAGTTCATAGAGCAGGGAACAGAGCAGGAGGAGCAAATGGAAGATATCCTATGCCAGGAACCTCTGACTTCCCTCCATTTTTTCAAACTCACTTAGTGTTGCAGATTGGTTAACCGGGGAGTGGACTCTGAGAACATTAGTTTGCAGGATACTCAGTATGAAGTGTTTTTGCAATCAACACCCGCGAGGGAAGGAAAGAAATAGAATTGGGTAGAGAGAGCTGAGATGCAGTGCAGTCATAAAGAGGCCCTTAGCCAAATTTACATGGGGAGCTCTGGACCTGGGTGGCCCTTAAGAATTCTCCTGAGTTTGGGGTAAGGGGTCTGGGCATGTTGTAGCCCTGTGTAGATCAGTCATTGGATGCAGACTGTTTGAGTAGACAGATGTTACTGTAACTCAAACCCTTTGTCCTTAAAATGTTTGGATTTCCCTTTCTCAAGTGTATGGTTTCCTGAATAAATTGCCTAGGTCTCTCGGGAAAAGACTGGGAAGAATCATTCCTTGTATACTTGCCACAGTGTTGTTGAGTTTTTCCTCCTGGAGACCTGGTTTCTCCCTCAATCGATGGATTCTGATTCTGAAACCTGGCTCAGGTTCTAGAAGGTGATAAAGGAATCATGACTTTGTGTTGAGGTGACTGCCTTCAAACTCCTGATTGACCATATTGGATCTGTCTAAATTTTACAAATTGGAAAGTAGCTTTGTTGACTGCCCATCTAGTTCACCCCTCTTTTCTATTATCCATCTTCATAACTCCTTGCTGGTCAGGGCTTCTTTTGCTGTCACTTTGGCCTTGCCATTCACTACAATACTTTCATCCACCTGGCTTCTCTTGGTTAAGTGCGGACACATGGCCTTGATTGATTTGGAGATTTAGCCTTCCCATTGCTATCAGATGTGAGCCCATTTCTGTATTTCCTATCATCTGCCCTGGCCTACATAGGGGAACCACCACCAAACTTCTTAGCGATGTTATTACCTCACTTAGCAGTCATTCCCTGTTGCTTTGGTAAATAGTATCTCCTCTAGCTCTCCTGTGGAACAAAGTGATCTGGTGGATTTTCTGGCTTTACATAACACGTGCATGTGGACAAAACCACTTCCCTATATTTTAATCCCTTCCTGTTGTCTGGAACAGTAATTCTGGTATTTCTATCTCACTTAGTATAGGCTATCACCTTTCTCATGCTTGTAGAGGCCATCCTAGCTGTGTGTTTGCACCATTTTCAAGGGTCCTGTCAGCGTATTAAATGACATATCATAAGAGACTACTCCTGTATCAATAAGCTCTTTTATTCAAATTTGTTTCACCCACCTTGGTCCAGCACACTCAGAATCCAGTCCTATTTATCCATTTCTTGCTGTCATTGCACCATGCAGTCACTTTGGGGTATTGTCCCTTTCCTTCCAGCCTGTCTCCAACTGAGTTATACTGTGATTTAACCATAGTTATTGATTAAATGGCCAGGAGGGAGAGTTGGGGCAGGATCTGAGTGGGCACATGTTCATTTGCATGGATGAGATCTCTGCACAGTTTTCAAGCAAAAGAAGAGGGCTAACCTTTCCCTGGGAGGATTGGGCCACTTCTGCAGGCTTAGAGAGTTTACAGCAGTGTGTGGATTCAAGGTTTTTGAGTCCATCAAGTTAGATGTCTCCTTTCCATGTGTCAGCATCCCATTCTTTTCAAATCAGGGACCTGACTGTAGAACAGCTTATCTGCCTTGGTTGGGAGTTTAGCCTATGAAACTTGAATGTTTTAGGTGGGTCCACAGCTTTCTCTGCCCTCCTGTTGGGGAGATAAGAACCACTTGATTCACTACCAAGGATGTACTCTGCTTTTTATACTTAGCTTTTAATTGCCAATTTATCCATATCAGCTTTTGTTATCTGTATCCAGAACATCAACAGATGGCAGCAGCCACCTCTTTCCACTGTTTTTATAGTTGCCATTCCCCCCACTTTCCCTCCAAATCCTGGTAATATACTCCTTTCACCAATTCGTGTTCACTACCATAAAAGTTCCAACAATTGCAGTTACAGGGTGCCAGGGCTCTCTGTGCTGCTGCTGGCATCAGAGATGTGTCCTCATTGCCAGCAGGTGGCCGCGTGCTCCAGTTTGGCATTTGTTTTCTCACTCCCGATACAAAGTGTTGCCAGTTGGGTTACCTGGGAAGCCAACTGTAAAATGGAGGAAGACAGACAGGAGGCTTCATAGAGAATGTTCTTGGGATCAATTCTTAAGGAAGAAAGGAAAGAAGAAGGGAAGGTTGAGCCCCAACATAGAATAAATAAAGGCCTCAGTTGGCCCCCCAGGGAAGGCGCTCTGAAGCTGCCATGTCCCTCGTCCTAAGTTGTAGGTTAATCAGTCATTGCCTCTGAGCTGATTTTAGGTGAAGCAATTTCTTCAGCCAGTTCAACTCTCCAAAGAGGGTTGATGGTTTCACTCGTAGCAGCTGAGGAAATAAATCCTTCATTATCTTGTTTCCAGCTTTATTGAGGTATAAGTAACTTATATTGTGTAAGTTTAAAGCATCCAATGTGTTGATTTGATACACTTATATATTATAAAATGATTACCACCATAGCGTTAGCTAACACCTCCACCACATTGCATAATTACCATGTCTTTTTGGTGGTGAGGACGCTTAAGATCTATTCTCTTAGCAACTTTCAAGTATATAATACAGTATCATTAACTATAATACCATGCTGTACATTAGATCCCCAGAACTTATTCCTGTTATAACTGGAAGTTTGTACCCTCTGACCACTCTTCCATTCTTGATGGAGGATCTGGGTGGTCTGACAGAGCAGGATCCACAGTCCAATTTGTCTAACTCTCAAGGCAAACAAGCTTAAAGTGGATGAGAAACAATGACCTTGGAATGTGAGCATTATGAAGGCAGTGATTTTTTTTTCTTGCATTGTTCTCTTCCTAGCACCTAGAACACTGCCTGGTCTACAGTATAGGCTCCAAAAGTATTTGTTGAACAAATGCTTGTCATTCTTAGATTCATAAATTCTGACAAAGTATGCAGTGTGCCTTCCCACCCGTTTAGTCAGCTACTTCTCCAAAACTCAATGCATTTCCATTGCCATGGTCTGGTCATTAGTTTCAATTTGTTGTATATTGATAACAACGAATTATTTTCCAACTGATGTTAAAATGAAAAAAATAATCTGATTCCCACCCCCCTATTTTTTTAGACTTATTCAGATGACTGAGTCAGTGTTATTCCTGACTCATATTTTTTTTCTTGAAAATTACTGGGCAACTTAAAATTCATTTGTATTCATGTGGCTAAGTTTTGTTTTGTTTCTTTGACTTGATGCACCCACAATGGAAAACTTAACTTTTGTTTTGGACTTAAAATATCTGATCTCTTCAGAAATATTTTGGATAAGACAGCCAAATAATACTAATTTAATATAAAGAGAGGACAAATATACAAACTAACATAGAATATCTTTCCCTCCTAGATATTGTCAAACTAATAAGGAAATGTAGTTAAAAGTAAAAATCCCTTAGGAAGTTACATTTTAAAAAATTGTATGTTCACAAATATCTGTCATTTTACAAAAATCACACCCATTTATCCCCTATTTTTCTTCTATTCTATGAATAGCTACCGCAGATAGAAATGCATATGTAAATATGAATTATACAAAGTATATAACTTATAGTCTGAATTTATTAGGACAATTTACATACATTTGTAGATTTGTTATTTTAAAATATCACCACATAATTTTATATCACTCGTTGTCATTCACACTCTTGTCCTGTAGAGTTACATGTCTTAATGGATACCAAAATTCATAAATGTCAGAGTATGATTATAGAGTAAACTCCCAAATAATAATTTTAATAATAGAAGAAACAGTAATAGCATGCGATTGTTATCAAGTGCTCCTTTCGTGTCACACATCATTGCTAAATATCTCACAGTGTCATTGAGCTCCATAATGCTCACAGGTATCCTGACTCCAAAGCCCACAACCCTAACCTCTGCCCCATGTTCCCTTCCAAGGGCCACTGGTCCTCACTGCATCAGCTTGCTGAATTCACTGAGTCACCGCCAATCATGGTCATGAATGAAAAGAGCCTTCTAAGCCCAATGCTTTCACTCGTTCACACTAGGTGAATCCATTGGGATCATTCTATGACATTGATTATTGTCCATCAAGAGTCAGCCAAAGAAGACAGAAAAACTTGTAGGGTGGTCACAGAATTTGTAGTTCCCTGAAGAGTTCTGCTCTCTTAATGCTTTTGGATAGCTGTACTTGACCTGCCTTGCCCTCTCCATTGTTGACCTGACAAAGTCTGTTCACCCTCAAGTTTCAGTTCACACAGTTCTTCCTTTTTGTGTGACACCTTCTTCATTTCCCAGACTCACAGAGGCACTTGCCTACATTCTTAGTCCTCTCTCTCTCTCCATATATGTATGTATACATGTATATATATGTATACATATATATATACATGTATACATACATATAAAATGTATAAAATATATAATATACAATATATTATATATGTGTGTGTGTGTGTGTATATATATATATATATATATATATATATATATAGAGAGAGAGAGAGAGAGAGAGAGAGAGAGAGAGCCAAACAAATGTATACACATTTTAAGAAAGGAAAACTATTAAAATTGTGATAATATATACCAATAACAAAAGAATACAAGTCACGTCTGACTTCTGCAATTACAAGAGGTGCTGAAAGTGGTTACCATCAGCGTCCAAACACTTCTGATTATGGCGAACTGCTGCTTAAGCAACGTTGATCAAAGTTTCCACTTGTATACATTTTTTTGGTACCTCCAGTATATGTGTGTGTGTGTGTGTGTGTGTGTGTCTTCTTGATCTGAATGATTTTCTTTCTAAAATGGCATTATCTGTAGAGCTATCAGATTATACGATACTTGAGTGTTCTGAATCTTTTAATCCTCCCAGCACTTTGTGTAGTATCTTGCAAAATCATTGGTTGAATGACTAAATGCAAGAATAGATAAAAGCTCAGAGAATGCTAGGAGTGAAGGGACATTTAGACAGAAACTGCCATCTCGGAATAAAAATGTAGACCATGTAGCTTAGTTATTAGTGCACACAAACTGGCTATGCCATTCATAAACTTCTGTCCCCATCCCAGCAAGGACTGCTTGCAGTTTTTTGATACTTGCTTCTCTTGATTAGAACAGGAATTTCTTCTCTGTGGTAGTTCACATGAACAAGGTACCAAACAGCTATTTTGACTCTGTTATCAACGAACTCTCCAGTTGGTTGACTGAATTAATGTCACTGTGAACTTAAACATGCCACCTCACTATAGAATTCTTTATTTATTGCCAACTATTAAAGAAGCAGAAAATTTCTGGCTTGCCTGCTAGTGCCCCTTTAATATCTTTAGTATATTCTTCTACTTTTAGGTTCTGTTGGGCCTTTAATAGCCATGTGCGTGTGCTCTTCCCTCTACTATTAAACACTTGCCCAAGAAGAGGACCAACTTATGTTGACCTTTCAGGCCTTTGAATTGTGTGGCTCTCAAAGGAAAATCAGTACAGAACCTTTTCCTAATCCTTCATGTGATTAAATTACCCCTACTTTGTACATTTTTTTCTGTCAGAGGCAATACTTGGGCAATGAAAAAGAACAGGACATTGAAAAGAATTTTTTGAAAGTGGACTCATGTAGAACAGGAAAACTCGAGAGACCTAACAGGGTCACATCCTCTTCACAGTGAATATGGTGTCACAGTTAGAATCCTGTAAGGAAATGATGATTTGGGGGCTGTACTAATTAATGAGATAGAAAAGTTAATACAACTTTTCTTTTTGTTCCACTGAAATAGTGTTTTTCTTAGCACCTTTCCTCTGTGTCCTCTGACAGAAATAACATTAGATCTGAGATTCTACGTCTCCCTTTGTTTTAACCTCTAACAACCACATTGTGCCATGTGATATCTCAGCTCTGATGTGTAGGTGCTAAGGGCAGTTTCTGAGTGATTCATTTAAAATGTGCAGGACAATTACTCAGGTGATTAATGAGACTTCATTTAGGACAGGAAAGAAACACTACCTTGGAATTTCCTTAGTTCTGTCCTAGGTCAAGCATATTCACCAACCAAGTTTCATTGAGCAATTCATTAATGGACACTTTTGACCTCACACTATCAAATTGGAAATTCTTGTTCAATCAAAATTGAAGGGCTTTTCCTGCATTATTTTAAATGAACATGAAGTCGGATGACCTGTCTTCACAATGCCACATCAGCTCCACTGGATGATAACAATGAGAACCCAGTCTGGCCATCCCCTCCATTTCCTGTAACTTCCTCATTAAAAACATTGTTACAGCCATGAGAGCTATATTGCAATAAAAAATTTAATATAAAAAATACATAAGAACTTTGGGTGAAGGCGATAAAGTGGTAGGTGACTGGCTATTATGTGGGTAACGTCAATAGAATTGGGAATGAAAAACTTGTTCTTCTCTGTAATCCTGCTTCAAGTGAGCTGAGAAGGAACTTATTCCTTTATATGTATAGAAAGCAGTGTCTGGAAAAATTGTCAAGACATTCATATTGAGTCTGAAACTATGGAGTTGATGTTTCTTAGGCACCACTTTTTACTTTTTCATGTCATTCTGATGACCAACTTGTATGATGATTGGTAGGTCAGCATTCCACTGTTTCTTACTGGGTCATTACAATTTATCAGTTTGATAGCCTACTAATTGCATTTGGGCCATAAAAAATAGCCAACAAAAGGCAAGGGTCACATACCCAAATAGGAATGGCCTTGTTTTAGGGATTTTTTTTAATCTAAAGGAATTATTTTAAACTTGTGATTTTATGAAGACCATGTAAGTGATAAATTGAGATCGAAGGAGATCTGGGAAAGATCGACATTCGTTTTCCTTAACAGTTTAAATACACCCAGAAAACACATTCTAAATAACACACAGCTACACCTACAATATGATCCTTCCTCATTAAGATCTGGAAAACCTTTGCCCAGAGGAAATGTCTCATTCCTGGTTTTCTGTACATCTTCTTCCTTTCATGTCATGACCCTTCTCTTCTGTTCCTGCCCAGTTCTCTCCTGCTTTGCCTTCTGGTCTGAGCTAGCTCACATTCTACAGGTCATGTGCTGGGATCAGGGCAGCTTACTGATTCTGGGGCACTCCATTTCTCTGTATGCAACTGTTCAAGGCTTCAACTTTACATTCAGTCTTACCCAATTGCCTTTCTCTGTCTGTATTGGGATGGTAAAGCTGGGAATTTCCAGGCATCTCCTCTCTGATTCTATAAAATGTGGGTTGTAACTATTGCTTATAAAATATATTGCTGCAGAGGTGGACAGGCTTTATAAGCCTCTGTTGTTTTTGGAGGAGGAGGGAATGACTTTCCGCCAGAGAACATCTAAAATGATCTCTACCACTTCTGAAAGCCTGACTCTGGAGTTTATGTCTGTTTCGCTCTATCCGTCTCTCTAACCAACATCAGCAGTTAAAATGACCCATTTGCTACTTCATGGGGTTTTGCTTTTTAATCAGTTCATGTGTCCTCTGTGATTCGCAGACTCTCAAGATAGAGACCCAAGAGGCAAGTGGTAGACAATAGTATGGAGATTATTCTAGACTACATACTGCACTATACCAACAGCTATTGCAGGTTCCAGCATCCACTTGACCATTGGTTAATATGAAGTCATTGAACCATCAATAGACTTTGTGGTTCATTCCTTGATTATTTGATTATAGACATAATGGGCACAATGGAAACACAAAAATACACAGGTGTGTATGTGCACAATTTATTGAGTGTACCAGATGCTGCTCTAACTGCTTGACGTATTTTAATTCCTCTAATTCTCTGATTATTTCCATTGGAAAATTAACAGAATATTTATCAATACAGCCCCCTTATACTTTCAAAATGTCCTCCACTCTGAGATAAGTGATATTATTATATTATAAGATAGGAAACAGGCACAGAGAGGTAATTTGACCAAAGTTATATAATTACCAAAAGATGAAGCCAGGATTGGAGCCCAGGTAGTCAAGGTAAAGTTCATGCCTTAAAGGCTACACTGATCACATATATAGGACGATTTGGAAAGACTGATTTAGCTCCAATATCAGCAGTTGAGGTAAACAAAAACAACAACAACACAACCCCAAACCAGAAAAACCTATTTGATACCTCATGGTATTTTGCTGTTTAACCAGTTCATAAACATTATGCTCATTCTGTGCTGCTGCTCCCGGTTCTTCTCTCTCCTCCTACAAATCCTTTAATATAAACAAACCTGGAAAGGATTTAATATTATAATTTAGAAATAACTTTATATGATCAATTTCCTCCTCTTAACCTGAGACCACTGGGCATGTAGATATTGTGGAAATAGGATAAAGGGTAGAGGTCACAAAGAGAGTAGAAGCAAGAGATAGTAATAAAGATAACCTCTACTTTATAATTTTTTCTAAAATCAGCTTCTGTGTACCACCTTCATAGTTTTCTAATCAAAATGAACAGAGAAATGACTGGAATATGTATTCCTTGGAAAACTCATAATCATTTTAACATATGAAGGGCTAAGCTCATTGTCTTTCTCTTTTTTTCTGAAGATACATAGATGTATTAGACAATATCTCTGTCCTCTAGTGAAATAGATTTAAATTCATCAAAGGCAGGAGTCTCATCTTATTTTTAATACCCCTCCGGGGTGCAGCAGATTTACAGTAAATACTTGTTGAATACATGTGGGAAATGATAGCACCATAGTTCCTCTCTAGTATGAGTAAGTGGAGGGGTCTGGGTTCCTGGAGGCATCCTGAAGCCCCCTAATGCCCTGAGCCCAGCTGCGGTCCTCTTGTTAGCGGGGACTCACATTCACCAGCAGGTGGCAGCAAACTTTTGCTTTTGTTCCTCTCCTAGGCATATGAAAGTATCTCAGCCAAACTCAAGTGTCTTGCCTTTTCCATTTGATGCCCTTTGGATCCAGTTTGTTGAGAAATTCACCTCCATAAACATTATCTGCAACTAGCACCTCCATCAGAAGAAATTAGAATTTTGTAGAGTAAATAAATCTGAATTAAAATGACCCAACCTGCTTTGCCAGTTGTTGCCCTTGTAATTTCTGTGTGCCAGTGACAGCCACCACCTGGGGAGATGCCACAGGGTGGAAACTCTGGACAGGTCCCCAGTGGGGAAGTGCTGCTTTTGCAGATGGGCATTTGCCCCATGGTCTTGCAGAGGAGGCAGCTGGGAGATATAAGGTGACCATTCATCGAGGTGGCCCAGGATAGTTTGTTTTATGTCAGATTTCCCAACATATTTATTGATTGTGCCCCCTTACACTATCAAAGTGTTCTGATTTGGATGGTAAACTTTATGGTCGTGAGTGGCCTAATGTTTCCCGCTAGGTCATCAGCTGAGGATGAGAACAGAGTCAGACTCCAGGACTTGAGAGATGAGTGAGGAGAGGTGGGGTAGGAAGGTGAGATTCCTGAGAAGAGGAGGGGTAGGAAGGTGAGATTCCTGAGAAGAGGAGAAGTTTGGGGCTTGGGGAAACTGCTTTTCTTCCTGTCTTCCAAAGTTGGACAGGTTTGTGGCAAAACTGTGAAAGACATGGTACATTTGCTCTGTTCTCCAACTTGCTCTCCAGCTTCCTGTTTTCATCTCCTGAAGACATCCTAGCTATCTACACTTCAAATCTAAAGGAATGTGCTTTCCAATGGGGGAGATCTAGCCATCAAGTGACCTTAAGGCAAGGGCACTGCTGACAATAGGTAGGCCACACACACAACTTTTCTATGGTAAATTGACAATGGATAATGGAGATGGGCTACTGTGTGTGTGTGTGTGTGTGTGTGTGTGTGTGTGTGTGGTGGATCACATGGGATCTATTTTTTGACAGGAACCTGAACTAGCTGTAAGACTCTAAATAAGTCAGTCACCCATGGAGGGTGATCTGGTTCAAAGAGGTGGGATAGCACTGGGATTAAGAATGTTTACTTCGAGGGACAGCCGGATGGTTTTTTTGGTTAGAGTGTGAGCTCTGAACAACAGGGTTGCCAGTTCAATTCCCACATAGTCCAGTAAGCTGAGACCTCCATAACTAGATCGATGACAACGAGCTGCCACTGAGCTTTGGGAGGGGTGGCCGAATGGCTCAGTTGGTTACAGTGCCAAGCTGTCAACAACAATGTTGCTGGTTCAATTCCTGCAACTAAAGGGGGCTGCGCCCCCTGCAACTAAAGATTGAAAATGGCGACTGGACTTGGAGCTAAGCTGCACCCTCCACAACTAGATTGAAGGACAACGACTTGGAGCTGATGGGCCCTGGAAAAACACATTGTTCCCCAATCTTCCCCAATAAAAAAAAAATTTTAAAAAAAGCTGGTGTGACATTAATAAAGCAGTTTATTCTAGTTTCCTTAAAGAGAGAGAGAGAGAGAGAGAAGAGAGCCTATCTGTATTTTGAAGATGGAGAAAGGTATTCTGAATTCAGACTCTGCCACTTATTAGTTGTGTGAGTATGGATAAGTAACTCCTTAGTGTTCCAATTTCTAAAATGGGGTTAGTAATGCCTACATTCTTATCACAGTACTTTATACATGGTAAACGTTGAATAAATTAGTTACTGTTAAAGATGATTTTACAGAAAAATGAAAATGTGATTAATTTTATTTTTGTATGTGTGTATGACATTAAAAGTGTCTTTATATGTATTTATAATTTAATTTTTAATGAAGGCATATAACTGTTAATTGCTTCCATAATAATTAAATAAAAAAGAAAGCTATTTTTTTTCCAGTTTTATTGAGATACAGTTGACACAGCACTGAATAAGTACAAGGTATACAGCATAATGATTTGACTTCCATATATTGTGAAACGATCACCACAATAGATTTAGATAACAGCCATCATGTCTTACAGAAACAAAAAAAAAAAGAAAAAAGTTTTTCTCCTTGTGATGAGAACACTTAGGATTTACTCTCTTAACAACTTTCATAGACACCTTATAGCAGTGTTAACTATAGCCATCATTTTGTACGTTAAATTCCTAGTACTTATAACCGGAAGTTTGCACCTTTGGACCACCTTTGTCCAGTTCCCCTTTTCCCCACCCCCTGCCTCTGGTAACCATAAATTTGATCCCTTTTTCTATGAGTTTGTTTTTTTTCTTTCCCTCTCCTACTTTTTTTTTTGTTTAAGATTCCACATATAAGTGAGATCATACAATGTTTGTCTTTCTCTGCCTGACTTATTTCACATAGCATAATGCCCTCAAGGCCTATCTGTATTGTCACAAATGGCAGGATTTCCTTTCTCATGGCTGAATAATATTGCATTGTGGCATATGAATATATTTATACACACACACACACACACACACAAATTCTTTATCCATTCATTTATAAGTGAGCACTTAGGTTGTTTCCATAGCTTGGCTATTATAAATAATGCTGCAGTGAACATGGGAGTACAAGTATTACTTCAACATAGTGTTTTTGTTTCCTTCGAATATGTTCCCAGAAGTGGAATTGCTGGGTGATATGGTAGCTCTATTTTAACCTTTGAGGATCCTCCATATGCTTTCCATGATGGCTCCATAAATTCACAATCCCACCAATATTGTACAAGTGTTCCCTTTTTCTCCACGTTTGCACCAGCGTTTATCTCTAGGCTTTTTAATAATAGCCATCCTAATGGGTGAGAGGTGATAATTTCATTGTGCTTTTGATTTGCATTTCCCTGGTGATTAGTAGTAATGTTGAGCATCTTTTTATGTACCTGTTGGCCATTTGTATATATTCTTTGGGAAAATGTCTATTCAAGTCCTTTACCCATTTTTAAATTGGATTATTTGTTTTTCTGCTCTTGAATTGTATAAGCTTTTTAAAAATATATGCTTTTGATATTAAGCCCTTATCAGACAGATAGTTTGCAAATATTTTTTTCCTATTCTGTAGTTTCTTTTAATTTTGTTCATCATTTCTGTTGCTGTGCAGAACCTTTTTAGTTTGACATAGTCCCATTTTTTAATTTTGTTGGTTGTACTTTAGGTGTCATATCCAAGAAATCACTGCCAAAACCCATGTCAAGGAGTTTTCTTCCTTTATATTTCTTGGAGTTTTATGGTTTCCAGTTTTAAAATTAAGTCTTTAATCCATTTTGAGTTCATTTTTCTTAGTGGTATAAAATTGGGGTCTCATTTCATTCTTTTACATGTGAATACACAATTTTCCCAGCACCATTTATTGAAGAGACTGTCTTTTCTGCAGTGAGTATTTTTGTTCCCTTGTCAAATATTAGCTGATTGTATATGCATGGCTTTAATTTCTGGGCTCTTAATTCTGTTCCATTAGTCTATGTGTCTGTTTTTATGCCATACCACACTGTTTTGAGTACTCTAACTTTATAACATAGCTTGAAATCAATAAGTGTGATTCCTCCTGCTTTGTTCTGCTGAGAAAGAGAAAGTTTAAAGCAGAACTTGGGCATTGGTCCCTCCTCTGCCATTAACGAGTTATATCACCTTTTACAAGTCTCTGAGCATCTTCTTCAGGCTTTAGTCCTTTATCTACAGAGGAGAAGTATAGGGTCTCATGATTGCTTTTGTACCTTTTGGTGCTAACAGCCTATGTGTCCTGTGAGATGCCTCCACACAGTGCAGTGTGGTACTCTGCTCGTGTATTAGCTGGGGTTGAATCTATTAGAGCCTGGAATTGGAGAGGCTGCCCACTTTGTTTCCTTGTGTTTCAAAATTGTCTCTCTGACTTCAGGTGTATGTTCTATGAGTACAAAGAAGGACACTTGCACAAGTATGGGGTATTTAGCCATGCCATCAGGACTACTAGAGGGAGATAGGGAAAGTGGGGGACGAAAATATGAACAAAAGAGGTCTCGTGATGCTGAAGTGTCGGCCAGTCAATTACCCAGGAATGAAAAGGAGAGTGCCATTTTCTAGGGATCACTTTCCATGGCGGTCACCTCCTGCTAATCACTGTCTACTTCTTGGTAATTTGCTAAACTAAGTAATGTGAGAATTTGATTACATCTTGGGATTCTGTACTGGCATTTGCTAGTTAGAAGCACCAAACACATCAGAGATAAGATTTCTGACCATTTAGGATATTTCTGTTTTAAAATTACAAAAGGGAGAGGAGTTCCAGCTCTTGGTGTGATTTGCATGTTATTAGAATGCAGAGATGGTGAATCAGGGCCTGGACCTGGGCTCCCAGAAGTTCAAAGTGGGTGAGCTTTTAACCAATGCTAGAATCTAGTCTTCGAACAGCTACTTCCTATAGACAGGAAGTTATTTTCTCAAAGTGTATCGATACTTGTGCTGTGATGTTGACCAGCCACCCCTCCAGGGCTCTGCAAGAAAGATCTAAACTTGGGTATTGAATGAGCCAAAGGCCTTCTGCCAGATTCTATTTCCTACAAGAAGATCCATCTTCCTCTGCATATGTTTTTTTCCCTTTTTAACAAGGAAGATCTGATTTGCCAAAAACCAGTAAATTGAGACAAAAATGTGAGACTTTCTGTCTTCCAGATTAATGAACAAATGTTGACATGTGTGCAGATTCTTCTGATACTGACGGCTTATATAAGAAGACGACAGAGCAGCCTCCATATGTGGGGCAATGAGATCTTTACTAGGGCCAGAATGAGATCTTTAGAGACCCAAATTTCTGAAAAGATTATAGTACCCACCCGTGTCATGTAACTGAAAATAATAATAGAAAAAAAATCTAAATCGAGATTTCTAATTCTAAGAAAGTTAAGCAAGATAAACAGTTATGATTTCCTATAAGACTATTTTGATAATTTTTTTGAAATGTCAAAACTGAAATTCTTTAAGTAATTCGTTTCCTCATCCTTCCCTCCCACCTTTTGTTCCCGCTTTGCTTTGATGGTGAACTGCATGGCAATCTTCCTAACCTGACTATTTGGTAACAAAGCTCTTCCTTCCTGGAGAGTGGCATTTCTCCAAAGTCAGAGTTGGCGCACCTGTATCAGCTCACGTGAGGAGCTTAATAAATTAAGATTCCAGGGGGCAATGGGCCCCTCAGACCTAACTCATTAAAATATCTGGGGCTGGAATATGTTTCTTAATGAGCTGCCCAGGTGAGAATTGTACAAACAAAAATAAAGCTTAAGAAGCACACTTAAATATTCTAATGCAAAAATTCTTTGGCTCCCATAATCATTGGCGAGCTTCTTAGAAAATACCGAGCATCTTTTACAGGTTCTGCTGGTTGAAGTAGCCTGGGAGAGGCCTCTGCAAGGTCTACATGGAAAAAGCTACATTGTGATTCTATTGAGAATGATGCGCTAGACCAGTGCAGTTCAACAGAAATCCAGTAATACCAGCCACATCCGTATTTCATTTTTTCCCCCTAATAGTCACATTAAAAAAGTAAAGTGAAATTCATTTAAAAAAAATTTCTATTTAACTCAATGTATCCCAAGTAATTTCAACATGTAAGCAATATAAAAATTATTGAGGTACTTTACGTTCTTTTTCTCCACATTAGATCTTTGAAATCTAGTGGGTAGTTTGCACTTGCGTCTCAGTTTGGACTAGCTGCACTTCAAATGCTCAATAGCTACATACGGCAAGTGGCTACCGCGTTGCAAATTGAAGCTCTAGACAACCTCTCCCTTAATCTTTGAAACTGGGATGTTTCAAGCAAGCTATTTCACCTGTGATCTCAGAGTCACTTTTGATTCCTAAATAGCCATCTTACAAAATTCTTCCTTCACAAATTTTTCATCACCATGCCCCTCCTTCCCTTCCCCAATTTTCCTATCTCACTTCAGGCTTTTCCCAGTCCACGACTCCATCCTAGGCTATTAAGAAATTTCTCCCTATCTCTATTTTCTCTTCTCTCCAAACTAACTTGCCTGATAAATATTCTATTGTTCTTATAATTTTCTTCATCACATAACAATTCCAGGATATAACCACAGAGTTGAAAGTTGGAAGGAAGTTTGTTTAGCATTCATTAATATTAACTATAATGTATTATACTTTTATAAAGTAGATCCCCCATATTGCATGTACTTTGGACAACCAATCACCCTGTGAGGTAGGTACTGTTATGCTTGTTTTTACAGCTGATAAAATGAGGCTCATAATGATAACCGTAAGATAACAAAGGCAATAAGAGGCAGAACTAGTCTCAAATCCAAGTTTTTGACCCCACATTCCAAGATGCTCTGCATTATTCTCTCTTGGATCATCTGATGGGCCTTTCATAACATGGGGCAGAAAACCTCCAATTGCTCACCCCTAACAGATGGAGTGTTAGCTAACCCCCCTTAATAATGGAAGGATGCTACATTAGAAGCAGTCCAGTCTACTGTTGATAGCTGATTTTTAAAGAGCGTTATGTCATTCAAGTTCAAACTTTGCATCCTGATTCTTAATTTTTCCACAATCTGGCACTAACCTGCATTTTCAAGTGTGTCTTTCACTTCTTCTCCAGCCACCTGGCAGATTTTACACTCTGATCAACATTCTGTCACTTCCCTGGCCATCCCACCCCCTTTGGCCTCTTGCTTCCTCTTCTTAGCATGGAAGACTACCCATCATCCGAAGACTAGCTGTCAGCCCCATCTACCTGCAGGGAAGCCCTCCCTCCTCTGAACCTGTACCACGCTGGCTACTCCCTGTCAGTGGTTACATATGATTTGCTCTTGGATTTATTTTACCTTTTTCATGCTCATAGTTGAGGATCTTATTCTTCCAAGTGTTGATGATAAAAATCCCCTTTGTATCCACCTAGAGAGACCTTGGATAAAATCTTGACAAGCAAGCAATATTCCTTTACTGTGAGGGATTCTTATTTAGTGTATCTAATTAATTTGTCCCCTAAAGGAAGCCACCCAAAACTGGGCTTGCATCATTGCTCTTTGCAGATGAGCAGGTGGTTTCCATGAACCTGAATGGAGTGGTGACAGTGAAAGTGACCAAGGAAACTAGGGCCTTGGATTTTGGTGTTGAATATTTCCACAGGTCACTAAGTCATTGTGCACCATGGGGAATGTGTTACATAAGGGAGCCTGCTGGATGGCTGTCACGGGCGACCAAACTAGGTTTGATGACATCAGTGAATAATAAGTGAGCTCCAGGAATAGCTCCCTCTGTCTCAGGGAATGTTGAGCACAGAAATTAGGAACAGGGATTGCCCTAGCTCCTCAGGGAAAGAGCAGAAACAATAAGGTTTGTTTTACCTGAGCAGGCAATTGGTTCACTCCACACAGAATGCCTCCGAAAATAGTCAAGTGTTTTTTCTTCAGAGTAAAGTGGAAATCCCTAAACTAGGAGTTTCAAAGAAAAAGAAAACATTGAGAAGCCTCTTTTATTAGTCTTCTATTCTCTCTTCTCCTTCATGTAACTAAACCATATTAAAGTAATACACTTTTACTCTACACTGATTATAAGGAGGCATTACCACACCTATGGAAAAAGAATGTTCTGTACTCCACATGAGACTTATGCAATAATTGGACATGGAGACAGAGCCATCCAACACCATTGGCGGAGACAGCATGAGGAGGAAAGGGAAGGGTCAGTGGAGTTTGGGAGTTGAGAGGGGATCAGGAATTTGCAGATGTGGAAACTGAATCTTAGAAAGAAGTGTTCAAGGAAGCCTCATTTATCTCCAGGTAACTTATTTGAATTTTAAAGGAGGACCTTGAAGATAGAATGAGAGAAGGTGATAGGAGTAGTGAATGTGCTTACTCTGTTTGGAGATTAAAGAAGAAAAAGGAGGAACACTTACAGCTCAAATGCCCTTTACTGGTTTGGCTGCCTTATCGAGCAAGGACAAAGGGGGACTTTGCACTCCTCTTAGGGCCTTCATGTGAGTCACAAATGCTGGAGCATATTCTTCCAGGTGAAGAAGCTACCTCTGCCTTCTCTGAAAGTCTGCTTTCAGCTAAAATTATTACATTTCCCTATTTCATTGGGCACCAAAAAAAAAAAAAAAAAAAAAAAGCAATTCACTGCAACAATGAAAATGCACCCACCAGCATTCTGCAATTGCTTTGTCTCATGGATGTTCCTAATCTCTTCTGCTATTTCAAAACCTTATTTCTATCCATTGCCGAATTCTTAAGGGAAGAACTCCTGAATGATGG
The DNA here is from genome assembly GCF_036562045.2 of Rhinolophus sinicus. NCBI lineage: Eukaryota > Metazoa > Chordata > Mammalia > Chiroptera > Rhinolophidae > Rhinolophus > Rhinolophus sinicus. Next base: position 33,194,346 of record NC_133753.1, on the reverse strand, counting down.
CGTCTATGTAGGTGAAGGGGATGAAAAAATCTTGAATGGTGAAATGAAGAAAAGGTACTTTTTGGTGTTTTAGCATCTAAAAATTTCCTGCCCTCCAAATTCACAAACTTCAAAGTTTCTCAGGTTCCTAGAGAGCAGCAATTTTGCCTCTAAATTGGATCCTTGGATAAACTCCATGACTAGAAATTAGTCCTCTTTATTACCTATTCTGAAAATCCTCAACCAGAGGTCATCTGTACTGTCAAACCCTTTCAGATGCTCCTCTGAAAGCAAACAACTGTCTCTCTGAACTCCATAAAATTTTATGGAGAATCACAGTCATGAGCAAGGCCATTTAGATTTTAGTAGCAATGCCTACCTTCTGTCCCCTCGGTTCACTCTGGTCACTCCTGGTAGGTAGGTTCTTGCCTGATTTCTTTTTCGGTCCCTCATAATGCCTGGTACAATCTCTTTGCATGCAGGAGAAGCCACAGTGAAGTTGAAAGAGCTGTGGACAAGCGTTCAGAATATGAGTTCTAATCCTGACAATGACACCACAAAGCATTCTCACCTGGGGTAAGTTATACCGTGTGTCCATCTGGGCTTTGGATCTATGCATATTTCCCGACTAATAGGATGAGCTACTACTGGCCATTTCTGCAGATAAATTCTGTAATGCTGTGTAACTACTTTCACACCTATTCAAATATGATTTTAGATGCTGGTAACCTGGAAATAGTGGACAAGAACGTAACTGTATTAAAATAAATAGGTGGTTAAATGTAAGGTTTAAGAGTGCAGGCTTGGGAATCAGACTGCCTGGGTTCAGCTCCTGTATTACCACTGACTCGGTGTGTACCTTCTCTATTTCATAGTCATTCACTTTTCTTCATCCAGAAAATGGGAATAATAATACTCTGTCTCACAGAGTTGTTGCAAGAATTGAGCAAATTTACGTGGGTAAATTGTTTTGAATGGTGTCCGGCACATGGTGTGTCCAATGAATGTTAACTATTAAAATTGTGATGATAATTTCTCCCAGAGTCTGAGTCCTTAGTCTGAGCAAAACAAAGATTTAACAGAAGTCACTCCTTCAAGATGTGGTATGACATTCAGTTTCCCAGGTGAACATGCAAGTCACCTGTCTTGGTGGTACATCCATTGTGTGCTCATCATGTTTTCCAGTCAGTTTGTGTATCTTTGTCTTTAATAGCACTGTAGATGCTTCAAACTTCCAAACCTTATATCAGCACCTGAGAAGCATGCCATCCTTTGGTGGGTACTGGATCATTTACAAGGCTACAAACAAAAATCCCTGTGTACTGAATATTCTGTTTGCCTCCCCGACCCCGATTTCCCTTCACCCTTCTCCATCTTGATTTTTGCCCCAGGAGACTGACCTCTGTGGATCTCCTGGCTCCTATGTCTCTTCTTTTCTGGTTAGGTTCAGCCAAAGGGAGGCAAATTAAAAGGCAGCAGCGTGAGAGAAAGGTTACAGTGTTTATCCCCCCTCATAACCCTCACTGCCCATTCCTTCTCCCCTTCTTGTAGGCTGGACTGCAGTCTGGCAGGGGCGGCATTCCTCTACTACACGCCATAGCTCCTCTCAAGTGGCTCTGCTCCTACAGCTGCTAGCTGTGTTCCAGTGACCCCCTTCAGATTCAAAGGATGTCTCACCTTTGCTAGTTCTATGTACTGTCCCCTGCTTGTTTCCTTAACTCTTGCCACATTTTGGTATAGTCCCTTTATTGACTACTCTTCAACACCCCCTGTTGAGCTCACTGTTTCCTAGGTGGTACACACTGATAAAGTTGATACTTCCCCACCGACTTACTGGTGAGAAGTAACTGGAACATTTTAAGCTGATCCTATGAACCTGAGGTTGAGATTGCAGCTCTTTCAAAGGCTCGCTTCACACAATATGGAGAACACTGCTTCAAGAGCAGAACACGAATTTACTGGATGGTTAAATATTATTCTCCCCAGGGTAAAAACCAAAAAGTAAAGCAGGAACTAAATGGATTAGGTTGAGCACAAGTTTTACTATGACTCTTAGAACACTCTGTGTTATAAAGGAAACTCTAATTCTGTTGCATTAGAGCAGGGGTGTCCAAACATTTTTAAACGTTTTTTACCAAGGGCCATATGCGGTAAAATACACAAACAGCCGGGCCACTCACTCGAAGTGAAGTACGTATTGCCTCACCTCGTTTATTTAAGTAAACTAAACACATTTTTGGAATTTGCTGCGGGCCAATTAACAATGGATTGCGGGCCGCAGTTGGCCCGCGGGCCGCAGTTTGGACACCCCTGCATTAGATGTTTGTAATGTATGCAAGCATTCAGCATCCTTGGATGAAAGGGTCAGGAATAGAATGCCTGGACTGAGCTAGTGGTGAGATGCTCATGGTAAGATCATTGAGCTCATGGCCAGGGGAAGGTTGGGGAGAGAGGCATGGCAATGGTTTACCACTGGGAGGAAGCATCCTGAGTTCTTTAGACCTGGCTGCTTTCCTTAGGTTCTTTGGAGAAACCTCCTCTTGGTGATTAAGAAAGTTTGAAAGGGCTCTAATTAAATAACATTTAGCAGAAGGCTATGTATAACATAGGTACCCATAGAAAAGAGGGCAATGGTTTGATAGAGCTTCATTCTGGATGGTGTGCGAGAGAGAAAGAAACAAATTTGTCAGTCAGATGCTTTTATGGGAACCACTTTCCTTGATGGATTAGTTTATGTGAAAAGTTCCAGTGAAGAATAGCACAGAAACCTCTGCTTGTGTTTGATGATTTTACTGTTAGAATTTTATTAACTGGTTTAAAGGTGAATTGGTTCAAGCAGGATGTATTTATTACATGTGATTTATTCAACTTCTGCAGTTTTCCAACTTGGGGTCTGCATTTCAAACCCTAAGATTAAATCTTTCTTCCTCTCTTCTCTCTGTAGATCTCTCTGGACTCCACCCCTAGAATTAGCAATATTGTTCCCATGGCAACTAATGTGTATTGGAGAGGGAAAGAAAGGAAAGGGACTAAATTAAAATATGACAGACTTGCACCAAAAACACTGAAATTAATTATGAGTTTGAACATAGGGTCAAAAAGTGAGTGGGTGCAGAGAGGGGGCTTAAGCATATAAGGTCTTTGGTTTAAGATCTGTGTCTTCCACTGCTCTGTTACTTTTGGTTTACTCAGCTGTCTCAAACTCATGCTAGTCTTCTCTCTCTCTCGCTTTCCTTTTCATTTCAATCCAGAATATGATCAGGGCCAGGACTGTGCATAGTCCACGAAAGAGCTTGCCTCTACAGGGTGCATTGTGAGGTCACCCCAAAGTCATATGGACCCTTAGTTACCTTCCAAATGGCACTCTAGACTTCTGTTTATAGTCCATATCTGGTTTCTTTATTTTGTCTTATTCAGTTAATAGCAAAAGTAGGGTTTATTCTGTTCAGAGCAAGGTTTGTGTATTTCCTATGGTGAACTTTGCCAGCGTCTTTCTTCCTTAGTCTTATCCCAAACACAGGTGAACACCAGACACTAAGAACTGACCACTACTAATCAGGGCATTCAGACCTCCTGAAGGAAAATATACCCTACATTCCAAAGAGCCTGTGATACAATTAAGTCTTAACGCAGGTCTGAGAATGAGCCAACAAAGTAGGGAGAGCTGACTCAATGATTTTGCACTTAACTGTGTGTCAACCTGCTGTTTCCTACTATGTCAGCATCTATTAATCTGAGATTTAACAGCTCCCCTTTTCTTCCAAGGTGCATTACATCTGCCAGCTTGGCCTGCACATCTTCCTCAGTCTTTCTAGCAGAGAACTCCCAAACCTTTAGTAATCAGGGCAAGTAAAATTTCCAAAACAGTTTGGAGACATAGGGTTGCTAGCTTTTCAGTTTTGAAAATAAGGACACAGAAAGGAAAATCCATTTACTAATACCATACTTTATAAACTCCACCCCCACCCCCCTTTTTTAATACCAAAGAAGTTGGAGGGACTAAGGTTAGAATAAAGAATAATTCTTCCAAGGAGGCCACCTTACCCAACACAGGCACTTGTACACACACACACACACACACACGCTCACACATCTGATTTTTTCATTTTGCTATGGGCCTGGGAAGTTGGTCACAAATCAGCAGTAGACCAAATTATTCTGTTTGGAATATTCTACCTTATCATGCCTTCTTTTCCGTGGTCTTGCTTAAAATAGTTCACTTTGTTTCAATCAGTTTTGATAATACCTCATTTGGGAGACAATCCAAAATAAGAACTCAGTCTTACTTATTACCATAACCCCTAATTCTTAACACAGTAACTGCCTGGCACATTGTAGGACCTCAAAAAATTCTTGTGGAAAACGTGAATGAATGAAGGGCTAAATCTCTCTGTTTTCTTCTCCCTAACTGACTGTTTGGCCAGTTTGTAACTCAGTGCTTTGATTTATCAGTGGTTATGTTCTGGGCCATTTCAATATGGACAATTAAAGCAAATTAAGAAGGAATGAATTTTTCCTTGCGTTGATGATGGTGCTATATCTTGTGTTATGGGGGTCTTACTCTCTTTGGGCTGCTATAACAGGTTACCACAGACTGGGTAGCTTATAAATAACATAATTTTATTTCTCACAGTTCTGGAGGCTGGATGTCTGAGATCAGGGTGTCAGCATGGTTGGGTGAGGGTTCTCTCTGGGGTTACAAACTTTCATTGTATCTTCAGAAGGTGGAAGGGACTAGGGTCTCTTTGGAGCCATTTTTATAAGGAACTACTCCCACTTATGGGGGCTCTACCCTCATGACCTTGCCACATACCCAAGGCCCCCCCACCTTCTAACACCATCACATTGGGTATTAAGATTCCGACATGTGAATTTTGGGGAGGACACATGCATTCAGATCCTAGAGATGGGAATACATTCTTCTGGCAGATTCAAGCCTTGCTGTAGTTAATAAACACACTTCGCCACCACCTCTGCTTCGCACACACCCCGCCTTGAGCTCCAAATTTGGCAGCTAATCTGGGTTTTGTTTATTTATATTCTGTCCCAGATGACTCAAGTTTCAAAGTGAATAATCCATTAGAGTAATAGATATGAGCAAATTGCTTGATATGGATAAAATTGCTAAGCTTTCTTCTAGTCCACTGTGTTTTCATAGAGAAGAGAATTATAAATCACGGCTTAATGTCTCTCTTATTTGAATGTTTAATTAATCAACCTTTACAAATGATTTAGTGTTTAACTTTTCAGATTTTGTTTTTTTAGAGTTAATGATATAAAATCGTGCTAAAATGTTTTAGTCCATTTTCATCCTATTCACTTATTTGTTTGTTTGTTTTAACTTCAAGATTGCTTAACATATATAGTGAATGGTGATACCTTAGGGAAGAAATGAAAACCATAAAGTTTTGAACCTGGAAGAAACCAGAGGCCACTGAGTTCAGTGACTCACATCTGAATGTGGGCAAAATCCTCCCTTGATAATTACAAGAGGTCAGCCTTCTTAGGTTATTACTGATTTGGAACGAGATGCCATTGTAAAGATAAGGGAACAGGTACAGTTTTCTCATTAGGTAGCTCCCTCTTTGCCAACTTTATAGAGGTAGTTCCTGTGGTGAGGAGTGGGGTGAAGGTAAGACCAAATACTATGGGAGAGCAGCTTCTTCCTCTGTGCTCCAGCTTCTCTCAAGAGGATTCATTTTCTATCCATTGCTGACCTCTCTCCCTGTCCTCCTCACATACATCTATCAGAACAGTAAGTTGAGAAAAGGACTATGTAGGTTTAGGTCGCCATCCCTCCCTCCCGTTCTCTAACAGGGATCTGCCTGCCTGTAGAGAGCAAGCAACCTGATGTGCTCCCCCATGCGATAGACTTACTGGGGTGCCTCCAACATACAGGCCTGCAATTTCACTATTGCCTATGTCTGAGTATGCAGAGTTTCTAATTTGGGGGTTCAGTGGCAGAAAGCTTAATGTTGCCACACCTAAGCCATGTTCTCTAATAGTTTTATTAAAAATAAAGCTGGCATTTTGATTTTCATCTTTTCAGCTTCTCAGTCACTCTAGATTTTAAACTCAGGCAAAGAAAAGGAATACTATTGCCTGCATCTCCCCAAACCCTAATATAAACCTGCTGTCTTATGGAGGAGCAGTAATCCTTAGTATGTTGGCTGTAGAAAGACACCCCAGACATACTGCCCCAAATGCCAGCATCAGAAGATCAATCAGAGACAGCTGTGGCCATTTTCCCCGTTCCTCTCCTTCTGGGCAGTCCAACAAGCCATCAACATGCTGGGAAGAGATTTCTACTTTGAAAGGTATCAGCTCCCCTAATGTTCTCCTACCAGAGAATGCCCTAGCGAGCAGTCAGGTGGTTTGGAGTGGGTGCTGGAGAACATACTTCTACCTGTCTTGGGTTTGCTGCTGTCTCTAGCTGAGGGCTCCTGCGGAGGTTCATTGTTTCCATTGTAACTCTTGCCTACTGGACCTTTTAGAGAAGATTTTACATGTACACACACACACACTTATACCTACACATTTTCACTTACACACTTATACTCACCCATTTATACACAGTTTGTCTGCAGAGATACTGCACTCTTAGCCTAGTTGATTGCTATTTAATTATCGATAGCACACACTCTCCCATTCCTTTCTCCTTAGAAATTCAATCAGAAAACCAGAACGTAGACTTATTTCAAAATAAACAATTCCAGCAATCAAATGAATCAGAATTGAAAAAAAGGTAGAGTATCATGTCTGCCAATTCCAAACTAAGGTTGTTTTAGAGCTATTTCTCAAGTTAAGAGGCACCCCCACTCATCTTTTAAAAATTCCCCAACTGTGAGGTAACATTTAGATATTTAAAGTAGCTTGGTCATTTTACATGATGAAAGAGGCAATATAGGTATACTGAAAAAAATGAAAACACATCGGCAAAAGCAAAGAAAGATAATCGGTAATCCCAGCACACAGAGATAATCACTGATATCTTGATGTATTTTTTAGAATTCTTTGCTATAGACATACGTACTCATTTTGAAGGGCTCGTTTCGTAAGACTGTTTTGTAACATGTTTTTCCTGTGACCTAATTTTAATGCTTATTCTGATAGACAGCCTCAAGCACATTTCTGTGTATCAAGATATAACTGGAAATAGGCAGCTACAGAATTAATGTTTCTTGAAAAGAGGCTCAGCCTCTGGTGTTTGACAAAGGCGGATCGCAGTGTGTGGTGACAGGGGAGCTAAGTCTCAGGAGGAGAATCACCCAAGCAAATACCAATTTGGACAAGATAGATAAAGGGATGTTGTCAGAGGGACTGCCCTCTCAAAGATAATTAAACCTTTCCAGAGGTTAATCTGGCCAACCTGCATAATACCTAGAGTTGGAAAACCTTTCTTTCATTGTCACTGAACAGCTGTCAAGCACAAGTGATAAGAAGGTGGAGAAAACGAGTGATAACTGGAGTTTGAGGATTGGTGGTGTAAGTTTCAGCGGCAATGTCGGCATTAAGCTGGAACTCCCTTGTCTGCAAAGAGGATCTTCCAGAGCACACACTAATCCATGTTTCCTGCAGTCCCCGTCCCAAGCATGGCTTTGGCCCCAGGCTGAAAGCACACTGTCCTGGCTGCTTCTGAACCCTGCCCGAGTTGTTTCCTTATGCTAGAAGTACTGGTCAGATACAAGCCAAGGCAGAGCCCCCTCTGCCTTGTTCATGAAAATCCCCTTTTCATGAACAGACCATGGCAGTTTCTTTCCCCTCAACTACTGATGGGGAGAATAAAAGGAAGGATATACAATTGTTTTGTGAAAATAATATCAATTATATTTGTCCTGATTCTTTAGAAGTACATATTCAAAGCAACTGGAGGCTTGACTGAAATGTATTCTTTATTTTCCAAAAGGTTACCTTATATTATATCTAGAAATAAATGGAATCGTTGCTTTTAATTGACATTTTAACTATAAATACAACCTACACACGGTAAAAGTTCAGTGTGGGAAGGTATAATATGAAAAGTAATTCTCCCTCCTCTCCCTCACTGATCACAAGCTACTCTCCACAGGTAAGCACTATTGTTTCTCTCTCTCTCTCTCTCTCTCTCTCTCTCTCTCTCTCTCTCTGTCTCTCTCTCTCTCTCTCTCAACAATCCTATTGTTATTTTTGCATCTTCTTCTTCTTTTTTTTTTTTACCTTAATAACACTTAAGATGGTTTCCTTTAACTCAATCAGTATTATTTTGGTAAATATTACTTCATATTATAAGGATACTGGGGGGGGGGTTGCAAACCTTCCCTCCCCCCACTCTTACCACTACCTTCCCTCCCCCCATTCTTACCGCTACCTTTAAATATATTTTATTGCCTCTCCTTTCTGATGATAATTTGGGGAAATCCTATAGTTTTGAAACTTTTAGCTGTAAGAACAATTTCTTTTTGGCAGCTTGCACTTGTTTTCAACTATTTAAGTACCTGCCAATTCTAAATAAAAACTTGAGTGTCACATCTAATTCCTAGCTTCTTTCCTCCCTTCCAATCTTGAGCAATACTGACACCTGGGACCTGCAGAGAGGAGATGGCATGATCATAGTGTTCAGTTTTTCTCTACTTCCCATTTCAGTACTTCTGTGGGGGAGATCAGAGGAAAGGAGCATAAACATTTTTTCATATCTAATCTACCATTCAGGTTATCTCTTGACTACTGCTGGCTGAATGAAGTCTTCTGTGGCAGGGGTCCAAATGCTGGTTCTCTGTGACATGCATGCCCCCCCCCAAAAAAAAAAAAAAAAACCAAAAAAACACACCACAGAGTTCAAGACATTGTGAGGCACATTCTAGCTGAGATTGTCTGTGTCCTTCTCTCTTGCCTATCTCCACTACTGCCTCTGGAGGGACCTGCACAGCAATTCTCTTTTCCTGTATTTAACTTTCTTTTTGTCGGGTGGGGTGGGTGATGAGATGATGGTTTCTTTGGAATTTTATTAGTTCTGCAGAAATGTGTTTAGCAGCTCTTCTTTACAATGTGCCAACTGACTATTACCTTCAATATTGGGTCTCTAGAGAACTTGCTGGACAATAAGAAAAATCCCATTCAAAGATCAAGGTTGATAAGTAACTTTGAGTCAGACAAACCTGAGTTCTTATCTAAGTTCTACCATATACCAGCTTGGGCAAGCGACTTTATTTCTCTGAGCCTGTTTTCTCATTTGTAAGTGGGAATAATAATAGTTACCTTGTAGGTCTGTTGTGGGGATTACAACACAATGCCGGAACTTAATGAGAGTGCGACACAATGTGGTTAAGTGTGATTTTAATTATTATATAAAAGATGCATGTGTGATGAAGAACAATAGAGTGAATAACTTTGAGATGGGAGTAGTCAGTTATGAAAAAGTGTTCTCAAATTGATATATAAGAATATATAGTTGGAAAAAATTTTAAAAAGCAATGATGTCTGATCCCAGCTCAGCTCTGGGAGATTCTCCAAAGCATCCTCTGCCAGTGGTTGATAGTAAGAGGAAATTACAAAGTTTTTCTCCATGGGATCAGGGGTTAACAAATAACATAGCATGTGGTTTTCTTTTTAACTGTTATTATTACATAATGAAAACTTTAACAGTTGGAATGACCTTTCTTAAGCTGTGATAAAAATAGCTTCTCCACGCATTTGTGTAAGGGAAATAATGCGACTCCATGTGAGGAGAGATATAAGAAAATAGGAGGTTAGCAATAATTCTGACTATGGCTAGTCTTCTTTTCCAAGACTCACACAGTATTTTAGGACAGTGTTGGAAGTGCTTAGACTGAGATGACTTGACCAGCAGCCCTAATCCCAAACTTCCATTTTTCTTTCAAGAGATCTCACCTTTTGGAAAGGAAAGGAGCTGAGCAATTGAACAAACCCTAGGCAGTGTTATCTAACTCTTCAGCTTATCTTCTGGAAGATGAAAGTGCAGCTCCAGTGGCCACTGAAAGTCCTCATCTGTTATGTGCCTGAAAGATTAGTGAATACTCTGCGAGTGGCAATCATTAGAACAAAAGAAAGATGACTGAAAGAGATGATCTTCAATAAAGCTTTTCTTGATCTCACCTTACCTCACCCACCTCCTCCAGATGTACCTCTCCTGCAGTAATTCATACCTCCCCCAAAGCCCTTAATTATAGTCTGTCTAGAGTATTTATTTGTCCGTTGCTAAGCCCTTCAAGGCAGAGTATCTGTATTATTCATTTTCTTTTTTTGTAACCTGCATGTTCCAGGTCTCACCAACACAAGACTACAAAACAAGGTCACGAAGTTTTGTTTTCCTGCAGAGTAAAATGTTTGTGTTTTATTCCATTGTGTTTATGACAACAAAACTGAAGAACTTGGCAAATTAAATTACTCTAGCAGATTCCAATTAGAAAGTGAAGGAATGTCTTTAGTAATAAAACCGACAACATTATAGTTGAGTATATTCTTTAGAACTTGGAGCCATTCTTGCTCTTGTAGAAGTGACTCTTCATAGGCAAGATTATACTATAATACAAGGGCCAGGGAGCCACTTTTCTTCCCTAGTTGGAATTGGTGGGTAAGCTGGGCCGACGTGTCCAGAAAAATGGGTTCAAAGTCAGACGCCTCAGCATCCCTATCTTCATTCCTTAATGAATTCATTCAGCACATGGTTTTTGAGGATTTACAACGTGCACTCTCTTAACCCACTTCTATTGCATCCCTCAGTGGACATGGTGGACTCTTGCTTGGGAATCCATCACATTCACGAAGATCTTTGATTGCACGAAGGGATCTATGGATTCTATTTATCTTTCTCTTAACACTAGCTCTCCTCTCCTGGTAAGGCACCATTGAGTAAACGTGGTTGACTCTGTGCCAGTGCGTCATTGCCCTGTTGTTACATGCAGCATTTATCAGCGATTTGGTCCCATTAATATTTACTGAGAACATTGACAGAGCTGAGAAGGGTAAATCGAAGCTGAGCAAGACATGCCTCCTGCCCAAAGGGGTTGAGACGGATTGAGTGTCTGGCATCAGACTGAGTGTGCGTGTGTGTGTGTGTGTGTGTGTGTGTGTGATTTATTGTTTGTGTTCCTCACTCTATTAGACTATTAGCCCCTTGGAGACCAGTCTGAATCTTTTTAAAATTTTATTTTTTAAGTTAACATATAGTAAGTAAAACTTACTTTTTGAGAGTGTACAATTTTATGAATTTTAATACATGTATTGTTTTATGTAATTCTCACTACAGTCATGATACAGAAAAGTTCCATCACGTCCAAAGCTTTCTCATTCTGTCCCTTTATAGTCAAACCCTCCTACCACCCTTAGTTCCTGACAACCACTGATGTGTTCTTGCTATATAAATTTGGTCTTTTTCCAGAATGTTACATGCACAGATTCATATAGTATGCAACTTTTTGTAATTGGCTTCTTTCACTCAGCATAATATGTTTAAGATTCATTCATATTGTATGTGTCAATAGTTCATCCCCCACCCCCCCTTTTTTTTTTGCTGAGCGGAATTGCATTGTTTAACCATAAAGTGTCTTTGTTCTTTCAACCATTGAAAGGCATTTGTTTATTTTCATTTTTTGGTGGTTGTGAACAGAGTTGTTATAAACACTCATGTGCAGGTTTTAGTGTGAACATAAGTTTGGATTTCTCTCGGGTAAATACCTAGGAGTGAACTGCTGGGTCATATGTAGGTGTATGTTTAAATTTATAAGAAGCTACCAAACTGGTTTCCAGAGCATATGTAACATTTTACATTTCCTTAGGCAATATCTGAGGGCTCTGTATTCTTATCACCTGATATTATCAGTATTTTGCTTAGCCATTCTAATTAGTGTATAGTGGTATCTCATCATAGTTTTAATTTGATTTCCTAGAATAGCTAATGATGCTGAACATCTTTTTTATGGGTTTATTTACCCTCTGTATATTTTGTGAAGTTTTTTGCCCATTTTTAAATTGGGTTGTTAGTTTTCTTACCATTGAGCTTTGAGAGTTTGATTGTTTTTTTTAAAATATATATTAAGTTACAGATCCTTTGTTGGATATGTGATTTGCAAACACTTTCTACCAGTCTGTGTTTTTCTTTCTCTTTTTTTAACTGTCATGTTAAGAAGAAAAGTTTTTAATTTTGATAAATTCTACTTTTTTTTTTCTTTTCTGGACTGTGCATTTGGTGTCATGTCTATAATCCCTTTTCTTAACTCAGGTCACGAAGATATTCTCTGTATTTTCTTCTGAAAGTTTTACAGTTTTTAAAATTTATATCTATGATCCATTTGATTTAATTTTTATATAAGGGGTAATATTTAGGTCAAAGTTCATTTTATATTTTGCATATGGATTACCAACCGTGTTGAAACAGTTTGTTGAAAAGACTATCCTCTCTCCATTGAATTTTTTGGTATCTATTGAAAATCAACTGGCCATATTTCTGGGAGTTTATTTCTAGACTCTATTCTAGTCCATTGATGTATGTTTCTATCCTTTCACCAATATCATACTGTCTTGATTTCTGTAGCTTTATTGCATAATCTTAATAATGGGTAACGTGATTCCTCCAATTTTAGTCTTCTTTTTTCAAAATTGTTGTGGCTATTCTGGTTCTCTTTTCTTTCAATATAAATTTTAGAATCAACTTGGCTAATTTTACCAAAAATTCTGCTGGGAGTTTATTGGAATTATGTTAAATCTATAGATCAATATGGGAAGAGAAAATGGAGATCTTTCTCATGCTGAGTCTCCCCATCCATGGCAAAGTATATTTCTCAATTTATTTAGGTCTTTGAATTCTTTATTAGTGGTTTTTTTTGTTTTTAGCACACAGATCCTGTCCAAGTTTTGTTAGATGTATACCAAAGTATAAAGATCAGTTGACTACATTTATGAGGATCTATTTTTGGGGTCTCTATTCTGTTTCATCGATCTGTTTATTCCTTTGCCAACACCACACTGTCTCAATTACTGTATATTTATAATAAGTCTTGAAGTCAGGTACCATCAGTCTTCTCCTTCAACATTGTGTTGGCTATCTGGGTCTTTTACCTCTCCACATAAACTTCAGAATTAGTTTGTTGATATCCACAAAATACCTTTCTGGGATTTTGACTGGGCTGTTCACTTTTAAGAGTCCTCAAATAGCTACTTTATACATTTTGTAGAGGTTTATAGCACCATTCAGTGGAAGAGACAGAGTAAGGTAAACACACTCCATCATACCTAGAATCACATTTCCAGACTTATAGTTCAAGTTCAGTCATACAAAAAAGGATGGAAACAATATAAAAATAAATGTCCCTCCTCCTATGTGAAGAAATTAAAATATTATGAATATAGATGCCTATCAAACTTATTATAATATTTATGATGTTATGTTTATAAGTACATGTTTATGATGCAAGTCTTTACTATCAAAAGCGAGCCATCATGCAAAGTATTTTTCTATTCCTTTTTTGACACACCTTTTTTGATCTATGGAACATACCATTACAATTCACTCAGTGACCGTGTACAATGCAATAGTTTTTAGTATATCCACAGATGTGAGTAACTATCACCACAGTAAATTTTAGAATATTTTTACCACCCTAAAAGAAACCCTGTACCCTTTAGCTACTACTCTCTATCCCCCTATCTTCCCCACAGCCTTAAGAAACCACTAATCTAATGTTCTGTCTCGATGACTTGGCTTATTCTGGACTTTCACATGAATGGACTTATATAATATATGGTGTTTGTGACTAACTTCTTTCACTTAGGACAATATTTTCATGGTTTATGCACATTGTAGCACAGTACTTTATTTCTTTTTATGGCTGAATAATTTTCCACTGTGTGAATATGCCATGTTTTGTGTACCCATTCTTTAGTTGATGGACACTTGGGTTGTTTCTACCTTTTGGCTATTTTCATGAATAATGGTGCTATAAATATTTGTGTACAAGTTTTTGTGTAGATATATATTTTCATTTCCCTTGGGTATGTAACTAGGAGTGGAATTGCTGGATCATATGGTAACTTTATGTTTAACTGTTTGGAGAACTGCTAGACTGTTTCTTAAAGGAGCTGTACTGTTTTACATTCCCACCATCAGGGTATGAGGATTCTGGTTTCTCTATATCCTCACTAACACTTGTTATTATCTAAGTTTTTGATTCTAGCCATCCTGGTGGGAGTGAAGTAGTATCTCATTGTAGTTTTTATTTGCATTTCTCTGATGACTAACAGTGTCAAGTATCTTTTCATATGCTTATTGGCCATTTGTGTATATTCCTTGAAGAAATATCTATTCAGGTTTATTCCCATTTTTAAATTGAATTATTTGTCTTTTTATTATTCTGTTGTAAGATTTCTTTACGTATTCTAGATACGTGTTCCTTATCAGATACATGATTTGCAAATATTTTCTCCCATTCTGTGGGTTGTGTTTTTGCTTTCTTCATGGTGTCCTTTGTAGCACACAGGTTTTTAATTTTGATGAAATCAAATTTATCTTTTTTTTTTAAATTTGTATTTTTGGTGTCACATCTAAGAATTCTTTGCTAAATCCAAGGTCACATAGATTTACCCCTATGTTTTCTTCAAATAATTTTATAATTTTAACTCTTACATTTAGATCTTTGATTCATTTTGAGTTAATTTTTGTGTATGATTTGAAGTAAAGGTCCAACTTCATCCTCTTGCCTATAGAAATCTAGATGTTCCAGCCAGCACCAATTGTTGAAGAGACTATTCTGTCTCCATTGAATGGCATTGGAAACCCTGTCAAAAATCTGTTGACCCTAGATGTATGCATTTATTCCTGGACTCACAATTCCATTTCATTGATCTATACGTCTTTTATTTCTGAGAGTTTACATGAGTATTGCCCTACATGTACTTCTGAAAAAATGTTCCTTTAATTAATTTACTCTGGCCTCTCTGTTTTGCTGCCCTAATGGATCCTTGGCTGCAGCATGCCCTAGTGAGATGTCTACTCCTTTAAGTATAGCTGTTGTTTATGACTGCCCCCCTAACCTGTCACTCTGGCCTTACAATTTACAAGGACTACCCTATTCAGACCCAATCTCAAGTTTTTACTGTACTGGTTTCCTTTCGTCCTTCTTCAAGCTAACGTCCATACTGGACATCCATTTTGAATTCTTGGGGAATATTCCATCTCCAAGCATAAGGTGTGGCCCTGTTAAATCAATCACTAAATAGTTTGACATTGTCTCATTCTATGGTACATAACTTCCTAAGTAATACCTTTCCTGTCTTTTGTAAACATTTTTCTTTGTTAAAACCTCCTTTCATAAAAGGAATCCTGGATTAATGATATAAAGGGGGCTGGAATAGTTATCTTTAAGCCAAAATGACATCATCAACTGGGCTCAGGCTGGAGAGGCAGATTCCCCCACAAGTTCTTCTATTATTGATACAATATTTGGATGGGCTGTCTCGATTTCCCTTGGCCCATCTTGGTCTGCACTTCATACACAGGCATTATTGGTAGTTATTCCACCACAAAAGGAGAGCTTTCTAGCAGTTGGTGATTTGGTGCTTAATTGCGGAACCAAAATCTTTAATAGTGGTCAGCTTTTTATTTCAGCTCCTTGCATGACATTCAGGCATTATACTGGGACTTTCCCTTTTTGTCATTACCTTGAGCTGAGCAGTGATTAACTGATCAGCTTCTGCTCTTGAGTCTCTTAGTTTGGGTGTTCAAATCTTCAATTTTCTGATGCAGAATTAATAAGTAATCAATATTCTTACCCAAATACTTTAAAAAAAAAAAAAGGTGAGTAGTGAGTTGTTCAGCTAATGGCTTCATCCCCAGCTACATTTTAGGAGTGAGGAAGAAATGTAGCATGCTATTTTTAACTCTTGTTCATAGTACATTTTACATCATTTTTAACATTTGGATGATTTGACTCAGGATTGTGTATCCGTGGAAGGAAGCCTGGACTTTGGGTCCCAGCTAACTGAACATCACCAGAAGCAACTGTCTCTCAAAGTCTCTTTCTTTCTGTGAGAGTATTCTGGTAGAAAATCTGTATGTTGAGAAGCATTTCTCCCATAACACCTGGGTGACTTTGAATGATTGTGATCCTTGTTGGGATAAGTTTGTGCACAAAACGTAAAGCAATCTGTTACCATAAACATGCTTCCAGTTTTTGTTACCCAGTCCCAGGGACCAGAGTCTGATAAATACTAATTCTTAGGGCTCGCCACCTTAATTTCCAGGTCAGCTACCTGACTGACAAAGTTTTCCTGTGAAAAATCTGCCATTATTCATTTGAGCACCCTTCTCTCAGAAAACCTTGCCTAGGCCCTCAGGAGCAAACCCAGGGTTTACACTGATGTGCCATTTATAGCTCCCATTCATGTCATCTCCATCCTTGGAGAACTCACCACCTCTGGGAAGCTCAGTGCCTGCCCATTGTTATTCTCACCATACTTGACTCCCATGTTCAGAGTTCCAACATTGACAGACCACACTCTGTTTCTTCTGCCCCCATCTTTAAAAGTCTAAATCCTGGATTTCCTCCAAAGCTCAGTTCAAATCCCTAAATCTCACTTCTTCTGCGAAGCATCCCCTGATCCGGGCCAGAGCACTGTGTGAATGTAAGCAAAGGAGAATGCTCACTATCAGAAATATTCTTAACCCTGTACTTTGTTTTATCCTTAACTCAAATCTAGTTAATATCATTTCCCTTAAACAAATCCTTGGGGAAACCAGAACTAGTCTGAACTATAGTATTTTATCTGTATTTCTATTATCATTATCTTTTCTCCACTAGAAAATAAACTCCTCAAGGGTATTCAGAACAACTTGCTCTAGCAGCTCCAATGCCCAAATACTTAATGTTCATTGTCTTATGTGAATGTTAGAAATGAAGGTAGAGGTTAGGCAAAATATCTCAATTGGCTTAAAAATCATGATTCTGTGTATTTTATGAAGAACTAGATGTACGTAGTAAAGTATCATTTTTTGCTGTGTATAATGTGCACTTTTTGGCCCAAATTTGTGAGGGAAAAATAAGGATGCGCATTATATATGGGTAGTACTAATTCCCTATCTATCTAAATGTTTTTAATTATTTTATTTATGCTTATGAGTTAAACGTGTAATAATAAATAAATAAGTAAATAAATAAATTCTAAAATTCCTTTATAATACAAAAAACAAGTACCTAAATATAAACAAATAAAAATTTGAATTAAAAATTTAAAACGAAAGATTTTTTTTCCCCTGAAAGTTTGGGCCAAAAATGTGGGTGTGCATTACACATGGGAGCACATATACACAGCAAAATATGTAAGTTAAACTCAGTAAATATTCATTGAATGAATGAAAAAGTATAAGCAGAAATTATTCCATATGGCATGGATAAATATAGAAACAAGTCACATTTTCACATTTAAATCTGATAGCCATGTTTTTGGCCTGTCATCTTGTGAACTGTCTTCAGATTTTAGCTTTAGAGTTGTCTATAACTGGATGAAGCAGGATATGGTATACTGCAATTTTTGGATTATTAGAACATCTTTCTTTTGTTAACTATTAAGAACTCTCTGGAGATAAGAGTCAGTTTCTCAGTAAATGAAATATTATGTAATTCTCCTTGAGGCATTTCCTTTGTAGTGCATTTTTAATGAAATATTTGTACTAATTCGTATAAATAAATTAGGTAAATAAAAATATTAATCTTTGCATCATATTTACATAAGTGAACTGTAATGAAATTTACAGGGCTGAATGGAATACTGTCTTTCTGTGTAATTGGGTAATTTATTAAGAGGTTGCCATAATGACTTCAAATGATTCTTAAAAACTTTTAGGTAGTAAAATTCTGACGTTCTATATAACATTTTTGGACATTCTCTAATTTTAACAAAGGGGTTCAATATATATAATTTACACAAATAGATGTTGGGTAAATAAGGGAGGTTTTATAATTCTGAGCAAATTTGCCCTCTAATCTTACATTTATACTTGAAATTCAATATAAAAAATGTAGGATGGTTCAAAATTTGTGACTACCATCTTCCAGGGGGGGAAAAAGGGATAACTCTGTTTTCATTTGGTCAATAATTCTAACCTTCTGAAAAAGTCAATTGATTTAAAATCTAAATTTAGTCTTCCACTCAGTATGTAAGATTTATGAGTGAGTTCTACTGCCAGCAAAATGTGTGCTCTCTTCCCTGCTGAATTTACAACCTGAATCTACTTTTGCATACCATGAAAGCAAGGACAGAAAAACACAATTTTAGTAAGTCTCTAACATTGGGCAGTGTAGACAAGGAAATATGTAGTTTGAAGATAATGATAATTATCCTGAGCTGTGTGGGTGCTTTCTAATGCCTTTCTTTTTCAGGGTTTAGTGTTCCATAGGGAATCCAATAGAAAAAGTAGGTCTAAAGGGATGAAGGGGAATGGTTGGGAGGAGAAAAATAGTTTTAGAGTTGGCACCTTTTCTTGGTGAACACAGGGACAGAAAGGAAACTAACTTTTCATTTGGTAAATGCTTCTTACTGTCTCTCCAGCAAAGATAAACTGCTATCCATTGAGTTTTCCCACAAAAGGACTGACAAAGTGGATTGTATCCATGAAAAGAGCATAAATTTAGAGGCAGCCAAAATATACTTGACTTCTGACTTGGCCATTAACCACTAGTGTGACCTTTGGTTAGGTCTTGAGCCATTTGGAGCCTCAGTTTCCTCATATATAAAATGAGGGTGAACTCATCACCAGATATTGGCATTGCCGTTTACCTCACAGGCCTACCCTCCTCTACCCTTCTTACTCCTTGTGTCCAGTTAGCCACCATGAGCTTTTGATTCACCTTGCTGATGTCTTCACTCTCCTTCCAGTCACCTGGTGTTTGGATTTCTGTGATAGGATTCTCCTGCTCACGCTGCCTTTGGCACCTCAGATGCTGCCTCCTCAAGGAACATGTCTCTGATCTCCCCTGTTTATTACCTACCTTTGCTGTGTCTGCAACTTACATGAGTATCTTTTGTAATATACTCTGTTCTACTCATCAAGGTCTATGTCATAGTCACTTTTGCAACCTGGGTCTTAGTACCTGGAGTGCAGTAAATGTTTGTTGAATAAGTGAATGAATAAAGGATACCCGTTTTCCATAGTTTCTGTGAAAATAATCTGTGGCAAAAGGCCAGAATTAAATAAATAGTTTTATTATAATATGATTACTATTATTTTATTGGAAAAAGTTTGTAAATGTTCAGCATATTTTCATGTGGCTTGATGGTAATTATTAAAGGTAATCTGAATCTATTAATTCAGATATGAGTGCCATTGATTAGTTAATCAACTTTCTAAACTGGGATTCCCCAAATTAGGTTATTGATTTTGCATCATGGCGGATGACAAATTATTTGCAAGGGGTCATCCATTTTTTTGTTGTAGTAAACGCATGTGGAACTCTATCCTCTATAAGTGTTCTTTTTCTTTCTTTTTTTTTTTTTTTCTTATGCCTATGGAACAGAAAATTCTTAGTGGACAGAATGTACTTAAGGGGCTACTTTGGAAGTAGTCTTATTTGTATTTTCCTGGGACTCTCAGGCTGCATGCAAGTTTACGCAAAACATCTCCAACCCTTCACTAAAATTAAGGATAACTAAGTCAAGGAAGAAAGGGCTTGAAGTGTTTCTGTGGCAAACTCCTGCCATCATGGTGGTGGTGATGGTTATCTAACAACAATCTTAGATAACTGGAAACAACAGGATTTTGCAGAACATATACAAGGATAGAAGGGACCTTGAGTGAGGAGGGACAAGAGCTACAGGTATCTGTTAAAGTCAGCTCTTTGAGCAGCTGCAGGCAGAGGGAAGGAGAATTCATTTCGATTTGTGTAAAAATCTCTATCTAAGGAATAGTCCTTTTCAACCCAGATCAGAATGGGAAGGCAGAAGTGGAAGGGACACAGAAGAGGAAAGTAAAATCACGATGAGGCAAAAAAGAGGATACAGATGGGGTCTGGGTAGAGAAAAATGTCTGAGTCATAGCGGATTGAGGGTTTTATCAGTTCCCTGTTGAGGAAGAGCCCAAGCTAACTTCACAACCACTGTGTGTGTGTGTGTGTGTGTGTGTGTGTGTGTGTGTAAGAATAAGCAAATTCATGGCTTAGAAAAATGCATGTGGTACATTTCACAGGGTAGTATCAGTCATGTGCAGGCAATTTTTTTGTTATTATAAAGCCCAGAGTATGGGTACCCATTCCAGGATCACTGACTTCAATCCAGCAGGTCAGTTGACATGGTCAGCTGATATTCTGATGCTCAGGGAGGAAGGACTGAGAGAGCATTGTCCCTTACAGTCTGCTGCTGCGTAAGATATAATCCTTTCTTGAAGTGCTAGTCATAGGATCACCAACCAAAGGGTTGAACCCCTCCTGCCCCTTTGATTTGTACTTTGTACATGTAATCTGATAGCAGGGATATGATAGTGAGGTGAATGTAGAGGTTTAAATAATCTAAAATGTGGGCTTCTAATTGCAGTTGTTTCGCTTCCCTGAATAGTGCTAAGCATTTAACATTCCCATGTAGACATTCCCCTTATCCAAGTTAGAAAGAAGAAATCTGAACAGCTCAGAAAAAGTGTTTTGGCACTCTGATTTGATCAGAAACACCTTGTTAAAAGTTGCCAGCGGCTATTGGAAATCTTTGTAAAACTGACTTGCCTGCTTCTTGCTTGAAATGCATGCTGTGTGGAATGTCATGCTCCTCTGATGAGGGTGAATCTTGCAGATTTGCCCTCTGTCATCACTCTGACCACAAAGGCTCTTTGGTACTGAGACATAGATAAAGGGCAGAACAGGAGACGCGATAAAACCAGTGACTCCAGGATGTTCTGTGGAAGAGGTTCCTTTAAAAACTGATTTTCTCACTTAATCTTGTTTTCCTGCAATTTGTCTCTTCTGAAAAAAAGAGAACAACAAAGTAATGTCTTCCACACAAAGTCCTGGCTACCGGTTTGTCACTATCTTACCTGAATGAGTTCTGGCCTTCAGCAATATTGAGGAGGTCAAGGAATAATTTTAAGCAAACGGCCATTTTTTAAAGTATTATCAGAACCCATAATTTTAAATTAATGTACAATATTATAATTGTACACTTAGTTTGATTGCATTTTCAATGTCCTTAATAATGGTTTGGACATCTCTATGTATAAAGCTTATTCTTTTCCTAATTCTTAGCATAGTCTCAGAATTAGAATTACTGGATCAAAAGGTTTAAATATTTTAATACTCCTGAGTCATTCTGGAAAGTGCTTTCCAGAAAGGTAAATTTTATTCTACCAGTCCAGCAGTGGATAAAATTTCCTAGTTCACATACTTTCTCCAATATTAAACATTCTCACCTTTAAAGAAAAAATTGGCACATTCATTGAAGAGCCAAAATGTTTTAATTGGGATTACGGGTGTTTCATTCTTCTTTTGAGTTTGGTCTTTATTTTTTAAAATCTTTATATTGAAGATGTCTATTTTTCCAATCACAAAAAGGAAAAATATTTTAAAAAGAATCTCAACTCCAAACTAAAGAGCACACGAAAGAAGGTTAAAAGAAATGCAACTAAATAAAACTGGTAGGTGTGAGATGGCTTCATTAGTGAGAATGAGGGATATTTTGATTACTTAAAAATAAAAAAAAGAAAGAATGAAAAGGACATAAGCTTACAATTATATTGTCAGAAGAATAAACAATATATATAGAAATCTTTTTTTCCTAATGATAATTTAGCATTGCAATGTAAATGCTCTTTCAGTATAATTCTCATGGAACCCATGGACTCATTTATCCCCTCATCTCTAGGAGGACAGATTGTGCCTATATGATTCCAGATAGATGTGAAGTTCCTCTTTTAGACGATTTCCACCAGGAAAAGAATTAGTCTCCCAGGGCAACCCAGTCCTATACTTTATCAGTGACCTGAAGATTTTCCAGCAAGAATGGGTTGTTCGGTTGTCTGCCTAGCCAAATTAAATTTTTTGGATTTAATGGTGATGAGAGGCAGCTGTGTAATGATTATCCTTCATGCATTTGACTAAACGCTTAGCTCAGTCTTTTACCATCTGAAGGTTAAGTCACTGAACCTTTTTCATAATCTTTCCTCTTATGGTCTATATGTCCTCCCTCTGCACCTTCATACCCACCTTTGGATTCTCTAAATGCTTTCACTAAATCTGAAACAGCGAAAACTGGGTCTGTTACTTGTTCTTCATTGCTACTCCCAACACAACTTAATGATACAATAGTGTGGTTCTGATTCTGTCATACAGATGTACTGTATGGGTGTTAGAAAAAAAATAACAGTATCGATGATAACAATAACATGTAATTTTAACATCGATTCTACAAATATTTACTATCATTGTTCCCATTTTACTGGTGGAAAAATTGAGACTTAAAGTGGTTAATTGATGGCTGAAGTCACGTGGCAGGAAGAGAACCAGAACTGAAATACAGGTGGGTCTTACTTCAGAGCTCAAGTCTTTGACCAACTGAAGAATTTTTGCATGGTATTACATCACCGAGCGGGCTTGAATCAAGGTCTTCTTACATATATACGAAGAGTTCTTTCTATTTACCTCTGGTGGATGAATCTTGTCATTAGTGTTTGGTGATAGAAATTCCTAATGTTTTAAGTATTCACTTCAAATACTGGGAGAGGCAGGGTGCAGAGTGGTGAGAAACATAGGTTCTAGAGCTAGATTGCCATTTATAACTTCATGACCCTGGGCAAGTTATTTAATCTTTCTGTGCCTCCGTATTCTCATTAATAAAACAAGGATGACACTAGTACATTCCTTGTAGGGTTGTACTGAGAATTAAGTGAGTTATACATGGGAAGTGTTTAGAAGAGCACCTGACATACAGAGAACTAAAGTGCTCCTGTTTTTAGTAAGAGGAAATTTCCCCTGAAAGTTGTGTTCAGGATAATTTAGGAGAGAAGGCAATCATGTCTCCCCATCCCAACTCAATTTCTACCTCGAAGATCACTGGGTAAAGGTGATTTATATCTGAAATAGCTATAAAGTCACTTGAAGCTAAGTGGTATTCTAATCTTTTCCCAAGTAGTAGGGAAGTTTAAATGTTACAGATTGAAAGGTTTTCCTGCCTTGGAGTGGGGTGGAGAGGGCAGTGAAGCAAACAATTAAGTGCAGTAGATGCCATTGATAAACCTGAAACTCCTTTTGCTTTGGAAAAGCCACATGTTAATAAGGTGGAATTAGTAATATCTTTTTTCTGTGACAATGTGACCCATTCTTACATACATGGTATCAAATTAACTTGAGTATCTATTCACTGTGGTCCACCAACTTAGTGCATAAAGAGTGCTAGCTTCCCACTAAGGATAAAGATTTTGTTAGTAAGTTTAACTAAAATCGTGGTGCTGCCATGCACATAGATGCTTTCTCTCTCTCTCTCTCTCTCTCTCTCTCTCTCTCTCTCTCTCTCTCCCCCCCCCCACCTCCGCTCTCTCCCCCGTCCCTCCCTCCCCCCTCCCTTCCTCCATCTCCCTCTCTCTTCCTAGCCACAAGAGACCTAGAGAATGATGACAAGTATCTTTCTTCCTCTAGAGCCAAGTGTTGATAAAATGAGGTTCTCTGGGCAGGTGTGACCCTTAGCAAAATAATGAGGTGAGATGTGTTCATCCTCAGTGCCTCTAGTCTTTCAGGATTAATCCCCCTCTCTCCATCACTCACCTTCTCTGAACCCACAGAGTTGCCTTCTTGTTTGTTCAAGGCCTCCTGCTATAGCTCCTTAATACGGCCTGCCCTTCC
This sequence comes from Rhinolophus sinicus, assembly GCF_036562045.2. Taxonomy (NCBI): domain Eukaryota; kingdom Metazoa; phylum Chordata; class Mammalia; order Chiroptera; family Rhinolophidae; genus Rhinolophus; species Rhinolophus sinicus. The sequence continues at coordinate 33,170,566 of NC_133753.1, read as the reverse complement.
AGACACAGCCTTATGCTGTGCATTTCTTTTATTATTTTCTTCTCCATTTTCAGCATTTCCTCATTGTTTATCCTGTTTTCTTGGAATCCTCCATAGTACCTAGTTGATACCAGATTTAGCAAAAAAAAATTCAGGATGCCCAGTTAAATTTGAATTTCAGATAAACAATATATATATTGTATGTATCTAAATATATGTATCTAAATCTTGAATTTAGCTAGATGTTTATTGGAAATTGAAATAAAATGGATCCTTGTTATGAAGGAAAGAAAATTATGCAGTGAAAGAAAATTTAGTTGATTTGTGTCCTATTGTTACATGAAAAGCAGAAATACAAGTGATGAACTTGGATATTTAGCTAAGAAGACCTCTAAGCAAAGTGTTGAAGGTATAACCTGGTTTCTTCTGCTGCTTATAATAATATGTGAGAGGAAAGAGAAAGATTGAGGGAAGATCTCTTAAGCAAAAATGAACAAAGACTTGATGATTTGGCAAATTCTCAACCTATTCAGATTGCAAAGATACTGCATTTAAGAGATTTACTGGCAGGAAAAAGGAGCTCTGGAGAGAAAGCTAAGGGTGTGGCTCAACAATCTATTGCTAATTCCTTGGAAGGATCAAAAGGTCCAAGTATTCAATCACATGACCTTCCTTTGAAGAGATTATACATGTGACTCATGGATCCCCTTAGCCATCTCAGGAGAAATCAAAAGCAGAGATGAGATTATCTGGATGGATCTGTGGAGAAGCCTTTTGTCTAATGGAGTGAGTCTTTCCATATGAGAAATTCACAATGTTCTTGAGGACATTATACTGTCAGAAATACTGCCAGCTTGGATTAAAAGGGACAGAGAGAAAAAGAAATAAAAGGAAATTGTCTGACTCAACAAATTATATATGCAGGAAATAGGGTTAAAAATTACTCAGATGAAAATACAAGTATGTTCTACCCTCATGAAAATGGAAGGATGACCCAGGTAGCAAAGCTGTTGGCAGAGAGGGCAGGAACCAGTGATTATTTTCTTTGTTCCATCCTCACCACTATTTTTGAATGACAATTACTATAACTGTTATCCTATGTCTGTCCCATTGTATTTTGGTATCACATAACTTGATTTTTATTTTCACAGATAGAGAGGAATTTTGCCTCAGATGGGTTATTATTGAGAGTTTTGACCCACACATTATTTAAAGAATGAGATTTAGGACTTTTGGGTTGATGGTGTTTAGATGAGACTTTGAAATTGCATTAATGCTGCAGTTGTTTGAGACTTTTTGAGATGTTGGGATTGGGTGAATGTATTTTACATAAGAGATGGATGTGAATCTTTGGGGGTCAGAGGGTGGACTGTAATAGACTCAACAGTGGCCTCCAAAATTGTCCAATCTCCATCCCAGGTATATGTGAATAGTTGACCTTATATGGCAAACGGGACTTGAAGATATGAATAAATTTGAAATAAGGAGGTTACCTTGAATTATCTAAGTGGGCTGATTAATCACAAGGGTACTTATAAGGGAGAAGATGTCAGGATGGAAGCAGAGGTTAAAGAGTAAAGAAGAAGCTGTACATCTTGTTTCTAAGATGGAGGAAGAGGCCATGAGCCAAGGAATGTAAGTTAGCTCTAGTACTTAGCTGCAAAAGACAAAGAAACACATTCTTCCCTAGAGTTTCCAGAAGAAACAGCCCTGCAGTTCTATTTTAGACTTCTAACCTCTAAAATCGTAAGGTAATGTATTTGTGGTGTTTTAAGTCACTAAGTTTGTGGTAATTTGTTACAGCAGCAATAGGAAAGTAATATGCCTAGTGTCCTGTATTTTACCTGGCAATCCTAGTTCTGGCAAGATCTAATTTCATTAGCTATCTACTATGGGTCAAAAATCTTATATACATTAGCACATTCAATTCTTCCAACAACCTTGTGACGTGGTAACCAATTTACAGATAAGAAAAATGAAGTTCAGACCTGGTAGTAGAAGAATTTAATTTGAACACAAGTCTGAGGAACGGCTAAGTTTGTTCAATATTATTATTATTATTATTATTATTATTATTATTATCACCACCACCATAGAATTGTCTATGAAGAATCTATTTCTAGGGCATAGTAGGTTCCTGATCCAAGGAGACTCCTCTCCCTATATACAGACACCTCTGCTTATAGAATAAATATTTTATTGATTATCATCCAAAAGACATTCCAGTACAAACTAATGAGCTTCTGAATAAGTAAAATGTCCACCATAGTCTAAATGCATGTTCAAAAGACAGTACTTCATAGATCAAATACGTATTCTTCAGTGCCAAAACGTTCTGGCCTGCTCTGCAAGCAAGTAGCTAAGCATTATATAATTCAACAAATGAGCCAAAACAATTAGTTTCCTTAGACAATTAAATACGATAATAAGCCAAAAATGCTCCACAGTCATGTTGGTAGAGAAGCAAAATTACTGTCTTTATTAGTAGCTTGCTTGCAGATTTTTATTTGAACTAATGAACATCCTAATAGCTCAGGGGAACACAACCCAAATGCTGCAGGCTGAGCCCACTGCTAACGAAGGAGCTTGTGTTCAATCAGGGATGGCCAGCTGCACATATTGCTTCTCTTCATTTTCAACCTGAAGTAATTCCACCACCCAATCCCTGCCCTCCCAACCCCCTACAAAAATCCCATAAGCGCTGTGTTGGAAGAAAATCCCTCAGAGAGCTTCCAGCAGACTGAAGGTATTTTCCGTTTGTGTATCTATCTGCTAGTTGACCAGCAAAGAAGACCATCTGGCAGGGCAGCTGGAGGGGTGTCACATGCAAGCTGTTTGGGGTCCATGAACAGTGTAGGGACACCAAGGGAAAGGGCATGGCTAAATTGCATACTGTACATTTCACCAGAGAAAATTTTCTGTGAATTCCTTGTCATTTTTCAAAGGTGAGCAGCTTTCCTCCTCTTCCTGGTTCTTTTCACTGTGTCAGTTAATTAAGAGAAGCACTAAGCACAGAGTTTAGGAATGTAGTGCTCAATGAATGCTAGTTATTATTACTTTTTGCTGTGTTATTATTAGAACAAGACTGTCCCATCGACATGTGGTCAGTGACGTCCCAGTGTTCAGTGGCATGGCTGACGTGTGAGCTGTTGGGAAGTCATAAGACTGGGTAGTTCATGAATCAACTCGTCTATGCTTTTTAAGTGATTTAGACAACACATTTCTGTTTGGAATAACATATGCACTAGGAATAAAAAAAGAAAAAAGCTCTCTGTGTGACATTCCAATAAGGAAGGAAGGAGGAATTTGTATCTGGCAGGTGTGTTCACTGTAATGAACAGTTAACCTCCAGATCACAGATCACCACAACAGCCCCTGTTATGACAAGAATAAGTCATTTTTGCTTCCCTCTGGGAACTATGAGTGGGGTTGAAGAGGGTTAACTTTTCCATTCTAAACAAGTGATTAAAAGAACCACTGCAGTCTTGGCGATGTGGGGATAATTAGGAAGTTAATGTTTTCTTTCCTAATGGAAATGGTCTGGATAAATGGTAGTGATGGGATTTCCTTCAAATCACACCTTCCACAGATTCGGCACTTTTATGGGAGACCATTTTATTTTTAAAACACAGTCAAATAGTGCTTTTTTTTTTAGGTTTTGAATAAGATACTGGGAACGTTTCAGGTATGTATCAAAAATATGTTAAAAACCCACAAAAAAACCCAACAAAATTGGGCAGAAACAACCTAGAGCCATGACTCCTAGCTTTGGGGTGCATGAGAAATATAGGGGGGAGAATATGGTGATGAGGATGGTTGTGTATGTGTGTTAAAAATGAGGATTCCAAGGCTGCACGCCAGCAAATCTGATTTTATAGGTTCGGGTGGGACAGTAGGAATTACACTTTAAGACGCAGCCTCAGAAGGAAATAACTGGCCCATGGGCCAAGAGGCTGAGCACTTGTAAAAATGCTTTGTTTCCATGGGTAGAGTTTGCTACTTGGAAATCCATCTGCATAAAGTCCTGGTACCTGAAGATAAATCACTTCTTTAATATGATGTTGAACAGGAGCCCTTTTGCCCCACTTGTATAGTGTAGTGTTTAAGAGACAACATAGCTCGGTGAGTGTCGCAGGCTATGGGTTCAATCCCCAGGTCCACCATTTACTATTAATAGCTGTATGACTTGGGCGCAGTGTCTCAGTTTTCTCATCTGCAAAGTAAGAATACTCATAGCATCTATGCCACAGTGTTGTTACGGATTAATAACTAATGATTGTATAAAAGAGACTATAACATGTAGAGAGAAATTGTGTGAGCTACTGTTTTTAAGACCTTTACATATATTAGCTAATTTAATATTTACAAAGCCCCATCAAGTAGGTACTGTTATTATTCTCACTGGACAAATGAGGTTTAGCAATTTGCTCAAAGCCACGTGGTTAGAGAGTGGCAAGGTTGGTGCTCTAATGCCCAGCTTCGTCACCTCCCTTGATATCCTGCCTCTCCAGTAAAACCTTAGTTCCTCCTTATTCTCCTCCTCCTCCTCTTCCTCCTCCTCCTCTTCTGCTTCTCCTCCCCCTCACCCCTCTCCCCGTCCCCTTCTATCTCTTAGCTCCAGATGAGCCCAGCTTAGTTCCTGTTAAGTAAAATGCCATTGTGTTAACTGAGAAAAATGTATTCTGGATTCATACCCACTTCAACAGGTCAGGGAGATGATGCAGGATAGATAAAGCAGTGGTGTGGGTCCCAAACAGGGAGCTTTCAGTGGGGCTGTTGGCATTTTTAAGTGCTCCGAAGTGTCAGCTGTCAGGGAGAAGTCAGCTGTCAGAGAGAAGGGATAAGTTGACTGCAGCTCATTTTAACAATTTCTGTTCTCCTGGGCTTAGCTTCTCTAGAAGGTAAGGGGCTGGGTCCACCTTCCCCCAGCAGGTTAGCCACAAGCACAGTCCTTCTAGGAGATCTCCTTTGGGGGCCCTGGAGCCGAGTGGGGTAGTTACAGTTATTTGGCAGGTCCTCGCTCAGCACTTTCCAGACGCTGTCACATTCAATTATCTCAACAACCCCACACTTATTTTTAGGACCAGCTTCCCTGCTGGACCCCTTTACCTGTGGTCCTCTGCACTTGTGAAGAGATTGTTGCACACTTGGTGATAGGTTGTCCCAAAGCTGCCCTCCATCTGCTTGTCTCTGACCAGGCTGTGGCCTCGGGACTCGTAGCTCTCTCCGTCACCAGGCCCTACTCCCCAGCAGCATTTGTGCCCTGCTGGGCAGGAGCAACTTCTCCTTAAATGCTTGCTTGAAGGAATGGAACTTAGCTAGCTGAGCTGTGCTTTTTTGCTTGCTTGCGTTTCTGTCACCAGATTGCTCTGGGAGCAGTGATGCTCTTAATTAAGCTGAGATCTGAGGTGCTTAAAATGCAAAATTCACAGGCAAGCTGGATGATGCCTGAGGCCGGAGAAGGATGCTCTTCACTTTGAGCACCTTTGCTGTGTCATATGGAAATCTTCATTCCGGTGGAGCTGGCTCACAGGACCAAAGAATGAGACTCATCCCAGGTGAGGGGAGCTTCTACAGGGCTAGATTCCTGCATTTTCCTCGTGCCATCTGGGAGCTTAGGGGCTGACTTCAGCAAATAGGAAAAGTCATGTGCCTCCTCCTCTTACCAGATGAGGTATCCTCAGGCTCGTGAGAAGACCATCTATGAGGTCACAAAGGACTTCCCAAACCAGGATACTTCTGCTTTTTAGAAAGGATGGGAGATCAAGAGCTCAGATGCAGACTCAGAAATCAAGCAAATAGGAAGATTGTATCCATCCCTGGGGAAACTTAACCTTTAGCCCACTCTTACTGTTCAAGACAGGTTCTTCCAACTTCCTTCAACTTTTCATTTCCCAACATGGGACAAAGGAACACGACCTTCTCAGAGGTCGTCCCACCACTCAGCTCCTTCCAACCAAGCCCACCCCAGCCCACCTCTCCACTGGGCAGGTGTCTGAAGTATGTGCAGTATGCACCACCTCTGCCCCCGCCGTCCTCTTCCCTTCTTGCGAATGCTGCATGTGTGCTTTCTCATCCATGTTTAGACTCTCTGGAGCTACTTAGAGAAACTCATCCATGCCTGTGGGCATTACTAGACCTCTGGGCCTCTCTTTGTTGGTCTTCCTGAGACGATGAGCTCTCTGTTGTGAGACCACAGCAGAGACTCCTAGTTGAGTGAGGTCTGTAGGAGGGAAGGGTAGGAATTGCAGGGGGGTGGCGTGGAGGAGCACTAATTGCCCTTCAGCTCTCTATTTTGCTCCTGCTGATGCCCAGTATTAAAATGGGCTTGGCATGGCCTCTGCTTATAAGATGTGTCTGTGCCTACTAAGATAAAGGTACACCTGCTGGGTGGAGCACTTAGTAAAACCAAAAGGTACCCACTTTGGGCAGGCCAGTTATAAAATGGTACCCCTTCTGGAGCTGATACAGTCCTGCTCAGGCAATCATGTGGTTTGCAGAGAGGAGTTCCCACTCATGCCCACTTGAACTGGGTGCCCTTGTGCAGGGCACAACCTGCACAATAGTTCAGGGCAGCTCTGGCTCTTAGCCTGAACGCAGAAAATAATGTTTTTTTTTCTTCTTTCTGTGCCCTGGATCCCAAGGCAGCTTCTCTTAAGTTTCAGTTCAACTGAAAGCCTCTTGTACCTCTTGTGCACTGAAACTTAGACCCACACTCGGCCATTTTGAAAGTTGTCATTACTGGGTAGCTTTGGTCCACCAGTTAGATGATTAGAATGTGACAGGGATGCAGATCTTTTGCACTGATTGTCTCCAGAACCTGACTGTGTGAACTGGAGTAAACCATCAATGGCATCTCAGTGCCTTTTCATACTATTTATGACACAAACGTCTTTGCAATCTGGGTGTGCGGGGAGCAGCAATGCACCTGTCTTTGTGGGGCAGAGCAGAACACTGAGTCACTGACCAGTTCTGTGTAATTTCAGCCCATGTGCCCCTGATCAGCCTGATACCAGAGCGTGTGCTTTCTCTTGGCTGTTTGATTATTCTCCAGGCATCATGGGTACTGACCTGAGCCCTTGACCCCACTCAGTCAAATCACCTTTTTTTTTTTTTTTGAAGTTGACACTGACTGATAAAGAAGCACTTCTCACTCACTAAAAACTACTCAGCTTCCTGAGTAGACACTGCTTGTTTTCAATGCCTGGGATATACCAGCAGCTATGCCCTGTCTTGGTGACACAGCTGACCTGAGAAAACTGTGAAGCACATAATGGGCGTTTCAGGACGTCCTCACACTCAGTGGTTGTGTTTTTCTCTCTCCTAGGGCTCCTGTTCTTTCCCTGGGCACCAGTCTGGGTCCTTTTCTTACCCTTACCTACGGGCGAACTAATCTCTGCTGGGGAATTATTGGATAAACCAAGTGCTGGCTGGTAATGACTTAAGGTTTCCTTCCTCATGCAGCGCCGGCATTTTAAAACAGGACTTGCCCCAAATGATTGAGGTTGTAATCACTGACAGAGAAGTGATGTTCTTTCGGCACTTTTCAAAATCAAAGTTTATCCATTCTCTAGGCTTGGCTTCATTTTCACTGCTTAAAAGTAACCAATGAGGTGGAAATTTCAGGAGACTTAGAGGCCAGTCGGGTGGTACCTAATACACTTTTTTCTCTGTTCAAAGAGTGCACACCATTCACATAGTTCCACATATCTCTTAGGTCTCTGCCCCATCTGTTCAATATCTTCCTTTTCACATTTGAACAGATCTTGACCCTCCATATGCTTGGGGTCAGTCAGGGTGGGTAGGAGGGTCTGCCCACAAGTTGCTCCTGTTTGCTGTGCTCTGGGTCGTCCTCCCTTGAGGTGGTTCCAGCTGGCAGCGTTGAGGGCAGTGTGTTGATCTTCTCATCTTCAGCAGCTTTAAATGTAGACGTTCTCTGTTCGTTAGTATCACATTAAACGGCAGGCAGCACAGTTTTGAACTGAGACTTCTCACAGAAACGTTGCAAGTAAAACATCTTCTTTTTTTGTTTTGTTTTTTATTGTTTTTTGGCAGTGATGTATGAGATTTGTCTTTCTGAAGTAAATGGGTGAACCAGATCTTGATGAGTTTTAGTTGGACTTGAGAACAATAGTTAATAGTAACTATTATTTCTATCGTTTTTATTCCCTAAGAGCAATACTTTACTAAACATTTTAGTTGTTCAGGGGAATTAAAGAGAATTTAACTGTCTTCTAAAATGAGTAGAGTCTCTGATTTGGACAAATGCCTCTGCCAAGCATTCTGTATTCAATAATATATACATCTCTTTTTATTTATTAAATTGAAAGTCTACAATTTGCTAAGTCATGTGCCACAGGCTGAGGTTAGAAAGACAGAGACTGCATTTTCTTTTCCCAAGGAGCTTGCTAGGTAGTGCAAAAGGCAGAATTCTAAAAGTCTGGGATTCAGTTTACTCATCTGTAAAAGGGAGTAATAGTGAAACTACACATAGGATTGATGTCAGATAATATTGCAAAGTCATTAGGACACTGCCTGGCACATAGTAAGTGTTATATAAGTCTTTCAACAAAATAAACTAGAGGACCTTAATGCGTGATAAAGATGTAGTATGAGAATATAAATAAAGCACTCTAGAGCCTAAGGTACAAAAGATTTCAATGGGGTGAGTGTAATGGTTGGGACTGGCTTCACTGAGGAGTAGAGACTTCATCTGGGTCTTGAATGATGAGTGAGAGTACAGAAAGTAGAGAAATAGGTAGGAGCATTTCCCGACATGGGAATAGCACAAGCTGTCTTGTAACTCAAAGGACCCTGTCTAGAACACTCTCCACAGAAGCCTCCCATGACCACCAGCTCACCCCACTGGGCCAGCTGTGGTCAGGCCCCCTCTTCTGCTGCACATGGTGTGAGCCTCTTCTATGGCATTGTTTCATCATTTTGCAACTATTTTTCTCTAATATTCATTCAACAACACTTATTGAATACCGACTTTGCGTCAGTCCTTATGCTGGGTGCTGTCTCTGCCCTTAGAAACTCCTAGAAAAATGAAGTGCTCTCTCTTTCTCTCTCTTTCTCTTTCACCATGGGTTTCTACAGCACAGTGACTGGTTCATTATAGCTCAAAAATACCATGGTAAAATTTTATGTGTATATAAGTAAAGTAATTCTTCTCATCCCCTAGTTTTGATTCTTAAGTAATTATCTTTAATTGCGAGAAAGGGACACAAAAGATATTTCTTGTGTTCACTCTTTGATCTCTGTTCATGTATTCAAAGAGTGGATTTTTATAAAGAGCTCAGAACACCTCAAAGGAGAAAAAAAATCATTGAATATTATTATCAGTTTAGGAGGACTTTCTTTAAGGATCTGTCAGTTTCATTAATTGAACAATTGCATGTTGTAGCTGTTCAGAATCTGTTTGTAGCGTTGGAAGGCTATACATATTTTACCTTCTGTCTGTTCCATCATTAAGTTCACAGTCTGTATCTTGAATGTAAGAGACTCTCTGAAGTGAGATTTAGAGATGCGGATGGGGGTGGGGTTGGGGGTGGGCATGATACAAGCAGGATCACAAAACTGCTTGAAAATTTTCAATACCATATATTCCACATTATGGAAAACAATCAGCCTGCCAACTGTTCTTAAAACAATTCAGAATTTCTCATTTTGTCCTGTTGTGGTGGATATAGGTTTTATTCATGACTATCTCAGTTATAGCAGAAAACTCAGATTTTTAATATGAGATCATAAGAACAGAGTGGTGGTCACATGTCACATGAGATGTGTATTTTCTAAAGATCTCTGACAGGGATAAAGAGGGTGATGTGGGGTGGTGTGTGGGAGGCAGGTGGAACACCAGTGGCAAGAAGATCAACAGGAGAAGATTTCCATAATTTGCCCAGGAAGTTGTAAGGGTGTGTATGCACTGAGGCAGCCATGGTGAGGATGAGGAGAAGGAAACACACATGAGAGATTTTGACTCTTTTCAGAGAATTGACAGGATTCAGTGACTGAGTATAGAGAAGAGAGAGAGAGAAAGGGGCCTACAGGGACTCGCAGGCTTCTGTCTTGGGTAATGAAGTATTTTTTTCATGGGGAGAAGATGAGAGGTAGAGAAACTGGTTTAGAAGAAAAGATGACTTCAATTTTGAATGTGTTGATTTTGAAATATCTGTGGGATGTGCATGGTGAGATGTTTGTAGGCACTTGAATAAACTGACTCAATTAAAAAGAGAAAAGAGCCGAAAACACAAAACTGGGAGGAGACACACATACTTCTACATCCTGTTGGTGCTTAACACTGGATGAAATTGCCTAGGGAACGAGAGGAGATGAGCGAGACTTAGGCAACTGATTTTGTATATAAATCTATATGACCATTGATCACTTTTAAGATTCTTATAAATACAGTGGCAAATAAGGCAAAAAAATTTGTCAGGCTGTTTTGAGTTTTGTTTCCAAATATGTGGTCTGCTGTGGCAAATGACATTTCAAAGTCGCTTTCCACACGATGACTCTATGAGGCCTGGATGAACAAAGATAGATATTTTTAAGTGAAGCTCCATTTTACAATTACAACTGTTGGACACCAGAGAAATCAGACTTTGAGCTGAGATGGCATTTCTCCCCCTCACCTCTGATTTAAGCTTTCATCAAATTTGGAAATCATATCTTTCTTTATCTGGGTCAAGGACTTGAGAAGGAAAGACTAAGTGAGCTCAGTGCAAAACAGCATGTTCAGATGTTTGCATTAATCGCCTTAAACTGCTCACGCAGAGAAAGTAGAAGGAAAGAAAAGACAAGAATAAAGAAATTTCTTAACAGATGGTTATCTGTGAGTTTTTTTCCCCCCTCCCTGTTCATTTTAAACTTGGCTACTAAAATCATTTTGAAACTAAACTATGCCTCTTTTGTAAGTGAATAACTGGTCTTAACTTCTTTTGTTGTCATAGCTGTTTACACGCCCCCCCCCATACCCCCCCAAAATCTAAGCTCTTTGTGGAAAGTGTTGAATATTCTCAGGATATCAGTTTCTTTGGTTGTTCAAAACCTTGTAAATGTGCCATAAATACAACAACCCTTTAAGAGTATATAAACCAAGTGATAGTAGAACTGTTTGATTAATAACCAATAATGCTATGTTTAATTTCATGGAAAAATCTTAGGAGTCTAACAGATAAATCAGCATAGGACATAAACATTTTTGGAAAAAATGCAAATTGGGATATAGGAAAGTTTCTTCCTTACCAATAAGCAAAGACCTAAAATTTAAACAACACTTAAGACACATTTAAAAAAATCATCCAATTACAAAAAACATTTTTTTTATAGATAAAAACTCAATGCTGGAAACTATGTAATGATATTTTTTCACCATTGTACTCTGGTTGCAATGGAAGTTGGCACAATGTTTTTATAAGTAACACTATAATATACTTACAGAGTCATAAAAATATTCACACTATTTGACTTAGCAATCCCACTCCTCTGAAATTTATTTTATGGAAATACAGTGGTACCTCGGTTTTGAATGTAATCCGTTCCAGAAGACTGCTCAGAGTTCTGAAACATTTGAAAACAGCCGACAGCTAGGCCTCAGGATCTTGCACTCAGCGGAAGCCACGTGACATGTTCGACTTCTGAGGCGTGTTCAAAAACCAAAGCATTTACTTCCAGGTTTATGGCATTCGTAAACTGAAATGTTCGTCAACGTAGACGTTTGAAAACCGATGTACTACTCTATCTAAAAGAAAAATAAAACCCACATATTTGAAATTTTTACTGTAACATTATCTATAAAGAGGAGTTGGAAAGAATCAAAATATCCCCAATGACTCAAAATTTGCTTTGGCAAATTATGGAACTTGACGCAATATAATGTTAAACTTAGTAACCATTAAGACTGTAGAAACAGGGAAACTGGTCAATGGACACTTCAGGATGGGCACAAAACATAAAGAAGGAAACTCTATTTTGCGCTTTGGAAAGGAAAAATGTTTTGCTGTTCCTGTTTCTCTTTGGCCAGAAGTGAGTTCTTCACAGCTAGCAACTCTTAATTGTCATTATTTCTCCAATGCTCAGTAAATGTTTGCTAAATTGAACCCAATCAGTGCAAATCTAATATGTACAAATGAAACATCCTGGTGAGGTATTTAAATAAACTTTTAACTTAAAAATTTCTTAATGTCACTTTTCACACTATGCATGACACAACGATATAAAAAATAATGTCAATTTTTGAAAGGTAGATAATTTTGAAAAAAGTACATTCCATGATACATAGTCATAAAAATGTACTTTAGGGGAAATGCATTATTTAAAAAATATACTATACTGTATTTTGCAGTCCAGGTGAAAAATAATTTATTCTGGATTATGATATTGTGATATTATAGATATTAGTATTGTATTAATCCTGAAAAAATGTATAAAATCCCATAGTTAAAAAGAAATGTATTCATTATCAGGTAATAACAGGCAACAAAATAGGATATGTTAACTGGTAAATGAAGTTTCATATCATATGTGTGGTTCTATAAAACAAATACTGGTACTACATTACAAAAACATGGTTAATTTCTAAAAAATACAAGTCAACTTATATGAATACATTAATGAATTCCTCTTATTACATGTATTATGTAGAGTCAAAATGAATGCATCATTAAGACTGGTACAAAGTAAGCTGGCAGAGACAAAAAATTGAGAGAATTCTTATGCAGGAACCCTCAGTGCTATGGACATTTTGGGCTGGATAATACTTTGTTGCGGATTGGGGTGTGAGGGCTGTTCGGTATATTGTAAAATGTTCAGCAGCATCCCTGGCCCCTATACACTAGACGCCAGTTGCACCCTCCCTTGGTTGTGAAAAACCAAAATGTCTCCAGACATTGCCGTATGGGGGGCAAAATCACTCCCAGATAAATATGAAATATTTCAGTAAAAGCATACACACACACACACACACACACACACACACACACACACACACACAGAGGAATATTATTCTGCCATAAAAAGAATGAAATCTTATTATTTGTGACAACATGGATGGATCCCAATTTCTTTATTCAATTGTTTGCTGATGGGTGTTTTAATGTTTCCATATCTTGGCTACTTTAAACACTGCTGCAGTGAACATAGGGGTGCATATATCTTTTTGAATTAGTGTTTTGGATTTCTTTGGATAAATATCCAGGGGTGGAATTGCTGGGTCATAAGATAGTTCTAGTTTTAATTTTTCAAGGAACCTCCATACTGTTTTCCATAGTGGCTAGACCAATTTGCAATCCCACCAACAGTACACAAGGGTTCCCTTTTCTCCGCATCCTCACCAACACTTGTTATTTATTGATGATAGCCATTCTAACAGGTGTGAGGTGATATATCATTGTGGTTTCTATTTGCATTTCTCTGATGATTTGTGACATTGAGCATCTTTTCATGTCTATTGGCCATCTGTATATCCTCTTTGGAGAAATGTCTATTCAGGTCCTCTGCCCATTTTTTAATTGGATCGTTTGGGGTTTTGTTTTGGTGTTGAGTTGTTTGAGTCTGTTTTTTTTTAAAAAATAAATTTTGGATCTTAACCCCTTATCAGATATATCATTGGTGAATACCTTCTCCCATTCAGTAGGATGTCTTTTTATTTTGTTGATGGTTTCCTTTGCTGTGAAAAACTTTTTAGTTTAATGTAATCCCATTTGTTTATTTATTTATTTTTTTTGTTTCCCTTGCCTGAGGAGATATATCAGTAAAAATATTACTAAAGGTAATGACAGAGTTTATTGCCTACATTTTCTTCTAGGGGTTTTATGGTTTCAGGTCTTGCACTTAAGTCTTTAATCCATTTTGAGTTTATTCTTGTATATGGCGTAAGAAGGTGGTCCAGTTTCATTTTATTACGTGTATCTGTCCAGTTTTCCCAGAATGACTTATTAAATAACCTATCTTTACCCCAATGTATATTCTTGCTTCCTTTTTCATAGATTAAATGACCATATCAGCATGAATTTATTTCTGGTCTCTCTATTCTGTTCCATTGATCTATGTGTCTGTTTTTATGCTAATACCACACTGTTTTGATTACTACAGACATGCATAATTTGATGTCAAGTAGTGTGATACCTACGGTTTTGTTCTTCTTTCTCAAGATTGCCGTGGCTATTCAGGGTCTTTTATGGTTCCATATAAATCCAGATTACTTGGATTATTTGGTGAAAAATGCTATTGGTATTTTGATAAGGATTACATTGAATCTACAGATTGCTTTGGATAGTGTGGACATTTTAAATATATTAATTCTTTCTATCCATGAGCATGGCATACACTTTCATTTGTTTGTATCTTCTTTAATTTCTCTTTTTAATGTCTTATAATTTTCTAAGTACAGGTTTTTTTAATTCCTTGGTGTTAAATTTATTCCTAGGTATTTTTTTTTTGATGCAATTGTAAATGGGATTGTTTTCTTAATTTCTCTTTCTGATAGTTTGTTATTGGAGTATAAAAATGCAACCAATTTCTGAATATTAATTTTGTATCCTACTAGTTTATTAAATTCATTTATCAGTTCTCTATATATAATACTATATCATCTGCAAATATTGACAGTTTTACTTCTTCTTTTCCAATGTGGATACGTTTTATTTCTTTTTCTTCTCTAATTGCTGTGGCTAGGTCTTCAGTACTATGTCGAATAAAAGTAATGAAAGTGGACGTCCTTGTCTTTTTCCTGTACTTAAGGGGAATGCTTTCAGCTTCCCCCCTCTTCTTCTCTGTCTGTCTGTCTGTGTATGGGTGGAAAAATGCATCTTGTATTCTGGCAAATATTATAATTTTAAAAATGTAATTAAAATATGAATCTACATGCTTTCCACCTCCAGAGTGTGTGTGGAGATGCTCTTCTGCTTTTGGACACAGGAGCATCTTTCTTCAAGACCCTCAGTCTTCAGAAATCTAGCTTGTATGGGTCACAACACTGTAAGAGAACATAGACTTTAAAGTCAACGAGGCCTGTATTGAAACTCTCTTTCTGAAATAATTTAGCCAAATATCCTTAGAAATTTCCTAATTGTTGAAGCTCACTTATTTTAAAAACTAGGTTAATGATACCACATTATAGGGTCTGGCGAGAGGTAAAAGGGTCATTATTGGAGAAGACCTAGTACTGTACCCAGGCATAGAGTGGGCTATGTTGATAGTTTCCTTTAAATCTTCTTTCTTATAGGAAATATGCTTCATGGTATGAATCACCAATTCCTTCTAAAGCGGTCCACGCTCTGCTGTATTAGATTGCTTTGGCTGCCATAATAAAGTACCACATGCTTAAACAATAGAAGTTTATTTACTCAGAATTCTAAAGGCTACAAGTTCAAGATCAGGGTGTCATAAAGGTGGATTTTTTATGTTCCCCTTGAGGCCTCTCTCCTTAGCTTGTGTGTGGCTATCTTCTCCCTGTGTCTTCATATCGTCTTCCTTCTATCCATTGTGTATGTCCAAATTTCCCCTTCTTATAAGGACACCAGTCATGGGATTAGGGCATACTCTAATCATCTTATATTAACTTAATTACCTCTTTAAAGACCCTATCTACAAATGCCACAACATTCTGAGGTACTGGGGGTTTGGACTTCAACATATTAATCTTGGGGGAAGACAGTTCAGCCTGTGCCCTGCCCTCCTCTTTTTTGGATTTCAGAGAAGTATTCCAAGGATAAGCTCTGCTTCAATCCCAGCCAAACCCACACTGACAATACCTCATCATTCACTATTATCTGCATTGCTTCTTCCTATGTGTTCTAAATGTTTGGGCAGTAATTGAAAAAGCACACACATAGAAAAAATATGTAGAATTGAGCTGTGTTTAGTAAATATGCTAGTATTGAACTTGCTATTCATTCTTTTATTTGTTTACTTGCATATTGAGTGGGTTTGTCCACAAACATCTACTGAGCTATCACCGTTGTTCAATAGGAATTGCCCTGGGTGTTTTGAGATGAGAGTAACAATAACGTTTGCCTCTGGGAACTCAGAGTCAAGAAGGAGAGACAGAGGAAACAGGAGAGAGAGAAAGAGAAAAAGACTCATAAATAGTTCTGAAATAATGTAGTTGTGCAAGAGGGTGATAATGACAAGATATTACACCAAATTTAAGTAATGACCATGTTATTCTAATATTAGAAATGGAATTGGAACTTGTCCTGTGCAGATGAGGCTGAGAGATAAGGGTTAGGTTTTGGGAACTACAGTTTAGCCACCCCTTACCCAAATCTCAAAATAGACCTAACCTAGACTATTGACTTTCTTATTGTAAGAATAAAAATCTAAAGTTTAGATAATCTGGAAATTGGACTAGTTTTCATGCCTAGCAAATTAACTGGCCCCCTCTATTTTTATTGGGATAATTTATACTTACAAATTCATCTTAAAATGACAGATATCAGCACTTAGGCACAGCATCCTATAATCTTGAGTCCATCCATCAAATACTAAAGTGCTAAAATGTAAAAAAAAAAAAATACTAAACACAAATACTAAAAAAGTGCTGAAGATATCATGAAGTATGGAATAGTAAAAGTGCTGGGAGGCAGCAATGATAAAGTTATCATTGAATCTTACATCCCCTATCAAGCCAGATCATACAAATAATTTTGGCAACATGAGCTTTATGTGAGTTGGATGTTTAAGGGACATGGTCAAGAGTTGTCAGCTGGTAAGCATTATGAGTTGTTTTGGGGGAGCACTAGGAAAGAGCAGCCACTAAGAAAGACTCAAAAGAGAGTGAGCTAGGTTGAGCTCCTAGAGGATCAGAAAGGAGAGTGCTGGAGTAACCAGGAGCAAGGGTCCCTGTGGGTATTTGCAGGGGGAGGAGTGAGTATCTTCCATAGCTATTATTCTCGGTGGCTTCTAAGAAGATGGCAGACATGGGTAAGAATTAAAAAAAATAAAATAAAGATAGATTTTATTTTTTAGAGCAATCTTAGGTTCACAGAAAAATTGAGAGGAAGGTTGAGATTCCCTATATACCCCTTGCCCTCCCACCTGTACACATAGCCTCCTTCATTTTCAAATCACTTACCAGAGTGGTACATTTGTCACAGTTGATGAACGTACACTGACACATCATTATCATCCATAATCCATAGTTTAGTGTTCCCTCCTGGTATTGTACATTTTATGGGTTTGGACAAATCTATAATGATATGTATCCACCATTACAGTGTCATATAGAGTAGTTTCATTGCCCTAAAAATCCACTGTGCTCTACCTATGCGTCCCTCTCTCCCACAAACACTTGGCAGCCACTGATCTTTTTACTGTCTCCATAGCTTTGTGTTTTCCAGAATGTCATATAGTTGGAATCATTCAGTATGTAGCCTTTTCGACTGACTTCTTTCACTTAGTAATAGGCAATTAAGATTTCTCCATGTATTTTCATGGCCTGATAGCTCATTTCTTTTTAGCACTGAATAATATTTCATTGTTGGAATGCACCACAATTTATCTCTCTATTCACCTACTGAAGGACATCTTGGTGATTTCCAAGTTTTTGGCAATTTTGAATAAAGCTGCTATAAACAACCCTGTGCAGGTTTTTGTGTGGACATAAATTTTCAACTCATCAACTCATTTGAGTAAATACCAAGGAGCAGGATTGCTGAATCATATGGTAAAAATATGTTTAGGCTTCCAAAGTGGCTGTAGCACCGCATTCCCACCAGCAGTATGTGAGAGTTCCTGTTGCTCCACATCCTCACCAGCATTTGGTGTTGTCAAGCTTCTGGATTTTGGAGATTCTAATAGATGTGCTGTGGTATCACATTGTTATTTTAATTTGCATTTCTTTGATGACATATGATGTGGAACATCTTTTCACATGCTTACTTGATATCAGGATTCAATTTCGAGTGAGTTTTTAAGAGCTGTTTTATCATGCCCTTGAAAAGAGACTGCAAATCATTTTCTCTGAGACCTGGAGAGCTCTGAGAAGCTGTGGATGTCCCTGGAAGCAGCAGTTATTTGTAATCACCCCAATTATTAGTAAGTAATTGTTATAAAGCCAGCTGTAGTTTGCTCCAGCTGAAAATGTCCTTCAGCTCCCCTTTTGAATTGATCTATTTCTGAGTGACAGCCAAAGATGCCTAGGTTTGCTCTTTTACCTTTCATGAGAAGTCCCGGGTAGGGAAATCAGTTTCTATTTTAGTGCAGAATCTGGAAACAGGCAGACTTATAAGAGGGTGGAGGAGGAGTTTGGGGTGAGTAGGTCTCAGGCTTTGGCTTGCTACAACAATTTGATTACCATGGGTGTTGAATTTTATTCCTATGGAAAGGTACAAACACTGCTATTGGTTTAATCATGAGACTCTGAAGCTGACTGGATGTTTGCAAAATATTTTAAGTGCCTTAGAAAAGTGGCATTATTTGTGTACAAAATAGTACTAAATGTGCTGTTTGCCAAATAGTTCAGAGAAAGGTTCAGCTGACTTTCTTTGCTGATTTAGAAGCTTTTTCTTCAAAGTGGAAGTAATGATTCTTTTGCTTAAATGTAGCTCTGGGCACGGTTACAAATTTTCAGCATGTTTTTGGCTTCTAATTCTTTACATCAGCTATTCAACAATTTGACAGTTTTGTTGTGGATATTTTTCCTAATGCAAAATATTATTTGTTAAAGTTCTTCTTGCTAGTAGTAAAATATGATTACTTTTAATAACGTTTCTGCTACTGAAAGTACAAGGAAACTAGCTTTCCTGATATCTAAGTAGATGGGGAAGGGGAGAAACCTGACATTCTGTACGTTAATAAATATTAGTTGAACAAAAACAGAAAACAAAGAGTAGGGGGATTATATCTCCTGACTCTGTCACCATTACATACTCTGTTTGTAACATCTGGTAACATTAATAGAGTTAATGTTCAGTTTGTATTCTGTACCATAAACTACAGGGCAGAGCATCCTCTCCCTCTTTCCTCTTCCCTCCATTTTGCCTCTCTCCTTTACCTCCACAGATCATGCTTGAGTACCTGTTATGTGCCAGAAAAATGTCTGGTGTGCTCTGCCTATTCATCCCTCTCTCTCTGGCATCGTTCAGACAATGCTTACTCTTTTTATAAACTGCACATGATCATCTATTTTTAAAATAGGGAAACTCAGATTTCATGGTTAACCACTTAATCAGGGTCAATAGCTGTTGAACACTTACTGTGTATCACTCTGATTTTCTAAAGAAATAAGAGATTTCAGATGCTGATCTTAAGGAGATTTATAATCTTAAATGGGAAGCCATAAAACTGTCATAATTATATCCATAAAGTATTCCAGTGTTGGGTAGATAACTGCAGCAGAAGCAACGTGAAATAGAAGACTTACTGACTATCCCATTCTACTGATTCTTCAAAGGATGGAAAGATCTGATTTCTTATTTCAGGATTTAGGTGGTAGTTTTTGCTTATTTTAAGATAAAATAACTTGTTTTTAACCCTTTTATTTGCTTCTGAACTCACATTTTTCTGTATACCTTCTTCATCAAATGTCTCTCCATAAACTGTGAAATATATCAACTTATATAATTTATTAAATGTCTGTCCACATCCAAATGGAGAGTCCTGCATCTCACATGAAGCATGCTAAGTCAACAGTGTTCCTGTCCTCTAAATGTTCACATTTCCCTTATACTTGACCCCAATCATGTGATTTTTAAGGTGACTCCAAGAAATGTTTAAGATATGAAAATGTAACCCTTTCTACCTTATAATCCTATGATGTGTACATTAAAAATTATGTACAAAGAATCAATGGGAAGACAAGGCTATATTCCTTTTTTTGTGGAGGAGGACAAAAACGTCTTTGATTTCAAAGAGCTCTAGACTAATTTAGGAGAACCAGGAACTACACATTGTAGAGGTTTTTACTCAGAAATTAAAATAACTATGCAGCTTTGAGACTGAAGAAATGTCACAAGGCAGGATGATATGGCGGTCAAAAGAGTAGGGAGACTCTAAGAGCTCAGAGCTGAGCTGGGCACAGCACTAGGAACTGTCCGTGGGACGAGGATTCCTCTGATTCTCAGAGAATAGCTATTGTAGCAATCAGTACAAAGGAGTGGGGACGTATTCCAGTTTTAAGCAATGCTACTACACTAGCCAAACTTGGAGAAACCAGTGAAGGTGAGGAGGGAGAAGGTGAAATGGCAAGTGAGGATCTTGAATACTGAAGCAGGGACAATTCTAGCAATGGTTATGAACAAGTAAGTGACAGGCCACAAAGTGCAGGAGTTTAATAATAGAAGGATTATTTTTGTTGTTGCTAAGAGCAAGCTTGAAATAATGGCTATCTTTTCATCTTGTGGTTCAAAAGATGCAATATGGCATATTTTCCAGATCGTGGCTACTGTGGGCACCACATGGTTTTCGTTATTTGTGTTTTGGGGTTGTTCATATTTTATTATGCCTGTTGGCAAGATAGCATGATGGGGCTAGCGAGAAAGAGGCAACAATCCCTGTTTGTTCCAATACTTGTAAGTTACTCCATAGTCTGCAAAATGTTCATTGGCTCCAGGAAAATGCAGCTTTTATCAGCTTCGCCCAATTTAGGGACAAGTCCACCACTTATCATCCTATGACACGGAATCTAAGAAGAACCAACATAGATAGGAGGGGTCATGTGTCCAGAAATTGATCTACTTAAAGATGACTCATAAGTCTGTCAATTCATGAATTCATTTAATTTATTCATGAATCAACTCTTTATGCTATGTTCCACATAAGTATGTCATGGCTAGGCTATTTCCTACATATAAATGAAGGACTTGTGATTCAGTACTTCAAAAATAATTATTTAAAGTGTAACTACGAAGTATAGACTCTATCCTTAGAAATGTTAATATGCACACCCTACTGAAGTAGAGGAGAGATTGAAAATTAGAGTGGCTTCTGAGAAATCATGAAGAAGGACTGCTGGAGACTGGTTGTTTCTCAGTGTTTCCAGGGATGGGTGTGCTGGCTGGCTGTCAGCATGCCATGGTCTTGTATTCACCAAGTCCCCAGAATGTAGCTCAGGTATGCAGGGGAGGCACACTGGAAGTTTGTTGAACTAAACTAATATGAGAGGTCTGTGAATTAGGCTAGCAAAATTGAAATGTCTTGGTCAATAGGCCCCCGACACATGTTAAGCACTGTGAGTAATGCGCAGTCTTAAATCAGGGTTCTAACTGAGGGCTACAATGTTGCCATAGTAACTGGATGTGGCGAGCCTTTTCTTCCCTTTAGCCTAAAAGCTAAATCAGGTAGTGCACGTGATTTCGGAAAGGATGAAGTTCGTGTATAACCAAGTAGACCACCAAATAAAAGACTGTTTAACCCCAATGCATTTGTCACGCATCCTGAATTATTTCTACCCTTTCACCCTATTCCCCACATCGCTTCCTGTATCTCAGAAGTACCAGCTGTGGTAACTGCAGCTGTGATGATAGTCTCTGCAGTTCTGGCAGTTGGATGGTGCATCACAGCTGCTGGGAAGTGGAAATTCCTCCACCATGGCCATGAATATGGCTGCTTTTGAAAGAGGAAATGCATCCAGAACTGGTCATTTCTCAGGAGCATGGGTGTCCTCACCTTTTTCGAGTTTGGAGGGCAGTTTGAGTCTAGAGTACATCACTTCTGAAAGGTCTTTTTGACTTGAATTTGAGGTAACACATGAGAATAGAAAGATATTTCTGAAGATTGGGCTGATGGAAATCATGCAGAGAGAATCACATGTTCCAGCACAAATGTGATTTATTGAAAAATCTCTTTACTACCTAAGACTAAAATGCTCCATATGGGAGGAGTGTTTCCTCTATACAACCTGGCAGCGATTAGGGATGATGGACATGACTACTAAGCTTTATATCTCCACAAGTTCCCTTCATCTACTTTCAGTGCAGAAATAATATGCCTGCCTTTCCAGGGCAGGAATGGGCTTTGTCTCCTTTACTATTTGTTTTGTCCTCCTCTCCTGTTTTCAGTATCTCAGGGCCTTTGCAATTAAAAGCACCATAGAAATATGATGGGCATCCCAGCCATTCACTTCTCCTAGAACAACTGTAAAACAATTAATGACACAGCAACTCATTTGGCTATGGAAACATGTTTAGACATGCTACTTAAGGTAGACTCACAGAGCAACTTCTTTTGGCCCACTGCCCCTTTTGGCCAAAATTTGGGGACTTTATGAAGTTGAGAATAACATTACAAATTTAACTTGCTGTTTTATAACATGACTCCTAAGGTCCAAGTTGTTTAAGCTGCCCCTCTGCTATAGCAATTCTCTAGAATCCAGCTAAGAGACGCCAGGAAGGAGAAACAATCCAAAGAGAGGCTCCTGAAGTTTGTCCTTACCTTTTAAGATAGATAAACTCGTTTGTCTTTTATTTCATCCCCCTGACTTGGCAAAGATCCATAAGAAACAGTGAAGAGGAAAGCCTGTGTGCTCTGAGTTGAGATGCTTGAACAGAAAGCCATCTCCCACCCCCCACCCCCACCCCCAATCAAGTGATGTGAATTGATTTTAAGTCCTCAGAACTGGTGCATTAGTTTGTTGGGGCTGCCATAGTGAAATGCCAGAGACTTGGCTTAAGCAGAAGAAATTTATTTTCTCTCAGTTCTAGAGGCTGGAAGTCCTACATCAAGGTGTCAGAGGTTCGGTTTCTATTGCAGCCTCTCTGCTTGGCTTGCAGAGGCTGCCTTCTTGCTGTGTCTTCACATGGACATCCCTCTATGTTTCCTATGTCCTCACATGGCTTTTTCTTTGTGCAAACAGCCTTCATTTCTCTTCCTCTTCGCATAAGGACACCAATCATATTCATTAAGGCCCCGCTTCATCCTTATTACTTCATTTAACCTGCATTATTTCTTTAAAGGCACTATCTCCAAAGACAGTCACATTTTAAGGTATTAGGGGTTATGGCTTCCACATATGAATTTTGGGGGGAGCCGATTCCATAACAGGTAGCTATATTCAATTTGCCTTGCTCACAACTTACAATGAACAATGAAGGAAACCATCAAAACCATGTTGTTTCCAGATATTGAGAGTTATTTACTATTGTTTCTCAAAATAAAAACACCCTTACTCATTTTTATTTCACCCTGAACCATAAACATCAGCTATAAATAACATGTCATTATTTTATAAAGAACCAGGAAATAGTTTTCTCTTACATACCGTTCCACTTAAATCCTCATAAGTGCTTCTTGCAAACTGACCTCCTTTCGCACATAAAACTTGCAGCCAAGAAATGGAGCAGCTAAAAGCCTTTAATGTGTCATTAGTCCCACAATGTCTAACATATGAAGTAGATTGTCAAACAAATAAGCCCAGGTCTAGAGGAAATCGGCCCAACCCTTACAACAAAACAAAACAAAACAAAACAAAAACCCCAAGATATTTAATTAAAATGGAAGTATACAGCGTTTCTCTAAGCTATTAAAATTATTGCTATTAGACATATTGGATATTGGTAACCTTAGGCGGAAATAATAAAAATGTCCGTTACTATTGAAGCTTCTCTAGGCTGATGAGTAACAAAATATATTTTTATGTCCAAAGTAAGTTTTTCAGTAAATTGTTATAAGTTTCTCCTAAATCTAACAGAAGTGGCCTTACCTATCAATAATGGTTATGCATATATTTATGATTTCAATGTATTTATTTAATTGTTACCTATTAATTGATATTTCCCAAGTGGATGTGATTTTTTTTTCTAATGTGTTGGGTATTTGTTACCAAATATTCAAAAACTGTTTGTCATTCAAATAATATATCAAAGCACTGAGCCTGAACACCTGTTTTCTAGACTACAGCTGGTGATAGAAAGTGACAACTCGTTGTCTTTGCAGTCAGCAGAGTCCCTTCATCTTTTCTATTCAGATGAGTCACTGTTCATTGTAAAAACATAATGGAGAAGACACTAGATTTATTTCAGCAACGCTAGAGATATAGTCCTTTTGATTTCTAGATTGTAAAGTCCCTTACTTGAATATGAATAATAAGATAATTCAAGCAATATATTCTAATTTAATTTTGACTCAGTATTCAGAAGCTAATCATGAAATACATAACCTGATTTTTTAAAAAATCAATGAATTTGATCATATCTCGGAACCTCATTTCATTCTCTCTGGAGTTGTCATGGCAACAGAGAAACCAGGGTGCTATGGGGAGATGCGATTTCAGACTTCCATGGCAGTTATTCCTGTGTGTGGTCCACAGAGAGAGAAAATAGTGTGATGGCTGCTTTATTCCAAAAACAATGCATTTAATATGTGTTGGGCTAGTACAGCAGTCATGGAAAACTCAGATTCTATAAAATGTAGGCCTTGCCACTTTATAGTATCTTGAGTTCAGGTTTACCTTTTTCTATTTAAATTCCTTTCTTGTGTCTGGTAGATTCATTGATGTGTACAGTATCCAGTTAGGTGCATTTATTGGATCTTGAAACAAACAGGATGGATAACACAGAATTCAAAAAATTGAATTTACTAAATGGTTAAGTCAACATTTGGATTAATCACAAACTTTCCACATAAATAGGAAGTTAGCTTTGATAACGACTCCTGCCCCACCGAAGATCTGGGCAGCTCACTGTCTTGGTCCATATTGTTGGAACCACTGGAGCCTGCCTCATAGTGGTTCCCTCTCCAGTTCCATGATACGACAGCTTTCCCACTCTGTGTGCGGATCCTCGCAATACCTCTTTTCTTGCTCCTTTAGTTGATTCTTTCCCCTCCTTTCTTCCCTTTCTTCCCTTCTTCCTCCTTTCCCCTCTTTTCCTTCCTTTCAGATGCTTTATCTTGCACATTCATTGCATTGAATTTACCTTTCACTCTGCACTACCCCAAACTCCAGGCTGCTTCCACTCTGCCAAATAAACTCAATTGGCTTCCCTCTGTGCCCACTTCCCTCCCTAACCCTCCCTCCTCATCCTTCCCTCTAATCCAAACCCACCACCGGTTGGTGCATCCACTCCCCACTTGCATCTCAATGTCAGGTCTCTGCTCAGAGTAGATGGAGTTCTTGTGGAATTTGGTGATGAGCCTAAATATATGCAACAGAAAGCTGGAGTCAGAGAGCGAGAGGAAAAATTAAACTCCATAGGAGTTAGCAGAAATCATGAAGAAGATTTTAGTCATGACAAAGTGGAGAACTGGCAGCACTCTGAGCCAATCATATCTAGATTTCCAAGGGCAAGGTAACACTGATGAACACCTGCGTTATACACATTTAAGATAGAAAAGAACAAATATTTAAAAATATTTTAAGCTAAGGCATACCAGGGCAACAAGAGGTAGGCTTATGCATATATCTTTGCAATGTTTATATTATTTTAGAAATATACCATATTCAGAATTTTCCTTACTTAGCTCAAAACTCAAATAGTTACTTACATTGATTCCTTGGGAACATTTTCCCCCGATAAAGGCTAATTTGGAGTCCAAAGTGATTGCAAATTAGAAGCAAAGAAGAAAGAAAGAAATAGAAACATTTTCTTGGTAAGTGATAATGCTTAGTGTTCATCAGTGAACGTCCAGATCCTCTCTAGTATAAAGCAGTAAAAGAAGTCATACTTATAAATCACAAACACGCCAGGTATGTCTCTATCACCATACTAGGCATTGATTAGAAGGGTTTGTCTTTCTACTTAAATAAACTATCGTTCATTGTTAACTCCTAACTAACTATTGAAAGCTCTATGTATTTAATCAATGCTTACTATAGGCCTACAGTGGAGCACTTGCAAGGACATAATGTCACAGTAGGCTTGAACACTACCTATGTAACCCATACTGAATAATAAAGACATTTTCACCAAAAAAGACAATGTAAAAAGTTCAAGACGATTAAAAGGCTTGAATTAATGATAAACTCAACCCTATGCTGACATAATTAGGCCTGAGCTTCAGACACACTGAAAATGTCAGTTTATCTAAGTGGCACTTGTAAAGTTATAATAGCTTTTCACTAGTGAGAGAATTCAGGCAACTTCTGAAAGCTAAGTACTTCATTCTAGTCAACCCAGGTTTGTAGGAATGGAATAATGGACTGTGACCTGCGTTTTGTACTCAGTTCATATGAAATGGGTAAGGAGTCACTAGAAGGGTTAAGAGTGTTCGCTAACCTGCTCATCTATACAGAGCCAAGAACAGAATCAAGAGGGCACCTGTTTGATGAAGGTGTTATTGGAATACATATCCTCTTTCTAATTGTGGGCCTCACTATGTTGGCTGGAAGGGGCAAACTCTCCATCTTTCCTTTTCTTCCCTGCTCTCTACACAGCAAAGTCTGAAGTTATGTGAAGTACTGAACAGGTACAAGCTATAGCAAGCATTAAGTGTGGTACTCACGTCCTCACTTAAATATCTCATAAACATTTCACAATTAACATGTCCCAAACCACACTTACCTCCCAAACTTGTGTCACCCAACGTCTGTCTCATCTCAGTTGATGTCAAGACCATCTGTTCAGTCTCTCAGGCCAAACACACTGGAGTCATCCTTAATTCATGCCCTACATCTAGTCTGTCAGGAAATAATATGAGTCCTATCTTCAAGACAGGTTGAGAATCAAAGCATCTCACTCCCATCATTTCTGCTGTGACTACCATGGTTAGAACTACTATCATTTCTTGCTTGAAACATAGCAAATTATCCCTCCTCTTATCTTTGCTCCCTAAAGTCTATTTTCAAGAGCACTTGTAGCAATGTTTTTATCCATTAACTTTTAATTTTAATGTAATTTCAGACTTATAGAAAAGCTGCAAGAGTAGTACCAAGATTTCCCTTAAATCCTTAAATCCAGACTCCCCAAACGTAAACATTTTATTCTATTTACTATATTTTATTAAATAGTGTCACATTCTCTTCCATAAAGGTTGCACCATTTTGCATTTTTACCAGCAATATGTGACAGAGTCTGTTTCCCCCTAGACTTGTAAACAGTGTGCTGTTTGTTTTTGAACTTTTACCAATTTGCTTGGTGAAAAATGATTATCTCAGAACTGTCTTAATTTGCATTTCTATTACCATGAGTAAGGTTGAATGTCTTTCCATATGTTTAAGGACATTTAATTTTTTTTTTTATTGTCCCTTTGTTTTCCACTTACTGAGAGTGGTGTGTTACTGTACTCTTTGGAAGGAAGTCACTGCGCAGATGTGCAGTGTACACACTTAAAGAGTCGGGAGTTATACACTTCTTCCTTTAGAGTATCTATATAAATTATTTGGAATTCTGAATAGGAAACTCTACTCCCCCATTTATTTACTTATGCAACAATCATTTATTTACATTGCTGTGGGCTCATGGATAATCCTTTTATACTTTGGTTTATAATTCAATATAACAATCTATTCCATTGCTCAAATCATCCAAGTTTAGCCATTGGACGTTTTCCAGTTGGATCCTATATCTCTTTAACATACTTTTACTTTATTTTTTGGAACTTTCTTACTTTTTTGGCACTATAATATGTTCCAAGTTCATCTTATATATTTACCTGTCATGGTTCTAGAACCAGCCATTTCTCCAAGGAGTTTTGATTCCTTTTATTGTACAATAAAATTAGAAATCAAGATGTAGGCACTAGGTGTGCTCATTGATACTGGGAGTCATTGCTTCTAGACCCTCTCAGCTTACAGAGCAAGGAAATATATGTGTGTATACTAACCTATAAATATACACATACTTATAAATATTTCTATGTTTAATCATCTGTATCTATATTAAGTGGAACATGAGTTCATACTGTTATCTCCAACCCTAATCAATTACCACATGGATAATTTTAATCTTCCTTCCTTTCTGATCCTGTAACTTCCTACTCTAACAATGAGAAATCTGGCTCGCATATCCGTTTTTTTAATTGTTCAGGTCCAATGTACATGAATAATGGCTTCATAATTATTAACCTGCACCACAGTGGAAAATAACTTCATTAACTGTCGTACTCACATACAGTTCTTTTCTACTTTAGTCTGACAGAACCTGCCTCTTTTCCAAGGTTACTTAGGTCAGAACTTTTACTTCCCCTTCAGTGAAGTTGTTTCATACATTTTTAAAAGAGTTAGATTGTTTTTGTCATGTCTGCATTCCACGCTGGGATTCCTGACCTTCTAAATTATTTTCTAGTACTTATATGTATTAAGATTCACTGTTTTCTGCTGTAATTTCTATGGGTTTTGACTAAAGGATGGTGTCATGAATCTACCATTACAGTATCATATAGAATAGTCTCACCATCCTAAAAAGTTCCATGTGTTTCACCTAGTCTATCCACTGCCTCCCCCCTCAACTACTGGGAACCATATCTTTTGTTTTGCCCTTTTTTATTATGTAATATAATTGTAAGCATATAGTACATAGCCTCCCACTTAGCTATATGCATTTAAGACTCATTCATGTATTTGTGTGATGTGGTAGCTCATTTTTTTTTTAATTGGTGGAAAATATTCCCTTGTACAGATATATAAAAATTCATCCATTTACCTGTTGAAGGGCATCTTGGTTGCTTTAGTTTTTAGCAATTATGAAAAAACCCTCTGTAAACATTCTGAAGACTGGAAATCCGAGATCAGGGTGCCAGCATGGTTGGATTTTGATAAGAATTCTTTTCCTGGCTTGCAGATTGCTGCCTTCTTACTGTATCCTCACATGGGAGAGAGAGAGAGAGAGAGAGAGCACTCTTTGGTGTATCTTCCTATAAGAGCACTAATCCTACCAGGGCCCCTCCCTCATGACTCAGGTGCCTCCCAAAGGCTCCAACTTCAAATAGCATCATATTAAGGGGTAGTGTTTGAATGTGTGAATTTCGAGGGGATACAAACATCCAGTTCATAACAGACTTTGAATACATGGACATCTTTTGGCTTTTACCTGTGAGTGGAGCCAGTAGCAAGTTAACCAATGAGCTAACTGAGACAGAAAATGGAACACAATGGACAAAGTCTTCTCTTTGGGGAGATAGTTTGGGAAAATGTGAGTACAATAATACACTTACCTTGGTTAAAAGCTGTGAAAGCTTGCATATTAGTGGAACTACAAAACAAAAAAAATAACCTGTCTTATTTCTGTTACTCAAATTAATGAAGTAAGCTTTGTTCTAAAAGGAATACCTGCGGAAATAATGCTATTATCTTTCAGACCTCTCCTTGTGAGTATCTCTTTTTAGTTTGCTCACCAGATACTCTTTTAAAAGGATTTGCAGATATATTAATCAGAGTTTTGAAACTTCCTTAGGGATAATAAGAGGAAATGGAGAACGAATTAAAACTCCATCCCTGTGTAATTCTTTCTATTCATCCTACTTGCCTCTCCTGTGGCTTTTGACCCTCTCTTCTACTTGAACACTTGATTAGATAATATCCTCTGACCTATGATCTGAATTCATTGTTTAGTCTGAATCCCATCCCTGGCTCCAGTCTAGGGAACTAAAGAAGAATAATGAATAGAAATTGGGGTGTGTTAACACCCATGGTTCTGCATTAAAGAGGCAAGATTCTGGAGCTTTTTAACCATCACTGGCTCAGGAAGAGAGAACAGCTGTATCTCCTCACTGAGTGCCTTCTGGCAGCAGCTAAGCCAAGTCACAGTGCAGTTCTTCCAGCTGCCCCATGACAGTGGATCACAGTGTAAAAATGGCACAGGAATGGGGGCTTCAAAGACTTCAGTTGGAAAAAGTTCAAGCATTCACTGTTGTATATAACGGTGAGGAGAACAGAGCTTACAGCAGACCTCATTTCCAATCCTGACTAAGCTCCTTACTAATTGGGAACAATTCATTCACTGCCATAAAGCTCAGATTTTGTTTTTTCTTTTGTAGGCTCAGATTTTTGTCACTAAATGAGGGATAATTCCTTCCTTTAGGGATGTTGTGAAGATTAGTCGTGATAACACATGGTGGTACATACCACAAAGTAGGCACTCAAAACATATTCTTTCAGTGGGTTAATGGACATTTATAAAGTGCTTAGTATACTACCTTGTACTTATTTATGACCAATATATGGGAGCATTTGCAGGCCAGAGCTGGGGGAAAATCCCATCTCCTAGCCTTGTCTTCTTGTCCACATCCTCAAATGTAGAAAAAAATTTATTCATCTGCTTCATGAGATTCCAAGACGCCTTCTGAACCCCTAGTGTTATAAGAGGCAGCACCCTTGAGTATGCTCCCTCTTTATTCCATGTCACCAGATTGGGAAGTGTGCCACTCTCTCCATGTGCCTCCTCTGTGTGTCAGGGCAGGTTGGTTCTTGAAGCAGGTCTGGGATCCTTATTTTCAGTTTGTTCCTTCTATGCACCTGGAATATGATAGGATTTGGATTTTGGCTGGAGAGTGAGAAGGAGCCCTCTGGGGCCCTACACTAGGTCACCTGTTCCCATCTCGCTTTCCTTAGATCCTTAGGAACTAGTGTACCTGAAATATTGTGAGTTCCCTTTCTCTAGCCATCAGTTCAGTTATACTTACCTAAAAAATATTAGCTTGGACTGTATGAAACCGCTGATAATCAAACATTTTTGATCTATAGAAGCAGTGATTTCATAAAGTTTAATAAAAATAAACAAAAGCAAGTCACCTCAAGCAAACTCCTAAAGCATGATTCATATTTACTGAACAGATTTTCAGAAGCCAGAGCTAGTTTTCACAGAAAAATATTTTCTAATAACCCCTTTGAAATCTTTCCAAGTTCCAGTCCCTGTGGCTGGTCTCACATCTCTCACCCCTTTACCTACACCTTTTCCTTCTTTCTTTGCCTCTCTTTACCATCACTTGTCTATCTCCCTCAATGCCGATCTTTCAACCCTCGTCTCCCTCTCATCCTGGTATTAGGTTGTCATTTCTTAAGTAGAACAATTTGTTTTCTTAAGCTTCTCATTTCCCCTCTCCATCTCTCACCCCACTCAGCACAATAAAAGTCCAGTGATTACTAAAACAAAGGATTATCACTCCCCACCAACGAGGAGGGTGATAGGATTACAAACACTTATAATTTAATATATTTCCCTGACATATAAGAAAGTTTTCAGATGGAATTATAAGTGACATTCTAGTTGCAAGAAACATAGTTAGCTGGAGGCGGAACAACAAACCTTTATTATTTTCAAAATGTGAGAAGGATTTTGGCTTTTCAGCCTCCAACCAAGTCATCACTGCCTCTCTGTGGCAGTGTCAGATGCTTTGTGTGATGAAAGTTGATTAGCACAATGAGAGAAGATGGTAGTGAGGCTCCTGTAAAATGGCAAAGAAATTATTATTTCTTTTTCGTGTTTAATACGTGTGAACAATGACAAATTTAACATTTTTAGTACCAAAGAATGTATGTATACAATACACCCGCCATATGTATGCATCTATATACACAACCTCATTCTTATCAGCTGAATTGTGTCTCCCCCTTTACCCTCCAAATTTATGTTGAAGCCCTAACTGTCAATGTGACTGTATTTGGAGATGAGATGGTAATAAAGGTTAACTGCGGTCATAAGGCTGGGGCCTTAAGCTGATAGGACTGGCGTCCTTATAAGTAGAGGAAGAGACGCCAGGAGTGTGAGCACACAGAGGAAAGATGATCTGCAAGCCAAGAAGAGAGCTCTCGCTGGAAACCAACCCAGATGGCATTTTAATCTTGGACTTCTAGCCTCCAGAATTGTGAGAAATTGAATTCTGTTGTTTAAGCCATCTGGTCAGTGGCCTGTTGTTATGGCAGCCCAACTAATACACTCACAAACCCCCAAGTATCAATGGTGCCCATGCATATTTTATATTTGCAATGTATAGCAACAGGGAAGACTGGGGAATCTATCAATGAAAGCTCTCAGCACCATGGGGGAGTCATTGCACTTGTCTCATTTTAGGAGTACATGATCAAAAACATAGTCCCTTAAGTAAGCTTTTACAGTACATACTCATAAACCTTGTGACTCATGAAGTATTACCTCTGTGTGTATGTGTGAGGAGGGGCTTGGAACATTTCAGCTGGAACTTTTAAGGTGAACTGTGTTGTAATCTGGAAGGTTGTTCTGGACTTTAAAACTATCCTTATACCTACTGTACCCTACCCACTTGTTTTACTTGGAGTGCCTATGACTCTTCCTGCATTCTCTGTTTGATAGAATCCTTACCAGTAAGTGACTTTGGCTCTGGGTCTCCTATTAGCTCTTACAGCTTTCCCTCTTAGTACCTGGCACCTGTGTTTGGCTTTGTCCCTTTCTACTAGCCTGGCTCCTTAGCCAGGTCTGCATGTTTGCACGCTGTTCACCAGGCAAACCCCCGGATTCCACTCTGCTGTGCCATTCTAGCTAGTGTGTATGTATAGTCACGATGATGTTTGGAGGCAAAACTTGGGGTCCAGTGAATTCTTGGAACATCAGAATCCCAAAATAGTAAAAGGATTCCAGGGTCAGACATTTTTAAGAAGGACACCATCCATTTACTCTGTGGCCTCGTGTAAGAAAGTGGGGGTGTCTTAATTTATACTGAGGATGTTAAAAGAAACAAGTAGGACTTCCCAGGATGTCAGCTTCAAGTCCTGGAATTTGCCTACCATCTTTATAATGAGTCACTGTCCTTTTGCTCTTCCAAGGGATATTTTTATTGCAAGCACCAAATTAATTCAACCATCCTTTTCTAACCCTTTCTTTCCCTGCCCATTTTTTGATTTGGTGGGATTTAACATCAGGAGAACTGGAGACTTAGAAAGGCATCACCTCTTGATGACCTTTTGGGTGGGTTTTTTGGTCTGAGCACTGATTTACTCATTCAGCAAGAGGTAGATGTCTTTTGAAGGTAACATTTGAGCAAAAACTTTAAGGAAGGGAGGGAGTTGGCCACATGTGTATCTTGAGGAAGAGTCATTCTGAGCAGTGGAAACATAGCAGTGGAATTTAGTTCAAAGGCCCTGAGGCAAGAGTTTGTCTTGTGTACATAAGACCAGCAATAAGGTAACTTTAGCTGGGGTGAAGTGAGCAAGGTGGGGAGTAGGAAGAAGAGAGATCACAGAAGTGAGGGGGTGGCAGAGAGGACAGTGAGCCAGATCACATATGGTTGTGTGTATAGACCATGGTAAGCACGTTAGCTTTTTACATATGACACTCATATATTGAACAGATTGACCCTTGTTATCAAACAGCTTCTCTAAGTCTTTGCTCTCAATATGTGGTCCCTGGACCAGTGCCTTGGAATCCCTGGAGAGTTGTTTACGAATGCAGAATCTCAGGCCCCATCCTGGACCTACAAATCAGCACGCGAATTTTTACTAGATTCTATGATGATTGACATGTACACTAGCATTTGAGAAACTGTTGTATGAGTCTCTTTTGTCATTGCAGTAACATCAATCATATTTATATTAAAAATTTTGAAAAAGTGCCACTTTTGGAGGATATACTCCAGGAGACTATCATCTATTCCTACTATGGATACCCCAGAGTTTTAGGGTGCAATTTGCACATCCATGAGGGAGATTTGTGCTCCTTCTTCCCTGATGTACAATTGTGGCTGGAAGGTATGTACCTAGTAGGGAAAATATTTTCTAGTCTTTTTTGTATCTGATTGTGATTCATTAATGAGTTATCACCAACGAAATGTGAGTGGGAGTGTATTACTTTTGAGCTAGGGATTTTAAGATGAGAATAGGGCTTCTCTACTTTTTTTCGCTGTCCATCAGAAATATGCAGAGATCTCTGAGACCACAGCAAGATGGAGGAGACTTGAGATGGAAGGTCCCTGGTTCCCTGAATCATCATGTGGGAAAAAGCTGCCACTGATGCTGAGTGAGCGAGAAATAAATGTTTATTATGTTAAGTTACTAAAAACTCGTGGTGTGTTAGAGTGGCTAGTATTATCTTAACTCAAAGACTCTCTAACTTTAGGAGGGCTATCAGAATCAGCTGGAGGGCCTGATAAAACACTCACTGCTCAACTCCACCTTCAGGCCTTTGGATTCTGTAGGGCTGGGGTGAGCCTGGACATTTTCGCTTCTAACAAGCTTCCTCATAATGCTGATGTTGCTGGTTTGGGGACCACACTTGGAAAAACCAGTGCCCTAACTAAAAAAAATATCCATGGGAGAATGGGAAAGCTCATAGCCTTGGAGGATATATCACCAACTCAAAAATGTAAAATTAAAATTAAGCCAATTTAGTCCTTCCAGGGACTATTTAGTGCCACTGTATTGGCTGATTTTACCTAATGTTGCCATATTCAGTACAAAAATGGATATAGAAAAAAGAATTAAAATTCACTAAACTTAACTTTGAAGGGGTGATTTAACTGACCCTGGCATCTCTGCTTTTCTAATTATTCCAACTTTCCTTCTGCTCTTCCAGGCTCCTAAGAGCAGTTGGTTTATGACTCTCATAGAACTCTCAGCCTAGGTGGCCTTGTTTGCATCAGCGGGAATGCTGCTGAGCTTCGGGTGGGCGACAGTGAGAAGACAGAGTATTGCTCTCTACTCTCGGTCTCTCAGAGGAGGTAAGAAACACACAGAGCTTCTCCTGGCCCCAACTTTAACAAACCACCCAACTTTTGCTGTCATTATTGCCATAGTGTAAAGGCTTTTTGCTGTCTCCATTGGAGTATTCTGGGCTAGGCTGAAATGAACTAACTTCTTCACTTAGAAAAACTTGCTTCAGTTTTGGAAGGAGTTGCTTTCCAAATTGGACTTAGTCCTTTTAAGGTGCCTCAGATAAATTAAGCCTTGGAATTCTTCAGAGACATTTGTGATTTTATAGCTCCTCTCATCCAACATGCTATTATTACATTATCATTCTGGATCCCTTCACTGACAAGTCTACTTCTTAAAATAGAAATCAGCTATATTCCTGGACACTAGCCTCAAAAAGCAGAATCTGAAATTGTAGTTTCCAAATGGTCACTTATTTCTAACTACTATTTCCCTACTTTCTAAGTTCTATTGATTTGTTTTAGAAGATACGACATATGTTTCTTCTCTAAATGTCTTTCCTGCTCAGTACCTACACATAACGAGCACCATTTTCATTTGCTTCTCTGTTGCTAATTGGTGTCTGCGTCCCCCTTTCTTACCTGGGTGTTGTGTGTCTCTAAATCTCACTTCCAACCATAGTGATGACAGGCAGGTTTGGAATGGGCTGACTTTGACATTGGCAATGCCCTTAGAAAGCCTAGGGTGTAACCTGACTGGGTCCCACCTTGGGGAATGCTACAAAGAGTAAATCTCTTCCTTGCCTTTCCTTCCTTCCATCCACTTTCCCTCCCTCCCCCTTCATTTTCTTCCTTTCTTCCTCAAACATTTATTTACCATTTATTCTATGCTAGGACCTGGTGATTCATCAGTAAACAAGGTGGACAAAATTATGGACTTTATTCTAGTGAAAAAACAATGAAAAATTGAGCAAAGAAACAAAGTTCAAAAAGAACTAATTGTTCTGAAGAAGACAAAACAGTGTACAGAGAGACAGATGTACTGGAGTGGAGTGGTTTAGTGAGAGTTGGTTAGAGAAGTCTTACTTGAAGAAGTGGCATCTGAGCTGGCTCCTGGATGCTAAGTGAGCCCTGTGGGTGTCTGAAGGAATTGTGCTCCAGATAGAAGGAAGGGGAAGTGTGAAAGTTATAAGCTGGGAACCATTTTGATGTACTTAGGAAACAATAAGGAGTCTAGTGTGGCTGGAGTCTAATCTATAAGCAAGTGTGGGGCATTGTCTGATGCAGCCAGATCCAGCAGAGGCCAGATCACATGGACCTTATACACCAGTCGTTTCCTTTAAATCATAATTTCAGTCAAAATCTTCTTAGCTGAAAGGACAGAATTATTTTTCACGAATTTTATTTATGCAACCTCCTTAATTAGCTTCCTAAATGGTGCTGATTTTATTAATGGGTGCTTTGAGAGAAAAAGCCTGCTTTAAATTCTGGTACCGGAATTCTGAATGCTTCTGATCCCTTCTCCTCTCCATTTTGGTGCCCCAGTGGGAGGTTAAACCCAGTGGCAGCAGGTTAAATGGCATTGCATTAGACGACCACTCAAACTTATCTTTGTGGGGGTGATGGAGATTTCTGATTGAGAGAAGCTGACAGGGATATTCCAGGTATTAACAAAATGAATAAGAATTTGTTGAGGAAAATTTCTGGTTGTCAAACACAAAGCATTTTTGATTTTTGTGGTTCTAGCAAATGTCTTCATTGGAAAGAAATTATTTCATATCCAAATTGACTCTAGAGTTAATTTGAAAATAAAATGTGAGCTTTCTAATGAAATAAGAGTCTATTGAAAGAGCGTAGGATTTAGAATGAGAAAACTTTCTTGCATTATTTCTTAGCAAGTTGTTTAGCTCCATAAGGTGGGCACCTTCATTCCTGTGTAGCTTGGGGCTTAAAGGCCCATTCTGCAGGCAGAATGGGCGCGGCTCTTGGTTCTTCCGCTTTGCTGCTGTATCACCTGGGGGAAAAAACCCCCACAAAATATCTGGCCCTGTTTTCTTACCTATAAAATGGTAAGATGTTAAAAGTGTATATAATTTAAATAATGCCGATAGCACAATATGTAGCTCACGGTAAATGTTACTTATTATTGCCATTATTGGTGCTTATTTTGTGCCATGTACTATGGTAAGCATTTAATTTTAATTTTTACTTCTCTAATTAAAAGTTTACCAGAGTAATTCATTTACTTAGCTTAAAAAGTCAAAATACAGTAAGGCATACCACAACAACCAAAGTCCCTTGACCCATCTCACCTACTCCATTCCATTCCACTTTCAGCTTTTTAAGTTGTTTCTTCTTTTTAATTTCCATATATGTAAATATTGTACTGTATTTTGAATTATACATTTTATACATTACCTATAGACTTTTGTTTTGGCATGTCTGCTTTTTCTTTTCTTTCCCCCAGCACTTCCTCTCCATCCAATATGGATATATCCCAACATAGTAATATCAATGTTATTACTACATACAGATCATCACCTGCTCTAATAGTGTACTCTGATTACTCTTCTTTCTTTTTTTTCCCAACTTTTATTTTCCTGAAGCTGTGAAGTATCTTTCTCTTTTGTGCATCTCTCTCTCTCTCTCTCCCTGTCTCATTTTGATGTACTTAGTTTTCTATGTATATGACTATCATTAAGTTTTCACAAATTCCCTAATAGAATTTCAAGAGCCCATGGCATTATGTTTTCTATAAGATGAAACAAACCAGTTCATCTATCAGGTTTTGTTTTTTCTTAGGGATATACTTCTGGGATTTTCTGTCCTCTTTAACTCTGGACTAATTGTTGTCTTGGCCTGCTGCGCATGTATTCTCTCAGGACTTCATTTATCTCGCTGTTTCTTGGATTCAGTGCCTTTATCTTTGGTTTGATTAAGCACTTCCTGTTGTAACTTCCTGAGAAAGCATAAATCCGATGCAGTTTTTGAGATGTTGATAATCTGACAATGTCATTATTTTACCCTCATATATGATTAATATCTTAGCAAGGTAGAGGATCCTCATTTGGAAACGATTATTTTCAGAACATTATTAAAAAAACTTTATTACATTTTTCATAACACACACACACACATTCTTACACTCACACACCCATGTGCATACTTTTACCTCAGTGTATCAATGTGATGAAATGACACAAGCTTTTTGCCATGTGATCTTTTTGTTTGACCTTCCTTTTTACTTAAATAGCTAGGTCTTTCACCTACCAATTTTGAAATGTTTTTGTTTGTTTGTTTACTTGTTTTTCCATTATCTTCCAACTCCAGTGTTACTCTGGTGGAGCCCTACTGACATTTTTATTTCACTTCTTTTGTACATAGTTTGTGATTTATGCTCTGAATCTTTTAGAATCTTTTTTTAAAAAAAATTTATTGGGGTGACAATTGTTAGTAAAATTACATAGATTTCAGGTGTACAATTTTGTATTACATCATCTATAAATCCCATTGTGTGTTCACCACCCAGAGTCAGTTCTCCTTCCATCACCCTTACCCTCACCTCCCACCCCCACCCCCATTACCCTCTGGTAACCACTAAACTATTGTCTGTGTCTGTGAGTTTTTGTTTCTCATTTGTTTGTCTTGTTCTTTTGTTGTTTTTTGGTTTATATACCACATATCAGTGAAATCATATGGTTCTCTGCTTTTACTGTCCGACTTATTTCACTTAGCATTATACTCTCAACATCCATCCATGTTGTCACAAATGTTCCTATATCATCTTTTCTTACCACCGAATAGTATTCCATTGTGTATATATACCACAACTTCTTTATCCATTCATCTATCGAACGACATTTTGGTTGTTTCCATGTCTTAGCCACCGTAAACAAAGCTGCAATGAACATTGGAGCACACTTGAGTTTATGTATAAATGTTTTCAGGTTTTTTTGGTAGACACCCAGGAGAGGGATTTCTGGGTCATATGGTAATTCTATTCGTAATTTTTTGAGGAATCTCCACACTGCCTTCCATAACGGCTGCACCAGTCTGCCTTCCCACCAACAGTGTATGAGGGTTCCTTTTTCTCCACAGCCTCTCCAACACTTGTTACTATTTGTCTTGTTGATGATAGCCATTCTGACTGGGGTGAGGTGATATCTCATTGTGGGTTTTATTTGCATTTCTCTGATGACTAGTGATGTTGAACATTTTTTCATATGTGTATTTGCCATTTGTATGTCCTCTTTGGAGAAATGTCCCTTCAGGTCGTCTGCCCATTTTTCAATTGGGTTGTTTGTTTTTCTGTTGTTGAGTTTCATGAGTTCCTTGTATATTTTAGATATTAGCCCCTTATCGGAGGCACTCTTTTAAAAAATCTTCTCCCATTCAGTTGGTTGCCTCTTTATTTTGTCGATGGTTTCTTTTGCTGTGCAGAAGCTTTTAAGTTTCATATAGTCCCGTTCGTTTATTTTAGCTTTTACTTCCCTTGCCTTTGGAGTCAAATTCATAAAATGCTCTTTGAACCCACGGTCCATAAGTTAAGTACCTATGTTTTCTTCTATGCAGTTTATTGTGTCAGATCTTATGCTTAAGTCTTTGATCCATTTTGAATTAATTTTGGTACATGGTGACAGATAGCAGTCTTTTGCATGTGGCGATATAATTCTCCCAGCACCATTTATTGAAGAGGCTGTCTTTTCTCCATTGTATGTTTTTTGCTTCTTTGTCAAAAATTATATGTCCATATTTATGTGGTTTTATTTATGGGTTCTCAATTCTATTCCATTGGTCTATGTGTCTGTTTTTCTTCCAATACCATGCTGTTTTGATTATTGTAGCTCTGTAGAACAAGCTAAAGTCAGGGAGTATGATACCTCCAGTATTGTTCTTTTTTCTTAAGATTGCTTTGGCTATTTGGGGTCTTTTGTGGTTCCAAACAAATCTGATGATTTTTTGTTCTATTTCTTTAAAAAGTGCTATTGGGATTTTGATGGGGATTGCATTAAATCTGTATGTTGCTTTGGGTGATATGGCCATTTTAACTATAGAATCTTCTTTTTCACCCCTAGTTTTCTGAAATTCAGTAACAATGGCTTGGTATGGTTTTGTTTTCTATCAATTCATTGCCAAACACTTGGGCCCATTTATTCTGGAAAGTCATGTTCTTTAGATCTAGACAATTGTCCTGTTACCTTTCCTTTGATAATTTCCTCCCATCTGTTTTTTGATATTTTTGTTTTGTTTTCTTCCTGGAACTCCTGGAACTATATAGATAGACATGAGGGGATTTAAAAATAATCTTTTTCTCTAACTTCCTATCTTTCCCATTTTGGGAGAAATCCTTAAATTTATCTTTCAGTGCTTTCATTGAACTTTAGTATTTTCTTATTCTCAGTTCAATAAAAAACATTGTTTTTTTATTTGGAATTAATAGCTTTTCTTCTCTCTGAGGTGAATATTTACAAAAAACATTTCTGTTTTCTTGATGTTTATGCATTATACAACCTCCATTTTCATTTTTGTTTTTCTGTGTCTTCACCTGTAACATTGGATATCAGAATATCTGTTGACATTGGTTCAACTTTTTTTTATTTAAGAGTAATGTGCTCTAAATTTAAAAAGATTTTAGCTGCCTAAAATTTATGAGGATGTGAAGAAACAGGAATTTTCTTAGACTAGTTTGGGAAAGATAAATTGGTACAAAATAACTAAGGGAAAGTATCTTGCATATCAAGTTGAAAATATCATACCTTATGACCCAATTCTTCCACCTTTATGTATAAATGCAAGAGAGATGTTTGTACATGTGTATGATACATGCAAGAATGTCCAAAGCATCGATGTTCATAATATGTAGAAAATGTAAACAAATGAGATGCCCATCAATAGTAGAATTGATAATTTGTTCTTACAATGGAACATAATACTGCATTGAAAAATCTGGACTATAGTTTTCAACAACATGGATACATTTCACAATACAATGTTGAAAAGAATATAATAGATATGTATTGACAGTAGAGTGGGATACATTATATTGTGGTACAGTCATCGAAGAATATTATACAGCAGTAAAAAAAATAAACTCCAGGATTTCCAGTCAAGATGGTGGAGTAGGTAAATGCTATGCTTGCATCCTCTTATGACCACATCAAAATTACAACTAAAGAACAACCATCTGTGAGAATTACCTGATGTCTAGCTGAACCGAAGACCTACAAATAAGAATATACAGAAGAAGCCACCTCAAGACTGGTAGGAGGAGCAGAGATGTGGGATGGGCAGATGCCACACCTGTGTGTGACCATTACAAATTGGGAGGGATATCTCAGCTATGGAGGTTCTCCCTGGAGGAGTGAGGGGTCCCAGCCCCACATCATGCTCCCCAAGCCAGTGTTTTAGTTCTGGGGAGAGAAGTCTCCATAACTTCTGGTTGTGAAAACAAGCAGAGATTGTGGCTGAGTGAGATGAGGGCAGCTGCAGTCCCAGGTACTCCTCTTAAAGGGCCCACACATGAATTTACTTGTTCATGGACTCACTCACCCTGAGCTCCAGCAATGGGTCAGCAGCTTGAAAGGTACCAGGGGCATATGGAGAGGAACTGAGTTGTCTGACCTCTGGCTGAGGGCTGGAGAGATAGCTTTCTCCCGGAGGGAAGAGCTGGCAGAAGCCATTGTTTCTTTGTTGAGCCCTTCCCCCTCCTGTATGCAGACACAGGTGGCCACCACATTTGAGTCTCCATCAACCTGGTTAACACCATTCATTCCTCCAACCTGGTGATTGTGAGATCCTGACCCATCCAACTTTTGGGCTCACTCAAGCTAGTTCCAGTGACTTTTCCATACAAATGGCCTGCCTTGGTTCATGCTACAGACTTTCCTAAAATCTTTCAAAGGTTCACAAAACCCAAAGAAGCAGTATCTGGCTTTGACATATCCCATACCTCTGACTGAGCAGGCCTAAGCCTGGCTCTAGCAATAGCCTGTCTTGATCCATGGCTTGGCCTCTTGAGCCACCCACAAACACAGTGTGGGTAGCTGCTATCTGTAAATTGCTTTGTGGCTTATTCCAGGTGGCCCCAGGTAGGGTATAGGCCATGGCTGAACTTGGCCTGTAGTGGGTCCCCTCCCAGGAGGCACCAGGGCTGGCATGCCCAGTGGCTAGTTTCAGACTGAGCCAGAGCATCTGGCTCACCTCCAATGACAGCAAACACACAAAGGGGAAACTGAGCAGGCACCAGAGCCGTGGTACAGTGAATCCTGCTCTGGAGGGTCAACCCCTGCATCACACTTTTCCATGTAGTCATGGCCAGTCCTTACAACAAGTCAGCCTGAGTT
Source organism: Rhinolophus sinicus (assembly GCF_036562045.2). Taxonomy (NCBI): domain Eukaryota; kingdom Metazoa; phylum Chordata; class Mammalia; order Chiroptera; family Rhinolophidae; genus Rhinolophus; species Rhinolophus sinicus. Next base: position 33,128,810 of record NC_133753.1, on the reverse strand, counting down.
TCAAACCCTTTCATTGACATGCAATCAGCAACCAAGATTCAACTACAACAAGAAGGCACACACAATACACATGAGGGACACACCTGGAGAACCTGGCTCTAGTGACCAGGGAGATTGTGCCACTGGGTCCCACAGGATGCAACTGCATTAGGCCACTCTACTAACACCAGAAGACATAGCAGCACTAATATAAAGAAACAAACACAGGGAGGCAGCCAAATTGGGAGACAAAGAAACATGCCCCAAATGAAAGAATAGAACAAAGCTCTAGAAAAAGAACTAAACAAAAATGGAGACTAGGAATCTACCAGATGCAGAGTTTAAAACATTGGCTATAAGGATGCTCAATGATCTCAGTGAGAATTTCAACAAAGAGACAGGAAACATAAAAAATGGAGATAGAAAACATGAAAAAGAACCAGTCAGAATTAAAGAACACAATAACTGAAATGAAAAATACATTAGAGGGAATCCACAGTAGATCAGATAAAGCAGAGGATCAAATGAGTGATTTAGAAGAACAGGTAGCAGAAAATGCCGAATCAGAGCAGCAAGAAGAAAAAAGAATCCAAAAAGTGAGGACAGTTTAAGGAGCCTCTGGGACAACATCAAATGTACCAACATTCACATTGTTGGGGTATCAGAAGGAGAAGAGCCCAAACAAGGAATTGAAAACCTATTTGAAGAAATAATGATGGAAAACTTCCCTAACCTGGCAAAGATAATGGATGTTTAAGCCCAAGAAGTACAGAGTCCCAAACAAGAAGAATCCAAAGAGGCCCACACCTAGACACATCATAATTAAAATGCCAAAAGTTAAAGACAAAGAGAGAGTCTTAACAATAGCAAGAAAAAAGCAGTTAGTTACCTGTAATGGGGCTCCCATAAGACTGTTAGCTGATTTCTTAACAGGCATGAAATATTGAAAGTGATGAAAAGATAGGACCTACAACCAAGATTACTCTATCCGAAAAGCTATGAAGATGAAGAACAGATAAAGAGCTTCCCATCCAAAAAAAGGCTAAAAGAGTTCATCACCACCAATCCAGTATTACAAGGAATCTTAGAGGGACTTCTTTAAGATGAAAAAAAAAAGATAAAAAATATGAATACTGTTTCCCTGAAAATAAGATCTAGCAGGACAATCAGCTCTAATGCATCTTTTGGAGCAAAAATTAATATTATATTATATTATATTACTTATATTATAGTAAAATAAGACTGGTTCTTATATTAATTTTTGCTCCAAAAGGTGCATTAGAGCTGATTGTCCAGCTAGGTCTTCTTTTGGGGGAAACACAGTAATAAAATGGCAATACCTACATATCTACTTTAAATGTGTGAGTAAATGGATTAAATGCTCCAATCAAAAGACATAGGGTGTCTGAATGGATAAGAAAACAAGACCCAAACATATACTGCCTACAAGAGACTCACTTCATATCAAAAGACACACACAGACTGAAAGAGAAGGGATGGAAAAAGATATTTCATAAAAATGAAAATAACAACAACAAAAAGCTGGGGTAATATTCTTTATATCAGACAGAATAGACTTTAAAACAAAGGCTATAACAAGAGATGAAGAAGGACCTAGTAATCCCACTTCTGGGTATTTATCCAAAAGAAACCAAAAATGCTACATTGAGGTGACGTGTGCATCCATATGTTCATTGCAGCATTATTTACAAGAGCCAAGATATGAAGGCAACCTGGGTGTTACTGAATGGATGAATGGATAAGAAGAGGTGATACATATATACAATGGAATATTACTCAGCCATAAATAAAGAATGAAATCTTGTCATCTGCAACAACATGGATGGACTTAGAGGGTATTGTGCTGAGTGTAGTAAGTCAGACAGAGAAAGACAAATACACATGATTTCACTTATAAGTGGAATCTAAAGAACAAAATAAACAAACTAACGAAACAGAAACAAACTCATAGATACAGAGAACATTTTGATTGCTGCCAAATGGTAGGGGGTTTAGGGGTGGGGGCAAAGGAGAAGGGATTAAGTACAAATTTGTTGTTACTCAGAAGTCATGGGGTTGTAGAGTATAGCATAAGTAATATAGTCAATAATATTGTAATAGCTATGTGTGGTGTAAGATGGGTACTAGATTTATCAAGGTGATAGATGGGAGGGGGATGGGGGCAGGATGAAAAAGGTAAAGCAATTAAAAAATACAAATTGATAGTTACAAGGTAGTCATGGGATGTAAAGTAAAGCATAGGTAATATAGTCAATAATATGGTAATAACTATGTATAATCCAAGGTGGGTACTAGGCTAGTCAGGGGGATCACTTCTTAAATTATATAAATGTCTAACCACTATGCTGTACACCTAAAATCAATATAAAATAATATCAAAAGTCAACTGTAATTGAAAAATTTTAAGGGGGGGAAGGTGAAGGGGAATAAGAGGTTCAAATTTCCAGGTATAAAACAAACAATTTGGGGGATGTAATGTACAGCATGGGGAATATAGTCAATAACATTGTGATAGCATACAGTGTCAGATGGTTGGTGGACTTATAATGGTGATCACTTCTATAGGTATATAAATATAGTGTACACCTGAAACTAATATAATATTGTATGTTAGATGTATTTTAATAAAAATGTTTAAAAAAGTGAACACCAGATATTTCCAAATTCATAGGTCAATTTCTCAAACATAATTTTGGGGAAAAGAAGCCAGACAAAAAAGAATATATATGTTACATACATTTATTTAGGTAAAGTTCCAAAACAGGCAAAAGTACACTATAGTGTTAGAGTACTGAATTGTAGTTCCCTTTGAAAGGAAAAGGAAAGAGTTGTACTTGGAAAGGTGGTAAAGGGGTTGGGTTTTAGTTTTCTGGAAGTATTTTATTTTTTGACTCGTCTGGTGGCTATGTAAGTGTTCACTATATAATATTTCACTGACTGTTTTATTTATGTTTTAGATACTCTTTGATATGTGTTATATTTTACAATAAAAATATTTTTTTAAAAAGAATGAGCAACCAAAAATGATACTTGAAAATCTATCCGCACAGTCAAAGGTGGACAACTGGTAGCCTTCACTGAAGATCTAATGGGCAGGGATCTAGAGTTTCCTGAGGGGATCCTAAATGTAAACATATCAATATTTATTACACCCCTCTACCCCCACAAGCAATTCTATTATTCCACAGAACAGTCTACCAATTACTTGCCTAAGGCAGCATTTGCCTGGCTGCCAGCATTCCTAAAGCGGAATGTAGAAAACAGTTGGGGATCTCATTCAGTATGCCAATTTTAACGTAATCTGCCTATTTTCAGTCGGGTACTTTCTCCTACCCCAGTCTTCCCTGTGTTTGGGATGTCCATGGTTCAGTTTCTCCACCAAATAAATACTATTTATGGACAGACTAGAGAATGCCTGGTTATATAACTACTTCTAATACCTATTTTCAAACAAACATCTTGTTTTCACTCTGTGCTTCTCTTCCCTTGTTGGGAGAATGAGTTACCACTATTTCCCAAGCTTTTCTGGCGTGTTATGTTATGAAATCCCTCGTTTCTTGGTTGCATGCGCCCTTACCACCGCCATGTGCACTTGGCTTTCAGATTTTTTAGATCTTCCATTCTTCTGTCCATAAGTTATCTTCCAAGATCTTCTGACTTTTGTTTCCAATTTCTTTTTCTTTTTTGTCTTTGTGGGTTGAATTTATAGTTGAATTGTATCTACCCAAATTTCGTATGTGGAAGTCCCAATCTAATACCTCAGAATATGACTTTATTTGGAGATAGTGTCTTAACAGAAGTATTCAAGTTAAAATGAGGTCATTAGGGTGGGCCCTAATCCAATATGACTAGTATTCTCATAAAAAAGAGAAATTTGGACACAGAGACCTGCATAGAGGAAATACAATGTGAAGGGACCTGGGGAGAAGACAGCCATCTACGAGTTAAGAAGAGAACAGATCCTTTGCTCAAAGTCCTCAGAAGGAATTATCCTGTTGATACCCTGACTTTGGAGTTATGTTCTCCAGAACTGTAAGACAATACATTTCTGCTGTTTGAGCTCCCCTTCCCCAGTCTATGGTACTTTGTTATGGCAACCCTAGCAAACTAACACAATGACTTAAATTATCACCCATCAGCATAGTAGCATTTTAGGAAGGAACAGAGGAAAACCTATATTTAACAGGAAGTCCTGTGAGGCATTTTACATGTATTTTACTTATGTAGGTGCCACTCTATAAATGAAAAAGTTTCTATAAATGATAGAGAATCTGAATTCAGGTGCTCGATTCAAACCTCAGGCTCTCAATTACTGTATTAAACCTCTCTGAGCTTCTTTTTTTTCATCTTTAGAGAGGGGTAACATAGATCTTGTTGATAAATTTTAAAAGGACAAAAGTGTCAGTGAAAGTGCTTTGTTGTCAGCTAAATCAGTTATAATTATACTTGTTATTATTTAATATAGGTGAGAAGGAAGATGGGCTGATATTTGTTGAATTCTTTCTGTATGCTTTACTTACACGTCCAATTTTGATGCTGTTGAGGATTGTATAATCATTATCGTTTTAGAGAACTCAGGCTCAGAAAATTGAACAATTTGTCTTAGATTGTAATGTCAAAACATGGGGGAGATGGGGTTCGAATGAAAATTTGGATGCCACCTTCATCACACTCTTTCTGTTAATGTCCTGCAAGGAGAGAACCAAGTCACATGGACAGAAATGAATCAAATCTAGAGATACTCCAGAGACCAGGCTGCTCCATTGTCTTACAGTATAATACCTTCAGGACTCCTCTGTTGGTTTGTGATGATTTCACTGATCTGATGGGATTCAGACCTAGATATTTTGATACTCATTGTGGGCTCCATGGATTCATAGCTTCAGCATGACCTGCAAGCAAAGTTTCTGACAGCTCCCCAGACTTCCTGAATCAGAATCTGCATCTTAATAAGATTCTCAGGTGATTTGTATGCACAATAAAGCTTGAGAGACACTTAGAGTAACATTAGGAGGCGAGAGAGCTGAATTAATAGCAACTGAACCCTGTCCTGCAGGAGACTGACCTCTTTCCTTTTTGTTCATTGTCAGTTCTCAATGGTTTCCTGTTTTCAGATCTGTCTCTGATGTTTGCCATTCATTATCCTTCTCTCACCCAGTTCCCTCAGCGAAATCCTCCTATCTGTTCATGGCTTTTCTTGAAAAAGTCCTTTTATGAGTACCCTCTGGACTGCAGGCCTTCTTACTCACCCAGGCTCACTGTCTCTCTTTTTGCTTCATATTCTGTTTTCTCAGAAAGTTGCTAACTATCATGAATAATTTAGGATCGCCTTTATAGTTCACCACTTACCGTGTGTATAAAAGTTCCTATTTCCTCAAACTCAGCAGTGAACTCTTCCTCATTAATGAAACTCTTTCTAGGGTGGAAATAACCTAGGGTTCTCCACTCTGAGGAATTTTTAAAACAATTATTTACAAATGGGAGCAGAGCTTGATATCCCTTTTTAAGTTCTCTTTCTTTTCTTATAATTCACGATGTGGAATATGGTGACTGTACCCTCAGTGTTTCTTGAATTAATTACTGTTCCAAGAACTTGAGTATTTATCTAACTCCTTTACTGAACTATAAGATGGGAAAGGCCTTGACTTGTTTTTGACTTCCTGCTGAATGTTTTTTGTATTGCATACCTCGGAGTGAATGGCCTTCTGTCTTCACATACATCTATTCTCCCTGAGTGTCCTGAAATGTCTTATATACTAGAACTATATGCCTCATGCCATTAATGTCTTGTATGCTGTACAGAATTCCCACTGGTTTAGGGTAGGTAGTTTGCACAGAGTGGTGGAGGTAAATTGAATGTTTTATGAGCCCAGTTTTCTTTATATGTACCAGAGGTAGTTCAATTCTGACAAGAGAAATTGTATTTAGTGTAGGTTCTAATTTACCTCTGTTGCTTGGAAGATTACATGTATTCAAAATAAATCTTGACTCTTCTGATGTTTAAAAGTTTTTACATTACTTCCTCTGTCTCCAGAATAAAGACAACACTGACTGGGTTAGGAAGAAAATGAATGAATATACAAAGGGTCTTCAAGGATAGTTAGAAGACTCATCTTATTTAGTAAAGAAATTATTATTTAATGCCTTATTAGTGGTCTCTAGCCCACCTCCAAAAACAGTACTTTATTAATGAGATTTAAAACCATATGGTATTTAAATTTCCCCATTGCACAACCTTTCTCAGTTCAATTTCCGTGCCTTATCCACAAAGTTGTTTGAAAATGCTGTAAGAAAGGACACGGAACCCACAGAACAAAGCTGAAAATGTATAAGGCTCTGCAATCCTTTGGAAAAAGAATCAGATGTTTGTGAAACATATTAAAATTTTACTTTCATACTCTTCTCCAAAGCTTGTTTTAGGAAATTACATCTTAAAAATTCAGTCCAAATACAAAAGCAAAATCCTTTTTCTTTGAAATTGTGTAATAAAATATGGGACAGTTTCATCAAAGGCAAATACCAGAGGCAGGAACTGAGAGAAGAGGTTGATTTGGCAGAAATAGAGTCCATGAAATGAAGTCCTGGTCTTAGGGTCTAGGGTGGGGGATTTGATTTCCTAAAACCTGGTCTTTAAACAAAATTCTAAGTACCTAAATTATAAGGTTCCAGCACATCTATCATTGTATCCTTTCCTTTTTGATCTTTCTTAGGACCTCTTCTGCCTAGAACCTCTTCTTCCATTCTCCATCCTTTCTCTGTGTTTTGATTCCAGACCTTCTCCTTCTTCTTCATCACTTTCCCCATTTTGGGATGGCTTGGCCTCATCCAGAATCAAAATAAGAGAATACATTTTAACTTTTTGCAGAACACCCAGATTTCTCTCTGAGCTAAAATTTCACATTTCCAACTGGGATGTAGCTCCTCTGAGGAAAACTCTGACACTTTGCTTCTGGTGGAATTATGAAATTTGGTGAATTTGCCACAGGCAAAGCTTGCTGTTTCTGCAGAGCATAAGCATCTCTCTTTTTTTTATTTTTGCAGTCAACAACAAATGTTCATGATAATTTTCTAGTTTAAAAAAAAAAAATCACTGCATTAGTTTTTTCATTAATGTGTTGCAAATTTATCTTAAATAGTAAAGCTTTTGGAAGACCCTTTTTTAGATGCCCTTGTCCTTTCTCTCTGACATGTAAGGCAACAAGCAGAATGGACTCCCTCCTATATTTACTGAGCACATGCCCTGTGCAAGGCTATGGTCTCAGTGGCCATTATTTGTTAAGCTCCCTTATGCCACTTGCCTATTCTGTTTGCAAGAACGGTTCATGTATTTTCCTGAATTCTCTTCCTAGCTAGCTGGTAGTCTTAAAACATTTTTAAAAATCATTTTTAAGAATTGTGAAAAATGCATGACACTGACCTGACAAATTTAGAGCCAGGTAAAGTATGGTCAGAACTTTGGGGTGTTTGCTTTTTAACCCTGGTCTTTGAAGAGCCCTAGGACACCTTGGAACACCTAGCAGGAGGTAAAGCCATGGATTATGGCTGGGTCCTAAAAGGTACCACATGACTTACTAAAAAATATCCCTTCCCAAAAACACTAATCGCAAACTCCAAAACAGATTGGGTATAGGTTTTTCTTGAAGTTTTGGTTTAGCTTCAGATTTAAGCAGCATAGTTAACTTTTCCACCCCCACCAAATATTTCTCTGCTTAAGCTTTCCTTCATTTCAATTAGAAATAAGGTTTACAATGCAAATACCATGGGAAGAGGTACTATAATATGAACAATGATCGTTTATTGGGATCACTCTGTGCAAGGCTATTTTTCTAGTCACTCCTTTAGTCCTTATAACAACTCTCGGCAGTAGTATGATTATCCTTCATCTTCATTTCAGTTAAGTAAACTGAGGCCTAGAGGTTAACTAACTTACTTCAGATCACCCACGGAGGCACAGCAGAGCCTGGATTCAAATATAGGCCTTCTGGTACAATACTAGCGCTTCTAAATGACTTCATTTTCTTTATGGTACCTATGACTTATACTACAGATATTTCAAAATCCAATTCTGAAGTGATTTTGGATAGGGAGAAAGGCAAAAGAATGAGGCAACTACTTTACCAAAGGGAGTAGATAGGCATGCTCAAAACACATTGGTCCAGGAAAGAAAAGTTTTCTGGTCAGCGTTGTTCACTAGAATGATCCATAGCCTAAGACCAAGTCTTGTTTCTTACTTGTTAAAAACAATTGCCAGTTATCCAGGTAAATGGGCAAATGGTATAGCAAAGTCAATAGGAATGATTAGGTACATCCATTATAGGCCCTTTTCTAGGATCCTTCACTCATAGATCCTGTCTTGCAGAAGAATCAGAGATGACAGAAATGCATTTCTGTTAAGAGGTTGTCTATCATGACAGTGCAATCCCTGAACGGCATGACAAAGAAAACAAATGGGAAACATCAGAGCTGCCCCTGATTTGCAAACTCATTTATCACGCCAATTAATAGAAACTCTCATGACTCTATAAGTGAAAAAAATCCTGATAGTTGAATTATAACTCATTGGTGGGAAAATTCTCCAAGAATATCTGTGTGTTTTGTATTTATACATAGGGTGAGATCCAGAGGGAGTTCTGTTTGGTTTCCATGCCTGGGGTGAAATAGGTTCATCTCAAGTTTCATGTTGATTCTATGGCATTTACTTCCATGCAATTATTTCTGTATTTTCCACTTCACACCCACCATTTATAAGTTTCCTATCTCTGAGCAATAATGCTCTCATTAAAACTGCTATTTGACATCTCCTTTCTCTACTGATATTCTGGGAAGCTGTTTGAGCCGTTTGTACAGCTGTGCTCTGTATTTTCCAATCAAGAGTGGCTAGGGAATATGCTAATGAGCTTTCCACACAAATCCAGAGAACATGCCCAGGTAAGGATCATGTGGCTTGAATTTCTATTTTCACTTCTTTCTGACTTAAGTTCTCCAACCAGGCAAATATGTCAGTTTGGGTACCATCAATGTCAGCAATATACTTCCCTTGCATTTTGGATTTTATTTTCAAATATTTTGCCAGAGGCAATTAAGGCAGAGCTTTGTTTTGGAAACACTGGTGAGTTCTGGCCAAATTCTGCAGGATGATATTGCCAGGCACAGAGTTCCCAACCAAACTTGTTTCTAATGAAAAATAGCAATTAGGTGTATGAAATTCTCCTGAGAGGAATGCCTGCCACATAACCATCAAGCAGAACATAGCAGAGCTCATCCACCAGCCTGGAGGGTTTCAGATCTCCCTGCACCTGTGTGCTGACTGAAGGGAGGAAAGAATAGAGAAACTGTAGCAAAGGATGAACGCTAGGGCAGATGAGCTAGCATGACTGAGAGACACTGTGGCAGGAGACAGGAAGTCACAAACCATCAAGGTTTTTGAGGACCAATTTCAGAACCAAATGTGAGAGGCACCAGGCAGAAGAAAATAAAATATTTGGCATTAGTGGTGATGGAGGAGTAAGGGGAGAGGCTCCTCCACAGGAGGACATGAGGCAAGGTTGTCACATCAACTACAAGGCTTATCGTGATATAACGGCATCTTTTAAACTCTACCATAAAGCCAAAACTATTTAGTATGGGCAGCCCACAAGGCTCTTTAAAAACGTTTCACATGCCTGTCTCTTTCTAGTGTTTTCACATACCCCCGTCTCATCTCGTCCACTGCCTGGCACGGATCCAGTCATACCGTGCTGCTTTCACTGCTAGGAACAGCTCTGTGTGCTTTGCTTGGGATGCCCTTCACATCTCCTGTTTTCTCTACTACTTCCTCTCAATGTGCACATTTCACTTGTGCTTGGTAGCCTTTTGATACTAAACTTAATTTTCCTGTTCTCTAGAAAACTTTCCTCTTGTACACTGACTAATCCTTCGGGTTTCCACAGTTGCTGTGGTAGATACTGCTAGTTGGCCTCCCAGTTGTACTTCCCCACTTCTCCCTCATTTATTAGAACCCGTCATGGCAAAAACTAAAATGCTTGTCTTCCCATACTACCTTGTTGATAGGTGACTGACCCATTTCTGGCACATGAAATATAGAAGTTTCTAGATAGAGCTTCTGGGAAAAGTTTTATTTATTTATTTATTTATTTATTTATTTATTTTTGAAGTGTAGTTGACATACAATATTATATTAGTTTCAGGTGTACAGCATAGTGATTCTGCATTTATATACCTTACAGAGTGAGCACAATGGTAAGTCTAGTGATTACCTGTCACCGTACACAGTTATTACGATATTATTGACTATAACACCAGTGATGTACATTACATTCCCATGCCGTTTTTATTTTATAACTGGAAGTTTGTACTTCTCACTCTCCTTCACCTTTTTCACCCATTCCCCAACCCTCCCTCCCCACCCTGGCAACCATCAGTTCATTCTCCGTGTCTATGAGTCTATTTCGTTTGTTCGGTTATTTGGGTTTTTTAAATTCCACATATAAGTCAAATCATATGGCATTTGTCTTTGTCTGACATATTTCCCTTAGCAGAATACCCTCTAGGTCTACCCATGTTGCCTCAAATGGCAAGATTTCATTCTTTTATATTACCGAGTGATATTCCCTTGTATATGTGTGTGTATCTCTGTCTCTCTGTCTGTCTGTCTCTCTCTCACACACACCACACACACACACACACACACACACACACACAGATCTTTATTATTCATTCATCTATTGCTTCCTTATCTTGGTAATTGCAAATAATGCTGCAATGAACATAGGAGTGCGTATATCTTTCGAGTTAGTGTTTCTGTTTTCTTCCGATAAATGCCCAGAAGTGAAATTATTGGGTTGTATGGTAGTTCTCTTTAATTTTTTAAAGAACCTCCATAATGTTTTCCATAGTGGCTGCACCAGTTTACAATCCCCCAACAGAGCACGAGTGTTCCCATTTCTCCACATCCTCATCAATACTTGTTATTTGCTGACTTTTTGATAATAGCCATTCTAACAGGTGTGAGATGATATCACATTGTGGTTCTGATTTGCATTTCCCTGATGATTAGTGACATTGAGCATCTTTCCATATGTTTATTGGCCATCTGTATGTCTTCTTCGGAGAAATGTCTATTCAGGTCCTCTGCCCATGTTTTAATCATATTTTTATTTTTTTGAAAAGGAGCAGATAACTGGTGTGCTTCCCTTTGGTCTTTGTCTCTCGCTTATTTATTTTTTTCTGGATTGTGAATAAATTGTGTGGTGCTACTTATGTCATTTTGTGACCATGAGGATAAAACTCATGTCCAAGAGGATGATGAAGTAAAATGATAAAAAAGACCCTGTTTCCCTGATGCAATGATTAAGACATGGAAGCCACTCTGGGTTGACTATCCCCAGATTTCTTATAAAGGGAGGCAAATATATTCCTTCCTCTTAAAGCAATTGCTAATTGGGGTTTAGGTTACTTGCTGCCAAATATGTTTCTGTCCAATAGTGTACATATCATTGTGTTTTTAATGGATACTTATTCTTTGGTTCCGTAACTATCTGTGAGCCATCTGAGATGAGGGACTGTTCGTTTGTTTGCTCAGCCCTGAGAATACTCTCTAGCACAGAAGGAGCTCAAAACATCTTTCTGAATCTGGGATTTGTAGCATTACTACAAAAACCAATTTTCTCTTTGCTGATGATCATAACTGCAATTATCATTAATATTATATATACATCCATAAAACGCATAGCTGTCAATTATCTGAGAATAAGTCACTGCAATCAGATATAAGTTTGAAATCATGAGATTGATTTTTATGTGTGGTTTGTATTATCAGACTCACAGTTTCATATAAGAGCTGTCACTATTCAATCAAAGAGGGTAAATATTGGCAGAAATCACAATAAATGAAAGACAAGATTAGGCATTTATCTTAGAAAATTACCTTCTTTTTGGAATTCAGTGATTTTTGGATTTTGGGGGAAACAATAAACTTGACTATTAATTTTATATAGGGTGTTGATTACAGCCCCCTGCCCTCAAAAAAAAAACAAAAAAAACAAAAGAGCAAAAAAAAACCCTAAATAAGTGATTGCCTTTTCTGTGTGTTGTTTGATACACTCTCACAAGATATAAAATCTTGAGCCACATTTTGGGTTTGATTTCTTTAATTAGGACCAGCAAACTTGAGGCATAATTTCTTTAAGACCATTATTTCTCTGTTTAGCTACAAACAAAACTGGCCTCTGATTCTTACTTGCAAGTCGTAATCACGCTGGCACCATTTTCTGTCACAACATGGTTCTGATGGGCATGCTTGTGAGTTAGTAAGAGGATCCATCTTCAGTGAGACCTCTGAGCAGGTCCTTTCTTCCTTTCAAGTTCACTCTCAGGTAGGGTCCGTGGAGCGATCACAGCCCCAGAGCTCAGAGGATGCTCATCTCCACAGCAAGCGCCCCACCAGAGGGAGGTCTGGTACAAGGCACAGTCCCACTCCTCAGGCATTCTCAGTATTAACCTTTCAACAGTCAACGATTGTCCATTGAGTAAGTGCATAAGCAAAGACTTGGATTTAACATAAGAAACTGGCATCTCAGCAAAGATCAGAGCTCATTTGAGACACGAATAAGGAGAAACACACAGACTGAATCAATATAAAGACAATCACCCTGGCCATGGTCCCTGAGTGATGATGAGGTGCAATCTGATGTTTGAATCTATTCTAAAGCTTTTTAGGTCACTGTGTAAAAAATGCATATAATTAACCTTTCATTTCTCATTACAGAATGAGAGATTGTCATTCTCAACAAAGCTGCTAGTTGTATTTTAAAAAAGCATTCTCGGTTCTTTGTATAGAAAACTGGACTAAGTAGCTCCTAAGTGATAATTAACACTAAGATATAAGTGCGTAGAGTGGGTCAAATCAGGTGTGGAGGACATCTTGTATGAATACGTCTCCGTAAAGCCCATTTTTTCTATATGTGCTACAAATTAATAAGAACATTATCGAGAATTTTTGTTTATTTTTCTTCTAACCATTACTCTTGGTGAGCAGACCAAAACACATGTTACAATGCATAGTAGTTCTGAAAATGTGTAGTACTCTTAAATAAAATTGTTGGACGATTACCTATTTGCAGAAGTACTTGAAACATAATTCATTACTTTATTCAGGAGAACTAGAATTTTTTCCTCCCAATGGGATGAAAAATATAAGGGACAGTGATGGATGGCAATCTTTTCTGGGGTGCTTTGCTTATTATCACTTTGCCTTGGCTATATATGATGGATCACATTTTAAGGGTTCTGATATTAATGAGTCAGAGCAAGAAAAACTGGAGTCACATGTATTTATGTGTATATATGGACGATCCCCCTTTCTTATATACAGTATTACTAAAGATCACTTATTGTAGATCTGATTACAGATTGATTGATTTTAATCTTTCTGCTGGGGAAATAACCACCATCCTTGAAGGTTGGAAGTATATCTGATGGTGACAAGCTTGGTGTTGAAAAACTACATGCTTATTTTGGAGTATATTAGACAATTATTTATTTTTACATAAAGAGTTACGCAAATAATGAAATGAGAGTTCCAGTGACTTTTAGAGGAACTAGTAGAGCATTCAGGCCCATCCCTGTCAGTGTGCCATTGATTTATTCTTTCAAGAGACATACATGGCAGACCTAGCAGTCCAATCACATGGCTGTACAATAGCTGCCTGTGCTTCTCTTTCCAGCTCCCACCCTTCTGGCGGAAGTCCTGAGGCCGCAGTGCTGTTGCCTTGGAGCTCTCTCAGGGCTTGGGCCCTCTATTCTCAAGTGCACTTCTTTCTTGCTTTATTTTTCTTTAGGCAACCCCTTTTGAAACTCCCCCTTTTGCAAATTCCTGCTTTGTTTTTATTCCTGCACCTTCTGGGTGGCTTATGATGTCTTAATTAATGTTTTTATCTAGTCACTATTGTGACTGCTTTCCAGGGCAATGGCAGGAGGGGAACTTTATAAATAAAGTGATTATTCCTTCAAAATCAAACCAGGCAGTATTTAGCCTCCTTTGTGTGGGTCTGCTGCTCCTTTCGAGGCATCCCCCAGCTGAAATCTGCATCACCAGTGTTCTTTGCACATGTGAATAGGAGGGGTCGAATCTCACAACCTGTTTACTTGAGTTGGTTGACATTGTTGGGATGCTGGTGGGTGGCATCACAGCTGCCACAGTACTGCAACAACCACACTGAACATAAGGCAAAACCTGTACCAAAGTGGGAGAAAAATGGTACAATTGAAAGAACTATTCAGCCACAGAAATAGCCCCAGAGCCTGAACTGTGTCATTGACATGCCACCTCATTTGGAGAGTGGGGATAGTATGGCCTCATGGTTTTCTTTAATTTCTGCCACAGCACGTTTTCAAATGGTGTCAGATGAAAAGAATGCAGGCAGAGCACCGATTCAGTGTCTCTGTTCCGTGACAAACACACTTGATACCCTGTGTCTCTCCTGCTCAGAGATAAAGGTTCCAAGCCTAACAGGACTCTGGGGCAGCAAATATTGAATGTGGAAACTGCATTTTGAGAGATCACCATTTCCTTTATTTTAGAGGTGTGAAAATAATCTCGGCATCAGAATCATCACTTACAGGAGGGAGGAGAAGACTTATGTCACTGGATGTTTATTACATAATTGAGTTTGTTTTTTAATTACAAAGAAGTGTCATGTGGCAGGGAAGTAACTGTCACTGCAGTGCCCTCTTCTCCATTGAGTGCTGCCATCTTTGGCAAACACTACGTCTAGTACAAAAGCTCTGACTGAGTTATTAATCATGTTTGTCAGGCAAGCTACAATAATCTGCTGCCTGGATACAAAGCCAAGTATGGAGTTGCTGGCAGGAAGTGATGATAAAACACTTGATACCTCTCACTTACAGATTTTGCTCCTGCTAGGGATTAATTTTTTTCATCTCCATTTAATTAAAGGGGGTAAAAATGAAAGAAAATGATTTCAATGATGTCTCATATTCTCGGCTGTCATGTTCTTGGTTACAAAGAAATGGACAACATGAAGGCTGGCAGCAGTGCTGTTTGAATGTAGGGCACGTGGGCTGTGGGCTGTAGGAAGAAGAAAGACCCAGGGTTCCTACAAACAAGTATATGCTCTGGCCAAAAGCTCCAGCATTTTCTCTGTAATTTCTATTTCCTTTTCAAGGGGTGCTGAGGTTCCATCCAACTTTGCTAATTGAGTTGGCGGAGAAGAGTTACCACTTACTTACTGGCCATTAGAGCTGTCCCTCAATGTAGAATCAAAGTTCTTTCCTGCCCTTATCTTTGGGAAATGTCTGAAATCTGATTAGAGCGAGGTATGATAGCTTCCATGGACTCAAAGGTTGAGTACCGATCTTCTATTAAGTTACTTAAAGGACTGAATATTAGAGAGGTCTCTACCCTTAGCCAGAAAGGTCTTAACCCCTCTGAAATGACCTCACATGTTTCATAGAAGTAAAGGGGTTGCTTCTTTCATTTGAAGTGGCATTTCTCAAAGTATATTCTTTGGAAAACTGATTCTGTGAGTGTCAAGGGCTCAATGGTAAAGAGGTTTGGAAAATAATAAATGAAATGGGCTTTTAGAATCTTTAACATGCTATCAGGTATTTTGAGTCTCCAAAACAGAGATTCACGATGAGTATCTGATGAGACGGGGTGTATTTTATAGGTCACACTTCACATTAAATTGTTTTACAGAGTGAATGTCCTAAAGCTTTAGAACATCTTTCCTCTTCATCCCTATGGTCCAAGAATTTTAATTCTTTCTGGAATTGAAACGTCTGCTCTTCTTACCTTCATCTATAGTTTAAATATCATACTTCCATCTATAATTAAATGTTTAATAATGTAATCTTTGACTCATATCATCTAGATGTGACATACCATTTTTCTGGCTGCCTAGCATCTGAATCCCCTTATTGGCCTTGGGGAATCTCCCACTGTGTGGATATGAGTGAGAGGCCAGGAAACCTCTCCTGTTCCATGGCAGAGAGCTATGGACACATGACCAAAGCTTAGCCAATTGGATGTTCCTGCTCCAGACAATTACAGGAGAAAAAGCTAGCATTTACTTTAATACTCTGCCTTGTTTAAGGAGAATAAGTCAATTTGGGCTCTCTTAGCAGGCATGTGTACGAAGAGTGTGTCATTGCCTGTTTACTGCTTATTCATTTTTGCCCTGAGTCTTGAACTTCAACTAGAAAGGGCCCATAACTAGCATGGAATCCTCCCATTCTTGATTTAGCAAAGAATCTACAAATTAGAAAAAAGACTATGTCCAATGTACAGATTAAAGTGCATGCCTATGATTGGTTTGTGTTCTGGGCAAAGGCAGCAGAGTGGAGCTGCCGAGCCAGGAGACCTGGATTCCATGCCAATCTTTCTCATCATCTTAGTCAGGTTAAGAAAGAATGATTTGAAAATGAGTTCATTATTTCAGCAATGTTGGAATTTTTCTAGCCAAATAAAAGTTCATTGATATAGCTGAGTTTTAGGCAAACTAAAGCTCAATTTCTTGAAAATGAAATTAAATGTGTAAATTAAATTAAAAATTAAAGGTGGTACAGAGCTTCACTTCTAAAAGGAGAGGTAGACCAAGTGATTGTTTTGCAAATTGAATTCTGCTGAGCTCTGCTGGGACAATGTCTCAAGGGCTGCTTGGGGATGGCCATGGGAGGTTAGGTTTTGGGCAAAATTTCAGGTCCGTTGCACAACTTCAACCAATAAAACTTTTTTTGTTTTTATTGTATTGGATTTGGATACTAATACTCTTATTAAAGCTTTAATGTGAACAAAAGTTAGAAAACCAACAAATGGGATGATCCCTAAGGGCCATTCTGTGTGTAGCATTGTAAGCCTGTGTTAGCAAAGCATCCGTGATAGCACTTGTTAAACTAGTAATGCCTTCCATTCTTTCCATCATGCTTTCTGTCCTCCTTGTTCACACATGGAAAAGTAATATTTTCTGAAGCTTCAAGACACCTCTCCACGATTTTCCCATCTCTCCTGTAGAGCATAGAGTTTCAGGGTCTGCCCTTTTTAAATGCACTTTCTACATTGAAAAGATATATTCCAAAGCCCCATTAATTATTTAGCAATGTTTATTAAGCACCCTCAAGTGGGTAGTGACAAATTGATGCTTTCCCAAACCTGGAACACAAGGAGCCACACCTCTGAGGAACCGACATCCAACTGCTAGCTATTCTCTCCTGATGGGCTTCAATTGCTAAATCCCTCCTCGTCTGCCTCCCTTCTCCACCCTCCTCTAGCCCAGCCCTCTCAGGCCCCACCACCACATAGGAACACTTGTAGAGAAAAGAGAGAAAAGGAGAGAAGCCAAAATAATACTAAGATGTCTAATTTAAAAAAAAAATTGTAAATTTGTGTTTTGACCTAAACCCATGTGTTTTCTTATTCTGTATGGTTTATTGGCTCTGCTTATTACAAATTCTCATTCTCTTGGTACAGCCTTAGAAGTCGATTTTCAGAGATGAATTGTCTCACAATTTCTTTTTTTTTATTGAATGTCAGTGCACAAATACTCCAGACTTAGCTTCATTGTTACCTCCTCCCAATAGCCCACCTTGATTTCCCAGGATACGAACTTTACCTCTGTGTGTCATAGCATTGACACAAACCCCTCTGCTGGTATTTATCCTGCTTTACTAGTATGTGGGGGTCTTTCTGTCTAGACTGTAAGTTGCCTGAGGGCAGGGACTATGCCTCTGAGATTCACGACGCTTCCATAGCAATTAGCACAGGGGAGTCTAGTACCTGCACTGTATCATGTGCTTCTTAGATATTTGCTGAGTATTTGCTTCCCCTATTCCTAAGTCCTAGAAAATCACATTGGAAATGAAAAACAAGGTTTAGACTAGACCTGCCTAGTATTATATAACCTCTGAAGTTTGTTGGTTGTTGATTTTTTTATTGTATTCAAGGCCATCTGGACATGGGCAAGAGGCTTTATTGGCGATATTAGAAAAAGAGTTACATAATTAGCTCTGGGCACACTTCTCTGTTAGTGATTGCATCGTGGTGGTACACATCCTATCAGTGCACCAGTCAACAAGATTCTCTGTCTTGTTCCCCCAAATGCACAGACTCACACAATTGTAGGGGCCATGATCTCTTGTCCAGTCCTCCATATCATAGAGGAGACAGAAGTTAAATGACTCGCCATTCAATCAACAAGGAACTTCAATCTAGATTTAGTGATTCTAGTGTATACTTTTCTTAACCCCCACCCCCTTACAGGTAGATTATAGATGGGATTTCTTAAAGTACTTCACAAGTGATATTAAGTGGCTGCTCCCTGTGGGTGGCCTGGGTGGCTGAGAACCTTTAGTTAAGTCTTGCTGCAGAAGACTGAGTTTTGCCAGTATCTTAACATAAAGAAGACCATATACTAGTTCCACTTTAGCTTTGGACATTCATTTTTACAAATTTTTTTATGTGGGTAGCAGAAAAGGAGAACTCCTTCCCCTCCATTGGGATATGATAATGAGCAACCACCATACTTGTTTTTATATACAATTTTTTGTATTAGTTTCAGGCGTACAAAACAACATAATGGTTAGACATGTATACCCCTCCCAGAGTGATAACCCCCCCCATCAAATCTAGTACCCTTCTGACATCATACATAGCTATTACAATACCATTGACTATATTCCCTATGCTGTACTTTATATCCTGTGGCTATATATACAGGATTATATAATTAAAACTATATATAATTTTAATTATATAATATTATATATATATTTAATTATAGTTGACATTCAACATTATATATTAGCTTCACATGTACAGCATAGTGGTTAGGCATTTATATAATCTATGAAGTGATCCCCCTGATAAATACAGTACCCATCTGACACCCTACATAGTCTTTACATTATTGATTATATCCCCCACACTGTATTTCACATCCCTGTGACTATTTTGTGACTGCCAATTTGTACTTCCTAATCCCTTCACCTTTCTCACCCATCTCCCCACACCCATTCCATCTAGCAACTACCTATTTGTTCTCTGTGTCTATAAGTCTATTCCTGTTTTGTTTGCTCCTTTATTCTGTTTCTAAGATTCCACATATAAGTGAGATCATGTGGTATTTGTCTTTCTCAGTCTAACTTTTTCATTAGCATAATATCCTTTAGGGCCATCCATGTTTTTGTAAATGGTAAGATTTCATTCTTTTTATGGCAGAGTAATACTCCATTGTATAAATGTACCACAATTTCTTTATCCAATTGTCTATTGATGGAAATTTTGGTTGTTTCCATGTCTTGGCTATTGTGAATAGCACTTCTATAAACATAAGAGTGCATACATATTTTCAAATTAGTGTGTCGGGTTTCTTTGGATAAATAAATACCCAGGAGTGTAATTGCTGGGTCATAAGGCAGTTCTATTTTTAGCTTTTTTTTTTTTTAAGCTTTTCTTTTTCTTATTTTTTTCTTATTTTTTATTGATTTATTTTTATTGGGGAAGGGGAACAGGACTTTACGAGGGAACAGTGTGTACTTCCAGGACTTTTTTCCAAGTCAATCTTAGTTGTGGAGCGTGCCATTCAGGTTCAAGTTGTTGTCCTTTCAGTTTTAGTTGTGGAAGGCGTAGCTCAACTCCAGGTCCAGTTGCCGTTACTAGTTGCAACTCCTTGTGGGAGTTGAACCGGCAACCTGTGGTTGAGAGGATGCGCTCCAACCAACTGAGCCATTCAGGAGCTCAATGGCAGCTCAGCTCAAGGTGCCATGTTCAATCTTAGTTGCAGGGGGCGCTGCCCACCATCTCTTGCGGGAGTAGAGGAATTGAACTGATAACCTTGTGGTTGAGAGCCCACTGGCCCATGTGGGAATCGAACCAGCAGCCTTAGGAGTTAGGAGCATGGAGCATGGAGCTCTAACCGCCTGAGCCACCGGGCCGGCCCCCTATTTTTAACTTTTTGAGGAACCTCCCTACTGTTTTCCATAGTGGCTAGACCAATTTGCAATCCCACCAACAGTGCACAAGGATTCTCTTTGCTCCATATCCTTGCCAGCACTTGTTGTTTGTTGATTTATTAGTGATAGCCATTCTGACAGGTATGCAGTGGAACAGCCACCATACTTTAAGTTGAACAAAAAATAGAAATGTGTCCAGAAGGAAGTTTACATGACCTGGCCCATGACCTACACATAGTTCTTTTAATCCTGTGTCAGGGTTAAAATTACTGTCTTCATTTTTAAAAATATGAAACACTTTTATATTTTTACTTAAAATCTTTTATGTTTTTATTTCTCATGTTCTGCTACCCCTATAATTTCAGGATATATATATATATATATATATATATATATGTGTGTGTGTGTGTGTGTGTGTGTGTATAACATTTTTTAAAAAGTTCAGGATGTATATGTGTGTGTATATATATATGTGTGTGTATATATATATATACACACACATATATATATAATCTACATTTTTAAAAAAGTACTTGTCTGTTAAGAAATTTAATATAGAACAAGAAATAAAAAGCATAATGTTAATTGCAGTACTGTTACTCTTCCACTACATCAAAATCCCTTAGTTAATCCTTTACGGTTTGATTTCCAAGGGGAAAAAAAAAGGAACTTTAAGATTCCAAGTTCTTCAGTTCCTCACCATACCCAGAGGGTCTGTTCTGGGTCTAGGATCAATAGAGACAGCTACTTGGAGATTTGTGGCCTCCATGTGAATTGTACCTAGAGCCAAAAAATGCTATCACTAGTTTTTATTAAAAGACTAGCTTTTTTTTTTTTTTTTTTCAGTTACAATTTAGTCTACGGATGGTGTAATTTTCATCAATTCAGTGTAAGGGATTATCTTCTGCAGCAGTTCTGGTCTAATTTAAACACAACTCCATATAGTTTCTCTCACTTATCAAAAAATGCATCCTTGGGGCTGGCCGGTGGCTCAAGCAGTTGGAGCTCTGTGCTCCTAACTCCGAAGGCTGCCAGTTCGATTCCCACATGGGCCAGTGGGCTCTCAACCACAAGGTTGCCAGTTCAATTCCTCGACTCCCGCAAGGGATGGTGGGCTGCGCCCCCTGCAACTAGCAGTGGCAACTGGACCTGGAACTAAGCTGCGCCCTCCACAACTAAGACCGAAAGGACAACAACTTGACTTGGAAAAAGTCCTGGAAGTACACACTGTTCCCCAATAAAGTCCTTTTCCCCCTTCCCCAATTAAAAAAATATATATTTAAAAAAAAACCAAAATCTTAAAAAAAAATGCATCCTTACCTCTCATAACCCTTGATATTGTTTAAACATAAACTCATTTTGTAATTAAAGATAGGATTGTAAATGCAGATATTCTGGGAGTGGTAAGACATTGACAAATGTAAGGATAGGTGGCGATCTCTTTTTATTTTTTTTTATTTTTATTTTTTTATTTTATTAAATTTATTGGGGTGACAATTGTTAGTAAAATTACATAGATTTCAGGTGTACAATTCTGTATTACATCATCTATAAATCCCATTGTGGTGGGGGGTGGGGGGCGATCTGTTTCAAACAAGCAGTATGACGCAGTGGAGCAGAGCACCGGAGCCACAAACCATTGAACGTGGTTCTGAATTCTAAGTCCACTTCTTACTGTATAACCTGTGTTTAACTGCCTCTTTCATCATAGTCATGATTCACTAGATGGGCTCAGGAAGTTCAGAACTATCTTTACTATATCTCCCCCTCCTGCTTTCAACCCTGGGATGGAACTGCTGTGCCAGAGTGTGAAATGCCCCATTAGGAATGAGGGAAAACAAATCAATCCGGTGCTCATAAATCTGAGCTTGCTCTTTATTGTCCATACAGGACACAGTTCAAGTACAGCAGCTTGGTTGTCAACGCTGGAATATTACCCAGGGCTTGGTGAACCTGGTCATTCATTCCAGCATCAGTAGGATGGGAGTGGAAGTACTTCTCAAAACTGGGCAGGGGTGAGAGGTGGAGGGATAGAAGGCGAGTAGCAGGTGCTCATTACATCCATTGTCATGTTTAATCCTTATAGCAACTGTATCTTCATGTTAATTTGCAGTGGAGGGACTGAGGCTCACGAAAGGTAAACAATGTGTTAACACAACTAGTAAGAACAGGGATTGAAATGTGGATCAATTTGATTAGTCATTCACGAAGAAAATGACTGCTGGCTGAGGTTAGAAAGATTTTTAAACCAGATTTAGGAAATTAGCACGAACTCTGTCCCTCTCTGCTCCAATTCAAGTGCTCTTTTATAGTTCCTTCCCAGGTTTTCCCCTGTTCTTGTTCATTTTTACTTGTTTTTGTTTGTGTAACATGTTTAAGGGGTCAGGATGATAGCAGGATTGGCATGTTTCGAGATTTGCTTGACCCTACAAACCTTGGGAGCAGTCTTATTGCAGACTTTCTACCATCTCATCCCAATACACCCATTTATTTTTATTTCCTACCCTTACAGGACCTTCCTACTTTTGCTTGCTGGTCTGTTCACTTTCCCTAGCTCTTGCTTTGGCTATATTTTAGGGGAACAGACTACTAATTCCACCAGGACTGGGACTGGATCTATTCTGTCTACCCTTGTAGGCCTGTGATCTAGAAAACAGTGTGGCACAGAGCACAATACACACTGAATTAGAATTAGACTGATGATGGGATTTATAGTTGATGTAATACAGAATTGTACACCTGAAATCTATGTAACTTTACTAACAATTGTTACCCCAAAAAACTTTAATTAAAAAAAAATTGGACTGATGGACTTCCCCATCTGAATGGCATTTTCCTATCTCCTCTCCCTGGACAAAATTTAGCCAACTTTAAGGCCCAGCTTTTCAACTTTTTTGATGAAGCTTTTCCATATTCCATACACATGTTTGCCCTTAATGAATTCATCTTTTTCTGAACTCAACTGTGGAAATTTCTCAATAATATTTTATGTATTGCTTTATAATTTTGGTTCGTTTACTATTCAGTTCTTGTATTTATATTAAACTTTTGGGGCTATGTAATTTATATCACCACCAAATCACACTTTCTTTGTGGACAGATACTATTTTACTGCTCAGGACACAATTCCTTGACAAATGGAAACTCAGTAAAATATTTAGTGCTGATGTTTTTTACCCATTTGTAAAATTGCTGGCCAAATAGTCACATAGTAACTGTAATTAAAAAAAACAACAACATGGGCTTAGTTTACTTTTTATATGTGTTAGTTCTGTGTTTTGAAAAACTTCCATAAAAATCACCGAATGGTGGTGTTTCGCCATTACATATTTGTAGGTAAATATTTTGAGTTAAAATATTGTAGTTTCAGAATTGTATTTACTAGCATCTCTCTTACCCCATGAAGATTCAGCCTAGAATGGAACCGTAGTTGCAGTGAGGTAATTCTCCTTTTAGCAACAAAAGTAAGAAAACAACAAAGTGAATCATCTTTGTCATGTATTCCTCATAGATTACAGATTTCCATTTATACAAAAGAAATGCTAAATACAGATGCACCCATTGAGCTGCTGTATCAGAAAGGAGAGAGAAAATGCACTGAGATGGAACAAATGCAAGATGGGTGGGTGCCGGATCTGCGAAATGGAGAAACTTCTACAGACTGTCTTGCTCGCCATGGTCACAAGTTTCCCTGATTGAATTCTGTCTTCTTTATCAAACATTTCCCAGGCAGCATTCTATGGGCTATTTTGGGGAAATGTTTTCATAAAATATCTAAACCTTATGTTTGCTGACAGGTTACGGATACTGGGTTCTTAGTAAGAAAATTTTATCTCACACCAGAACTTTGCAATCCAACTGGCTTCCCACGAATCTTGAAAAACAGATGGAAGTGGGAAGCTGATTTTGGCTGAGATTTAATCCAGCCTTAAGAATAATTTTTAAAAAATTCTCCCACCAATATTCCACTAACTTCTGATGTTTTTGTGTGAGTGGACTGGGTTCTCTCAGAAAAAACTGAAAGGAAATGACAAAGGTGAGAGTCTGCTTTTAATGGATATTAAGTAAAACGTATACTAAGTAAAAATCAGTTCCACCAATTGAGTTCAATCACTTATTAGAAATGATAATGAGAGTACGTCAGGATACTGTAAAATACTACACAGATGATAGTAATATTATTGCTACAATTAGTGTGTTTCCTCAGAACATGAAGCCAAATGCATGTTGACCATCTTGCTCTGTAAACATGCTGCCCTTTGCTTGATTTAAGCCTAGGGCTAGTGGCTTCCTCTTTCCTGACTAAGAAATCTTTTGCTACCGAAAGAAGAGATACTGAGCTGTTTGATGGGCATGGATAAGTGGAAAGTCAAGCCCTGGAGTGTTTTGGCTCATCAGATAAGATCTCAGCAGTAAAATCTAAGAGTTTTTCCACTGTATGAAAGGCAGTTTAGTGAGAAGAGATAGAATGCAATTTGTGGCACTTTTAAAACTCAGGGCACCGGGGCCTGAGTTATAATTCTTTACTATCAACTGATACTGAGAAATTAGAGCAAAAACAATTTTATGGACATATTTTCCTCCTAAATGTTGAAACTTAACTGGAGTTTTTCCCCAGGTCCCATAACTGATCTGACCGTTCATTTGTATGTTCCTTTTGTCCCTTGCAAAAATGCCAATCACCTGACAATTTTATCTAGATCTCTGTCTGGCAAGTTTAAGGAAGTTGACAAATAAATCTTAGGAGGTGAATACCTCTATGTTATTCTTTCATAAATAAATACACATACTATCTTGGAGACTTGAGGAAGCCTTATAATAAAACTGTAGATTTTTCAGAGCTTGTAAGCAACCTGAGCGGATACTCAATACAGTCATTCAATTTTTTCAGCTCATTAATGCTTGAATTTATATAGCCAATTTTACCTCTTGTTTTCATTTACAGAGTTTAATTTGAGGTAGACTGAGAAGGCATAATTCTCATTTTATACAGGGAAAGTGTATTTAGGTTTCAAATGACACTAAAAAACAAAAACTAAAAAACAAGCAAACAAACGATGATACTGCAGATTAGTGTCAGAATCAACTTTAGAAACAATGTCTCCTGTCTTCCAGGCCAATTCTCTTCCTATGATGGGTTTCCCACGCTGTGCCCAGAACAGTGCATCTCTGGCCTTCAGCTCTGAGACCAGGTTTCCAACAATCCACCTAATTATCCTCAGGTTTTTGTCCAGAACTCTCCAACTTGTGCAAGTTTAATATCCCAAAGTAGAGAGAAAAATAATAAATTCCTAGCTAAAGTGTGGGCTTTTCAGTAAACCCTTTCTCAATCCCCGGAAAAGGACCAGCATATCTCTGTCCTATGATTTAGCCCTTACAAAAATCCATCTCCTTGAAAGCACCTCTGAAGACTTCCTTTTAGTAATTTGTATGAGTTTCTTTATTCATTCATCAAATATTTGTCAACGGAATAATATGTCAGTTCTGTGCTTTAATTTTTTTCAGACCATTCTATCTAGAATACTTGTGAATATATTACTCTAATAAATACAAGGTCTGAAAATTATGTTCACAAACTCATTCTAGAAAAAGTGCTACATACCTCATTGCTGAATATCACTATGGTGACCTTCGAAGTACTCCCCTTGGGAAGCTATGCACCAATGCCAGTGCCTAGTCCACCTTTCAAAGCAATTTTGGAGCTCTTTTTCTGGAATGGCCATCGGAGCTGTAGTCATATTACGCTTGATGTCCTGAATGGCATCAAAATGTCTTCCTTTCAATATTTCCTTTATCTTCAGGTAAAGAGAGAAGTCATTGGGGCCAGATCAGGTGAGTAGGGAGAGTGTTCCAATACAGTTATTTGTCTACTGGCTAAAAACTCCCTGACAGACAGTGCCATGTGAGCTGATGCATTGTTGTGATGCAAAAGCCATGAATTATTGGTGAAAAGTTCAGGTTGTCCAACTTTTTCATGCAGCCTTTTCAGCACTTCCAAATAGTAAACTTGGTTAACTGTTTGTCCAGTTGGTAAAAATTCATAATGAATAATCCCTCTGAGATCAAAAAAATTTAGCAACATCATTGCAACAAGTTTGCGAACTTAATTGTCCAACCTCATATGCTTAGACATTCAGTAAATATATTAGTAAATTTCCCAAAGGTATTAAATAAACACATTTAGAATTGAAATAAAGTCAATTACTTCAGAGATATCTTTTGAAGTTCTTGATGAAAGGAATCATATTTTAGGTTTGCTTTTTTTTTAAATCCCTCATTGTATTAGAAAAGTATTTTGCACATAGCAGGTACTCAATAGACATCTGTTTATTTGAAATACATTAACTCTTATTTAAAGAGATATTATGGATTTAACACAATTCTGCCCCTTTTTGAATGACACATCAGGGTTCAGTTCTGCCCTGAAATTATTATCCCAACAGTTCTCAAGAAGGAACAATTTTGCCTCTCAGAGTATGTTTGGCAATAGCTAGAGATACAGTATTTTGCTACCACACTAGGGGTGTGCTAGGGAGAATGGAGTTGCTACTGACATCTAGTGTTTAGAGGCCAGGGGTGCTGTAAATATCCTACAATGCACAGGCAGCTCCCAACAGCAATTTATTATCTGGCCCGAAATGTCAGTTGTGCCCAGAGTAATAAACCGTGGCTTAGGTGAATCTCTCACTAAAATCCTTATAAGTTTATATTTAACCTCATGTGATATTTCAAGGGTATTGTCAATGTTTGTTTTGCATTGGTAGTTTACATTACAAAGGAAATTCTGAGGTCAACATGGCCACCAAAGCCATATATCGTTATACAATCTCAGATTATCATTATCCTTTAATTATGCTTTCATGACTGCTACTGTGATACATGAAAGGGTGGTACACAGATTTGAGAAAACCTTATGGGAAAATCAACCAGTTAAGTATCATTGCTAGAATTTGAGCTGTTTAACTACTATGAAAACTTGAATGAGACAGGTCAATCTTACTGGGGAGTTGAGTATTAGTTCATGTTGCCACTTTTAGATCTCCTAAATCGTGTGGCTTGAGAATATATAAACATGAATAAATTGAAAGAATTAACATTGGAATTTAAATAGCTAATAGTAATGTTTATATAACTGGCATTCAGTTTTGTTTCCTGAGGTATATTTATAGAAGTTAAGTACCGACCACAGTACAGAAGTACAGAAATGTGCCTATTTGAATGAGGGAGTTAGAAGGATGAGAGAATGAGATACACAGGATTGGTGACTGGATAAGGTGACTATGGAGTTTATCATCCAAACCAGGGCACCTTTGAGAATGGGACACTATTTATTATTAAGCCAGGACAACAGGCATAAACAAGGTCCTTTGGGGGCAAACTGGGATACGTGGTTGCCTTATCCATGAAGACTGCTTCAGATTTGAGGAATAGAAGAGGGGATGATTCTGCACTTAATACATCAGCGCTGTAATACAGAGATGAATATTTTTTTAAATTCTTAGAGATGGAAAGACCTCCCCACCCCACCCACATGGGCAGATGCCGCAGCTTTGGAGCTAGAGTCATTGGCACTGATGAAAGTGCTTTGTCTGCATTAAGAAGTAGCTGTAAAGTAGCCTTACTAGTACATTGGAATGAATAGTGGCACTTTAGCAATAGACTTTACCACAGAGAGACGGAGCAAGACAAGGGGAACATGTCCTATATGCTAGTTGAGGGGACCACTTTAGAGCAACATGAGGGACTCCCTAGTGACATGGGGAACAACCACTGAGTGAGGAGTAAGGAAAGGGGAATGGAGGTATGGAACGGGGGTCAAAGTTCAATTATAGTTCTGTGGCCAGAGCTAGAGCAAAGATGTTTACTAGAGATACTCTTAATTTTTATCCTGCTTGGTGACTTATAGGGAAACCCTGGTCAAACTGGGCAGATGATAAGACCTGGAAAATGTGAATTCTGTGTTCCCCAGACGAGATGATCAGCCCAGGGTTTTTGGAAAACTTCTGTGCAGAGAACCAGAGGACATTTGAGGACAGCAGCAGTCTAAGGCAGGTGGCCATGGAGCTGTGTGACACAGAGAGATGGAGGCCATTTTGGGAGAATTGTGTGAGTGGATCTAACAGACTAGTGACTTAGGGTTTAGATGCCTGGGAGAGGGGCATTTTCAGGATGAAACATGAACGTGAACTCATATGCAATGGAGAATGTATGCCTAAGCTAGGTGTTAATTGTACAGAAGGGCCATCAAATGGTAGCTTCCAACATCAAATATTAACGGAATAATCTCAATATGAAATAGTTGATATGAGCTATGTAACTGATTCAGGAGTTCCTTGAAAACATCTGTTTTGTGACCCATGCCTATATTCATGTTGTTTTGAGGTCCTCCTCTCCACCTCCCCGTTCCCCTCGGGGTTGGTGACTTATCTTTCAATACCAGCCTAGGTATACTTTTTCATGGGAGACTCCTGATATCCAGGATGCATTGACCAAATCTTTATCTGAGCTTCTCCTTTACTTTATATAGAGGTTCTTCTCCATGCTGGCATGTTTGACTTTCGAGAAACTCACATTTTCACACATCAGTTACAAATTCCCCAACATGTACTGCCAACAGTTCAGTTTCTGAAATGGTGCTATTTTAGTCTAGACAGAGATGTTTGACCAAGATTTGACTATTTTGTTTCATTTGTACTTACCACTTTAGGGAAAATGAGAGGGAAAGGAAAAGACAAAAATGACAACAAGTATAAATTTTGTAAACTTTATTTAGCTGAGACCAGGTTGAGAGTTATTAAGTATTTGCTGATAGTGGCAGATCTCAAACCTCAGTGCAATGTTCATTGAATTCAAGTCTGATCAGTTGTGGACAAGAACATAATTTTAAAAAACATATGAAATTCTGGGTACATTTTGTGTAGGATTATGTTGTTGGTATATTTTACTAAAAACATTTATATGACCATTGCTTTAGACGTTACTAAGTTTAAATCATCCCTGTGGTGAAATCAGTTTGAAATAAATGCTAGGTCAAATCGAGTATGTAATTTTTTTTTTCCTTACATGCCTTTCAGAGTGTTGGATATGCTAATATTCATGGTGCTTCTCCAAGAGAGAATGGATAGTAAGCATTTCCCAAATGTATTGGACCATAAGATTCCTTTTTGTTTTCTTTTTCTTTCTTTTTTTTTGTGGAGCATATTTTAAAATTACAATTAAAAAATATATGGTGATGGAAGGAGAACTGACTCTGGGTGGTGAGCACACAATGTGATATATAGGTGATGTTTTATAGAATTGTACACTCGAAAGCTATGTAATTTTACTAATCATTGTCATCTCAATAAATTTAGAGAAATTAGAAAAAGATCACAATTTAATGAAATAATTTTGGTAGACATTTCACCAGAACCTGCTTTCCAAGTGTTTGTTAGAATTTCCTTTCTTCTTCCCTCTCTCCCTTTCTCCCTCCCTCCCTCCTTCCCTTCCTCTCTTCCCTTTTTCTTTCTTTCCTTTCCTCATTCACTCCCTCCTCCTCCTCCTCTTCCTTCTTCTCTCTTCTCTCTCTCTCTCTCTCTCTCTCTCTCTCTCTCTCTCTCTTTCTCTCTCTCTTCC
Source organism: Rhinolophus sinicus (assembly GCF_036562045.2). NCBI lineage: Eukaryota > Metazoa > Chordata > Mammalia > Chiroptera > Rhinolophidae > Rhinolophus > Rhinolophus sinicus. The sequence goes on along the minus strand of NC_133753.1, from coordinate 33,099,227 downwards.
TTTCCCTCCCTCTCTTTCTCTCTTTTCCTTTCTATTCTAAGATCTCAAATTTGCAAATACCCTTATAGCATATGGTTTTCCTTATAAAATATAGTACTTCTTCCTCATGCATAGTTTATAATTTTCCCTATTACAAAAAGTATAATGAGTCTATTATATATATTAGAAAGTTCCACTTATCAGGTAACAGAAAACCTTATTTTGGCTAAGAAACATCACTTTACTTGATTTTCCTTCATTTTCTTTTTATTTCTGTCATAGCATGATCATTTGGTATGTTTTTTAATTGTTTTTATGTTTATTTGGGGGAATAAGGAACATTTTTTTCACTTAGAAAAAAAGTCTTTATTATATGACATCCCAAGATTAGCCATTAGTTGGTGATAAGCAAATAAATAAAAGCCTCACTGAGATGTGCAGAGGTGCTTAGTAGGTTTACTCACTAAGTTTCTTGTTTCTGTACACTCAGGAGATGCAAATTCATTCCTTAACAAAAACAATGACATGTTACTATCTCGTGTTATTATCTCTCAAGTAGAGTTACTTCCAATTAGCTGAAAAAACTTTTCTTTCCATGAATGCCAAGGGTTTCCTATAACAAGTTTACACTGTTTTATCCATTGGTCTCTTGTGAGCTTAGTTGTTTTTTATCTGCCCTGAGACAAGATCCTATTCCCAGAGCACTGACCACATTGTTTCTGGACCTGAGAAGCTAAGAACCTGACTCTCTCTGTAATGACTTTCTGGAAGACCGAGCAGCAGCTAGTCCATCAGTCTTCTGGATAGCACTTCACCTGCCGCATGCCCCCTCCATCCATGACCTCACCATTGCCACTTACTGAGTATTCTACTCATGACAGTGCTATATGCTAGGCTCTTAACATTCATTTCTTCCTTTGATACCCAACCCTCAAGGCCAGAATGGAAATGTTGTCAGCTTTGGAGGCCATAGAGTCTCTACCACAACTATTCAACTCTATCATTGTAGCATGAAGGCAGTTATAGATAACACATAAACAAATGGGTATGGCTATGTTCCAATAAAACTTTATTTAAAAAAACAGGCCATGGACCAGATTTTGGGCTATGGGCTATAATTTGCTCACCCTGGTTCAGAACCACCCTATGAGGTAGCTATTGTCATCTCCATCTTACAGATGAAGAGACTGAAGGGAATGCAGGTTAAGATCCAGGATCACGATGTTGGTTTGTGAAGGAGTTAGGATTTAAAGCTAAGCCAGCGTACTGGAAAGGTCCAAGTTCTATATAGCCTGCAGCCTTATACTTACACAAGAGGGTAGGAGTTAGACATCTAGAAAGGAAGGGAGAAGGCTTATATTCAATAGAAGGGAGGAAGACTCAAAGTCCCAGAGTTCATGGTCCATTTGTTGACAATAAGCAGATGAGCTCAACAGTAGAAGGGGCAATTGCAGGCGTGAAACAGAAGGTGTATTTGGGAGAGAGTCACATGTATCAGGATTATATTTGTTTGTGAGTAACAGAAACCTGACTAAATAATATGCGTAAACATGGATGAGGAATCTGGAGATTGGTAATCTGGGACAGGTTTAGATACTTCACAGTGCCAACAGGGTCCAAAGCTTGTTCTATATTTCTGTTTGCCATCCTAGGCTTGTGTCTTTAGTCCACAACCATCATCTCATGGTTATAACAAGATATATCTACAGTATCAGGTCCACATTCTAGTTAATAAGACAAGGAGGGATAAAGGGCTAAACACACATTTCAGTGGTTTCTTCTCCTTTTTGAAGAGCTTTCATAGAAATCCCACTTAGGAATTCTGCTTAGATGTCCTTGGTCAGAAAGAGTTATGTGGCTACTTCAGCTACAATGAAAACTAGGAATCATGTGAGACTGTTTAAAACAAAGTCAAGGTTCTTTTAGTAATGTATAGTAGGTAAGTATCTAGCATTGCCTTCACAGTATAAATATGTAGGCCATGAAATATAAGATAGATACACACAAACATACTTCACTGAAGAGAGCTAAACCTGATGTTGGGTGAATAATGGGTTAGATGCAGATATATCAGAATGAGAAAAGTATAGCTCTGAGGCTATTTAATTATTAGTGAAAACTTAAGGTAGGTGGTGCCTCAGGAGCTAGAACATGAGTTTTTGAGAGTAGAGGTCATGCCTGCACCCTTTCTAGAAACTAGCATGGAGCCTGGCCAACAGCAGATCCTCAAGGATGAATGATTGAATAAGAACAAGGAAAGGGAAAGTCAAAGGTGTGCTGACATCTCAATGAATCAGGATAAATGGGAACGTAATGGAGACATGAAGACAAACAGAGAAGGTATAAAGTTGGAGTATTTAAAGATTTTGCTCAACTACAAACAAATACTGATATATTCATTTTAGACATGTTTAACTGTGCAACAGAGCCTATGTATGGTCCTTTGCCACCTCTCTTGAAACTTCCATTCTCCTTCCTTTGGATGCCCCAGTCTCCTCTGACTTGCTTTGCCCGTGTCTAATACCTGAAAACCTTTGTTTGTAGAAGTTTTCACCTAAGCAAGGTACTAGGTAGTGCTGGCTTACCAGGAATACTCCAGGGCATTATCAGAGCTGAAAAGAACCAATTACCAATTTCACCCATCTTGTCCCTCATTGAATCCATTCCCTGGCTGTCACCTCCAAATCTGGAATAAATAATCAGTAAAGAAAGATCAGAACTTCAGGAAGGCCTTGGTTTCTATGCAGATGAATACACACTATGAGGTAGATAATGACAAGAGGGAAAAAAAACATCCATGACCTTTGGAATTCTTTAAACATTTATTTAACAAATGTTTATTGAGAGCCAGTTGTGTGCCAGATACTGTACTAGACATGGGAACTCCAACAGGGGAACATTAAAGACAGTGTCACAGCCCACACATCTGGAGATCTGAAAGCTCAGCTCAAGAACTGGGGTCTATCTTGCTACCAATGAGGCTTTTGTTTTTTTTCATTTTATTCAAATGCTTGCACTAACCACCAGAAGTCTTGTAAATGTTCCTGTGAAGGTTACAGAATGATCTATTCTCCCTTTCACAGGCCTTTCCTTTGAGGCCAAGTTTTATAATAATTTAATATTTATTTAGCACCACTGGCCTGGAGGTGTTATAGTAAATGGAAAATAATCATGGTTTTGTCTTACAGGCTTGAAATCTATTATTGTCTCTCTTTCTACCTGAAAGTTTCATGTCCAGAGGACAAGTATAACAAGTTCATTTTAAAATGAAAGTATTAATAAAGATATGTAGCTTTAAAATTACTTATTATTTCTCAGGACATTAATCTTCTGTATGTATTTATTGCTGTAGGCTAGTGAAACACTTGTGGAGGATTTCTCTAAGGTATAAATTTCAGGGAAAATTTGCACACAAATTGAGTAATCTTCATACATCTCACTTCTCTGTTGTTTTCTGAAATCTGATTACTCCACAAAAGTAAACTTCTCACCAATAAAGATCAAGTAGGCCAATGAGCTGATATTTGGGGTCTACTTTTGATGTTTTAAGATAGAAACTTCTTAAGTAGGAATGAGGACAAGTCTTGCAAAGGTAGCTTTATGACAGTTAGCACTCTTAAAACAACACCCTTACTGAACAGGTAATGGCTCTTGAAAGAAGGGTTGATTGGGTAGATTTTTGCAGGAGTTAAAGCAAGAAGTCTTCTTCCCCATGTCTTCCCTAAGACTGCATCTTGATCCTCTCATCCATCAGCCTGCTTCTCAGGGTTGACAGCTTCTTCAGCCTCTTTATCTGAGACATTTCATTTTGACACTTTTCAATTGTTGGAGGAATCAGTGTCTTCATCTGCAAGTTACACAATAATTGTTTTCCATTTCCTTGGATGGCAATTCATGTCTCTTTTTACTTCAGTTTCCTGTATCCCTGGCATTTCTACAGTGTTTTGTAGATTTTGAAAGCATATACCTTCATTGTTCCATTTATTCTTTCCAATGACCCTTTGATTAGATAGGACAGGTCCCACTGTCCTCAATTAACAAATAAGAAACCTGGGACTCAGAATTTATGACTTGCTGAAAGTTACATGTTAAGAAATAGATAGGGTTGGGATAGGAGCCTAGACCTTTTGTTATGCCTAGGAAATGCACATGATGATATGTTTCTTTTTTTTAACTATAAAAATTAACAATAGTTTGTGTTTTTTTAAAAAAGATTCATTTACTTCAACACTAACAACATCCCCTAATTCCCTATCTTATGGGGCAATAACTATTTATAGTTTGGTATATATTCTTCTCGATTTTTATATGAAGATACTTTTAAATGCTTAACACACATATTTTGAACATTTTAAATGGCACCATATTACAAATATTGTTTTGTTGCATACTTTTTACATTTAATAATAAATCTGATTTTCTATCAGACCAGAGAGCAATCATGCTTTTGACCATGACAGAATATTTCATACATGAATAAAACATAATTTATTTAATCAGACTCCTATTGATGATCATTAATATCTTCCCCAAATGTTGCTATTACAACCAAAGCTGGACTTAGCAGCCTTCCATTGTATTATATGCGGGAACAGGGGTAACTACAAATATTGGATGGTTTCCAAAAAACATAAGTATTTGAAATTTTAATAGATTGGCTCCCAAAAGGCTTTACCAATCTGAAGACTGAAAGTATAGAGTCCTTAATTTCTTCATACCCTGGCCAACACATATGATCAATTTCTGTTCTTATCTTTGTTACTGCTTTGTACTTACTGTGAGATATTTAGTTGTTGGTTTTTAAATTGAATATTTCATTTATTTCTTATCTTATTTTCTAATAAGTACAGTTAAACCTATACAATTTCCTCTGAATACCAAGCTATCCCTTCGATTTTAACCTATAGGATAACATATTGTCTTTAATTTTCTATAGTTCATAATTTCTATATTGATTTCACCTTTAAAGTCCCTTATATAAAAGTTTCAGTTTCTAATGGGATAGATTTTTACGTTCAATTTTGTTGTTAATTTCAAATACTCTTGTTCTGGAATGAGAAAATAGTGTTTGCAGTTTTTGGAGTTTATTGTTCTTTGTGGACTAACACATGGTTAATTTCAGTAAATGTTAAAAACATTTTTAAAAAGAATGTGTAATCTCTATTTTTTGGAAAAGATAATCAATTTTTTTAGTAGTATCAATTAAGGTTCATTTAAGTCTTCCATGGTTCTTATGGATTTGTCATTTCTCTTTGTGTTTCTAACAGATTTTGCTTTGCATATATATCGATGCTATGCTGTTAATATGTATAATATTTAATGATATATCTTCTTTATCAGTGTGGAAAAACCCTGTTTTCTCTGTTTTAAGATTTTTTTTTACACCAAATGAACTAAATCTGTTTTTGATATTGCTACTCAATTATTTTTATTACCCTTTGCCAGGCATATCTTTGCCCATCACCCTTTCTCACCCACAAAAGCATTTTTGTTTTATATTATTTTGCCTATATTTTGTAAATAGCATATAGACAATTTTTCAAAACCTAATTTAGGAATCGCTGTCTTTGAATAAGTCATTTAACGTAACTGCTTGCAATAACTGGTATAATTGATCTTATTCCTGACACCTATTTCTATTTTTAATGTTTTATTTTCCTAGTATTTTTTCTTCTTCTCTCTCTTCAACTATAATGATAAGCTTTCTCCATCTTTCTCCCCATCTAATGGTTATACATCCTATTTTCATTTTTTTCCCTAATGGTTACCATTTAACTTTAAACAAGTGTTATAAAAGACTATTTTAAGAATATAGATAATTAATGAAGTATTTTGATCTCTTCTGAAGAAGACAAAATTCTTAGCAATGTTGTACTTTCTCTGCCCCCACTCTATATATTCTGTTTCCTTGAAAACACTGGAATTTAAACTCTAGATTGTTCTTGTTATAGTATGATTCCAATTTCTTATAAATCATTTGTTAACAATTGTCTTAGATTTCACAACTCTATTTTAGGCAGTTGTTTAGAATTATCTATATCTTTTATTGTTTAAAAATTAATTATTATATTTAGTTTCTAATGTCTCTTTCTTAGATTAATTTTTCATCTGCCTGAAGCATAGCCTCAATAATTCTTTCAAAAAGATTTGTGATTTTGAATTCTTCTTTCCATAATGGTTTTATTATATTTTACAAATACACTGGAATGCCTATTTGTTATCTATTGCTTCATAGCAAATTAAACTTAGTGGCTTAAAACAACAAGCATTTCTTTTTCATAATTTCTGTGAGTCAGGAATCTATGTGCAATTTTGCTAGTTGCCTCTGGGTCAGTCACTCAAGAGGCTGTAATGAAGCTGATGGTATCTTGGGCTATGGTTATATCTGAAGGCATCACTAAGGAAAGGATACAATTACAAGATCAATGACATGGTTGTTGGCAGGATTTAGTTTCATGCAAGCTCTTGGCTGGAGGCCTCTTTCCTTTCCTTCTTAAATAAGCCTTTCTATAGGACATATCACAGCATGGAGCCTGGCTTCCCTCACAGTAATGGAGCATGAGAGAAGAAGAAAATGCCCTGAGGACAGAAGACAGTCTTTAACCTAATCTCAGAAATGACATCTCATCACGTTTTTTCTATTCTGTTTGCTTGTAGTGATTAGCAAAGTCCAGCTCATACTCCAGGAGAGAAAGGCCTGGATACCAGGAAGTGGGGGTTCCTGGAGGTCATCTTAGAAGCTGCCTGCTGTAAGAGCTTCAACACTATTTTCTCTCATTACTTTGAAGATATTGGCTCATTGTCTTCTAGCATTTTTTGTTTTGTTTTTTTTCAAACAAAATGACTTATGTTAATCTGATTTTTGTTCCTTTATAGGTAAGTTATTTTTCTCTAGATGAGTTTAGTTTCTTCTTCTTATATTTGGAACTGAAATTTCACTGGGGTGTTTCTAACTTTCATATTTTCTCATTATTCATGATCATCTGTTCACATTCCCTTTAAAACTGAAGATGTGAGTTTTTGTTTAGTTTAGAGACATTTTCTTGTTTTTTTTCTTTCCCTTGTTTTCCCTGTGGTTGACGTATGGAAATCTTAAGATAGATATTGGAACGTCCATATTTATCTTCTATTATCTGTTCTTACATAGTTTTCACCTTTGTGCCCATGGGATCATATTTTAAATAAATATTTCAATTTGATTTTCTAGTTAATTAATTTGATTATCAATTGTGTCCATCCTATTTGTTTTTCATTTTTTTATTAGTTTCAGGGGTACAAAACAATGTAATAATTAGACATTTACACCCCTGACAAAGTCCATTCTTTTTTGAATATCTATTTAATTTTCTTAATTTGAAATGTTTGAAATCAAAATTTTGTGACCAGAGGCACACAGGAACCTAACCACAAATTTCCCATAGAAGCTATGGTTCAGTAATCGCTAATTCAGAATGTACTGTAACTTTGTCGAATAACTAACTACAAATGAGGAGAACTGACTACACTTCAAAGGAACTTGGTTTTGGAAAGGAAGAACAAGAAATAATGGTTTTCAAGTGACAAGGAGGATGCCTACTCATGTCCTGAAGGCTCTCGTGGGAGTACCAGCAGCCATCATGTGCTCAGGAGACTTCCAGGTTTTCTTTAAGGCAAGGACGTGAAGGGTATGTTGAGAGAGGAACTCGAGGCTATAGGTGAGTTTGTTTATTTTAGGTCAGGAGCAGCAGAGAGCACAGTGAAAGATTTTGTAGATTATTCGGTCAGCCCTGTAGGGCATGTACACTGACACTGCAGTATGAGGATGAGAATTAGTGGATGACCTGGATAACTTAGTCTTTTGGAAGCAATGAAGCAATAGAAATTTGAGGCATGATGGGACATTAGCCTGAAAGGTGGATAGTTAGCACTTCATTCTGTGGCTTGTTGTACTGTAGTTGTTAGTTAATAGTGGATGCGGTGGATGTTCCTAAGGTTGTAGTTAGTCTAGGATTATGCCTGAAATTTTCACTTTTTTGAGGTTCTCTCTTTTGACAATTTGGGGTTATGGGATTTTCTTCCTAGCCCTGTGGATATACATTATCAATTTTTCTACACCTTTTTTTTTTTTTTAATACCTTCCTGCAATTCACAATATTATGGTCTGTTTGGTAGTGATATCACAATATTAGCTTCTCCAAACTCTTAAGATTTTATTTTTATTCTTAGACATTCCTTTTGCCATTTTACTAGTTCTTTGGGAAGGGGTTGAGTAGCAAATAAGCAAGCCATCTTGAACTTAAGCCTCTGATGATCTTTCTGCTATTTCTGTTCCAGGCTTTTTTCTTTCTTTCTTTTTATTACCACATTTAAAAAGTTGAAAAATCAGGAGAGGCAATATTATTAAATAACCTTAAACATTGAAAGAAGGAAAGTGGACTTAATTTTCTTCCTTTAATGCAGGAAAGTTCCTATAGCACCATGTTGATGTGGGGATATATCATTTAAATATTAATATAACTGTCTACACTTAAATCTAACAAATGTCTTTCCTTTAGCTATAAGGATAAATTCATATCAGCTTCACCTTTGATATTTATTCTGCTGCCTTCTGACTGTCAAGGTATTCAGAAGGCTTAAAAGCATTCTAATCGAATCCTTCAATGAGAGAAGCTTTATTAACGGATTTAGTGCATAGTGAAGAGAAATAAACTGTCTACCACTGTCCTTAATGAACTAGTGTCATTACTTAATTTCAGGAAGACTTCTACCACTTTTCTTTGCTGCTATGAAGCTACTCTCAACTTTTAAACAAGTGTCTCCCTGTGACAAGAAGCTTTGGGGGCAAAGTACTTTTGGACCAGGATATTTGACTCTCGAACAGGGAAGAGATAGGAGGGAGGTATGAGAATCAGAAGTATATAGAGCGAGCATAGGGCAACTTATTTAGCAAAGCTAAATTCCAAGACTCAAAATAATAGAAACAGAGTTATCTAAATTGCTCTCCCTGACATTTAACACACAAAAAAACATGTTTTGATAATGTTTTAAATTTCAATTAAAAAGTCTTTTTGTTTTTCTTTTTTTTTATATGCAAAAGAAAAAAATTGATGTTCATCTTGTAGAACCATTTATTCATATATCACAGGTGTGACAGTGCATTTCTGCATTTGCTACAGTGAGGGTATTTCATGTCACCACAAGTTTTGTCTTCCTTATTTATAAAAATAATGAATTTAGGAAAGTATCAAAAAGATAGTTGTTTACACTTACACTCCAGTTAGCAAGGTTAATTTTAAAAGAAAGAGTACTACAATAAAAAGCTTCTACGTCAATTAAACAATTAATTTTAAAGCTTCTACGTCAAAACCAAAGCCATTTTCATTTATAGTTACAACTGATAATTGACATAGCTGATAGTTGTACTTCCATACTTTCATAATCGTGTCCTCTCTTCTCTCTCTCTCTTTCTCTCTAAACCTTGAAGATCATTTTGCTTTCCACTTTTGCTATGCAGACTATGTGTATGATTTATTTGCTCTTATCTTCAGGGATGTGAAAGCTATACAAGTATAGACAGTATTTAATCTACTAGTTGTTACCTGCAGCATCCTTTTAATTAGATCTGTCTTGAAATTAACAAAGTAAAAAATGAAGTGATGCACCCCTGTGTGTACAATGTCTTAATTTACAGCAGACTGGCTAAGTTATCTGACCTATCTTAATATAATCTTGGGATTTAACAGGTTGGTGTTGTTATTTTTATATGATATATATTCTTGCAAGATTATTTGCAACATGAATTATGTAAATCTTAATTTTGAAATCTAAATTTATTTACCTTGTTCTTTTCAGATGAACTTGTGGTTCTATAATTTACATATACGAAGTGTTATTGAAAAATACAGTCAATGTTTAAATTTAAAAAAATGTATTACAGTAAAAGACACATTGCCATTAATCCCCCTCAAAATACCTCACCACCACCACCACTTCGAACACACTTATCCTATCATTCTTGCCACTTTCTGAAGCAGTTCTGGAAGTGCTCTTTTGTGAGTGTCTTTACTTTACCCTCCATCATGACAATGCTCTGTACTTCTGGTACTGCAATTTCTGTCAAATAAAGTCATTAGAGTGTGTCCTCATCCACCTTATTCACCAGATCTGGCACTGTGAGACTTCTGGGTCTTCCCCAAAATCAAAATGACCATGAAAGGTAAATGTTTTGAATCAATTCAGGAGATTGAGGCAGCCACGACAGCACAACTAAAGACACTCATGAAAGAGGACTTCCAGAACTGTTTCAGGAAGTGGCAAGAATGATGGGATAAGTGTGTTCGAAGTGAGACAGAGTATTTTGAGGGGGATTAATGGCAATATGTCTTTTACTGTAACAATTTTTAAAAAAAATTTAAACATTCACCGTATATTTTGATCACACCTCGTAGAATCATGCATCAACTTGAGGAATATGGTTTGAAGAATTTTGACAAATTTACTGTAATCTCTTGATTACAAAGCATAAAAGAGTCTTGAAAACAGATAGGTTAGGTCCTTCAACTTTGTTCTTTTTCAAAATTATTTGGCTATTCTAGGTTGTTGGTATTTTCATTAAAAATTATAGAATCAGGTTAATGATTTCTAAAAAAATATTTTGATTGATATTGACATGAAATTTATACATCAATTTATGAAGAATTGTCATTTTTATAATATGGACTAATAAACATGACATGACTATTTAGATAGGCTTTCTTTAATTATGGCAATGTTTTAATTTTAATAAAAGGGCTTTGCCTATCTTTTGCTAAATTTATTCCTCAATATTTCATATTTTTGATGCTAATATAAATTATATTGCTTTATTAAATTTGTATTTTATTTTCCAATTGTTCATTTCTAATATATAGAAATACAATTAATATTTATGTAGTGACTTTTTATCCTGTGATCTTGCCAAACTAACTTGGTAGTTCTTGTGGGTTTTTGTTTTGTTTTGTTCTTCTGTAGATTCTTTAGAATTTCTTTATATACAAAATCATGTTGACTGAAAGTGAAAATAGTTTTATTTATTTTCCTGCCAAGTAGTATGCTTTTTATTTCTTTTTCTTGCTTTATTGCACTGGGTAAAACCTGAAATAGAATATTAATTGGTAAGGATGAGAGCTTACATTTTTGTCTCTCTCTCATTTTGATTTTGGAGGAAAGTGTTCATTCTTTTGCCATTAAGTTTCATATTAATTGTAGATTCTTTTTTTACTTTATTTTGTGTGTGAAGAAAAGTTTGTTTGTTTTTGTAAAACATTAAATTTTTTTTTTCAATTACAGTTGATATATTATATTAGTTTCAGGTGTACACCATAGTGATTAGACATTTTTTATAACTTACAGAGAGATCACCCTGCTAAATCTAGTAGCCATCTGACACCATACATAGTTATTACAACATTATTGACTGTATTCCTTATGCTATACTTTACATCCCCATGACTATTTTGTAACTGCCCATTTGTACCTGTTAATCTCTAACCCCCTTCACCCATCCCCCAAACCCCCTCCCATTTGACAACCCTCAAAATATTCTCTGTAGTTTTTTTCTGTTTTGTTTGTTCATTTATTTTCTTAAAATTTCACATATAAGTGAAATCAATGGTATTTGCCTCTCTTTGTCTGACTTACTTCATTCAGCATAATACCCTCTAGGTCCGTTCATGTTGTTGCAGATGGCAAGATTTCATTCTTTTTATGGCTGAGTATTGTTCCATTGTATATATGTACCATTTCTTCTTTACCCATTCATCTATTGATGTACACTTAGGTTGCTTCCATATCTTGGTTATTGTAAAAAAAAAAAAAATGCTGCAATGAACATATAGATGCATATATCTTTATGAATTAGTATTTTGGGTTTCTTCAGATAAATACCCACTAGTTGGATTAGTCGGTTCTTCTTTGTCTCTTGTAATAGCCTTTGTTTTAAAGTCTATTTTGTCTGTTATAAGTCTTGCCATCTCAGCTTTTTTATTTGTTTCCATTTTCATGAAATATCTTTTTCTACCTCTTTACTTTCAGTCTGTGTGTGTCTTTTGATCTGAAATGAGTCTCTTGTAGGCAACATATGTAAGGGTCATGTTTTTTTATCCATTCAGTCATCCTTTGTCTTTTGGTTGGAGCATTTAGTCCATTTACATTTAAAGTAATTGTTGATAGATATATAGTTATTGCCACTTTATTATTCCCTTTTTTTATATTTTTATTCTTATTCTTCTTAAAGAAGTCCCTTTAACATTTTTTTTATAATATTGGGTTAGTGGTTTGGCTGTGACTACAGTGGAAGAGCTGTTGTGCAGAGGCTGACTGTGGAGCAGGATTTGCTTTGGCGGGGCTCTGCTAAATCTGTGCCTGCTGAACTGTTCATTGGGTGTGTCATTTGTGGAGGTGGTTGGGTGATGTTCTGGTGTGGTCGGGGCCATCATGTGTGTCAGTTATGGGGCCTTTTGGGAGGGGCTGTGTTGCAGTCCAGGTTCAGCCTCTGCCTGTGCCCTCACTTGGTATGAGTTACAAAGTGATCTGCAGATTGTTGCTACTCATGCTGGGTTTGGAGGTGTCTGGGAGAGGCTGAGCTGAGAACCAAGGCCAGGTGTTGCTAGTGCCATGTTTGGGGTTGCATACTAAGAGGTAAGGGGAATACTGAGACCAGGTCCTACTTTTTGGGGGTTTATGAACCTTTGAGAAATTTTCGGAAAATCCACAACATGAGTCAAGATGGGCCATTGTATGGAAAAGCCATGGAAGTGGCTTGGGTGGGCCTGAAAGTTGGGTGATGAAGTGTCTCAGGGAATCACCAGGGCAGGGCAAACTGTGTTATCCAGGTTGATGAAGACTCAGATGTATCTCCCACCTTCGTCTTCATGCTGGGTTGGGGGAGGGCTCAACAACAACAACAAAAAAACAATGGCTTCTGCCAGCACTTCTGTCTGGGAGAAACCTGCCCCTCCAGCCCTTGCCCTGAAGCTGAACATGTCCCATATATCCCTGGTGACTTTCAAGTTGCTGCTCCAGCTCTGGAGCTAAGAGTGAGTATGTCCACCAGCAAGTAAGCCTGTGTGTGGGCCCTTTAAGAAGAATACCTGGGACTCCAGCAGCCACCCTCCATTTCATTCAGTCACACATCTCCACTGGTTTTCACAGCCAGAAGTTGTGGAGAATTCTCTTCCCGACACTGAAAGCCTGGGCTGGGGAGCCTGGTATCGGGCTGGGACCCATTGATCCTTGGGGGGACCTCCACAGTTAAGATAGCCCTCTCTATTTTTAAACACACTTGTGGGTATGGAAACAGCCTTGTTCTGTGTCTCTGCCCCTCCTGCCAGTCTTGATGTGGCTTCTTCTGTATATCCTTAGTTATAGGATTTCTGTTCAGCTACACTTCATGTGATTCTCAATGATGGTTGTTCTGTACTTCAGTTGTAATTTTGAGGTAGTTGTGGGAGGGGGCAAGCACAGTGTTTACCTACCATCATCTTGACCAGAACGTTTTTAACTAGATTATTATAGTTGCTTGTAGTTTCCTTTGATTAGGTTGAGAAAGGTTTTTGTGTGTATGTGTGGCTTTTTATCATGAATAATTGTTGAACTATGTCAAATCCTTTCTCTGCATCTATTGAAAATTTTCTTTATTCTGTTTATGCAGTGAATTACGTTGGTTTGTGTTTCAAATTTAAAGTAATCTTACATTTATGAGATAGCTATCATCTATTAATGATCTTGTTGTATATCTTTACATTTAATTTTCTAATATTTTAACTAAAACATGCTATCTATGTTCTTAGGGAATATTGGTTTGCAATTTTATTGTCATTGTCTGGCTTTGGTATCAGAATAAAGCACTGGAGTATGACTCTATTTTCCAAATCATTTTGTGTAAGATTGGCTTTATTTATTCCTGAAGTATTTAATAGAATTTCTAATTGAGGACAACTAACCCTGATTTTTTTTTAAGGGTGGGTGTTTGTCATAGGGGTCTTAAGTGATAAATTTAATTTTTCTAATAGTTATTGGGCTATTCAAATTTCTACCTCTTCTTAACTGTTTTGATAATATTTGTTGATAAAGACTTTGTCCACTTCATCTAAGTTGTTGAATTTTTGACATAAAGTTGTTTACCATATTTACTATTGTTGTTGTTGTTATTATTATTATTTTAGTCTGTAGGGTCATGTTGATCCCCCACCCCCACCATTTCATTGGTGATTTTGGAAATTAGTATCTTCTTCCCCTGCCTTTTCTTTTTTGATAGATTATGCTAATGATTTATTATTTATATTTCTTTTCAAAGAAGCTGTATTTGTTCTCATTGATTTTCTATGTTCTGTTTGCTTTTCATTAATTTAGGCTGTTATTATTAATTCCCTATTATTTATTTCGGTTTTAATTTTTCATTTTTCTAGATTCTTATGGTGGAAGCTTACATGATTGACTTGAAACTTTTATTTTTTTACTTTTTTAATATATGTATTTAAAACTAAAATTTCCTCTATAATTCTGCCTGCCTCTTTTTTTCTGGAACCCCAATTATGCATATATTAGACCTACTGATATTGTCTCACTTATAATTGAGATTGTCATTTTGTTCTTATAGCTATTTTCTCTGTGCTTCAGTTTTCATAGATCTTTTTGCCTTACTTTCAAGTTAACTTATCTTTACTTCTGCAGTGCTAATCTGCTGTTAAACCCATCAGTAAAAATTTCATTTCAGATACCAGAATTTTTTAGCCCCATATTTTCATTTTTTATAGTGTTTGCTTTCTTCTTCATGTTCATGTTTTTATCTATATTATTGAACATATTTATAATAGTTACTTGAAATCTTTGCTAATTTTGTCATCTTATCATTTAGTTTTTGTTTAAATTGACTGAATTTTCTCCTGGTTATGGGTTATATTTTCCTGCTTCTTTGAATATCTGTTTGCTTGTTTTGTTAGATGCTAGATAATGTAAATGTAGATTTTATTAGGGAAGGGGAACAGGACTTTATTGGGGAACAGTGTGTACTTCTAGGACTTTTTTTCCAAGTCAAGTTGTTGTCCTTTCAATCTTAGTTGTGGAGGGTGCCATTCAGCTTCAAGTTGTCCTTTCAGTCTTAGTTGTGGAGGGCGCAGCTCAGCTCCAGGTCCAGTCGCTGTTGCTAGTTGCAGGGGTTGCAGCCCACCATTCCCTGCGGGAGTTGAACCGGCAACCTTGTGGTTGAGAGGACGCGCTCCAACCAACTGAGCCATCTGGGAGCTCAGCGGCAGCTCAGCTCAAGGTGTCATGTTCAATCTTAGTTGCAGGGGGCGCTGCCCACCATCCCTTGTGGGACTTGAGGAATTGAACTGGCAGCTTTGTGGTTGAGAGCCCACTGGCCCATGTGGGAATCGAACCAGCAGCCTTCGGAGTTAGGAGCATGGAGCTCTAACCGCCTGAGCCACTGGGCCAGCCCCCCTGTTTGCTTTTTAATCACTGGTGTTCTCAAATACCTTTGGGTAGAAAGCCAGGTTGATTATACAAGTCATCTTGTTACTTTCTTTCTTTTAGGGATCATAGTCCCGCACTGTCTGTTGTTCAATGTGTCTGAACTGTTCTTTCACATATTTTGTCAAGTATTTTGATTGCTTATGTTAAGAGAGCTAGCCCAGAATACATGCTGTCATAGTGTGTAGTAGAAATCTTTACTTTTGTAACTAATTTTATACCACATAGTTGGACTTAATTTTATATTTAATTAATTTTACTTTTTACATTAGTATTTTATAATATGACCTTATAATCATTAAGTTCTGTTTATTTTTCTCTCACTTGGCTGAGGTATATTTTCAAGTAGTATGTGAAATATTTTCTAAGATTATCTTTTTGTTGTTTTAACACAGAAAGATAACTGACACTATGCAAAGTGAGATAAATCAGATAGAGAAAGACAAGTACTATATGATCTCACTTATTTGTGGAATCTAAAAAAGCCTAACTGTTCTACTAGAGAGTAGAACAGTGGTTGCAAGAGGCTGAGAGATGAGGGAAATAGGGAAATGGTCAAAGAGTACAGACTTTCAGTTATAAGATAGGGATCTAGTGTACAGCATGGTTACTATAGTTAATTATACTATATTTTATACTTTCAAGTTTCTAAGGAGTAGATCTTAAGTGTTCTTACCACACACACACCAAAACAATAATTATGTAAGATGATGGCGATGTTAACTAACCCTATTGTAATCATTTTGCAATATTTATGTGTATAAAATAATCATATTGTACACCTTAAACATATACAATGTTATACATCAATTACATCTCAATAAAGATGGAAAAACATTTAATTCGATAAACAAATTTTGAAAGCAACTTATACAGGTTGTGCTGTATATAGAGTACATTTATCTGTATATATTATTGCAAGTTTTATTTTGTTGCTTGAGGCTTATGATTTTTAATGACAGAAATGTAGTGGGCGTCTTCTTGAAGTACTTATGTTGACAGATATTAAGAGAATTTTGCTGATCTATACCCTTACCAGAAAATCCAGAGGAGAATGTCCAATATTGACAAGAAGAAAAATCTGCTATAGTGGAATATAGGATGTTGTAATATTAAAATTAGTTAGAAGAAATAGAATGGGCAAACTTGTTAATTTTAAGGGTGACATCAATGTGAAAATTATCGAACTCCAGAGTATTTATGTTTATGTAAGTATAAGGTAGAAATGAGCCAATGATATAGTGGAGCTGATTCATCCCTGTGGATCTGGCAGACACTGAACTTAATGGGCTTTTCTTGTTAGGGCAGTGATATAATGAGAAAATCCACATAACAAACAAGAAATAGTAATTAGACACAGGTTAACATATATTGTAAATAATTCCCCCTTAGGAACTAACGAGTCATGTGATAAAGTATCTGAGAGATACTTTTAATAAAGTATTTGTCTAATGAAGGAAGGATGAGATCACAAGGAGGGCTGGTATTCCATTACTATGGTCTATGAATTGTTAAAATGCTTGTATGCTGGTGGAACACAACTCCTGCCTTGAGCTTCTGTCTCAAAACGCATCCCTGGACTTATTCATGATTCAGAAAATAAAGGGTACAGTCTTACACACTGTGTTTCCCTGAAAATAATACCTAACCAGAAAACAAGCCCTAGCATGATTTTTCAGGATGACATCCCCTGAACATAAGCAATCATGTGTATTTTGGAGCAAAAATTAATATGAGACCCAGTCTTATTTTCGCGGAAACGTGGTAGCGGCCTTTTAGCTCTCTGCTCCGTTAGAGCCTGCATCCATTTTGATTGATACCAGTGCCTTGTCCAAAATCATCCTTAAATGTTTGACCATAAATCCTGCACAAAGGGGTGTACTTGGATTGTTAATGAAGGGAATTAAGCTTGAGAATTTCTTGGGCTCTGCAGACAGCTGTTATCTCCAAATTACATGTTCATAGTATATAAATAAATTAGGCACTGCTGCATTTACATTTTATTTTCTCTTCTACCTGGTAGATATGGCTCTAAAGGTGAAAACCAAGTACTAGGAAATGATCGAGCTTATTTTCCAGGTTGGGGAGACTTTTGTAAATTGGATTGAGGCAGAGAACCAGATCACTCTTCCTGCCACTCGTCACTGAGGAGAGCTGAGCCCACCTAAAAGGAATGAAGTAAATAGAAGTGGGAATCCAAAGGATAGCTTCCCCCCACCCAATAGATAAATCAGCAGGAGAATGTCATGTGGTAACTACAGGAATAGCTGATGATTTCATTTTTCTCCCAACATTTTTATATCTAGATGACATATGTTGTTGCTCCTTAAATACTAACTCCTGTTGTAAAATTATTCTAATCATTGTGACATTGTTGTTTCCCAGTTTAAGAGATTAAGGAGGGCAGCCAGGAAGAGAGGAATGTAAGATGTTGAAAAAACTGCAGCTTTAATTATTTTTGGTAATGTTTCTTCTGAGATATAAATTGCAACATAAAAATATCAGAACAGATAAATCACTCTAGTACATTTAAAGTAAAGATTTTTCCCCAAACTACTAGTCTATGATAAAAATGAAATGAGCAGCATAATTTCTTCAACAGATACAGATGCTAAGTACTTACTTGACTGTGCGCGTATAGAGAAAATGATTATATTTCATATCTAATGCAAACTAGATCAAGTAAATACTGTAGGTCTGTGGTTGGGGAATCTGTTGGAAAGATTAACAAGATGGCAAATTACATTTTTTCCACTTGTACAAAATATAAATTGAGAATATGTAAATGAAGTTCTAGTTAGCTGTGTAAATCCTTAATTGTGTGCCGGCCTCATGTGTGTACTTGCCTGCCTCCACATACATACACTCATAGCCAGTTCTAGTAAAATTGACATTCAGATTGACGAGCATGGGACCAATTTTTATCATTTATATCAAAAAGTGACTTTTGAATTTAATGTCTAGGAGGAGGAGTAACATATGCATATATATGTATATACATTTGGGATCCAGTTGAAAAGAGTATCACCAAAAATGATGAATTTTCTAAGTTGCTCTCATTCTTACTAAGGACAGGGAAATCACTGCAGAGGAAATGAGACTCAAAGTCTGCCAAATGGTCTAATCAATATTTTTCTCTCACCCTCAGTGCACTTCCCCACGAGTATCAGTAGAAAGAAAAATAACCTCTCACAAATTTGGAGAAGTTATACTCAGCACTGGAGACCCAAGTTCTAATGTTGCTATAGCACTCTACTCGTGGCGTGACTTTGCTGAGCGATTTAACTTTTAGCCTTGTTTTGTCATCAGCCTAAGATGTCTGTTTGAAATGCCATGGAATTTTTGGAAGTGTCGTTTTGGTGTTCAACCTTATAAAATGCCTACTCATCATCAAACTTCACCATATCTAATTTATAACTGTGGTTATTTTTACTGACTGGTTTCTGATCAATCCGCTGTCATAGATTCAGAAGTGAGCCACAGTCTTCCTTTAGTTTATATGATCATATCACAAGCAAGAAAATTCAGCCCAGTTTTAACAACAACGACACCTCCTCCTTACGTATTAAGCCCTTTCTAGGTGCACTATGAAAAATGTCATTTAATTTTCACAACTTTATGAAGTGGGTATGATTACGGTAGTATCGACTTATTTTGCTTCAGAGACGTAAAACAACTTGCCCAAGGTCACTCTGCTGGTAAAAGAAAGACCTAGAATTAGGACATAATCAGTCCAGTCCCCATGCTTGCTTTTAAGCTTTTTGTTCTACTGCACTAGCTGAGCACAACTCTGCCTTTCTGCATCTCGCAGCACTGCCATGGGAGGAAAGCATTTAGGGGATTTTATGTGCATTTTGAGGACATTTCCCACTATTCTATCCAAATGGAAAACTTTCACCTTGACCTAAATATTTGAAGTGATACATGCCTGTATCTTTTCTCTTCCTCTCTCCTCCATCCTGTCCCTTAACCAACAAATATGCTTAAATCTCTCTGGTCTTAAAAGATGTCATTCAACCCTCTTCTCCTTCCCCAGTGCTAGTTCCCATGCTCTTTGTTTTTCCGCTTTTCTTCCCCACTGTAGTTCTCATAAGACAAGTCTCAGTGCTATGCATCCCATTTTGCATCACCCACTCACTCCTTCCTCGTTGGCAGTCAGGCTTCTGCTTCCTCTACTTTATGGGAGATGCTCTGCAGAGCGTGACTGATGATCTTCAAATTTAATGGCCCTTTCTCAATAATGATTCTTTCTGACCTTTTCTATAGCATAATTTAAATCCCCTCATTCTTCTTGAAATCCTCGTTTGAGATGCTGTACCATCATGGGTCTCATAACTAAATCAGGGATTGGCAAACTGTGACAAACAGGACAAATTTGGCCCTTTGCCAAATTGGTTAGGTAAACTTTCATTGGAACATAGCCATGTTTATGTAGTAACTATGGCTGATTTCACGCTGCAATGGCAGACAGTAGTTGCAACAGAGGCTGAATGACTAGCAAAGCCAAAAATATTTTCTGTCCGTCCCCTTACAGAATAAATTTGCTGACCCCTGCTCTAAATGATCATTTTAGTTTTCTGTACACCCTGTCCTGTGAATGCATACAGACCACAAAGGACCAGGATCTTTTCTTTTTTTTAAATTTCATTTCTGGATCTTTTCTTTTTTCTATACCATGTCCTGCAGAGATATTCTTTATTTCCCTAATTCTGCTCCCTACTTCCCTGTAGCCAATATCCAAATCTCCCTCTAGTTCTAGGTCGTCCCTGGAACTCCAGACTTGTACCACATAGTCATCTGCCTTAAGGACATTAGCGCATGGGTGTTCTACCAACATCTGACACTGAAATGTACACAACCTTCCTCATGCGGAAGACCCATCTCCTGGTGTCCTGTTAAGTTCACCAGTGTCTGTTAATGATGCCATTTGCAATTCATTTGTACTGCACTTTGTAGTTTACACAACACATTCACAGTTGCTGTCTCAATCCTCCCCATTATTCAGTCTTATTCCCTCTGCCCTTGTCTTTTCTCCTAGATTCTACATTCATTAAGTTCCTAAATTCTATGGATTTGACCTCTGCATTATTCTTATACTCACCCTTTCCTTTTCATTCCTATTGACTTAGTCAAACCCTTATAACGTCAACCAGATAGGACAGCCTCTGTCTTCCTCCACAGTGCTTTTCTCAACACCTCAGGATTAATCATTTTATTAAGAGCAGTTGCGATCAGGTCTTTGCCCCGGTCAGCAAGCTTCAGCTTCTTTTTATTGCTTATCAGATTGTGCCCCCACTCATCAGCCTGCGGTCCATCTGTGCCCACCTGACCCAGCTTCATCTCTGTTTTTCTAAGTGTGCTTTATGTTCCCTTCAATTGAACTATCCTATCTTCCAGAACACACCTCATGTGTGCTGACTTCTGCACCTTTGTCCAGGCTGTTCCCTCTATCTGGAGTGTCATTCTCTGATCTGTTCAGATCCAATTCAGTCCAATTTATTTAAGGCCCATTTTGAATACAAGCTGCACCATGAAAGTTTTGGTGACTTTCCTTAAACAAGTGAGATCTTTTCATAGTTTGAACCCCCTCAGCCCTGGGCTGATTATACTATATGACCCTTATACTTTCTTTTTCTAGTACGTATTTGTGTATTTATTTCCCTTTCTACTCTCAAGGCCCTGTACTTGGGGATCGGGTCTCAATTATCAAGAAGCTCCATTTTAACCTAGTATACTAGGAAGTCATCTTTAATATTTTCTGGGATAAGTTTCAAAGGTAGAAATAAATAAAATGTAGATCCAAATGCATTGGGAGAATAAGTGCTTTTGAAAAAAATCAAAATAACTCCTTTCACTTTTTAATTTTTTTTTCTTTTACCATTGTGTGACTAATCTGTAAGGCTGCATAATAAAACTATGGTCTCAGAATGGCCTCACATGATTAGCAATGTTTAGGCATTACTGTGCCAGAATCATGGTCAAGTGACCATAGCTTGAGACTCAAGAGGCCCAAAGGTGGACATAAGGAAGGTAGACGCCATCTACATACATTGTGCTTCACCACTGTCCCCTTTGTTTACATTACATAAGTCTTGGTGCTTTCACGTCTAGATTTTTCTCATGCTTTTAGTTCACTGTTGTCCTTCTGCCTATCTATGCTTCTGACAGCTGAAAATATTAATTACAAAACCATTTAGCCAGTAGATCTACTTCACCAAATTGGATGAACATATGATCACACACTTTTATATTTCCAATTAATTACTAAAGACTTCACCTACTCTTAATGGAAAGAAGATGGAGTTATCAAAAAATGAATAGGACAGGGGTAGAAGAAATAGATATTCTAATCAATCTAATTATAACTGCTATTGTTCTCATCCCTCGTAGTGTCACTAGAGAAACCTGGTCTAGTACAACCCACTCTGCAGTCGTTCCCTTGCTGGTGCAGGCCCATGTAGATGTCACACATCCACCCTTGGACTTCAAGGTTACAGCTGCTTTGGTAGCACTTGTGCTGAGCCATCAAGTTTCCAAAAGGACAGTGCCGTTCCCTGATGTCTGGGTTGTGAGAGCCTTTAAATCTGAACTGTATTGTATGAGTGCACTGTATCTAAATTAGTCTTCCCCACCACATTCAAGGCACCACAACCTCCTTTTGCAAAAGGATGTAGAGTCAGAGTACCTAGAAGATACCAGGAAATAAGCATCAAGGGCGTGTGCCCTGCAGAAAAGCTTCGTAGAGCAGGTTGACAAGCAGGGCCACTCTTCTCCTGAGAGGGTGGAGGAGCACAGCATGTAGAGGCTGCAGGAAGAGCAGATCAAATACTCAGATGTGGTCAAAAGAATGGCTTCCAGTGAATGTCAGAATGGATTTATAGGGTGGTAATCAGAGGAGGATGCATTGCGGTCATCAAGTTAGGACACACAGAGGTAATATAAGAGTGTAGAGGTAGGAAAGAAAACACCAAAAGAAGGGAAGCCTTGGGCATGCATTAGGGTTTAGCTTTGTTTTCAAATCCAAATAGCATGCTTATTTTTAAAAACTGGAGGGAATGACAGGACTATCAGTAGAATAAGGATGGTTAGTAAAAAGGTTGAAGAAAGAAATAGTTTGAGGCAGAACCCTATGGTGAATGGATTTTGTTAATATCAGGCTGGGCTGTTGCTGGTGTGCAAGATTCTTTCAGACACATTGGATTTTTACAGATAAGGAGGGCAGAAAACCTTGGCTCCATTTTAAATATAAAAAGGAAAGTTAGAGAGATTGTGAGGGAGAGAGGGTAGAATGACTTACCATAAGTCATGTATCTATTCTTATAATACTTTTCAAGACATTGGCTCACTACCTCAATTTTTTCAATTTTCCCAATAATTTCATTTCTGTCACTGTCAATGGAATTCATCTCCCTTCTCCAGTGCAAATCCACATTCATAATTGTAAGCCTAAACAGAATCAGGAAACACTATTAAAGTCTGTGATCAAATGTAAAAGCACAGATTAGCTAGAATGAAGTTTAAATATCCAAGACCCATAATCCAAAATAGCATGCTTTCTGTGTATCGTCCATGCTGTGGTGAAATAGTATGAGGAAGTGTCAGCTTCACTGCATTTGTAATACAAAATGTCGTTATTTAGTTTACAAAAGATGTCATTTATCATTGTTGCAAAAGTTTTATAGTAGACTGTAATAAGATCGCAGTTGTTCAGATTGCTCTGTGTGCAAGTACAATCTAAAGCTTATTACATTGCTTTTATTTCTGACCAGGACATTTTATTGTCTTTTGTATTTTGGGGCATAGCCATTAAAGGGGAACAGCAAGCTTCATTTACAAACTGGCTAGATATTGTGCTAATTAGTCGAGGTGGGACAGAGTCCAGGCTGACCAGGAGTCCACAGAGGGGACCAGGCTTACAGGCAATCAGTCTATGGAAATTCAGATGGTCACAAGCACATTTACCTGCTGTACAACACTCCCCTGCCCCCACTGGCAAAAGTTTAGCAATCACATATCCTGGAGGCTGTTCTAGGAAGTAGTTCCCAGGTGACATTAGTTATCTCAAAGTGCTAGAATTTGACAGATATCTTCTCTCAAAATTGTCCTAAAGTTTCCAAAAGCAAGAAGGAGAATTGAAAGATAAAGATAAAGAGGGGACACATGAGGAGTTACAAGGGATGATAGAGTGGCAGCATTTAGAGCTAAGTCCTGGCCATGTAATTTGGCTGCAATAGGCATAAGAAACTTAATATGACAACACCTGCCATGCCTTTGGGTAAATGACATCTTCCTCCCTCCCCACCCCCCCACCCCTGTTATTGTTGAATTTAAGGCAAGGAAATAACAAATGACAGTCTGACCGGTGTTATATTTCTGTTAGTGCTTATTGGTTTCATCCTATTTAAAGGGAATCCATGCAAAATATTTCCAAGGCAGAGTGACTCAGTTTGACAGAATCCCCAGAAATCTCTGCCCCATCATGGAATTTTTCTTTTTCCCTGCAGAGAGCATTATGATTTTGGTCTCATGTTTCTGTCTTAGCATTTTAATTCTGATAGTAATTCCACTGGGCAGGTCCTGAGTCAATTCTATGTTCTATTTTGTGTCCTGAGTATGTTTGGCACTTAGTGTTGTTGTTATTGCTAATGATAAACATGATGGGCATCTGTTTGGACAGGGAATCTCAGCTATAAACTACTCGGGCTCATCCAATTAATGAGCTAAGGAACCGGAGTGCAGGAGATGATGGGGCTGACAGATACAGCTGCACAGAGGAATTTGTGAAGGTGATTGAAGGATGGCTAATGAGTCCTGCCTGAGTTGGTCTTTTCACAGGCAGGCTACCAGTGCAAGCTGGGACTTTGCCTACTTAGGGTTGGATATGTGATTGCATTTTTATTTCAAATTGGAAAAATTTCCATTTGCAAGTTCAGAAGTGGCCTATCTGATTCATGTTTTTCTTATCCATATAGATGGCATCATTTTAAAATAGCAGAAGTGAAAAAGGAGTTTCATCGGTAAGAGCAATATCAGGCCCCTTTAGGTTGATGTCTTTAGCAGTCGTACATGATTTTTGTCAAAACAACAGGGTGTGATGAAGTCAGAGCTGTTCTATTTGGGTGTCTCACTGATCTGGTTTGAGGTTGCAAAGCAGTCTTCCAAGAGCTCTATGATAATTACAGCAGCTTTATTCTTGTTCCTTTATAGTTCACAATTTCTATTATGAAAAGAAACCGCCAGCAGAACTGTCCATGGTCCTGACAAGTTACTTAATGCAGGATGTGTACGCACACTGATGGGTTCGAGAAAGGGACACACACACACACAAACACACACACACAAAACAACTGAGCTCCCAGTGGTTAAAACTGGGAAAATTTGAGCAACAAAATAAATAAAGTAGCATTAGTTTACAACCCAGAGTATAAAATATCCATGAGTTCCTACTGATATCCACAAATGATAGAATAAATGCATGAGGGAGAACAGGCAAAGCTCTCCCACAAAGGGATTGCAAATAATTTATGTATATACTCTTCCCTCAAGGATGTGAGTCATAACTCCCTGATGCTTAAGTGTAGACTGTACATAGTGACTTCCTTCCAAATAATATAGTATAGAAAATGGGAAAAGAATAACTTTACAATGCAGAAAACTGACAAATACTACTTTAGCCACGTGATCAAGTTAACATCTACAGTGAAATGTCATATTGATAGCTTGTGCCCTTGATATGATGTAATGAGAATGGCACTATACCACCGGAGCCTTCCTCCCAAAAACCCACAACCCCAGTCTAATCATGAGGAAAACATGAATCCAAATGTGGGAAATCATGCAAAATACTGACCAGTATTCCCCCAAACTCTTGAAGTTTTAAAAAATAATGAAAGTCTGACGTTCAAGTGGAGCTTGACAACTAAGAGAAAACTTGACAACTAAATGTAATGTGGTATCCTGGATGGGATCCAGGGGTAGAAAAAGGAAATTAGGTAATTAAGAATATCTGAATAAAGCTTGGGCTTATGTTCATACTAATGTAACAATATTGGTTCATTAATTATGAAAAATGTACCATAGTACTAATGTCAGATGTTAGTAATAGGGAAATTGGATGTGAGAGCTCTCTGTATTATCTATCTTCACATTTTTATTATAAATCTAGAACTTCTAAAATGAAACATTTATTAAAAATCAAAACTGAGGAAGAGTTAAAACAAAAGGTGAGATCTTACTGTTCAGATAAGAATTCAAACATCCCTTCTTTCGTATCACTACACTCAAGTGAAACACAGGATAATTAAGCTTTTTATAGAAAATGTTATGAAGTTGAATTTTTGTTAATCTTCTTATTTAAAATAATAGTGATATATGTACACAGATGAAAGAAATTAAAGTACCAGAAAGATCTATAATGAAAAGACAGTCCCCTGCCCCCATGGTGGACAGACTTTAATTCTGATTCTTGTGTCTCTGATTCATGTCAGGAATTTCATATTGACTCTTGATTGGACAGATCAGAAAAACATTCATTTATGCATCCAACTCTTTACATCCCTTCCTTCCTATACATTTTTTAATCACTGTTTTCAGTTCCTTGGTGGTTGATTATTGTAGCTTGAAGTAGTACACATATATATTTGTTTTTGCTTTATTTTTCATTCCCCATTTTGTCATTGCGGATTTTAGCACCATTTTATTCAACGCTCCTCTCTCTTCACTTCTCATCTTTTTGTCATCATCATGTTATTGTTCTCAATCTTTTTAATTCTGTAAGAAATACACGATCTCTATTATTTTTAATTCCAAAGTGTTATTTAAATTTGAAATCTGATAGATTACGCTAAAGTTCCCTGTGACACATCCTGGTTCCAACTGTCCCCAATTCTGATCCCTTTTCTGCTTTCACAGAAATAATGCTTCTTAGTTGTTTGATGTATAACTTACCAGCTGTGTTTTTATGTATTACTACACCTATATATTTATATCCTCTAACATAGTATAAAATGTTACTTTGGGTGTTGTTTTTTCCCCCTACAATTCGTTCACTTATTTCTGTATTGTTTTGTAACTTGTTTTCTACATGTAACAGCATGTTTTAGATACCTATCTAACTGACTTACTACATATGGAACTAACGCAAGTTTTTCTCTGCTCCAGTAAATATTCCATAATGTACTGATATGGTGCTGTTCCCCCACTGATAAATATTTAGGTCATTTTCAATTATGTTGTTATTACAAAACCGCCTGCAATAAACATTCCAGTAGCATGTTATGCACATGTGTACATGTTTTTCTAGGTTAGATATGAAAGATGGAATAGGTGAGGCTAAGCACGGGGTGAGGATAAGCATGTATTAACTTATTAACAGACATTGCCAAGGTTGAGTTGCTCATATTTTGTTAAGGAACCTTTGTCTATGTTCATGTCCTTTTCATTTCTTGTAATATCTTTGTGAGGTTTTGGTATCCGGTTATGCTCGTCTTACAGAAGGAGTTAGGAAGCATTCTGTCCTCCTGTATTTTCTAAAAGAGTTTGCATAAGATAGATATTATTTCTTTTCTTAAATATTTGATAGCATTCATCAGTGAAACCACTTAGGACTCTAATTTTCTTTGTTGAGAGGCTTCTGATAATGAATTACATTTTTTTAACAGATGGAATGTTTTTCAGATTTTCTATTGCTTCTAGGCACTATTTTGATAAATTGTGCTTTTTGAAGAATTCATCCATTTCATTTAGGTTATTGGATTTACTATCAGAAACTCATTTATCACACCCTTAGTTATTACTTTAATGTCTACACGATCTCTAGTGATGTTACCTTTTAGTTCATGATATTAGTAGGTTTTATTTTCTCTCTTTTAAAAATCCCCTTATTAATTTGGCCAGGGTTTTATCAATTTTTATTAATCTTTCAAAGAACCACCTTTGGTTTTGTCAACTTTCACTGTTGTTTGCTTTCTATTTCATTGATTTCCGCTAATGAAGTGTTTCTTATAATGTTTCTTTCCTTACTACATATTTGTTTAATTGATTGATCATTCTAGCTTCTCAGGAGAGAAATGTTGAGCAATGATTTTAAGCTTTTCTTTTTTTATTATTGTTCAAATTTATAAAGTATCTTGTAAGCACTGCTTCACTATATCCCACAAATTTTGATATATTTGAATATTCTATTTTCTATGCTATCATATTTGCAACAAATGAAAATTTACTTATGACTTTTTTTCTGTGACCTCAAACCAGCACTAACTTGCTAGGTGTGTGAAGTGTGTCAGAGTATGTCCTGCCCAGGCAAGCGTTCAGCTATCTGCCATCCTAAAAACTATTTAGCGCAGTGGTTTTGATTTAGAAGTACACTGTTTAACATTCAAGTATTTGTGACTTTTCCAGAGGTTATTTAGAAACACATTTAACATTTAAGTATTTGAAACTTTTCTAGATATATTAACCTTTCGCTGAGTCAGCCCCTATAAGATGTTTAGAACTAGGAACTCTTAATTTCCCAACATAGGCCAAAAGAATAAATTAGGTAGGGCATGAAGTTCAACCTTAGCCATGCAGCATGTTCGTTAAGCTGATGTATAGCCCATTCTACCTGGTCTGTTGCATCAATCCAAATATAGCAAGGAATATTTGCAATGGGATAGATGCCATCATTACTACCCAAGAAGAAATCTGGAGCAATGTGGTTGTCTGTCACTACTTATAACAGTGATCTGTAGTCCATTTAGTAAAGAAGTGGTATTGTTAATAACTTCTTGAGAGTAAGTGATAAGTTTCTTAGAGTTTCTCTCTCCCTCCCACCTCTCCCCGCCCCCCTCATCCCTACTGCTGCTGCATTGAATAAACAATGAGTCAGTAATTCCCCTAGGTTCAGTGCCCGAATTCTCAAGGATGGCCCTGTTTTGGAGTTTGTGTCTGAGCTGGAATTTTCTCCCTTCATTGTTTATAGAATAAGAGCTTCTGTGTACAAGACAAGCCTTAGAATATTCTTCCTAAAGTGCATGAAGTTAGTCTGGGGCAAATAGGACTAGGTGTCCTGGCTATAAAGGAAGTGTAGTATCTAATATTTCCATGGAGAACCAGGAAAAATATTTGTTAATGACATGAAGTCAGAACAAAGGTGTTATATTAGGTGGTTCCATATTTGAATCTCTATTATATTAGTCTTTTCCTGGTGGCAAGCAATTGGCTTATTGCTGTATTAAAATTGTTTAATTCAATTTAGAATTAACTATGGTATGATCAATAGATTGTAATCATTGATTCTCTTTCTGAGAAAGGGAGGAGGACACTAGCAATGGCACAGATTGATTTTTAAGGTCAGTTGTCTGGATAGGTGCAAGCGGAAGTGCTATCAGCTATAATTCCCTATGGTTTCATTTGATGAGACTGGAATTACCCAGAAGTTTTTATAATTGGGGTCTGGTGATGAGTGACATCTAGTAGTTGGTAAATTGGCAGTGGCTACTGTTTGGAATAATCTGAGAAAGGCATTAGAATTGAGTTTGTTCTGACCTAATCATGATAATAAAGGGGAGAGAGAAAATGGGTCATTGTGGATAGACAACATCCAGAGATCTATAAAACGAGAAAATGATTATAAGCAAGCAGATGAAAAACAAAGCAGGAAATAGACAGGGGTCTTAGTCTGATGTCTTGGGTGAAAGCTGCCCACTATCAGAGGTCATCTACTTGTTTCAAAAATCTTGGGTTACAATTTATTTTAAAAAAAAGAAAAAAAAGGGTGGCTGGATGGCTCAGTTGGTTAGAGCGCGAGCTCTGAACAGTGGGGTTGCTGGTTCAATTCCCACATAGGCCGGTGAGTTGCACCTTCCACAACTAGATTGAAGGGCAACGACTTGGAGCTGATGGGCCCTGGAGAAACACACTGTCCCCCAATGTTCCCCAATAAAATTTATTTAAAAAAAATCTTGGGTTATGTGCCTACTTCTGACAATTAGACGTCTCTAGAGGATCTCTGATAATTCTGAGTTTGAATTTTCTACTGGAGTAGTCTTCCAATTCTATGGAATTTTAGATTGTTTCTTTAGTTATGAAACATGAATTCAAGGATTGACTCTGGGATTTCACTGTTGTATCATTGTTAACAGTACTTCAACCAGGTTCAAGAGCATTGTTTTTCTGCTGTCTCTTCAGTAAACAAAATTACTTGGTTAATACTCATGGACAGTCTATTTAGGAAGATGTAGAAAGGAAGCCTTAATCTTTTGGTGATAGAAATGAGTCCCTTGCATTTTTTTGCCATTTTTTTTGTGTGTATGTGTGCATCAGGGAAGATTTTAGTTATCAGAGGTGAATTACCTAAACACATGGTGTATTATAAAACCTAAAATTTCATGTGCTGCCTTAATATCTTTGAGTTTCCAGGGCACCAAAGGCCCTGCTATGAGTTCCCCTGTTCTTGTAAGATATGCCCCCCACCAATGTAGTGGGAAAGGCTTTCTACCTAGCTAGTGCCCCTAACAACTGGATGAAGTGCAGCCCATCTAATCCTCAGTGAGTTTCACCTCCCTGGCAGCCCATGAAATTAAACAAGCCAATCACATCCTTTCACAGGAACCAAAGATCACCGACCCTCTTGTCACCATGAAGTCTGCCTCCCACAGCCCATGCTGGTTCACTCTATTCCTAAGTACAGCCCCCATAAGGCCCTGTGTGAAATTTGATATCTTCCTTCTCCAGATTATGAATATACATGAGTAATAAACTGCTGTAAATCTCATCTTTTCAGTGCCTGGTGTTATGTATCCAGCCATCTCATACTATTCAAGGCAGAAGATCCGTTTTTCACCAGGGGGTGAATGAAAGGTGATCAGAATATGTGGGCCTCCCACTTACCAATTCATAGGAGAATCACTGTGTGTCTCTGAGGGTCGTTCAAGATAATGGGAGCACCTTTGCTAAGGGAGCTCGGGGTTTCTGAGAGTTTACCTTATTTTATTTAAGGATGCCATCGGTTCTTTCAATCTTTCCAAAAGATGTGGTTCATAAAGGTAGTGTGGTTTTTGAATAAGGGGTAAAATATTACAGTTCTTTTATAAATATTCCTATAAAGTATGAGCTGTAGTCTCTTAATATAAAAGCTGGTATGCCCCAGGCTGAAAACACAAAACCAATCAGAATTTTGGTTACCATAAGTGCTATGGTTTTTGAATAAGAAATAGACAAAAAACATTTTTTGGAAGGTGGAAGCTGGATAAAATCCATTTGAAGATATTTAAAGGGACCTTGCAGAATCAATACTTACAAATGTCTAGTTATAAAATAAGCAAGTCATGGGGATGTAATTTACAGCATGACAACTACAGTTAATAATACTGTATTGCGTACTTGAAAGTTGCTAAGAGAGTAAACCTCAAATGTTCTCAGCACACAAAAAATTCTATAACTGTTAACTAGACTTATTGTGGTGATCATTTCACAATACATGCAAATATTGAATTATTATATTATACACCTGAAACTAAGATAATGTTGTATGTCACCTATACCTCCATTAAAAAAAAAAAAGACAGCATAGGGAATAGAGTCAGTAGAATTATAACAGCTATATATGATGTCAGAGGGTTAGTACATTGCGGGGGTAATCATTTTGTGAGGGGTATAAATGTCTAACTATTACCTTGTTTTGTACACCTGAAATTAATAATAAAAAAATCCCAAAACCCCTCAAAATAAAAAAATAAGAAAAAACTAACCAAGTGAAAAAAAGGTCCCTGAAGTTTTGGTTCCTGCCTCAATTCTGATTTTTTCGACTATATTGTTGACGGGCAATTCATTATCTGTCAAATAACCTCACTTATCTTTTCAAAGTTCCCCAGCAATGTTGATTTAAGATAGTAATCAATTTGTACCATGATGAGTAGTTTCATGAAGAAATTTAGCTAATGTTCATTTGAGATCATTTTTGTCACCAAGCGGCCATCTTGGGAAACCCAGAACTTATCTGAGTGAAGGGTATCACCAATTTTTTATTTTTTTCATTCTTCCTTTTCAGAATCAGGAGCCATTTCATAAATGGCCTCTTTGAATTTCTCTATGGGTTTATCCTTTGAGGACTTAGTTAGAATCAAAAGCTTGGTTAAGGTTGTCTTTTTGGCACAATGATCTGCTAGAGCTTTTCTTTTAGTTTCCATAGTATTTCTTTTCGCCTGGACCTCAACTTTTATGATCGCCATCTGCTTACGTAGTAAGAGTACAAGTAAAAGTTCTTCAACTTGTCTGTTTTTGATGGGTTTGTTTCCAAAGCCTCCCAAAGTCATGTATTACTCCAAAAGCATACAGGCATAACTCATTTTATTGTGCTTTGCTTTATTGTGCTTCACAGATATTGAATTTTTTTTTTTACAAATTGTAGGTTTGTAGCAAGCCTGCATTCTGCAAATCTATTGGTGTCATTTTTCCAGTAGGCTTAGGTAATGATTAGCAATTTTTAGCAGTAAAGTATTTTTAAATTAAGGTATATACATTTTTTTAGACATAATGCTATTGCACACTCAATAGACTATAGTATAGTATAAATAAACATTTATATGCACTAGGAAACCAAAAAATTAATGTAACTTGCTTTATTGTGTTATTCTGGAACAAAACCTGCAATGTTTTTGAGGTATACCTGTATCTGTTATCTGTATATATGTTTACTCTGTGGTCTTTGGCTAATTCACAAGCTCTAGTAAATACAGTAAGTTCTGCCATCTGGGCTAATCTTACCTCTGGGCTAATCTATATTACCATCTGGGCTAATCTGTATTTTAAAGGAGAGAGGAAATTAGTAATAATACAGCCTGCTTGATAACCTCCAGTTTCTGTTTTGGGGCATGAGCCAACAATAAATAATATTAAGTCAGGATTGAAAATATGAGTCTCTAATCCATCTGAGTAAATTATGAAAGTTCCCAACTGAGGTAAGATGATCATGTGTTTCTGTGCCTCTGGTAGAATTCAAGGTGTTGCAGTTGTGGATTGTATGTGAGAGTAACAGAATCTCATACATGGTTAATTGACAGAATGAACATATTGTGTGCTCTCAGTAGTGGTGGTGTCTGTACTGCTTGAAGAACCATTAGGTCAAGTGGGAAACCTCGAACAAGATCCACAGAAACAACAAGTTTAACAGCAGAAGACAAGGGGCTTAAATTAAGCCTTTACAACTGGGTCAAGGGGGAGACTATAGTAAGTGGTGAGTTTCTGATGGTTCTCATGAGCTAACCCCCCAGGAGCTTATCCAGACTGCTCATGCACAAAGAGACAAAAGAACTTTTTAGTACTTGGGATGCCTAGGAAAGGAGGCTGTTGGAAGCCTTCAGGTGATGACGGCCTGTTTACATTTGGGCTTTTAGAGCAGAGGGTCTCTCGTTGAGGACTTAGTCAATTAATAAAGAGGTGTTGTAATCTCAGAAATATTTGGCCCCTGCCACCTGCAAAATCCAGTTAACCTCTCAATTGTTGTTTTGCGAGGTGTCTAGGAAAAGTTTGTGTATTCTTCAGTCTATTAGGAGAGAGTGATTTTCTACCTTAGAGAGGTCATGCCTGAAATAAGACTTGAGTTGTGATGAAATTTTAATTTATCTTCTGAAACGTTGTCCTTTTTCTGCTAAGATTGAGAGCAAATAAATGGAATCATTTTTATAGTCTTCTTGTGTCTAAACAAAGTGGCATGTCCATCAACACATTGTGTCAGAACTGGGTTGCAAAGGAATTGTAGTTAGCTTCTAAGTCTTGATGGAGGACC
Organism: Rhinolophus sinicus; assembly: GCF_036562045.2. Lineage (NCBI taxonomy): Eukaryota > Metazoa > Chordata > Mammalia > Chiroptera > Rhinolophidae > Rhinolophus > Rhinolophus sinicus. The sequence continues at coordinate 33,065,992 of NC_133753.1, read as the reverse complement.
TGGGGAAAAAACAGAGTGCTTCAATGATCCCCTGGGGCATGACTATCCAGGTGTACTTTTTCCTCTCTAGGTGAAGAAAAAGGTATTGACTATCCTGGTCTAGGGTCACAGAGAGCAAAGATAACTACAGTAAAGCAAGTGGCTTGAAGTGGAATTGATGACCTGTGCATTTGAGTTGGGTAGTATTGTGAATCCAGGGATGATAATGTCATTGATGGTCCTGAGACATTGAACAGATAGATATCCTCATCCATTTCATTTCTTTACTTGCAGGATGGAAGTGTTATAAGAACTAGTCCAGGGTTTGAGAAGCCCTTCGGATACAAGGCCTTAAATGTATCTGTCAGTCCTTTCTTTGCTTCTGGCTTCAAGGAATATTGGGGAATTAAGTTAACAGTTTGGCAGGATCTATATGAACTTGAACAGGTTCTTCTCTAATTCATTTTCCTATGTCAGTGGCATTGTTAGAATGAGGTAGGGTGCCAAGGCCTTTACTTTGGATATGCATAGAATATAACGAAGCAGACAAAAGTATGTCCAGAGCGGAAACTCCTTGACTATGAATGAAGGAATCCCCTGGAACTCTAGAAATAGTCCCGTTGGTGTCCATTTAGTATTACAATTCCATTCGCAAAATAAGTCTCTTCCTATTAAATTTTCAGGTGTGAGATCACCAAGCAGAAAGGAATGTTTTACAGTCAAAGGCTAGGGTTTGAATTAAGGGCAGGGAGGTAAAGGAAGTCTGTAGGTTATTTGAAATACCTGCCACCTACTTCGTATGTTTAATGCTTATTGCTAGGAAGAGGTTGAACAAAGCAGCCAGGGTTTAACGTAGAGCAGCACTTGTATCTACTAGGAATTGATGAGGTCGATCATCTAGTTTCAGTTAATTCACTTGGACTGTTTAAGTGTTGGCGGGATATTGGATGTGTTGTTTTCCTTCCTCGAGCACCATGATTGATCTAAATGGAGGGATTTTGTTTGTTTTGGTTTTGGTTTTTCTTTTGTCTGATGGAACAATCTTTTTCAGTGTCCCTTTTGTTTACAGTACCTACAAGTGTCCTTGTTAATAGGTGGCTGGTTGGGAAAGGGGCCACCTAGCTGTTTGATCTGCAGGGCCATAAGGCCTTTTGGGTGCTGTCTTGCTTTTGTTCTAAAGCCTTTTCAAACTGTTCTGCCAGGTGTTGTGGGTGCAGCACATGCTGAGTGTAATATAAACACAAATGAACAAATATAAAACGAACATGACACTGTCCCTGTTTTCCAGGACCTTAACATATAGTAGAGAGTCTTAAAGCTTGATTTCCATTCAAAATTTTTTATAAAGCTTTTTTTTAAATCAAGGAAATGCATACTGGCTACATAGATTTGGACCTTGATCAAGTTAGACTGGGCTTAAAAGGTAAGCAGGCCCCAATGACCAGAAAACATGCCATGCATTTAATAGAAATGAACATGTACTTTGTATAAAACTACCTTAGTAGGACTGTAATGCGTGCATGCTCAGATGCATCAGTGTTCTACACTTCTTTCTTTCTTTTTTTTTTTTTTTTTATTAGTTTCAGGTGTACAAAACAATGTAATAGTTAGACATTTACACCCCTCACACAGTGATAACCACACTACCCAATCTACTAACCCTCTGACATGGTATATAGCTATTACTATACGATATAATATTATATCATATTATATAGATTCCATTGACTCTATTCCCTATGCTGTACTCCACATCCTGTGACCATATTTATATTTATTTAATATATTTAATATATATATTAAATTCTAGTTGACATTCATTATTATTCAGCTTCAGCTTCAGGTGTACACTACAGTGGTCAGGCATCCACACTGTCCATGAAGTGGTCTTCCTAATAAGACAAGTGTCCATCTGATACCCTCCCTACAAAATCTTTACAGTATTGATTATATTCCCCAAACTGTCTTTCGCATCCCCGTGGCAATCTCGTGGTTACCAATCTATACTTCTTAATAAGGTGTCTCACGCCTTGGAATTTCTGTTATTTTAGTAGTTCAGATTCACAGGCTGTTTTCTTCCCCAGGGGACATTTAGCAATTTCTGGAGACATTTTCAGTCATCATAACTGTGGGGGGTGGGGTGGGCAGGAGTTGCTAATGACATCTGGAAGATAGAGGTCAGGGATTCTATAATACAGAGGACACCACCCTTTCCAACAGAGAATCATCCAGTCCAAAACATCAACAATGCTGAGGTTGAAAAGCCCTGATTTGTATAAGAAAGGTGATGGAATTCTGAAAGCAAATCCTTCAATCACCTACTTGGTGCCTATTTGCCAATGCCAGAAGGATAGCTTGTGAGTTATTTTAATCTCATGCAATTTAGAATGGAGGCTGACCTGTGTGGCGCTGAGGGCTCAGGGGTGGTATGGGGTGGGAAGCTGGAGATGACTTTAGTGCACATTTATTAACAGAGAGAGTTAATTCTTTGAAACTGAGTAAGACCCAGGTTACCATGGTAGCACATGGCTTGAATCACTCCTGATTAATTTCCAGCAACTAGAAGAAAGAGTGAGCCTTCACTTAAATCTCTTGTCAAGACCTGAGAAACAGCATCGAGTGACTTATTCTAAGGAGCGTCACCTGATGTGACGCAGTCAATTTCAAAAGTTGGAATTTGTTTTAATCCCACACCTGCCTCAGAAATGGCAATATGGTGGTTGTACACTATGAGAGCCCTCTTTCCATACACTGGTGATAAAAAGATGACCTCTGGCATCACTGGACCATGTGCTCCTGGAATTTCAGTCTGTTAAGGTGAAACTGACTTCGAGTAACATCAAAGACACGAGAGACGTTTTCTTTTTCATTCTATTAGTGTATTCTTTGTGTTTATTTTAAGCCACTGAAAAAGAAGCAAATATTCATGCTTAATTTTCAATGCCTATTTGCTGTCTATATTTATAACAGACTGTCAAATCCTGATGTGTTTTTACATCTCTGGTGCTGTGGATAGGTTATTTCCATTTTAAAAATGTTTTATTTATTGTCTAAATTTTGCAACAACTCCAGAAATAAAATACCCACAACCCACAATACCAATATCTCTTTAATCAAATATATTCATTTTTTAACATTCCGGTCCAGCATTGTTTATACAAATGCATGGTGGTGTATAATTTTGCACTGTTCTTTTTGTACTTGCTGCTTACAAAATATTGTTTCATGTTTTCCCTTAGTTTTCATAACTATTACTTTATACCTGAGGTTTTTCTGAAGTAAAATTTCTGCAATCTTTAGAGGAGGTGCAACCTCAGTCTGAGAACCCATTGGTTGCTACAAGCTTGGCTGACTGGATTGCCTCTCCTGAGTGAGGCCAAGACCCATCTATCCTGCAGCGTTTTTTCTTACCTCTCTTCATCCTAATACAACCTACAACGACCAGAGAAACTGCTGTTGTTCAACATGCTTTTGATAATTCCTATAATTTCTTCAGTATGTATAAAGTATCTGTGGCAGGCCCCATGCTGCCCATGAAGAGGAAATGTGCAGAGGCATGCATGAGCCCCATTATCTTGCTCACGTGCTAGTGATCAAAATTAGGAGTGGTGGGGCAGGGGTGATAAACGGGGTGCTTTGAGAGAATGCAAGGGGAGAATCTTAGTCTCAGGTGAGTGGGGAGCAATCCTTCACCTCACTCTCTCAGAAGCCAGCTAAGTCCATGGTAACTGTGGATCGAATCTGCAGGTTCTGCCCTTATTTTTCACTGTGTTCTGATTATACCACTGGCAAATAAATAAATACATTTTGGTGTTTTCATTCTGTTACATTCCCATCACCTGCAAAATTGCCCTTCCGGGAATTGGGATAATGCCCTTTCTTATTATCCCAATTCCTTAAGAAGGTCAGAGATTTAGTGTTACCATTACAGAAAGGCTTCTGATAAAGAACCTGGCTTAGGTGGTCTATTCACCATATCAAACCTATTAAAGATCCAGAAGTAACAAAATACCATTAATTCAAACTTTACTAGTTTGGAATATGTGATGATAGCATCTTTGCACAATTAATTTTAAATGTGCAGCTGAAAGGGCTGTTAATAGAGTCAACTGCCTTATGAAAAACCTTTCCAGCAACTGAATCGCTTACATACAAACATTCACAATGCTTGGTCTTATCAGTTAAAGCACATCCACAAGGCTCTAGAACAGACGCTTCTGGTGCCCCATTTACGGTCCTTCTACTCATCTCTAATTGCAGCTACAGCATCTGTTTAGATGAACTTGGTCCCATCTCAGGGGCTTGGTGCCTTTTCACACTTGCTGCTGTGGCGCCTTCTCTGACGCCAAGGGAGTCTGCTTCTCCTCTTCCTCTGTCTTATTCTCCCAGCATCCTCACTCCCCTTTTCTGGGATCAATTCCCTAAAGACCTACTGACACCCAACGACGAGGCTCAGGCTCTGTTTTTAGGAGGAATGAAAACTAAGATAGCTTTCAACTTGGGATTCTATCGTTGGCCTGCTTGTGTGAAAACAATGAAATTATAAAGTGATTTATTTAATGTACTCAAGGTTCAGATTTTTTTCATAACTTCAGTTTGACCTTACCCAAATTTATCTAATTATATAAGCTATTAAAATGCTTGACGTTGGAAATACTGGAATTCATAGGAAGAAGACTGTTTTGTTTCGATTTTTCTTTCCATACCTTACCACAGACTCTTCTTCTTTTCACGTAATTGGAGATAGCTGATTTAAGTTGGTTTCTATTAACTAAAATCATCTTGGTTTTAAAAAATGAGTGGAAATGGTAATGAAGTTGTGGATGTTAAATCTGACACTCGATAGTAAGTGATTCTCAGTCTGACCAGATGCTCTTCATGGGGCAACTGCACTTTGCTAGGATTTACTGAAATGGATCCAAAATGAATATTCACACACCATTCTCTAGGGGTGATATGAACTCTATCTGAAGTTCAAAGGTTATGATACCCAAAACAAATTGAAATTCCTAAGCCTTCCTCCTAATATTTTTGTCTGCTGTTGCTAGTCTTTAAGTAAAAGGGAATATAAATAAAGTTCCTTATATGGTCATAGTAGAGTTATTTTTAACCAGGGATATCTTTGAACCTGAACTCTCTGATACACAAACAAGACTGAGTTTCTTTGCCCTTCACGTATCTAGAGGGCCCTTTCTTTTACCCAATTCTCATATCGTTTGACTGCCAGGGGTTCCCAATCCCACCATAAACTCAGGGAAGTGCCACGTCAGACTAGTTAGTGCATTCAGTGACTTCTGATGTGTTTATATGATGCTCTTAAGGTGCTTGGAGCCTGTAAAATATTGTCTCCTAAAGCCCCATTCAAATGGCTTTATTGTAGGCAATAGCTTACTGAATTTCAGTAGAATTTAACCCAAGGTTTCCATGACAGGCTAGTCTATTTATTGTACACCATGATTCAGAATGTATTGCCCAACATAACTGTGTATGGGTCAAGGGTAGTTTTTATTGGGAAGTGGAAATTTGTATATATCAAGAGTAAGCAGAAGACAAAAACAGTAAGCCCTCCTCAACTCTATGCCCCCCCTCCATCCCTTCCTCATCTTGCAGTGAGGCATTTGAGGCCAGGGCCTATGGGTCTTGATCTGTTAGTTTTTCATAGAATGAGACCTCCCTCCTCCCACAGTTCCCAATCACTAAGCGCAAGCATAATAGCAACCTTTTTGGAGAGTGGGTAGACTGCTTAATGTAAGAAGTCTGGATTTGGAGTGCAAATCCAGTTCACAGGAGTAAACTGTAGCCACACAGCACCTGGACATTTTGAAGCCCATGGGAAATTGTAATTACATTTCTGAGAAATGGAGACTCCAGTCCTGTGGAAAGCTGAGTTTGGGGGGGAATCCCCTTAGATTTAGAGCAGGGACAATCCAGACCCTGTTAGCCTTTTGTCTGGGGAATCCAGGATCTCTCACAGGGTGACTCTTGGACAATTTTGTTTTAACAGGTTTATCAGAAGAGTTAGATCAAAGAAAAGAAAAAAGGTGCCTCCCACTGGAAAGGTGTTCCCCTTACCAAGCAAAGGTAAGGACACTCATTTTGCTGGCCAGTTCAGCTGAATCAACCTGACAACACCAAGGTAAAAACTGTCATAGTTATGTGGTCCTAACTATCTTTCCACACTCCTACCTCGACCATCCTCATCACTGAACTCTGCTTTGACAATAATGTAGATATTTCAGTGTTGTTGTTTTTTTCTGGTAGTGTTTGTATGGTATATCTTTCTCCACACTTTAACCTTTAATCATTCTATGCCTTTGTGGGTTTCTTATAAAGAGCATAGAGTTGGGTCTCGCTTTTTAAATCCAATCTGACAACATTTTTTCTTATAATTGGCATGTTTAGACCATTTCCATTTAGATTTATTATTGTTTATGTCTGGATTAAAATTTGCCATATTGCCATCTATTTTACTATTTTCTATTTGTTACATCTTTTCTTTATTTTCTTTTTCTGTTTTGTCTTAGGATAACAGCATTTTTAAAATTGGGGTACAATTGACATATGACATTAGTTTTGGGTATACAACGTAATGATTTGTTATTTGTAGGTCAGACAATTAAGTTCGCGAACTTTCCACTGTGTAGTTACATGGTGGAAAGTTCATGACCTTAATTGTCGGACCCGTATACATTGCAACATGATCAATACTATAAGTCTAGTTAACATCTGTCACCATGCATAATTACAAAAATTTTTTTCTTGTGATAGGAACTTTTTAGACTGAACACTTTTTTGTGATTATCTCCTATATGAACCTATGATTTTGCCTCGTTTTGAAATTATTGATTGCCCTAGGGCTTATAAAGTACATTTATAATTAATCTACCTTTAAATAATATAATGTCCCTTCAGTTATACTGTAAGGAATTTACAGCAATATATTCCCAATTCCTCCCTCCATTCCTTTGTGCTACTGTTGGGTGTATATTACTTTTACATATGCTATAATCATACAATACATTGTTACTGTTATTTTAGACAGTTGTCTTATATAGCAATTATAAATTTAAGATAGTTTTTATTTTATTTTATTTATTCCATTTCCAATGTTCTTTGTGAAGATCTGTATTTCTGACTCATCCAAGTTCTTTTGCCTGAAGAAATTCATTCAGGATGGAAGCTTTCTCAGAATATTCCAGGAGCTCTTTGTAATTTTTACCCCCTTTCTTGCACTTCCTATGAATCTGTAATTATTTCAAAATTAGAAATGGTCCACAAAGAATTTGTGGATTATTATTTTTCAATTTACTATGTGTGATATGTAATTTTAGTCATGAAACACATAATATAACCTGAAAGTTAACTTGGATTGAAAACTCAAAGATGAGGGAGGTTGGTTACAGTTAAAATGGTCATGTAACATGTCTGACACCAAGGAAAATTATACGAATAAGCAAAATGTGTAGGAAGTTCAAAGAGACATTTCTAAAGGGCTAATGGGTAGATTTGACTACTTCTAGATGAAAGGAGCCTTCAGCGACAACCACATTAAACATCTATTTTGAAATCTAGCTCTGGGATTATAAATGTGTTAAATACTTTGTGAACTAAGCAGCTGATTAGAACTCATGGGGGAAATAAGAATGATTAAAAAACAAAAATAAGGCAAACTTAAAAATGTATGATTGACAACTTGTAAAGATTATGTAAAATACAATTCTGCTTAACACTTGACTTCATACTTGTGATAACCTCTAAATAATATTGTCTCTCCAGATGGACTGTAAGTATACTTTATGTGGACTAAAATATTTAAACCCACATTTACTAAGACCTTACTAAATAATGGATACTTGTTTATTACTGAATGTCATTTTTAAAAATATTTCTATATGGTTGTCATTAGTAGCCCTACTGTACATATAAGAGAGCTGAGGCTCAGAGAGGTTAGATACTTTGTCCAATGTAACAAGTGATAGATTCAGGCTTCAAACCCTGTCTGATTCAAAAGAAAATGTTCTCTTTGCAGCAATGCCACCTCTTTTTTTTTCACTGATTTATTACAAAGCCCTTTACAGTGCTGGTCAGATAGAAAACTCCAAAGGCACATAGTTAATGAGTACTGTGAACTTAATCTTCAAGTGTTATTCATTTCATAGTACTAGTTCCCTGGCCCTACAGTTCATCCCACTGCCATAGTAACAATAAGACACTACATACAGTTGTCCCTCAGGGGATTGGTTCCAGGACCCCCACAGATACCAAAATCTGTGGATGCTCAAGTCCTTTATCTAAGTGGCATAGTATTTGCATATAACCTATGTACATCTTCCGGTATATTATAAATCATCTCTAGGTTACTTCTAATATTTAATACAATGTAAATGCTATGTAAATAGTTGTTATACTGTATTGTTTAGGGAATAATGACAAGAACTGCATAGTGCACTTCAGCAACAACATAACGTTATTTTCCTCAATTATTTTGATACACTGTTGGTTGAATCTATGGATATAGAACCTGTGAATATGGATGAGTGATTGTATGTATCAGGTTATTTTCTCAAAGCACATCAATGCTGTAGTCTGTGAGTCAACTGTGATTACCCCATCCTGGGATTTTCTTGCAGGAGCCAATTCTCTAACAACCCATGCAAACTGGAATGCTTTTTACTAGAGGCAGATGTTAACCCTCAGGATCCTTTCTGGGCATGGCTGTCCCTGTGATGAGCTGCCCTACAAGCCTCTGGTGTTTGGTAGCATAAAAACTGATCTGACGTCTAATTGAAAATGATTGAGCACTCACAGTGCCAGCCTAATTGCATAGTAAGCTTGTTGCTTCCAAATCTGCGAAAGGGCCAGTACTGGAGCAGTGACTCAGAGGCAGCAGGAGAGGGAGTACTATGAGTGAGTAGTGACCATGGTAGGGAAGGGTCCCCTCTGTTTTCACATGGGCACAGCATCGACTTTCTAATTGAACTGACTGTGTGATCAAATTAATCACTGTGACAGGTTCCCAGTGACTGACTTGATTAAATTGTCATTTCAGCAGGACCACTTACCCTGCAATGGGGTTGGCACACCTGTGGTCCCTACATATCACTGCTCCCAAACGCAGACACATCCATGGGGACCCGTACCACTGACAATTGGCCATCCAATGTCTGTCATATGTGTGTTTCAGAACAAGACACTTAGTACATGTTTGTTTCTTCCATAAAAAGTTGCATATTCATGTCTTTGAGAAAGGATAAGAGGATAAAGAAAGCCCTCCACTTCAGCACTTCAATTCAGCAAATATAAAGTGCCTAATATGTGCCAGGCACAGTACTGCAAGCTAAAGATAAAGGTTTGCAAAAGACAGATGTGGATCCTTTACTCACAGAGTTTTTTTTTTTTTTTCACCAAGGTGTACTTTCTCTTTTCTCCTGGTTTCCCTTCTCTTCTCCCCCAGGACTGAAATTTAGGGGAGAGACCCTTCAAAGAACAAGGTAGGTTCTAAATTGGGAGGCCATATTGCACAGTAGCTCAGCCCACCCATTTTAGAATCAAAATAGATGTGGGTTTGAAATGTGAATCATCCCTCATTTATAAGGTCTGTGATTTTAGGCAAGTGTCTTAAGTCCTCTAAGCTATGGCCTTCTTATATACAAAATGAAGACTATGATGCTAATTTAAAAAATGGCTCAAAGAGTAGAAATGGGTTTTATAACTGAAATGCTTAGCCCAGTGTTTGGCATATATAGTAAGCATTCACTAAATGTTAGTTATTATTAAGTACAAATGGTTTCCTTCCTGTGTGCTTTGGCACCATAGGGACATTTATGCAAAGCCCCTTTCAGATGCTTCTGTGATGCATAGCAGCCTTCTTCCCCCAACACCCCCCACTGTGCAGGCTGGGAGCCGTGTGCAGGCAATGATTACAGAAAATAGGTGCGAATTGTTCAATATTTATGCGATTTCACTAACAACATCCTCATCTGAAGAACACAGTGGGAAGCAAGAATAATTGATGGGGGCAAAATATCAAAGGATTCTCTCTTTTTATCCTTAATTAAATATTAAAGACAAAGCCTAACTGATGGCAAGGGATGGATGTTTATGGTCTGGGCTTCCTATGTTACAAAAAATAAAAACATAAAACAAGCAAGCAAAGAAAAAAATTCAAAATCAACATTTTGAAAATGGTGCTGATTAGGAAGTTGAATCTGCATTTCAAAGGTCTGTGAACATCCAAATCTCAGTGATTTCTTGGTTGGAGAAGTGCTACTTTTACTTTACATCTAATCTGGCTGAGTAAATACTTATAAGTTGGGAATTACTGTTTTCTTTTTTAATAGCTTTATTGAGGCACAGTTGACATACAATGAGCTGCATGTATTTACATTGCACAATATGATGTTTGTACATATATATACACCCTTGAAACCATCACCCCATTCAAGATTATGAACATATACAGCATCAGAAAATACTTCCTGTGCCCTTACTAATGCCACCCCTCTCTCCCCTGTTCCCCATCTTCATGTACCCATTCACTAATTTATTTTCTGACTGATTAGTTTGTACTTTTTAGATTTTTATGTAAGTGGAATCATAAAGTAGGTACACATCTGGCTTTTTAAAATCCAACGTAATTATTTGACAATTATCCATATTGTTGTATGTATGAACAGTTCATTTACTGACTTATTTATTTGGATATGCTGTAATTGATCTGTTTATATTTAATTACTGATTGATATTTGGGTTGCTTCCAGTTTTGACTATTACAAATAAAACTTATTTGAACATTCATGAGTAAGTCTTATAATGGAGATATACTTTAATTTCCACTGGGGAAATTCTTGGGAGTGGAATGGCTAGATTTTATATTGAGTGTATGCTTAACTTTATAAGAAACTGCCCAGCTCTTCTCCAAATTGTTTCATTTTACATTCGTACCACCTGTATATGAAAGTTCCAGTACCTCTCTATCCTCTCTGAACTTTATATGATTCATCGTTTTATTTTAACTATTTTAATAAGTGTGTAATTATATTTCGTTGTGGTTTTAATTTGCATTTCCCTATGGCTAATGATGTTGGACAACTTTTCATGTGCTTATTACATACAATCTTTTCGGTGAAATGTCTGATCATATCATTTGCCCATAACATGGGCAAATTGAATTGTTTTCTTATTGTTGAGTTTTAAGAGTTGTCTGTATATTTTGGACTACAAATCCTTTATCAGATTTGTGACTTCCAAATATTACCTCTCCACATGTGGACTGTTTTTTAATTCTCTTAACAGTGTTTATCAGTGTTTTTCACAAAGCAAATTAATTAGTTTTAATGAAGTCCAACTTACCGATTTTTTAAAATTATGCTTTTGGTGTTGTATGGAAAAACTCATCACAAAATCCAAGGTCACAATTCTCTTCCTGTGTTCTCATTTTTAGTTTAGAGATGTGATCCATTTTTAGGTAATTTGTGTAAGATATGAGGTATATGTTGAGGTTATATATATTATATCCATTTGTTTCATTACAATTTGTTGAAAATACAACCCTTAATCTTTTCAGTTAAGACTATCCTTAGTTGAATTGCTTTTGCACCTTTGTCAAAAATACATTGACCATCTTTGTGTGACTCTATTTTTGAACTCTGTATTCTTTACCACTGATACATATTTCTAAACTTTCATCAACACCACGTTCTCTGGATTATTATGAAGTCTTTATGTCAGTTTTGAAATCAGATATGATGAGTCCTCCCACAATTTTATTTTTCAGGAACTATTCTAGTTCCTTTGCCTTTCCAAATAGATTTTAGAATCATCTTATTGATATTTAAAAAAGAGTTTGCAGGAATTTTGACCAGGAATTTTGATTATATTTAATATATTGTCAAATTGGGGAGGATTCATTTATTAATAATACTGAGGTGTCTAATCCATGAATATGATATACTATATCTTCATTTCTTTGGAAAAATCTTTCATTTTTTTCATCAGTGTTTTGTAGGGTTCAGCACACAAGTTGTTTACATATTTTGTTAGTTATATATAAGTACTTGATTTTTTTTTTTTTTGGTGCTTTAATTGCTGAATGTTCATTGATATGCATTTGGTAGTTTTTAAAATTTAAAAGTCATTCCAATTTTTCATTGAACTATATAGGAATACAAATTTTATTTTTAAATTTTGTATCCTGTGTTTATCCTTTTTTATGTTGTATCCTGTGTTCTTACTAAATTCATTTATTGGTTCTAGGAGATTTTTGGTTTATTTGTTTTTGTGTTGTTTTTTTGTAGATTCTTTAAAAATTTCTAAGAAGAAAATTGCAGTATCTGAAAATAAAGAAACTTTTATGCCTTTTTTTTATTCTGCTTGTCTTGTTGTCCTACTAGGAATTCTTGTATGATATTCAATAAGATTGGCAAGAATAAACATCCTTGCCTTTTCCTAATCTTAGGGGAAAACATTCAGTATGTAACCATTCAGTGTGATGTTATCTATAAGTTTTTCATAGTTATCCCTTTGTAGGCTAAGGAAATTCACTTGTATTCTTATTTTGCTGTGAGATTTTTATCAATAAAGAATTTTGAGACATGCATTTGCTGCATTTGTTGATATTATTATGTGGTTTTCCTTAATGTGTTCATGTAGTGAATTGCTTTGGTTTGGGACTATCGATCCAGCTTTGCATTCTTGGGATGTACTCCACTTGGTCATGATACTTTATCCTTTTTATATATTGCTGTCTTTGATTTACTAATATGTTTTTGAGGATCAGTGTGTCTGTATTCATGAGAGCTATTGGTTTATAGTTTCATTTTCTTGTAATGTCTTTGGCTTAGTATCAGGGTGATGCTGGCCTTATAAAATGAGGAAATGCTCTTTACTCTTCTATTTTCTGGAAGGGTTTTGTAAAATTGATATCATTTCTTGCTTAAATGTTTGAAAGATTTGTGAAGCCATCTGTGCTTGTAATTTTATTTTTTGGAAGTTATACATATAGCTACAAATTCAATTTCTTTCATCTATATATGACTATATGGGTTATTTCTTCCTGAGTGAATTTGGATAGACTAGAAATAGTCTATTTCATCTAAATTATTGAATTTATGAGCATATTTATTTGTAACATTCCCGCATTATCCTTTTAATTTCTGTAGGATCAATTAAAATGTCTCCTCTGGTTTCAGTGACAAACTTGTTAGTAATTGAATGCAGTAAAAATGATGCTGCATTAAACTATTGTCTGTGTCTATGAGTTTCTGTTTCTCATTTGTTTGTCTTGTTCTTTTGTTGCCCAATAAATTTAAAAAAAAAAATGTTGCTCCTTAAAACAGCAAAAAAAAAAAAAAAAAAAAAAAAGATGCTGCATTACTTTCAAGGCTGGGTTAAAAGAACTTTGCAGTTTCTGCCTTAATTTCATGGAATGCTTGCATTCCCTGTGCTCTCAAACTGGGTGTTTTTCTTGGAACCCATCTGCCATTCTATGAGAGGTTAGTGTCATGTGGAGAAACTACTGGTTGGTCCTTTTGTTAAAAGTCCCAGCACAGCACAGCCTTTGAGATATCATACGAGTAGGAAAAGATCCACGTGATTCCTGTTTCCAGCTATTCGCATCATTCCTGGTCATTCAGGTTTCCTCCCTGGGATGCCAGACATGTTATGCCCTGTCCAAATTCTTGATCTGTAGATCTGTGAGAAAAATAAAATGGTAGTTGTTTTATGACACTAAATTTGTTTGTGTGTTGGTCCATAACAAATATCTGGCACAAAACCAAAGGCCTGCTCTTGAATAGCTCATCTCCCCAGTTTTGTTTACTTTAAGATGAGGACTTATCTCTTATTGGCTAATTTGACCCTAACAGCTGTGTATTTAAAGTAGAAACAACCTCTAATTGGTTCAAATTATGTTTGCTTAGCAAAACAAAATTTAGTAGCACTAGGCGTAAACACATGTTTGTGCCCAGGATGTGTCGTCCTGACAGGTGCTTTTACTATCCTATCACTTGTGGTACATGAAAGACAATACTTTTCCCCCTCATCTCCAGAGATACAATGATCACAAAAAGAATTTTGAGCAATTTTCTAAATGACAGACTTTGGTCAAATTTGCAGTTTGATTCACTGTCAGTTGGTTCACTTCAGTGGTGTTACCATTAATAGATAGTCTATTGATTCTCTCTCAGTTTCTTATCTCTTTCCAATCCCACTTTTGTGCTCTAGAGCAAGCCCTCGTTATCTCACTGGGACTATTGCAGTAGTTTTTTCAGCCTCCCAAACTAAACTTCCTCCAGTGCAATTCATCCAGTTCACTACTCTTAAATATACCTTTCTTACTCAGTTCTGGTTAGCCCTTTCTGTTGCTCACTATTTTTCAGTGATTTCATGTTGCAGTCTTGAACAGGTAGGAAGAACACACTCTGATCCATCCAAATGAAACTTAAGGAAATCTAAACTTTTCCTTTCTCTTCTCATCTGGTTCTAGAATATTTAAACAGTGATCTAGGTGATCTCTAAGAACCCAGCTCAAGTCCCAGTAAAAGACGGATATAGTATTCCCTTTCTAGACATATAAGAAAACTCAGTAGTTCAAAAGAAGAATACTACAAAGAGCCATAGCCAATACAATAGATTATAAAATTGGACTTATTACTACAAAGAGGAGAAAATTTTACAGGAACATTGTTTATGTTTTTTCTAGTCACTAATTAGAATATAAAGAATTAATTTTGCCTGTTTTCGTGTTGCATATACATTGAATTACATTGTAAATACTTTTTTTACACATATTATATTTTGCTCAACTTTGTGTGTGTGCAATCCATCTATATTCTTGATATAACTGAATGGTTCATTCTCATGTCTATATATCTGAAGTCAATAGACTATTACTCTCACGCTAGATCTAGCTTGCTGCCTGTTTTTATAAATAATACTAACTCATTTATGTATTGATTATGACTGCTTTCATGCTACAACTGTAGAGTTGATTGGTAGTAATAGAAGCTGTGTGACCTGCAAGCTTAAAACATTTACTGTCTGACCCTTTACAGAAAATTTTTGCTGACCTTACTGTACAGTATTCTATTATATACTATAATTTTATTATATACCATTATATAACAAAATATAGCTTAATTTTTTGAATCTGCTGTTGACAGATGAAATCACACAAAGGATCAGATTGTCAAATTTGACACTGGCAAGCCAGCAATATTGCTCAATATTGAACTTTACTAATGATTTCAGAGCTATAAGTGATCAAGAGGTACAGGAAAATAAGGAGATGTCTGGGACATCCTTTCTGACTCCCTAGATCCTTCCTTTATGTACCAGACAAGCACTCTCTTGCTATTATAGTAGATACCGTATCTAAGTGAGGTTTGTGGGTCACCTCAGATAGCACAGTGTTTTACAACATTCCCATTTATACCTCAGAAAGTTGTATAGCTTTTGTAACGTTTTTCAGGGAGCCATGGCTTCTTTTAGACTGAAAGGTATTACTATATACTAGATACATGAAATAAAGTGATCTCTCAAGTGACAGAATCTGGAAAATTTTTCTATTTCAAGGATAAATGAAGTATTTTAAGATTTCCAGTTATGGCTCTATAGAATTAGGATCAGGTAACATAGAAATCTTCTTCCTATAATTTTGCATAAACTATTATAAAAATTGTTTTAAATGTATGGGTGAGCTAACATGAAAGAATAGGAAATTCAGAGGTGGTAGAAATGGAGAAAGAACCAAAGAAAGGAGGTAAGCTGACTTTGTAAGCATCTTGGAAGGATGTTGGGGTTACTGTACAAGCACTTGGATCGGAAACAAGGCCTTAAATTCATGGAGGTGGGACTCACAAAAGGCTATACCTTCAGTGAAGGAAAAGTTATATATATTATATACATATATACATATATATATATATATATATATATATATATATATATATATATAATGAAAAATATACTCTTATGAATTGTGGGGATGACAGAAATGCTGTTCTTTGTTTATTTTGTAGTGGGTAAAAAAAATTCCCCATGAGGAAAGGAAACAAAAAAGTTAGTATCTTATACATGTTTCAAGTCTGAAATATTCCACATATGTATATGAGAGAGAGAGAAAGAGAGAGGAGAGAGAGAGAGAGAGAGAGAGAGAGAGAGAGAGAGAGAGAGAGACTGAATTGAAAAACTTAATGGAAGAATTAAATATTAGTTAGATACAGCAGAAGAAAAAATTACTGACTAGAAGTTAGATCCAAGGAAATTCTTCATGACTTCTTCTGGAGGAATGTAAAGAATATACCCCAGGAAGAAGAATACTGAGTACATAAGAAAAGAGTGGGAAATAAAAAGTAATATCTCATAATTTAAAGAAAAATAAGGGGAAAATGTTCTCAAAGAATCCAGAGAGATACAAGCATGTTACCTACAGAGAGAGAGAGAGAAGACGAGGAGAGGGGAGGGGAAGGGAGGGGAGGGGAGGGAGAGAAGGGAAGGGAAGGGAAGGGAAGGGAAGGGAAGGGAAGGGAAGGGAAGGGAAGGGAAGGAAGGGAAGGGAAGGGAAGGAAGGGAAGAAGGAAGGGAAGGGAAGGGAAGGAAGGGAAGGAAGGGAAGGGAAGGGAAGGGAAGGGAAGGGAAGGGAAGGGAAGGGAAGGGAAGGGAAAGGAAAGGAAAGGAAAGAAAAGGAAGGAAAGGGCAGAGGACATCTAATGTTAAATGCTTATGAAGAAAGAACTATAGAATTTTCAGAGAAAGATTTTGTAACCTACTCTTTATATATGGGACATACAGATATTCTAAAACATGTAAGGACTCTATACCACTCATTTGGCCTTCATGAGTACAAAGCAAACTAAAAAGAAATCACAATTTAAAAAGAGAATTAAGAAACTATGACAAGTAATAGAACTGTATAACAGGGTAAATATCCAAGTTATTTTTTATATTGTCATAATAATGTATAAAGATACATGACACACACACATACACAAACCAAAAAATCTGAGTTGAGTATCTAAAACAATTTCAGAAATAATTAGACAGTAGTGGGGTACTAAAAGAAATGAAGTGTTATATTTCTTATCTCATGTAGGTGGTTTGTGGGAGAGCAGGCAATAGACATGGTGCAATGAACAAATATGACTTCAGCCACTAGCACCATCTGAGCAGACTTCATGGAGAGTGAAGAAAGAGAAGCCACTGTCACTATCAGAGTGAATTTGTTGAGGGGACAACTATCCAATGAGGATTGGTAGGAAGTTCATCTGTATAAAGCAGTCTGTAAAATCACTGTGATGCCTCTTCATGGAAACCTTCAGTAAAGACTGATGTTATTTTTCAATATTTTCAGAGTCAGCTTTTAAAAAAATGTGTCACAGTACTAGGACTATGTCTTTAGGCTACAAGGATTTGGGCAGCTTATGTGGAAGGTACTAAAAAGATATTTTTTAAAAAGTCAGCATAAATAAGTACTTGTGCAAAATGATTTCACCATGATGTGATTGCTAACTTCTAAAACCCAGGTAATTTTCATGTGTTGAACCATTCTGATGTAATGTTTCCCAACATTTCTAATACTGTGTCACACACAGAAGAATTCTTGTATGACTCATGGAATAAATCTATAAAGACAGTAAAGGAAGGCATATTAGAACCCACATTATGAAATAAAACCCATAGTCATAAGTAATTTTCCAAAAGTCGGGTATCTGGGAAAAAATTCTGGTTTGCATTCATTTAGAAATATTACCTTCGGTGGTGGAAGTAACCAGACTATTGGAGGGAAGAGGTTATATGGCTTCTCCTTTCAACTCAAAATTTGAATGACTTAAGATTTCTATTGATGTAAGGCCAGCATTTGTGTTTATTGTACTATGATATTCTGTCCTCTGTCTGGCACATTTCCTGTGGTTAATTTTGTGTTTGTCAAAATGATAGATCACAGATTGTTGCATATGGAAGAGATATCACTGATCCTCTTATAGAAAATTTAAATAATGCTTCCAAAGTTGCCTGTTAAGTAGGGGCATAAAACCCAAGAACTAGGACTAACGTCAGAATCCTTGTCCCCTGATCTCTTCATTACACTGTGTTAGTGTATGACGTTTACTAGTTAAAACAATAGTATCAAGTAGTCCTCAAGATGCCTTGTTTGGGATGGTAGCTAATGGCAATGTTTATGCTGCATTCAGAGGATATCTGGTTAAAGGTCAGACTGAAATGGCAAACCTGGAGGTTTTCACTCTATTCCTGCTTTGGGAGCAGGCTTGCTACAGCTAAATAATAGGCTTTTGATTAGGGAAAGCATATGTAACTGTTTGACAGTTTATAAATATCACATGTTCCTTTCCTAAAGCAAACTGCTGGTACAAGTATAGCTGAAGCTGCGACAATTGTTTTAGGCTAGAATTTATAAGAGCTAGGGACTCTTGTATTACCTCCCAAAAGGCCACTGTGGTTCCTATTCAGTCACTGTAGAGAGCAGATTTATCATGGATCAAAATTCAGATGTATTTAAAATTCACTGTAAAATAAGTCTGCCTCTTAGAGGTAGAACTCTAACTGCTAACCGTGGTAAATTGTAATAGCCCAGGCTCTCTCAGCCTATCCTACAATTAACAGTTCTTTCGTGGCTTTGCAAATACCAGATCATTGAGTATTTCCTTTGTGATCACATCACAGAGGCAGGATGGAATATATGAGGATACCAGAGGTGCCGATAAATGTATACAAGTAGATGCTTTGGTCAGCATTGCTCAAGCCGTAGTTCGCCGTAATCAGAAGTGTCTGGACGCTGATGGTAACCACTTTAAGCACCTCTTGTAATTAATTGCAGAAGTCAAATGTGACTTGTATTCATCTTTTATTATCGGTATATATTATTACAATTTTAATAGTTTTTTCCTTTCTTAAAATGTGTATATATTTTTTTGGCACCCCCGGTATATCCCAAATTTAGTTTGGATGTTGAGGCTGATGACCACACATTACACAAAGAGGGTGTGAAAAAGTTTATAACACAGTGAGGATTTCAGGGCAGACTGGGGTAGGCTCCCAAGCAGGTTTTAAAATGGCTTGAGAGAGCAAGGAAAGGAGACTGACTTGGTTATTCATTTTTGTGTTTTTTTGTTGGTTTGTTTTTTTGTTTGTCTCGTAGTTAGGAAGTGGAACTGAGCTGATGGTTCCTGCATGTAGGACTCATGTAGGCTTGACTCATTTGAACTTTGCACCAGGACCAAAGGAGGGAGAACCTGGCCCTTCTTATGAGCCTATGTAGATGTGAGGCAGAAGACGAACGAGGGATGGTGGGAATTGAAAGCTGTCCGTAGTTAAACATCAAAAATAGAGTCAGACTATTGCAATTTCATAACTTTTAAGTGGCCATAGTACAGCTATTACTACATTTATCAGTATGGCTAGTAAAACACAAAATATTTATAGAAAAACACATTCTTTATCTTTCTAGCTAACCAAATAAGGGGCGCCAAAATATATTCCTGGTTCTTTTTCACAGGGCTCTAAAGCAGAGATCAGTGCCACCCTTAGACATGTATAAGTTGGCCCCTACCCCATCCCCATGCCTTAAGGCCCCCTGTTCCCTGTGCTTTGGAGTGTCTTCCTCTTTCTGAGTCCCCTCTGGCACCTTTGACCGGCCTCAACCAGCAATGCCCTCCACGTAGGGCATCCCAGCCCCCATGTGTTAGAATGCTCTCCAACCCTCTACCTTCAACTTCTAAGATGATCAGATGTCCTAGGAACTTTTGGACTTTGTCTGGTCCACAGTGTACTTTTCTTGGGATCACAGAAGATTAGACCACTAGACTGGTGCTGACACATTGATTTTCAGTGATGTGATTGTCACTCATGTTGGACCCAGGGAAAGCTCAGGACTCTGGGATAGTGGCTCTCCCCTCCCTGATCTGGGCCTTGAGCTGTGCCCAGACTAGAGTTCTCACCATCTGTGTTCTCATCAGTGTTTCCTCAGGTCTACAGCACCTGAGAGTGGCAGGGGTAGTAGCAGGTGGCCTTGACTCCCTGTTGCTGGCGTCCAGGGAAGTCACCCACCCCCTCTGCCTTCTCTATACCACATATAAAGCATCCTCCTGGGGTGTCTTGCTCTGTCTCCTTTGCGGATTCTGAAACCAGAGCTCTACAATGTCTGTGGGCCCTTTCTTGTCTCCAATCTGTGATGACACTGGGCCCTCCCAGGTGGGTCATAAGCCTTGCCAGACACAGATGAGGGACAGATTTCCTTGTGTGAATGGGCTCCTCTTCTCTTCCCTTACTCCCTTTCCCTCTAGTGATGGTGTGTGAAAGGCAGGCGTGTGGTAAACACACACTGAAAAGATCATGTTCTGGAATGTAGTGATTATGGCTAAAGAGTTTAAGAGACCACATGGGTAGTACATGCGTTCTTCTGACTTTATGCTATAAAATTTTAAATGACAAATTTAACATCAGAAAACCAATTATTCACATTAGCCTATGTACTCTAGGTAAGATTTGCATTTGTGGTTATCATCAACAAAGGTCAATAACAACCTTTAGAGAAGTCATTGGAAGCCCATATTCATGGGTGGCATGATGAAATGAGGGAATCCATGAGTAATGATATTACAAGCATTAGCTAAATTGTGTTAGAGCTGCTTGCAGAGGCACAAAACTCTATTTGTTTCCATATAGTTTCCCAAAGCCATGGCTTCATGCGTTAATAACATAGGTATCTTTTCCTTGTGATGAGAGATAGGAAATTAGTTGGGAATAGCACATTTGGCATTAATGAAAATAAAGAAATGATTCCTGGACCTTAACAGAAGAGATGGTACCCATACACTAGGAAGAATCTCCATGTGCTCCAGCTAGAAATAAGCACATACTTAAGCACCACTTCTCTACCTATCATTCTAGAACAAATCATTATACCTCACAAGGACCTACTGGGACTCTGCAAAAATGTTTGCCTGAGGCCCTGTGGACCCTAAGAGTAACCCTACAGAGCAACCCCTAGCAAGAAAATGTGCTTTGTATACTAGTATATGTTGTTAACCCAAGGAAGATAAAGAAGGAAAAGAAATATTATCTGTTTCTGCTCCATAAAATACGTAAAGTGAGAAGTTGCTAGAACGTGAGGCAAAACCTTACGTGTCCCTTCATTGGCAGCAAAGTGAAGTCCATTGTGAAATAGACTTCAAAGGGAGAAGGCTCATATTCATGTGTCCAGTTGGAAGGGCATCAAAAATGATGCACAACAAATATATGCAGCCTTATCAGGGTACCCATTTTCATGGGTCACCCCGAGAGAAAATGCAAGATTTATCTTCCACCCCTATATCTCATTTATCACTTTCACATGATAACTATACAATATCCATGAAAAACAATTCTGCATTTTGCAGCTAGGGTATTTCTATAATTTTAAACATCATGTTATTTTGTTCCAGAAATTTGTGCTTTGGAACAGATTCATAGGCTGAAAACAATTATTTTAGAAATTAAAGAGATACACTGTTTACTGGTAGATTAAAAAATGGTCTAAGACAGATTGATTGATATCTTTACTCTTTCCATTCTTTGTTTTCCAGAATTTTTTTCTTTCTGATATTTGTATTCATTTGTATGCAAAATTAACATCCATAGAGTCAATATCTCATATTAAGAGGAAACTGTGTTGTTATGTTATTGAAATAATTGCAGATTAAAGGACTGGAGGAAACATTTTCTTAATTATGCTTATTATCATTAATTAAATTCATGAGACAAGTGTATTGCTTAGAATAATAAAAGTTACAGTAAAATTTAAATTCTATAGGAATTATTCACATGAAAATGCCAATATTTTAGCTAGTTAGATATAGAAGTAAGGCATGAAAAACAGCACCACTATTAAAAAAGTTGAAGACCAGAAAATCATCTGATTCCTTGACCTTTTAAGAGAACACGCTAAAACATATAACCTGCTGCAGTGATGCTACTTAAACCATCCCAGAAAGAACATCATACTACATATTTAAAGAATAAAAATACTTTTATTATGCTTATTATACATATTCATTATGTAAACCTTAGAAAAATATGTATAAACAAAACTAAATTTACACCAGACAAATCTGCCCACAGCCCATCTTTCAATCCTGTTCATGTATAGATAAATGTTTGATAGACACATAATTGCTAGTATATTTTCCATAAGGTTGCACAACCTGCTTTTTCACTTATTATATCACTAATATCTTTCCATGTAAATGGTATGTATTATCATTATCAACATTAATGCCTTCACTGGTATATAGAGTAGCATTTTATGGGTACATTATAATTTTTAAAATTATTTTCCTATTGTGGGAAATTTGGGTTTTTGCCAAATGACCCTATCATGAAGATTGTTGTTGCAAATTTATCTGTGTTCACTTGTTTTATGTTTTCTTAGGATAAATTCTTAGAAGAGGATTTGTTGGGTCAAAGGGTAAAATATTTAAAGACTTTTAATACATATAATTATTTTGTCCTCCAGAAATACCATTTACTCTGCTTTTATTCCGCTCATGGATATTAAAGGATTTTTGTATGCCTAACTGACTATTTTGTTTTACCAACTTCCATGACAAAATATTTCATGTTCTAGATTTCTCACTGTGATTTCTTGGTAACGACTTCCAAACTTTGATGTATAAGTGCCTTCAGTATTATTTGTGTTATTATCTGGAAATAAGTACTCATTTATACAAAGGAAAGTACGTATGCACTAAATCCTTTGTTAAAGCAACTAAACATTTCTTTGTAATGAATATAATCCACCTTGATTTGATTTGTAAATGCCAATATTAGCATTAAAGAAGTTTTTGCAGAACATTTTTATTGATATTCTACATTTTTCCAGTTTGATTTATAATAGCCGCTGGTTGTATTTTTCATTCAGACAACATCTTGATAATGGATACCCAACTTTATCAAAGCTTCAGTATAAGTATCATATTTCTACTAAGTTTGTAATATTAATAGTAAACTGCCCCAGACCTGACCGACTGAATAAACACTCTAAGAAGCGTGCATCAAAGTCTTAATATAACTAGAAAGATTCTTTAGTTGTCCTATTGTAGCTTATAATTGATTAACCAATTAAAAATCAATAAACTGAGATACAGATTTCTTACTAGGCAAACACGTTTTCTATTTTAGAAAATTTATGAAAACAAATTAGGTAAGTTTGAAGATTCCATAGCACTGCCATCTGTTCAGAGATCTGAGAAACATATCTCAAAAATACCTTTTTAAGCATGATTCAAAGATATTAGACTCTAGAATTTGGGTTATTGGTTTTAGTTTTTTTCATTTTCAGAAGGATTTTCTAAGAAATTACTCAGATTACTGGGAAGTACTGGGAATGCTTACACTCAGTGTTGGTATTTTGCTTTGAGACAATTTTTCCCTCATTAGAACAAATTACAGTTCTTCCTAATATGTGTCTTATGACAGAATGTTAAGATTTTTAAAATATACATATTCTTGAGGATTGAGATGGCTGGATGAAGCAATACTTAAATAAACCAGGTAAATTCAAGACCTCTGATTAGTTTGTTTCATTGTCTGATTTCAACGTCACATGTTGAATTTTTCAATCAGAGTCAGAGTATTAGTTAATGAGGGGACACAGGTTTGAGATTGTTTTGGTGAGACTTCTGACCCCACTGACCTGTCTTATCAGTAGGTGCAGAATGACAGAAGGACGCACCAACTTCAGGTTGTTTCTTGTCCTTTCCTATGCACTCACACAAGTGGGTGGGTATGCACAGATGCACACACAGGCTCTATCAGACAGATACTGGTACAGCTGCTCAAGGGCCACTGAAAGGGCCCAATGATGCTTTTGCTGCCTCTGTCCACAGAAAGTGTTTTCTTTGAAGCACGTGTCAAATATTCATGTAAAAATTGGTCCAGATGATATTAGTTTTTAAAAATGGCAGACCTAAGTGAAATTAGCTAACAGACTTAGGCAAATATACTGTGTGTCTAATTTTACCTTTCAGTTTGCATTTTATTAAAAGCATTGCCAAAGGATGAAGCATAAAAAGAATATTAAATATAGTCCTGGCTAAAAGGAAGAGATGCTAGCTAAAGACATACAAATTGAAAGTTTCACAAAAATTACTTCAGGAAGCTACACACACGCACGTGCACAGAAACACACACACAAATGTATAAACACTTAAGTTTTTAACCTTCACTCAAGCTTATTAAAAATACTTAGAAGTACATTAAATCATTTTGAGTGCATCAGATGATACAAAATAAGACAGGTAAATATTGTAGATTGAAAAATGGCATATGATTCATTTCCGCAAATTTTGAATAATGTACTCTAAATTTGCATGTACAAGTTATTAAATATATGTTAAATTTCCATTTGCACTGGTGACAGCAAAGGTAGTTGCCAGTTCATGAGCATATTCTAGGTAATTTCCCAAATGATACACTTCTAATTACAACACTTTGTTAAATCAAGCAGTACACGCTAGGTCCCGTGGTACTGTTGCTCTGCGGGTGACATCAGCTTGAATTACTTCATTTGAAAGTGTAAGGTGGCTATTTTATTAATCAAAACTGCTTCTGTGATAAGCTAAGAGAAGAAAACTATACTGATTCAGGAAAGAAATACCGTCGGATGACAAAATATTTTGACAGAGTGAGGAATAGAAGACTCTCTTTCGCATAGTAATACTGAACATTAATGCAATACTTTCAGGAGCTTTATTCATTTTTAATACTTAAAAATTAAATCAACGGAAGATATTTTTCCGCTATAACTATACTGAATGCTAAAGATTTTAGAGAAGAATCAGTAGAAAATACACTTTTTTTCTACTTTCTAGCTTGTCAGGGTTCAAATACTTCTCTTCCTTTGTTTTGTTGTATCACTTTCTTCACGACCAGCACACATGGTCAGCCCTTGGGAGATGGGTACCTTCAGGGCAGAGAAAGAGGGATCACTTTTTTTCTGCTTCAAAGTGACTAACAAGCTACCAACTCACATTTCCTGGACTGGTTGTCCTTTTGATGTACCATTGCTGTGTTGTTAACAAATATACATAAAAGATGCCAATGTACAATAAAAACTTCTGTTAAGGTCCAGGAACCAGAAATACTTTTCATGATTCAACATTGCATTTATGATCATCACTGGGACATGTTAACGTGGTTGTTGTTGTTTTTTTGTCTATTCAATGTTGTGCTTTTTTATTTCTAAACTTGGGAGTAGCGTGAAATGTGTACTATTTGGGACATGCCTCATTGATTTTATAATCTTATTAAGGTCAGCACTCTAGAATCAAAGTGAGAACAGACTTGAATGTGAAGGAAAACATAAATTAACTTTTGACTGGAGAGCAAATAAATATGAATACTCCCTGTATAATACTTTCGGTGCTGATTACTTTCTATATCAAACTTCTATTACTTATTCCAGCTCTACCTCTTACTAGCAGTATGGCGTTGGAAAAGCCACTGAGCTTCTCTGTGCTGTAATTTTTTTATCTGTAAAGTGGGAACAATAATATTCATTATAAAGTAGGGTTGTTGTGAGAATTTAATGAGATAATACAAATAAGTCAGAAAAGGGAGTGTTCATTTTAGCTTTTGTTTTGTGTATTGGATAAGAGTGAAGTTCAAGTATTAATATTTTTAATAATACATTGGTAAGGGAAACTGAAAGAAAAATGTTCTTGTTTTATAAAGTATATTTATAGATGTACAGTTGTTCATAATAGTACTGGAGGGCTCCAAGATAAGCACATTGAAGCAGTTTTCATGTTTAGCTAAAGTGTTTCTTTACCTTAGGAGGCATAGGATTCCCTTGGCCTGGGAGTACCAATTTATTTGGCATAAATGGAGTTTTTTTGGAACTTTTAAGTACCACCTACTGAAGCTGCTCTGTAGTAAGAGAGAATGTTGTCGGTAAGAAGAGAAAATAGAGATAAGAGACTGGGAGAAAAAAGTGACCATATGCTGGTTCTAGGCTTTCCCACTGTACTCATTTTTTCTGGGTGATGTGAACTAGCAATTTCTCCTTTTTCTCTAAGCAGATTTGAATTGCTTCCTGTAACTTATCACCAAAGGGCTGATGACTAAGAGAATGAATGCTACAACAGCACTGAGTGGTTTTTATCCTCAGGGTTTTAGGAAACCAAGCTCATCACATGTATTTTGAGTACCCTTTTGGAGACAAAGGTGATCATTTTACTTCATTCCTATATTCTCCTGACCTCAGGAAAGCAATAAATCAGGTCCTCTCTTTGCTAATATTCTGTTTCCCACATATGATCTTAAAATTCTGTGCTTTATGTGTCAATCAACAACTACCTAAGTGACTTAGTAAAGAGGACACTTTAGAGCCCCACTTGCTGTCTCTTTCATTTTCTTTTCTCTCCACCCCTTTCCTCCTGCCAATCACAAATCTACCTCTATCTATATATAAAAAAAGAGTCTGAAACAAAGTAACCCAAATTTGAATTTCATGGAGAAGATTAAGCATCTACAGGCAGTGCATGCCCAGTGGCCTGCACTGAAACTTTTTCCTCAGAAAGACATGGATTAATATGTATGTATGCAGATAAAATGACTACTTTTGACTGACTGCTTCTGTGGTCAAACCAGGTCTAAGTGCCAAAAGGAATATGCAACCAAGTAGTGGATTAACAACAGCAAACAGGAGTAGGAATTACATCTTGTAATTCTTAACAGTGATTATTTTTAAAAAGTCCAAGGTAGGGTATTCATTCACCACAAGTAGAACATCATGTGATTTAGAACACTGAACTGGCCTAAAAACTCATTCTCTATTTCTTTTTTTTCTTTAAAGTTTATTGGGGTGACAATTGTTAGTAAAGTTACATAGATTTCAGGTGTACAATTCTGTATTACATCATCTATAAATCCCATTGTGTGTTCACCACCCAGAATCAGTTCTCCTTCCATCATCATATATTTGATCCCCTTTACCCTCATCTACCACCCCCTCCCCCTTCCCCTCTGGTAACCACTAAATTACTGTCTGTGTCTACGAGTTTTTGTTTCTTATTTGTTTGTCTTGTTCTTTTTTTGTTTTTGGTTTATATACCACGTATCAGTCAAATCATATGGTTCTCTGCTTTTTCTGTCTGACTTATTTCGCTTAGCATTATAATCTCAAGATCCATCCATGTTGTCACAAATGGTCCTATTTCATCCTTTCTTACCACTGGATAGTATTCCATTGTGTATATATACCACAACTTCTTTATCCATTCATCAATCAAAAGACATTTTGGTTGTTTCCATGTCTTGGCCACCATAAGTAAAGCTACAATGAACATTGGAGCACACTTGTCTTTATGGATAAATGTTTTCAAATTTTGGGGGTAGATACCCAGGAGACGGATATTTGGGTCATATGGTAATTCTATTAGTAATTTTTTGAGGAACCTCCTCACTGCCTTCCATAATGGCTGCACCAGTCTGCATTCCCACCAACAGTGTATGAGGGTTCCTTTTTCTCCATAGCCTCTCCAACACTTGTTACTATTTGTCTTGTTGATGATAGCCATTATAACTGGGGTAAGTAATATTTCATTGTGATTTTTATTTGCATTTCTCTGATGATTAGTGACGTTTTTTTCATATATCTGTTTGCCATTTGTATGTTTCTCTTTGGAGAAATGTCTCTTCAGGTCCTCTGCCCATTTTTCAGTTGGGTTGTTTGTGTTTTTGTTGTTGAGTTGCATGAGTTCCTTGTATATTTTGGATATTAGCCCCTTATCGTAGGCACTGTTTGCAAAAATCTTCTCCCATTCAGTTGGTTGCCTCTCTATTTTGTCGATGGTTTCTTTTGCTGTGCAGAAGCTTTTAATCTATTTCTTTTCATATGACATTTGAACTGGACTGGAGTCCAGGTGAAGCTGAATGTCAAAGAGATGAACTTTCATTCTGTATGTCAGAGACAAGTTCCCTTTTCTTCACAGTGTAAAATTTTCCCCAGTGCTCAAATGCAGTTAAAAGTCTTAAGGGGACAGGAGTTTGGGAAAGGTAGATATACAATATTCCCAAGTTTAGAGAAAGGAGTGAAAAACGAAACATGGAAATTAGATAACTATTTTGACTGGGATATGAAATGAAGTAGGAACAGATAACACTTAATGGGAATTGGAGACCAGGGGAAATAAAGACGAAGAGAGAAACTGCTATCTCCATACCAAGACAATTTCTATTCAGCTTATCAAAACTGAAACATGGAAAAACACCTTAGTGCTTAAATCAGTAAGTAAAATAATGGTGTTTTGGGGGAAAAAAAAAGCAAAGAGGAAAAATTGATAAGTAAAATATATTCAGTTTTCTTCTGAATGTTCTGTATCTTTCCTTTCACATGGTCACTAGGGCTTTATGGGATGTGGTTGGTTGCAGTATTGACTCTTTGTATAGATTCAGATACCTTCCCAGTCAGAGCATATATTCCTGGATTTAGGGAGCAACAGATGACAAGGATTACACTGCCCTAACTAGTAAGGAGTGGTGTACATTTTCTTAGCTCTCACACATCTCATGATGTGTCAGCAGTTCATGAGTCAGAATTCCCTTTTTGTAATGAAAAAGAAAGTACAGTGTGGGAAATTATGTATTCCTCAGCGTAAAGGCATAAGTCACAGACTTGTGAGACCTGTACTCTTCTGAAATTCAACAAATTGAAAAGGCAACTTACTGGGAGAAAATATTTGCAAACCACCTGTCTGGTAAGGGGTTAATATCCAAAATATGCAAGGAACTCATATAACTCAATGCAAAAAACAAACAAACAAACAAAAAACCCCTGAAAAACAAAAAAACAAAAAACAAAGAAACAATCTCATTAAAAAATTGGCAGAAGACCTGAATAAACACATTTTCAAAGAAGACACACAGGCCGTACAAATGGCTAACAGTTATATAAAGAGGTGTTAACTTTTTCCATCAGGAAAATGCAAATCAAAACCACAATGAGATAGCATCTCACATGTATTAGAATGGCTATTATAAAAAAGACAACAGATAAGTGTTGGTGAGAATGTGGAGAAAAGGAATCTTTATGCACTGTTGGTGGAAATGTAAACTGGTAGAGCCACCATGGAAACAAGTATGGAAATTCTTCAAATAATTAAAAACAGAACTGCATATGATTCAGTATTCTCACTTCTGAGCCTATATCCAAAGATAATGCAGTTGGGATCTCAAAAACATATATGCACCTCCACGTTCATTGCAGCATTATTTACAATAGCCAAGATATGGAAACAACCTAATTGTCCCTCTATGGATGAATGGATAAAGAAGATGTGAGACATATATCTATTATATCATACATATATATGTATGATATAATATGTGATATATATATATATATGATATATATATATATATATACGTATATATGTAATGTGATATATATATATATATATATATATATATATATATATAATCACATATAATATATAATGGGACATTTATCCATGTCGTGAGATATTTCTCAGCCAAGAAGAAGAAGGAAATCATGCCATTGTGCCAACATGGATAGACCTTGAGGACATCATGCTAAGTGAAATAAGGCAGAGAGAGAAAGACAAATACTGTATGATCTCATATGTGGAATCTAGAAAAAACAGAACTGATGGATAGTAGAATGGTTGTTGCCAGAGCTGGGGATTGGGGGAGATGTTGGTCAAAGGGTACAAACTTCCAGTTATAATATGAATAAGTTCTGGGGAATCTAATGCACAGCATGGTGACTATAGTTAATAATACTGTATCATATACTTAAGAGTTGCTAAGAATGTATATCTTAAATGTTCTCCCTACATACACACAAAAGTAATTATGTGAGGTGATGGAGGCACTAACTAACCCTGCTATGATAATCATTTCACAATATATATGTATATCAAATCATCACATTGTACACCTTAAACTTACACAATGTATCTCAATAAAGCTGGAAAAAATTAATATTCTATCAGAAAGTACCAATATCTGAGCCTAAGTTTACTGTTCAAGCAAGAAAGACTGGCAAAGTATGTATCTACCTTTTGCAGTTTCTATATTTAGGAATAAGCTGTGCCTTCCACAAGATTCATATAACGGAGAATTCTCTAATCTTAAGGAGGGGTGAAATGTTGGGAAACCTAAAGTTGACAAATTTCTATCTAGGAAGATAGAAAGTAGATGCTGATGGGACGGTTACCCTAAAAACAATATTATATTAGTTTCCTCTACATGATGAGTCTACTCTTGTACCTTGTTCCTTATGATAATATTCCTGTGAAAAGTCTCATTATGATCTCAGTAGCACAGTTGATAAATAAGATTCATGTGTTTTTACTTGTTGCTGAAGGTTAGGTTTTCAGATGTCATTCTATCTCTTTTATTTCACTGGTACTGATATAGAAAGAAATAGGAAGAATTGAAGCAAGAATTGATGGATGGAATTCTAAGTATATTTGTATAGGAGCTGAGCTCAGACACCTGCCCTATCACTATCCAGTTGTGTGATTGGCAACCTCATTTAATCTTTCTGGACCTCAGTTTCCATCTATAAAATGGTAATATTATCACCCAATTTGAAAAATTGGTCCAAAGACTGTTTTTCAGTTACCTGGGAGAATGCTAACACAAAATAAAATACTAAAATAATTACAAATGGTAACTTTTTTTGTTATTATTGTCTTCCTTTCTTAGGGTCACTGGCTGTAAGTACTTTAGTATGTCTAACATGCCTAAAAAACTTTTTCTTGTATCTCTTTCATTCCTACCTACTTCCATTATGTGTTGCCATAGCTACCTAGGAAGGTTTGTTTTATTAGCTACGATAGTTGTAGTCAGCCATATGATGATGTATTCTTGTTGGCCAAGGGCAAAGCCATATCCATAGCACCTGGGAGGTCTCTCTTGCTATAAAAACAAAACAACAGAAAAGGAAAGGAAATGAGGATTGGGAAGTGATATATTTTGCAGCTCTGCTAGTGAGTAGTACATCAATAGTAGAACTGGCAATGCATTGCCATTCGAGCTGGTAACACTTTAGCTAGAAGAATGCACGACACAAATCCTTGCACCTCCATAACGTGCAACTGCATTCCTGGAAAGCTGAAAAACAACTTGAAACTTTCCTCTCTGATTAGCTAGGTAAACCTCTCCAAGAGAAATCAGCTCTCAGCAGCTTATTTTCTTGAAAGTATAGAGTGATATAAAGTTATCATGTGTGTCACAAGAAGTATGGCTTAAATAAAGATATCAGCATTTTCTATGGGTGACCCTGCCCCTTGCCATAACCGCAGGGCATAATATTTCATTAGGTACACTGTAATTTAGGAAATAAGGAAATCTTTCATTTCTCCTATTTCTGATAGCAGCATTCGAGGGATTCAAGACAATTTAAAATAAACTCTGGCTTGTATAGACTTGAAAAAGAAATAAGATGATTTGCTTTCCAGCATTTACATGTTGAATAGTAGCTCTTAGAAAATTTCTTAACTTGGGTTATATTTATGCTATTATCACCAACCCAAAGAATCACTTAGCATGAATTTAGAGTTCTTTCATTCTTTAGTCACCTGTTCTTCTAAATAAGAGGTAGTACTTACATATAGAAAGAGTGTGAATATGTGCTCATGTATGAATTGTAGTTTGCAATTGTAACAGGGTCTCTTACTCAACAAGAAAATTGGAGTTCTTCGGGCAAATGATTTAATTCCACAACTATATTTCTCAATAGAACTATAAAGAGAATTCTAATTAATGTGCTAATACCTAGCTGCTCTCTGTTTATAGAGCATTATCCCAGGTCTTGAACTATAACAAATATACATGAAAATTGATGTTCACAGAGCAGAGAGAATATATTTCACTTCTAGAACTCTATGTATGAAACATTTCAATCAGAGATTGCACAAAAAGTGGGTCTTAAAATGTTTTCTTCTTGAAGTCTGAACCTAAAGTAAATTATACATTGTAAGATAACTTACTGATTTCTAGACTACAGACATAACTCAGAGGTCATCTCCACTTCCTCTTGGACTATCACTTATTTTGGACCCTAGAGGTCAATGAGTCTAATTCATATCCTATGTATGAATCCTTGACAAATGGCTATTTAACTGCCAGTTAGATCTCTGTAGGGTTAGGCAGCTCACTAACTCTTAAAGCAAACTTTCCCAGGTTGACAGTATAATTATTAACATGTTTTAAATTATTTTCTTGAAACTTAGCCTGTTTTTCTTTGTTCTAGCTTCTGAAGATACTTAGAAGTATAGATTCTTTTTCCAATAACAGCCCTTCAACTTCAAATTGATGTCAGTAAACATGCCTCTCTCCTATTGTCAAACCACATGTTCCCTTGTTTTCCAGAAGCTACTGTTATGAGCTGGTTTCCTAGAATTTAAGTTTCATAGAACTCCTACCCCCACCAATGTTGGATTAGGTAATTCTGACCAAACTTGACGCTGAAAACAACTAAATATTTTGTGGAAATAATTAAAGCATTTTCAAAAATACATCATAATTAATTCAGAGGCTGGGGACATAGGGAGATTAAAGAAGAAAATAGTACTTGAAGTGCTTTTGCCCTGGGGCCACATAAGAAGCAGCTAAGATACTAAACTTTACTTCTGGTAACTTCGAAGTCATAAGTTGACAAAACTCACTATCTGGGACTCACCAATAGTGCAGATTCTGAGAAATGTCCCCTGTTTTGTTCCGAAGAGCTAGACGGTAAGAGTAAGAATGAACTGGAAATAAACAAGCCCTAGGATAGTATACGGCCAAGTGCACCTCATCTAAGTGATCTAGAAAATCTTAAGACTTGAATTTTCATTGAGATGGTCCTAGACTGCTGGTGCCCCCAAGCATCAAGCATCTGACCGAAGCAAATGAAAAATATTCCCTGGAGGAAAATATTATCATCTTAAAATTTAAATTATTTCTTCAAATAATTTTTAAATACACCATCCAAAGGATAATTAAAAATAACTAGGCACGTGAGGAGATAAGACAACATAAGAAACATAAAGATAAACAGACAACAGAAATATAGAGATTAGTAGAGATTAGAATTTTCCAGAGAAACAGAACCCATATATTCTACCATGTTTCCCCCAAAATAAGACCTAGCCGGACAATCAGCTCTAATGCGTCTTTTGGAGCAAAAATTAATATAAGACCGGGTCTTATATTATGTTATATAAGACCCGGTCTTATATTATTGTAAAACAAGACTGGATTTTATATTAATTTTTGCTCCAAAAGATGTATTAGAGCTGATTGTCCGGCAAGCTCTTGTTTTCAGGGAAACAGGGTATGTGTAAGAGGAGATTTATTATAGGATTTGGCTTCCACAGTTATGGAAGCTGGGAGGTCCCACACTCTGCCATCTGCAAGCTGGAGAACCAGGGAAGCTGTGGTATAGTTCAGTCCAAGTCTGAGGTCTGAGAATAGGGTGTTGATGGTGTAAGTCCCAATCTGAGTGTGAAAGCCCAGTACCTGAGTGCTGATGTCTGAGGACAGGAGAAGATGGATGGCTCAGCTCAAGCAGAGCAAATCCGCCTTCCTCCACCTTTCTCTTCTAGTTGGGCCCTCTACATGTTGGATGGTGCCGATTCACATTGGGGAGGACCATTTGCTTTGTTTGATTAGCAATTCAAATGCTAATCTCTTCCAGAAACACCATCACAGACACACCCAGAAATATTTTTCACCAGCTATCTGGACATCCCTTAGCCCAATCAAGTTGACACATAAAATTAACCACGCCAATTAGAGACACTGATATTATCAGGCATAGATTATAAAATAAGTGCCTTTACTATGTACAATTAGATAAAAGCAAAGTTTAAAAAAATTGGCAGGGAACTAGAAAGTATAAAACATGACATATATTTGAAAAGATAAATTCAGAGCTATAAAAACAGTGAGAGAGAAGATTACTGAAACAGTTATTAGAAATACATCCCCATATTCAAGAAGGTAAAGAAAACCATAAATATGTTAAAGAATGATATGAAAGAATAAAGACCCAAATAAAACTTCTAGAAATGAAATATCCACGATTTGACTCCTTGGTTAATACACTCCTGTATTATTTCCATCAGGAACACAGCACTATGTAGAAGTGTGCTACATAATTTAATGCTTATGCCACATCCTGAAGGATGGCACCCCATCTTTTCAGAGTGTTGCCTTTGAGCTGGTACTTCAGCCATACTTTAGAAAAAAGGCCATTACAATGGTTTAGGAGACTCGCTGCTACTGGGTTGTGGAGTATGTGGCATAAACAGTGGCGCTTATGATGGTGTGATCCTTAGGATGGCCTACTCCCACATCTCCTTTTCGATAAAATGTATCCCTTGATTAAATGCTGTGCTTTGTGGGATTCTGTGCTTGGGAATAAGGTATTGTAAACCACTAGTTGGTAGTACTGACAGAGTCTTTGTGGACAGGAAAGGAAAACTTATCCCTGTTCAGATGAACCATTGGACTTTCTGGGTGGGAAGAGGCCCAATGTAGTCAACTTGTTATCAAATTGTTAGTTGGTCTCCTCCAGGAATTTTACCATATTGGTGGGTTGGCCTTGGTCTCTGTTAATAACAGGTAGGGTATCAGTGGCCAGATTTGTGTTGTTAGGTGATAGTCCTTACCATCAGCTCTGTCTCTGCCACCATGGCTGTTGCTTTCATGTGCTAACAGTGGCAATTCTAAGGTGACTGATAAAAGTTAATTCGCATAAATTGTCCAAGGTATTGACTATGTGGTTGTTCAGTGCCTCTTCTATTGTAGACACCCTCTAGGGGATGTTGATGATTTTGTGCCCAATCCCATCTCTTCACCCACATTCCTCTACAACAGAACTTCTTGTCTCTGATCATTTAGTCCTTTCCCATCCAAGCATCTGACCCTTTACTCAGGCCATTGGCCACTAATCAGAAATCTGTATATATTCTCATCTAGGGCTACTTCTTCCATGCAAAGTGGATGACCATGTGCACTGTTCGAGGTTCTGTCCTTTGGAGAGATTTTCATCTTGTCTTTCAAGATCACCCCTGATTGTTGCTTTCAGGCAGCCACTATTAATTTTTAGCTCGTACCCAATTACTAAGCCAGCCTATTCTAAACTAAGCTTGGGCTTTTCCCTCCTCCTTCTTTAAGCTAGACTACCACCCGCAACCAATTCATACAAATATGAGCTGAGGGAGGGGTATTGGTCCATCTGTGTTAGGTGATGTGGGGGCCTGGGTACCTGTTTCCATATCTTACTCTTGCCCCTTGGTCTTCCTTGGGCTCATTTGAGGTGTACATTTCCATCTTATGAAAAAAACTATAGCTGGGACTATCCAATTTTATGATTCAGTGGGTCTGACAGACCAAGCTCATAGTGGACAGTTCCAGACTCATGGTTACTTTGTGTGCGATGGTTAACTATTTCAACTACCGGAGCCAAACTAACATACTAGAAACCATTCCTTAAAAGGCATATAATTCTCTAATTTGCTCCATAGTGGCCTCCATGAGTGGTGTGTCTTCTTTATTCTCATGTGGAACTCAATCTTCTGTTGGGTCTTCTGCCTTCATAGTTAATTCATCACAAGCATGCCCAGGTCCCTCAACTTCTTCATTCTTTCCTTCATGGTCTGACAGGGCAACTCAGTCATCCCCATTTCATTTACCATTGTCCATTGCTTTTTCCCGGCTTCTAATAGCTACCTTAACAATGAATTTGTTTGATCACTTTAGGGCCCCTGCCCTTGGCAGGGTTCTGAGAAAGTGTCTCAAAAGTCAATGAACTCTTGCTTATCCCATTTTGCTCTGCATCTGTTGATCAAACTCCCTAAAAATTCAATCTTGGGGTACTTACCTGGCTCTTTCTAATATATACTATCTACTTCATGTATTTCCTATAATTTTTTCCCTCCCTTACCAGGCCCAATACAACTCCATCCTGGTTGTGCTGGGATTTAACCCAATTACTGTCCTAGCTATCAGGAGAGCAGATAGTACCTGAGCGGAGCACCTGCTGCTTTGTAAGAAGAAGCCTCTGTACCATCTTCTAGTGGAGGAGAAATACTAGCTCTTACTAGAAGAGTGTTGGACCCCTTCTGCAAGCTCTGTGGGTTCTAAGAGCCAACTTTATCAGGGCTATCCACCCAGATCGTCCCATCCCGTGTTTTAGGGTTCTAAGTTTTCCCAACCAGGAACCTATCCTTGGCTTACAGACCCATCTTGACTGAGAATTCAAATGTCTTTGTTTTGTGACTCAATCACATCTTCAGCCTGCTGCTCAGCAGTGTCTACTCTTCTACCAGAGGAGGTAAAGTCTTCCTTGTAGGTGACCAAAGTGGCCCTCTTGTTAGCAATTAACTCTTTGTTAATGGCCCTTAGTTTCTCATCATCCCTCTATAGAGGAACAATTCAACACTGCTGTAACCAATCATAGGCTTTGTCCACTGCATTGCCCAGTGCCCTCCCCGCACATATCTTTCAGTGCCTGAACCATCTCGTCTGCAAAATCCTGGATATATGGCTCCTTCACTAGGTGTCTTCCTAGATCACCATTAATGAAAACTGAAGCAGTTGTGCTGCCTGCTTGTTCCAGTAACTACCCATATTCCACTCAGGATGATGTCTGCTTGCCTACTGGACATTGAGTGGCCTTAGCAAAAACATAGATTGGGGCCCAGAGGAACCGTAGCTCGGGCCATCAATTATACTCCTTGTGGTGGGAGATCTCACTGGGGTGTTTACATGGCTGATGTATAAGAAAATAAATGCAATGGCTTAAGTAGTTCCTCTTATTACCATTGCCACAAGATATAATCTGACCTGGTTCAGTTTAGAGCTTAGAGATATTCTTTTATGATACCTTTATCTACAATGAACTTTAATTCCCTCCATATAATTTTTTAAACCTTCTAAAAATGGAGACTATTCTTTCTTCTCTACGACTGAGAAGAAAAAAATGTGGTTTTGTTTCTATTCATTGTCACCTATTCTATCCCACTCAATTATCTGTCTCTATTCCAGATAATAGCATAGATAGATAGATAGATAGAT
Source organism: Rhinolophus sinicus (assembly GCF_036562045.2). Classification (NCBI taxonomy): domain Eukaryota; kingdom Metazoa; phylum Chordata; class Mammalia; order Chiroptera; family Rhinolophidae; genus Rhinolophus; species Rhinolophus sinicus. The sequence continues at coordinate 33,028,921 of NC_133753.1, read as the reverse complement.
AGATAGATAGATAGATAGATAGATAGATAGAGATTAGGTAGGTGTAGATTTATTTTTAATAGCAATGGATCTTTGAGGTTTAAGGATAAAGAAGGAAAAGATGTCCACAAGACTTGGCTATCATAATTGTGAATCTTCTTTTTGAGAAACTCTTCTTAATACTCAGAGAGGCTTGTAGAATTATCATAGATTCAATGTTAAAATAAAATAAGAGAAATTCCTGTCTGTAGTCGGACTGTCTATCATTCATCCCTACAGACTTCACAACGGAATCTGGAGTAACTAGAAAAGGCCAGGAAAAAAAAAAATTAATGAAGACAAAGTGGGGGAAAGAAAACAAAACTTCTGGTGCTTTTAGGTGATAAATGTACCTCGTCAAAAGAAATGTTTAACGTTATAAATGCATGCCACAATATATTATTCATTATGGGTGGCAGGATCCAAGAACTTGGGAGCAATTACATTTTCCCTGAAGTGAATTACATTGTATGTATAATTTAATATAGGAAACCAACACTGAATATTTTTGAATTCTATTAAAATTTTAGAATAGCAGAAATTATACCAGTGTAATATACCCATATTATATGACATTTCACATTTTATTTTAACTAATCTGTAGTTCTACAATATTGCTTATTTCAAGGTTCAAGGGTCTTTTAAACTTAGCTTTCAGTTGTCAGTTGCTCAAGGCAATTTATTATCTTTTGGTTTTTTGTTTTTAATATTTACTATGTGTGGTGGGGCTGGTTGAATGAGTTGATAGGCAAATATTTCTGTCACTTTCTGTAAGTACAGTAACCACTTTTACATTGAAAATTTAGTGCCAGAAAATTTAGTGCCAGAAATTTAGTGCCAGAAAATTTGGTGTGAGAAAAATAGAATTGGGATCCATGGCTGCTGATGTGCCATTTAACAAAATTTCTCAAAACAAATTGGCTAATTCATAAAAGCGATGATTCCAGACTTCTGAAATGTTTTCATCTTTCTTTGATACTGTCATGGTTTCTCATAGTGTCTTGCACCAATCTTCCCTCTTCCGATTAACAGGTTTAAAGCAGATTAACACAATTTTACAAAATAAAGCCATGAGAAAAGTACAGCTCGCCTCAATTTTTCATGTCACCCAAAAGGACCACAGGGATGCCTGAAAAAAGAATCTTCTCCACAGAGCCACATGAAGGCTAGGCCACATAAAAGACAAAAATAACTAAAACCAATGCCATGAAATTATCATAATATGTTTGCACAGCTTGTGAACTAAATCCTTAGTGGGTAAAGTCCATGTTGTGTGCTTCTGGTTAATTCAGAATTGTTTTTAAAGTGAGCTCTGAATCTTGGTGCATCATTTTAGGAGCATTTCCATCAGCTCTAACAAGACCAAAGTGACTTATTCAAACTACATAGAAGCAGTCCTTAATTTTGGATAGCAGAAAAATATTTTCTTTTGTCTTAGGCTTATCCTAAAATCTAGTGTCTTCCAAAAGTGTACAGCTAAACACAAGAATGGCTAGTAAAATGGCATTTCTCAGCACGAGCTACATACAAGGAGCACTTTCTATTTGTGGTGTATCATTTTTGTCCTCTTCTTAAACAAAAGCATCAAAATGCAATGATACGACATGGATTCGCCTTGTTAAGTGGCATTCGTTTAAAAATATATAAAAATGAATCCATTTCCACATGAAGATGCTTTTTATGTACCTTAGGTCCCTGTTCGGTGATCTGTACTTAAAATTTAATATTTACTGCCATATCACTAAGAGTTAATATGTTTCATTGTATAGAAATACAAATTTACTTTAGAGGGTGCAAAAGAATCATTCCTCTGGGTTAGACAAGTCAGAGGGGCCAGCAGTGAATTTACCCAGGTGGTAGCAAGAACAAGGAGATTAGCATATTATGTTAATGAGGTGTGCTCCACTCCCGTGCTCTTGGAGACTTGTTGCTAAGCAATACCCACTACAGCAGTGTAAAAGATATGAAAACATAATTCAGTTATGGAAACAATAAAAACCCTTACTGTTTTTTGAGTTTTTTTAAGGAGGTTGCAATAATACATAATTTCAGGTTGAAATCACTCTAGAGCTCACACGAGGGTTGCAGAGCAGCTGCAAATTATTCAGATTTATAAAGGGGTGGTGTGAGATTAGCAAGAACCTGATGTAAAATCGGGTTAAGCCTCACTGCCATCCATCACTCCCCTGGAGCACGACAATAACCATAAGCACAATAACATTACAGGGAACCACACATACACAAGAGATTTATTTCACCAATATAATGCTATAAGATCAAAATTGGGTTTAAAGTTCATTCTTTGTAGGTAGAATATTTCATTCACATAAAATTGTTTCTAAAGTTAACAGGCATTTTCCATACACACACACAAAGAGTGATATTAAAGGCATCAAGTATGTACACTATTTCAACTTTACATACATAAATGTATTTCTTTTAAACAATAAATATTTTTGACATGCAACTTAGAATTACTAGAATTCTATCTGAGTTAATGTTTAGGGTTAGTTGTTTTAAAAACAGAGGTGTACTTTGTTTGGATAATAAGTAGTTTGGAGGCTACCTGTGGATTCCCTATAGTACATTTGTAATATTGTAAGTGACAACCAAGGGTGATAAATTTGTAAAGAGAAATTAGTCTCTAATACAAAATATATTAGTATTTCTAGTCATGCAGAGTCTATTTTAACTGTGTTGAGAAACTATGAGGCATACCATAGAGACAAAGGGCATTCTCACTTGGTTCTGTTGCTCAGATTTAAACATGGTCTTTACCTAGATCGCTGCATATTGAGGCCCTCTCTAAATGGGAATAATCTACTAATATATTTTTATATGCTTTACACATTGAGCCAAGTCTTTTCCTAAGGTTATTACTATTTCAGATATCTAGAATGCTAGGGAACTACTGTCTAAATTACTCTAGAAATTTTTGGTGAGTGTCTTACCTCTATCCGGATAATAATTTGACAACATAGCAGGTGTGTTTTTGTACTTGTTCACAGAACCATCCATCAGTCGTGCCTGAAGATGTGACATTGCCATTTGTCTCAGGGGACAGTTGTCAGGTTCATACACTTCTAGCACCTACAATCACTTTTATGAGTGCATTTGAAAAAAAGATTTAGTAAGAAGAATGCATCAGCCAGCACTATACCTATCACTCAGACTAGATCCCTGAGTTGAGAAAGAGTGAAGGAGAGTTGGGAGTGGAAGCAGGAGAGGAAAAAAACTTTGAAGTTTACACTCATGCCCTTGGGAATATTCTGATGGAAGGAGACTTATTTAAAAAAACCTGAAAATGGAGGAGACCTATGTCCTTCCAGGCTCATTGAATCTCTGATTAAAAGTAGCCTCACAATTCTCTCACACTTTGGCACCAGGACAATCAAATGGCTGCCATGTTTTCAGGGAAAGAGTGAGACCTGTCTAACATATGGGTCTCCTACCGCCTCAGAAAGACATAGGTGTGCAGTTCTCATGGGAGGGGCACAGAAGGGTTGATGGAGAACGAGTGGTCAGGTCAAGGATGAAGCAGAGTGCCATACGTGACCTCAGGGCCAGAGGCTGGGTGAGCCCTGGGAGGATTCTCTCCCAAGGGAGAGAACAAGGACTGAAATCTAAGACTGATGTCTGGTCTCCTCAGCGGGTCCAAGGTGCATGTCGTGCCCACCTAAGGATGAAAGAGAACCAATACCTCTGCAGCTGAGGGAGATAGTGTAGCCCCTTCATTGAACAGTTTCAACTTGGAGGTTTATATACATAGATATAGGTTATTCCCCTCCCCACCAGCCGTCTCCCCCTGCACCTGCTCTCAGCTTTGTGAGGTCAGTTAGCTCTTCCTTAAAGGCTCTGTCTTTAAGGACGTGTAAGAAAATTGCTTGATATCTTGGTCAAGCAATTTTTTCTTTTTATTTTATTAAATTTATTGGGGTGACACTGGTTATTAAGATTATATAGTTTTCAAGTGTACGGTTCTATAATACATTATCTGTATATTGCACTCTGTGTTCACCACTCAAAGTCAAGTCTCCTTTTGTCACCATATACTCTTATTTGACCCCCTTTACCCTCTTCTACCTCCCCTCCACCCCCCTTTCCCGCTGGTAATCATCATGCTGTTGTCTGTGTCCATGAGTTGTTTCTGTGTTTGTTTATCTTGTTTGCTCATTTGTCGCTTTCGGTTTTATATGACATACATGAGTGAAATCACATGGTTCTTGACTTTTTCCTTCTGACTTATTTAGCTTAGCATGGTAGTCTGAGGATCCATCCATGTTGTCGCAAGCAATTTTAAACTTTTAATTTCCCATTTTACTTACAGCTTCCTCCCCACTGTACCCCATCTCACCTAGGCAAAGCTTGTCTCAAGGGAAAGGGGTATGATTTGTTTTATTATTCTTTCTCGCATCCCAGGATTTTGAAGTAGAGGGAAGCATGGTCTAGGCTCCGGCCGGCTCTTTCTTTTATTCTGTCTTTGTCTTTCTGTCTTTCTCTTTTTTTTCTTTCCCTCACTCCCACATCTCCTCCGACCCAACACATTTCCTCCTTCCTTCCTTCCCTCCTGCTCCCCCTTCCTTCTTTCCTTCTTATTCTCCCTCCCTCCTTTTTTCTTCTTTCCTTCTCTCCTTCAGTGTTTCCTTCCTTCCTTCTTTCTTTTTCCTTCTTTCTTACCTTCCCTCCATATTTTCCCTTTCTTTCTTTCAGTCTATTCTGTTTCTTCCTCTTTTTCCATTCCTTGCCTTCCTTCCCTCTATTCTTTCTTTCTTCCAATAACTTCTTTATTGTTAACATATAGCAAAGGTGATCATGTGCCTTGGTTTTCTAGGACAGTCCTGGGTTATACCTGTTGTCCTCATGTAATAGTTCTCACCCATTTTTATTATCAAAGGTATATGAGTTTGGATAACTTCTTACATTGTCATGCTAAGTAATATATATATAACAAAAAGTGAAAAAAAAATACATGACTTAGTGAATAATCCCAGGACAATTCTGTGTAGCACCCACACAGCTCAAGAAATAGAATACTCCCAATGTTTTGGAAGCCTTCTTCAATTCTTCTTCAAATCACTTCAAAAGATTACCACCATCCTTACTTCTAACACTGATTTAGTTTTGCTTGTTTCAAAATTTTTATAAATCTGCTCTTTTATGAGATTCATTTATGTTGCTGAGTACAGTTATTTTCATTGTGGTATAATATTCCCTTTGGTTATACCACTTTTTAAAAAAATGTATTCTACTGTTGAGGCAGTTGTGTAATTTCATTTTAGGCTATTATAAATAATATTATTATGAACATTTGTAGCTATGTGTCTTGACATAGAATTTTTTGGGGTAAATACTTAAGAGGGATTTCTTAGGCATAAGGTATGAACATATTTAGTAGCTAATGTTAAACTTTTATTCCAACATGGTTGCTGGCATATGGTAATATAGCTGATTTTTTTTGTGCATCTATGTTTTTATTTAATTCTCAAAACAACACATTGATATATATATATATCAGTGCTATATATCATACTGTATATCACACAACTAGTACATGGTAGAGCCAGATAATAAGCTAAGTAATATAACTCCAGAAGCACTATGACTAAACATGAAGCTTTTCTTCTCATGTGTGGAAAAAGCTACTAGTTGCCACTCTACCATCAATTCTCCCTGTCTTCCTAATAAGCAGAATCTCAATCTCCTCTAGGAAGCTAAATCTGTATTTCCTAGTCCCCCATGCAACTAGAGGTGCTCTGGAAAGGGCACTTAAAGGAGCTCAATCTGTTGGGAGAAACATCCTTTGCTCCTTTTCTGCTTCCTTGTATTTCCCCAAAACTTGGAGGTGATGGCTGGAGTTTCAGCAGCCATTTTGGACCGTGAGGATATCTTGAGGCTAGATTTGTGTGTTTCTCCTTTTAGTTCTATCAATTTTTGCTTCATGTATTTTGAAACTTTGTTATGTGATGCATAATCATGTGGGATTGTTATGTCCTCTTGGCTAATTAACCCCTTTATCATTGTGAAATACACCTTTATGCCTGGTGTTTTAGTTTCCTAGGGCTGCAGTAAGAAATTACCACAAAGAAGGTGGCTTCCAACAGCAGAAATTTATTTTTGTGGAGGCTAGAAGTCAGAAATCAAGGTGTCAGAAGAGCCATGCTTCCTTCAAAGGCTCTAGTGAAGAATTCTTCCATACCCGTTTATCTTCTCATGGTTGCCAGTAATCTTTGGTACTTTTTGGCCGTGACAGCATAACTCCAATCTCTGCTTATATGTTCATGTGGCTGTGTATTTCTCTATGTCTCTGTGTCCATATTCTTCTTGTCTTATAAGGTTATGAGTCATATTGGATTTAGAGTTTATCTTAAATTGACTAAATCTGCAAAGATCCTATTTCTCAATAATGTCACATTCACAGATTCCAGAGTGAATTGTTTTGTTATTAACATTTTTAAATAGGAGTGGTTTAAAAAAAATAGAGTTGTATTTTTCACTCACATAAAGGAAGTCAGAAGTAAGCAGTTTAGGGCAGATGTGGGAGCTCCATGATCATTAGGGACCCAGGTCCTTTTTATTCTGCTATAGCAAAATCAATAGCATATGCCATCCATCATCATGGTCAACATATTGTCACAAAGAAGCTCCTACAAGTCTAGTCCTTATGACCCTGTTCCAGGTAACAGGAAGGGAAAAGGGCAAGATCAATAGCCCCCCATCCCCATCTAAATCATCCCACTTTAAAGAACTTTCCCAGAAACCCCATCCAGTGACTCCCACTTCTTGCTCTCAGCTGTCCCTCCTTACAAGAGAGTCTTTCAGCCATCCCTCTTTGCAAACTAAAAAAAGACATAGCTTTTAAACTAAATATATGCTGCATTGATAGTGTAGGGATCTGTTACATAGGAAGATCTAGGTAGAAGATGGATAGAGAATAAGCAGCTAGCAAACTTTGTCACACAAGTATCACTCTTCATAATATTTGTGTGATCACTTAATGTCTGTTTTCCCCTTCAGAGTGTAACTCATAATGCTCAGGGATCATGTTCATTTTTTTAAATCAGCCTCTATCATAGAAGACTCTTAATAAATATTTGTTAAATGAGGTTGTTTATCTGTTATATAATGTTAAATTTTCCTGAATATGGTCTTCCCTTCTTCCCTTCTTGTAATTTGGATCATATAAAGCCACTCTTTGAATGGTTCCCAAACATGGACACGATGGCCCACATGGGATTTAGCCAGTGCAGATATAAATGCTTTTTCCTTTTAATAAATGTCTGTAGCAGGAAATTTATGTAAAGGCATTTTAACGCTCAACAGATACGCATTCAAAGTTTCCAGCGTCTATAAAGTACCTGACCCACCCTCAATTGCCAAGTCTATCTCACATTAATATTCACATTTGGTTTCAAGAAAGACATTTTGTTAAGTTTAGAACCAGCAATAACTCATGAGCTAAAAAACTTTTTAATTAAACACCAAACTTTGTGGGCCCAGTTCATTTACCCTTGGCAGAATGTAGCTTCCAGTAGAAGAGCTTCTATAGCTGATTATAAAACCTGTAAGGGTTCCCAGGACAGAAGATGAGTCCAAGAAAAGAAACATCCCAACAGCAATCTGATGATCTAACGTAAAAGACTCAGATGTGTAATACCAGATGCTCCTTTCTCCAAAAGGCAGATTTAAGAGCCAGACAGAAAAAAATGGCATGAGTCAAGCATTTTCTGCAATTTAATAAATTTCAGGCCCAGTTAAAAAGAATTTGGGTGAGACTACACATAAAACACTAGTCAAGAATCTTTTCTGAAATATAGAGTCATAATGTCATATGCACAGCTTGCATCTAGGGATTCGGCAGCTCAGACAACCAAGATGACAATATGATTCTGGCCCACAATTATTTCATTGCTTTAATTTATGAAAGTGGTGTACTAACAAGAAAGATCCTGAAGGTCACCACCCAAATACTCATGCAGGGAGAGATGGACAAATGAAATGGCATAGTTTCTGCCAGTATATAACTGGTGACCCTGACAGAGTCACTTTGATCTTCCTCATCTTAAAATCCTTGTGTCATCTTGGGCAACAACTAGAAAGCTACCACCAGGCAGAGTCTGAAACTGGAATTTTTATGAAGATAAAGGAACAAAATGAAATAAAATAAATAAAATGAAACTTCCCCAAAGAAACTAACATTCAGCAGGTATTGATTATATGTTATCTCGGCATTGGCACTGTGATAGGTGCTGGGGCAATGATGGTGGATAAAACAGACATGATTCCTGCCCTCAGGAACTTACATCTGCTGAGGACCAGGCCCTTAGAGAAGGAAAAGAGAGCCCAGAACCATCTGATTTGCAGTCCAAACTGTTCATTGTTCAACGCAGTATGTTTAAAATAAGAGAATGATAAAAACAACAGCAGCAACCTCTATTAATTGCCAATGAAAACTGCTACCTCATTGCCCTGAAAGGGTAGACTTGAAAGCTAACTATGCCATTCATTGAAAAGAGCCTAAGACTCTCTAGCATAAGCGCATGTATGAAGACCCAAATGCTTGTTCTAGTTAGGCTATGTCAGAAGCATTCTATTAATTCTAATTCATGATGCCAGTTTGGGGTATAAATCCTTTGGTCGTATATCTTTGTGAGGATAAACTGAATAAGTAAGAAAACAGGACCTCAGGCTAAGTTGGCATGTTGAGAGCAAGCACCAGTAACCCCCCCAGAGATTGCGTGGACAGAGTTCTTTTGCTCCCTGTAGGGATTTCTAAGGTTGCCTGACTTTATTTTCTGTTGACAGAAACTGATATGTTTTATAACTTCATTAAAATCATAAAAAGAACAAAATTTGTATGCTCCAAGAGTGCTTTATTCAGTCATAGTCAGACCACCGTTGTTCCATAAAAAAGGACTGTATGAGCTCTGCTTATCTCACAGGATGCTCTATTTTCAGAGGAGATTATCCAGTCACACCCCATAGACCAAGATAAGCCACAGCATCCATCACTCACACAATTAGCACAACAGAAAACTGGAACACCATTGCTTTTATTTTTTAGATGAACCAGTCGGTAGCAGGAAATGTCTAATGTTGAACAATCCAGTGCTACAATGTAGGTCATCTCAACTCAGGTTTGAAGCTAAACCAGTATTGGGGGAAATAATAAATTCTTGCCTAGAAGAAGGGGATCAAGTGATGTCTTCCTTTTTATCAGGATGGAAAGAAGCTAAACACAATACTTTTTAAAAAGTAAAATTAAAAATATCATTCTATATTAAAACTAGAAGGACGTAAAGAAATGTTTAAGTTAATGCTACAGTTTTTAGGATCCACCACGTAGAACAGAATTTACAACTTGAATCGGAAGGAATGCACTTCCTAGTTTTCAGCGACATCCTTCTCATCGATGTAAAACTATAGCTTGAAGCAGTTTAAATACCACTTTGTTTAATAAGGTTCGTTGAAGTCATGGAAGGCCCTTTCTTTGATAAGAGTAGATTTGTTTTACAAAAGGATGTGGTGACTAAGGTGTCATTAGTGGATAACACGGCATAAACAAAAAAGAAATGTTCTTGAAGCTAGGAAGATCTGGATTCAAATCATATCATCTTGCTTTACTGTCTGGGTAATGTGGACAAGTTACTCATGCATTCCGATACTCCATTTTTAAACTAACCAAAATGGTAATAAAATGCTGCTTCCACATGATTGTTCTTAATAGAATATGAAATAATAAATGTGAAGCCTTGGGGTAAAAATTAGATGTTAAGTACATTCTAGTTCCCTTCCATGCCCTTGCTGTCATTATAAACCTAGAGGTACCAACTGTAGGTGGTACCTCTTTAACCTGTTAAAAGCAATTGCTCAGCAGACTTCACATTTCTCCAGGCACTTGCCGGTATACTTTTTTAAAAGTGTATTTATTTATGTAAATTATACTTCACTAAAGCTTATTTCAAAAAGGGAGATACTTGAAAAACTAGCTAAACTCACAATAGCTCTAGACCTTTCCTGCTACCTTCTTTTTCTCACCTCTTTTTACAAGCACCCCTGCTTTTCTCAGGCAGAGATTGGAGCGTGACAATTTTTAAAGAGTATAAAAGATCTCTCTGCAACTGCATAGATGCAGAATATCTTATGACTATATCTATCACCTCTTATTTTCAAAGTGACAAAGCAACGTTAGTGTGCCCTAACGGATATCTTAGGTTGAGTATTGGCTCTTGGCTATTTCCTCCTCATGACTTTGCAGTCAGTAAAGAGGTACACTAGAATGAATGATGTGATTGCTTCAATAAGTTTTGCTCGTTGGTCACCACTCAGGAAAATACACACTGATGAGTCGGAAACAAATGAGTACATAATATTTCAAATGAACTCTATGTTAGATAGAATCATGATTTCCCTATTTCCCATCATTCCTGTGGAACACTTTAATGGTATCATTGAACAAAATGCACGTACATTTTATAAAACAAATGCTATTGATCTGGTCTAATAATGTTTTTTATTTTCCTATACTTTCCTATAAATAATGGAAAATAGCTCTTGTTCTTCGCTGTTATACTCAATCTGGCTGTTGGATCCCTCATTTATTTTTTTGTGTACTTGTGTGTGTGTGTGCACATGCGTTTGTGTGTGCATGCGCGTGTGTGTATCTTTTCCTAGAGATGAAATCTCTTCATGGCTCTTTATAACAAATTTTACCATACATCTGGCCTTCTTTGTATTTTCCTATATTCGAAAAGATGTAGTATTTCGTTGGTTCAAGTGCTTATTTTCCAGTTTGAATTGTAAGCCAGAGGAATTATTTTATAACAACAAATTTTAATTTTGTATATTTATCTTTCCTAGAGGTACTCTATGGTTTATTTTATTCCTATTCTGGTTACATGATTTAAAGAGACAATAGAAATAAGAAAAACATTCCAAAACATTTTTTTCCTGCACTTTCATCTTTAAAACAGCTTTTATTTAAAATTTTAATATTTCTAATCCAGGGCAAACTTATTTTTGTTTCTAGTTCTCTGTGCCTTAGAATATCAGTATCTTAATCATTTCTCTACTAAAATAAGGTTTAGGTTTCTTGTGCTATATTTTGGATAATTTGCATGTTGTTCTGTATTTTGCATCCTATATTTTTGATCATTCATCAACTGGATGTTGGTATGAGGATGATGAGGGAATAGTTCATCTTTGGTGGTTTAAGAAGTTATTAAGATCTCAATGGAGGCCAGTTTCCACTTCCTGTGGTAGAAAGTTGTCTGAGTGTATGAGTCAGGAACCTTGAACCTTCTCTCACATTTCTGCCTGCCTTAACTCCATCCATTCATTAAGATAAAGCTCAGATGTATCTCCTTCGTAAAACCTCCTCACTCTGGCCATAACTGCTATTTTCCATCTGCTGGATTCCCATAATCTTGCTTTATACTTCCCTTATGGCACCTATCCTGATCTAAATTATAATATGATTATTTGTAAACATGTGATTACAAACTAGATTATAAAGTTCCCTTACTAGATTATAAAATTCTTTAGCAACTTAACCATCTCTAATCTACCATCTGATCCCTGAAAGCATCCAGTATACTTCCCTTATATATATTGGTTACTAAATACATGTGTAATGAATAGATAAATGGATGATCAAAGCATTTTAGGTAGAGTTTTTCTAATAAGGTGATATTTATAAACTTTTTAAAAATAAAAAAAAATGTGTTTCAAACTGTCCTTGCAGCAATTATTCATATGCTTATTGCTAATTGTCCAGGCAAGTATAATCCACATAAACTCCAGAGCTCTCATGACCTATTGTCAGTATGTCCCACTTAGAGAAATATTTGTCTCATTCTTAACACACTAGTTAGTAACCTGAAAACATTATAAAAGTATAAACTCATTGGTAGAAGTAAATATGTAGCAAATTCAGAATATTCTAATATTGTAATGGTGGTGTATAAATCACTAAATTCTAGTATAAAGGTTCATAGTCAAAGTATTATACATAATTATAACTCCAAACATTTTAAAATTGGTATACTATGTAAAAAGATGTAAATTATGGTATCAAAAACAAAATAAAGTTGGGGGAGTAAAAAGGTTTTATATGTAATTTAAGTTGTTATCAGTAGAAAAAAGGTTTTAAGATGTTTTATGTAAGCTTCATGAAAACCACAAAGCAAAAACCTATAGTAGATACACAAAATGTAAAGAGGAGGCAATCAGAAGCATACTATTATGTAAAATTATCAAATCACACAGAAAGAGCAATAGAGCAAGAAAGGAACTATAAAACAGCCAGAAAACAATGAATAAGATGACAATAGTAAGTCGTTATATATCAATAATTACTTTAAATGTAAGTGGATTAAATTTTCTAATCAAAATACATGGATTTGCTGAATAAACAAAACCCAGCAGTCTACAAGAGACTCATTTCAACTTTAAGGAAAAGCATAAGCTCAAAAATAAAGGGATGAAAAACTATATGCAAATGGAAACAAAAAGAGAGCAGAGATAGCTATACTTACGTCAGAACCTGTAACAAGAGACAAAGTCATTGTATAATGATAAAGAGGTCAATTTATCAAGAGGATATAGCAATAGAAAATATGTATGAACCCAACATTGGAGCAGCTACTGTGTTTCCCTGAAAATAAGACCTAACCGGAAAATAAGCCCTAGCATGATTTTTCAGGGTGACATAAGCCCTAATGCATCTATTGGAGCAAACCTTAATATAAGACCCAGTCTTATTTTCGGGGAGACACAGTATATACTAAGGGTACCAAAAAAAATGTATACACGTAACTTGTATTCATCTTTTGTTATCGGTATATATTATTACAATTTTAGTAGAGTTTTTTCCTTTATTAAAATATGTATACATTTTTGGCACCCTCTGTATATTAAGCAGATATTAATACTTCTGAAAGGAGAAATAGACAGCAATATAATAATAGTAGGGGACTGCAATACCTGGCTTTTAACAATGGATTTAATATCCAGAGAAAATAATCAATAATGAAACAGTGGACTTGAACTATATATCAAGTGAACCTACCAGATATATATAGAACATTCTACCCAACATCATCAGAATACACATTCTTCTCAAGTGCTTATGGAACATTCTGCAGGATGAAGCATACATTAGGTCACAAGACAAATCATAACAAATTTAAGAATATTGAAATCATATTGAGTATCTTTTCTGACAACAACATTATGAAACTAGAAATCAATACTAGAAGGAAAACTGGGAAATTCACAAAAATGTGGAAATTAAACAACATACCACTGAAAAACCAATGGGTCAAAAAGGAACTCAAAATGGAAATAAAAACAGTCTTGATAAAAATAAAAATGAAAACACAACATACCAAATTATGGGATGCAACAGACATAGTTCTAAGAGAGAATATATAAGGAACTCATACTGCTCAATAGTAAAAATATAAAAAAAAACCAAAAAACACAAATAACCAAATAAAAAAATGGGCAAAGGATCTGCATAAACATTTCTTCCAAAGAAGAAATACAAATGGCTAACTGGTCTGGAAAAGTGCTTGACATCACTACTCATCAATTTTATTTAGTGTTAAAAAAGAAGGAAATCCTGCCATTTGCAAGAACATGAATGAACCTGGAGGATGTTATGCTAATTGAAACAAGTCAGACACAGAAAGAGATCATCACATACTGCATAATCTCACTTATGTGGAATCTGTGGGAAAAAGTGAGCTCATAGAAACAGAGAGTAAAATGGTAGTTGCCAGAGTCAGAAAAGTCAACAGAGATTGTGATTCAGGAGTATTGCTTTTAGATTAGGATTGTAGAAGTGCAGCAGTTCTAGGTGACAATAGTGTCTAAGGTGTAATCGTGGGAGAAAAGAGCTTCAATAGATAATTGAGGTGAAGACCAGTGGAACTGAGGAAGCCATAACTTTGGATAAGTGTTTCTCTTGAAAACTGAGTTCACCTATATTGATTTGGGGTAAAGTATTAAGAAAACTGCTGTCTTTAACTCATCAGTTTATCACAGTGGATAAGATACTATATCTCAGGAGCTGAATTTCATAATTTCAAATTCTGGTTTTCAACTTACTAGTTGCATCTTTTTGGGCAAGTGATTTACCTGTGTCTTAGTTTTCATCTGTAAAATGGGCATAGTAATAATAATAATAGTAATACTTATCTCAAAGATTTGAAGTTCCTGGGACAATGTTTGACATACAGTAAACTCTAAAAATGTTAGCTACTGTTATTTTAATTTATATTATTAAAAAGTTCTTGGATTTTGTAAGGTTCTGTTGCTTAACCAAAAGTAAACAAGTGAAATCATAGACATACATCTCATTCCCACCATTAGAAGTTTGGTGAAGACTATAGAATGTATTACAAATTATGACTGCAAGCCTATGCCTCATACCAGGAAGTAAGGGCTCAATCTTAGCATCATGAAAAACCTTTAATTTAGGTGTACAGGTACCATGTATGTGTTATATTCTTAGGCTGAGTACTGGTTTACTCTTCTATTCCAGAAGTGTCACAGTTAAGAATTTTCTCAAAAACTCCTATGATTCAATTTTTAACATCAGAAATAGAATTCTACTCTATTTAGCTTTGGGTTATTATCACTAATTGAGAAACTAGATTATGAGTCAGTAACAGAAATGGCTTGTGAGTCCTTTGATTTTCCATCAGGCAGAATGACTCAATTGGCTAGAACCTTTGCTATGTTTCGATCTTCTCGAACTCTATTAACTAGCTGCAGTGGCTTTGGCTCAACACAATCTAACTGGAAATGGTTAATTAAGACTGAAAATATACCCGTATCAATTCCAAATGAATTAAAACTAAATAAGTTGGCAACACTACCCTTTCTACCAGCTGATTCAAAGGTTATATTCACTTAAGTCAAATGAAATCAAATTCATCTAACTTCCCTAACTTCCTACCACAGCTGAATTCCAAAGTCTGAGTGCTTAGTAACCTTTCCCAATTACCTTTCTATTTATTAAAAAAAAAAAGGGAGGCATTTATGCCTGACAAAATAGAATTATTATTTATTCTTTTGAAAAATATGATTTAAAAAATCTTAGTCTCTATTTATTCTCAGAGAGGCCAGCAGTAGGGATAGCTAAAAGGCCTATTCAAATGATCACAGAAAACTTTTTTTTGAGAAATACTCTTAAGCAAATTCAAAGTTAATCTTATCAGGTTAACCACTGAGAGACTCTGATAGGAGTAATGTATTACTGATAACCATATATTTTGAAGCTCATATCTAAAGTTACTTTTATGACTTGGGGTGGGGGCGGGGGCGGGGGCAATTCTTAGGGATCCTAACATAATCTCAATGTGTGTGTGTGTGTGTGTGTGTGTGTGTGTGTGTGTCTGTGTGTCTGTGTGTGTATGTGTCTGTGTGTGCATGCTTGTGTTCATGAGTTGAATTATAGACCATCCCTAATTTTTATACAAAATGCATTGAAACACTACACACTATTGTTGGAATGTGAGAAAGTCAACTTGCTTGTCTGTGTGTGTGTGTGTGTGTGTGTGTGTGTGTGTGTGTGTGTGTGTGTGTTGGGAGAAGGGGCATAAGATAGGGATGAGTGGAGAGGGGCGGAGGATATTCCATCTAGAAAGTGGAAAAAATTCTGAATTTTATCTATTTCTTAGATACAGTCATCAAAGATATATGTCCAGTGTTGTGCACATGTTCTTTTAATTATTTTGCTGTTTGAAATCCAATGTGTGTTCAAATGAGACTGAAGGTTGCCACTTGTAGTGCACCTAATGATACTTCCATCGTTCTCTCACATATAAGTTCATGACATCTAGCAATTTAATTGCTAGTATCAAATGTTTTATTTCCCACTCATTTTATAAGCTATTAAGATCAAAATGTGGGATAATTGTCAATTGCAAATGATTTCTGACAAACAAAATGGTGCGATTCCAAGCCTTCAGCCTTGGACATAGTAATTGCCAGCACAGGAGAGCCCAAAGTGTTTGTTTCACCATGGATGGAAAAAGCAAAGATGTGGCAGATGAAGGTCTTTTACAAATACAATAAACAAGGGCTATTTGAAAGTCAACACATTTGTGAAAATGCTGCATCATAATCTATTTTTTTTAAGAACTCATGTATTTCAACATCCGCTTTCATTTGCTTTGTTTAGTATTTCTCAGTTTGTTGAGCTTTGCTCCCCCTGTGATTGAATCTTTGTCTTCGATATTTCCACACTGAAATCCCTGGTAGATGGAATTAAAGATTGACTGGCTGCCTTAGTCCCATCAGGATTGCTGGTTCTACTGCCTCTTTACTCCCTATGATAGTCAAGTCACTGATGGCTGTTACTGTGAGCTTGGGTTCACCACTTGGCTGGAACATGATGCCCTGTTGTTCAGAGTTTAGGGCTCTGTTCTTGTTATATTGTTATTTATGAATCTTGCTATTGACCTCCTACTTCTTTTCCTTTTTTTCTTTAATTCTTACTGCAGCAATTTTAGACTCTGAACAGTGTCTGTCAGGTACCTTCATAGACTCAGTAGGATTATATTCATGCCTGCTTTGGCTGACCATCTGACTGTAGCTCCTACTTGAACCTCATAATATGTCTGCTCACCTTTCCCTTTGGCTCCCTTGGATGTGACTTCTTTGGCTAGGAGTTGTTATAGGTGCCTCATTGAGTAGGTGAACTTCTATCTGGATTCATTCTGGCCCCAAACTTTTCCCAATGTGGCAGACATTTATAAAACATAGGCTATATGTAGATATTTAAATAAAATAGTATTTATGTTTTACAACAATGGATCACCCCAATTTTTATATAATAGCCTACATATCCTAACTAGATTTAGATAAGTGTGGACTTAAACCAAAACAGGATAGTTTGCAACATGAGTATCCGTGTAACCAACAGAAATCTAGCTACTTAGTTATTGTTTTAATAAGAGCACCATCAATGATGATGGCATCTGTAAGAGCTAGTTGTTTCATGTTTTGCAGCTACACTGTCCTTGAGGAAGAATTATACTTGGTTGGCAGGAAGAAGTGATGCAGTCAGGAAAGCTTGGGCGGTGTAGTTAGTATAACAGTTTAGAGCATGGACTCTGGATACAAACTGCCTAAATCCAAGTCTTTACGGAGCCACTTATACTTTAGTAACTTTGGGAAAGTTGCTTCATCTCTCCATTGTTGTTTCCTCCTCTAAACCTCATAGGGTCTTTGTGAGTATTAAAAGAGATAAAAGATGTAATTGCTTAAATTCATGAGAGGCACAAAGTAAGTGCTCGATTAATATTATAACCAACTAAAATTTACTGAGTACTCCTTCTGAGCCAGATACTATTCTATGCACCTTACATATTTTAAATCAGTTAATTCTCGCAATGATCTTATAAAATTGGTACTTGCTTCTATATAGAGATAATGAACCTTAGGCAGAGAGGTTAATTAACTTGTCTATGATTTAATCTCTGCCTCTGGTTCCTAAGTCCACAACAGTCTTAACTGCTTCACAATAGTGACTGTTGATTCAATGTTAACTGTCATTATTATGCCAATATGTGGATTTCCACTTTTGGAAAAAAATAAATTTCTAAATTCTTGGTCTTCAGTGTAGGTTCATTACATTTTTTGGGATCCACATAGCATCTTCATCACTAAATTTCACTCTTCTCTTGCCTCTCTAACTCATTGACTTCCTTCTCTTTGGTATCCACGCATATCATAGATACTACACAAATTCAAATCTTGTTTGAGGAGGATGAGTGCTGTTTACTCAATGAAGCTATACGCCCCTTGATAGCAGGGGACATTATAATCACCAGTGCTGCGTTAAGGACACATTAACGGCTCCATAATATTTTCAGGTAGACACTTATGTAACTAATGACTTCAGTTTATTTTAAATACAACGTAAGAGGTTTGGAGACTCCTATGAATACAGCAAGGCTATCCCAATGCATTATTTAATATATTTTCAGATGAGGTTCATAGAAATTCTAGCTTTTCCTAATTATTGCTCTGGTTAAGCAATAAAGGACAGACTGATCTTTATATAATGGCATGAATATGAATTCAGTCATGCCTAGAATACTATCCAAACTCTGGCTCTTATTTTGCCCATTAACTGCCAAAGGAACCCCCACGTTAGATATTCCAGAAATTCTGACAAGCTAAATTATTCCAATCTCCCAGCATGACATGCTGGTACGATGAGGCCATAAAACTCAAGCTATGCACTCTGATGCACGCTTACCAAACTGTCTTTCATTCCCAGAAGAGTCAGTTATGCAGGAAGGAAGAATTCTTCTGAAACTGGAACATTTTCACTGATACGGCACCTCAGGCTGACAAGCCAGAGAGGTCTTTAGTGTCTTAGTACCAGTACTGGGCAATACAGAGCTTTCTCTTGCTTATTGACAGCTCAGCTGGATAGTTTTTATTAAGGATGGGGGAATGGATCATCATGTGTGTGGAACAATGCAAATTTAATAATCTTTAAGGTACTTTACTTGATTTTGTATGTGTGATATACCATCTTGACAATGTGGATGGGATTGAAATTTCAGGGTTTTCTTAGTGAGGAGTTCTTCTTTTTTTAGCTTTTTATCAAACCAAGGGACAGAACAGCAGTGGATTTTCTCTGGCAGATATAGAAAACATTGCTTCTAGAAGAAAGCCTAAGTGATCGGTTATGATGCACACGTCCAGTGGTACAGGTTTTTTACTCTCAGCTTCTCTTCTCACTTTTTGGTGTTCCTGCTTGATTAGTGGTTAAATATTTTGAATATTGCACCTAGCAGGAACCCAATTCAAACTAGCCTGAGTTGAGAAAGAAATGTTTTATCTCTCCTAACAGTGCAAGAGCAGAGTGGATCTATCGTCTGGCAGAGTTGGCTCCAGGGACTCAGGTGATGCATCTAGCTCTTTTCCTTCTCTCCATCTGTCAGTTCTGTCTCTCCCCATATTAGTGGTGAGAATGGCCAGTGGATTCCCCAGACCCAAAATCACAGCAGCCAATGTAGTTTAATAACTATATTGGAATGAAATGATGTCCAGTTGCTTGTACATCAATATCAAGGCAGAACTCATTTGTCACGTCTGATTCAGATGCTCATCCCTATAGAGGCTGGAGGGTGGTTGGTTGAATATGTTGACTTACATCTCCATTAAAATCAGGTGGAGTGAAGGAAGGACACTTACGGGAGAAAAGCACAACTTAAATAAACAAAATCAATGTTCAGCATTCTAGCATGTTCTAGAACAGAGGAGCTATTCCTTAGAAAGTGATCTGGACCATCTTTAAAACCAGAGAAGTCACACCAATTTCCTTTTGTGCCTTGTGATCATATGAATTTTATACTTAATGTGATAATATCATCTCAAGAATTTATTCGGTCAAGAGCAGAGGTCACGGTGAATATACTGTAGTGAACTTCGGACTAAAGATTCAGTGGAAGTTAGTAATTTGAGACTGCAGTGGTATTAAATGTGAGTGAAGAACATATTGTGAACTTTTTGAAATTGTAGCAGAGAATGATACATACTTGTATAAATATTGTATTATACTTGTATAAATATTGTATTTAACAACATGTGCTTAATAGAAAAGACGTAATTAGGAGGTTGGATCGTGTGCTTCATTGCTGCTTGGTTGCCCCCACCAGCAGAGAAATACACCTGTTCATGCTACCTCGCACAACCAGAGGGGCAGGCAGATTGAGGCTACAGGGCCAGAAGGAGACCAGCCAGACATCAGAGCACACTGATAATGTGACCTAAAGTCTTACTAACACTTTGTATTCAGAGGCACATCATCCTGACTCCAGCAGACAGATGGCTCAAGCATGGTAGTAAACATTTTAGCCAACATTAAGAGAAAAATAAGAGTTTAGGATATTAAAAATCTGTTTGTGGACTCTTCTTTTTTTCTCTGAGACTATTTGGAAGTTTATGAGATGAAGGTTTCACAGAGTGGAGAAATAACAGATTAATGTTGAAAAGGAAAAGAATAGCCTGGTATCATAAACCCACAATCATTGCCTTTTCTTCTCAGTACACTAGGTACTATCTGCATGCACCATTTGAGCAGTAATTCCAACAAAGTCTGTAATTCATCAGTCTAGAAAATATATTTTCGTAGATAATGTTTTCAACATTGAACAGTATTCCACTTTATACTGTTCAAGAGTTAATCTTCTTTTCCTAACTAGATCATGACTCTTTGGAGGGCATGGACTATGTTATATTTGCATGTGTTTGTGTGCTCCAGAGCACCCAACAATATATGAGTACCATAACAGTTTCTTAAATAATGCCCATTGAATAAAATTACACAAATGTCATGGAAGCATTAATGCTATTGATCAGTTGCAAAGAAATAATACAACTGCTAGAAACATCTTTTTTTTTACATCATGTTTTTAAATTAAGTTTTATTGGGGTGACAATTGTTAGTAAAGTTACACAGATTTCAGGTGTACAGTTCTGTAATACATTATGTATATATCACATTGTGTGTTCACCACCCAGAGTCAGTTCAAAAGGGGATCAAATATATGGTGATGGATAGAAACATCATTAATATATAAATATGAATACAAATATAGTAGAGACATAATGTGAATTTAGTAAGGACTCTAAAAGGAAGCCATGACATGTACTTAAAAATTATTTCTCCTGGAGGAGAAGCATTTGCCTAAACACGTGGGCTATTCAATAGGAATAAATATTACAATACTAATAATGATGAATACTGCCAGCACAACTGAGTTTTTGTGTATGGATCTATTTTACTTCTCTAAAGGTCTTTTTCATGACAAATGAAACAAGGGAGTGACAGACAACATAAATGTTATACTCATTTAAATGTTCAAATAAAGAATGAAACCACAACTCTTACTCTTAACTGCTCAATTATAATTTTAAACCTTAATGAATTATTGGCAAACCTAATATTAATGTAAAGATCTCATTTATTATACCACTATTTCTAGGAAGGGCATAACATACACAAACCTGTCTTACTGTTACAATAAAGAATCATATTTGGTCAGATTCCAGCAGAATATAAAATATTGCTAACACTCTCCTTGCTACTAAAATGTATGCATCCTGAAGTGGGGGGGAAAAAGGAAGAAGAAAAGAAAAGAAAAAGAAATGGAAACTGAATCAAGGAAGATGTAGAACATGTGAAAATATATAGCTTAGTAGAATATTATGTTTTACATCTTCCTCCTAAGTATGAGGAACATTGTAATCAGAATATAGGAATCAAGGAAGTTATTCTATTTATAACTTTATTGATTTGTGATTGGTGCTCAAGGTAAAAGAAAAACACAGGAAAAATAATCCTGATGTGCTGCAGTAGAGTTGCATCATTGTTTGCTGGTACAGTTCCACGGATTTACAGCATCCACATCATGGGAACCATAGCAACAGCAACAACCTCCTCTGTGTCACTGAAATTGCAAGTGTCTGGTCCCATGGCTCTGTTCAAACCAATGTGAGATAATTTATTTTGTTTTATTTTTAAAGTAGATACATGCACGTAAATCTTTGAAATAACCCATGGACTGAAGGCTGATAAAGTCCCTCTTTAAGCTTCATTCAGTGTTAATCACGGAACCTCTGTTTTTGAGACTCAGCAGATGCAGACTGTGTTGTGTGCCCATTTCATCCAAGTTCCTCCCATCCCTCTCTGTCCTGAACCCAGGCTCTAGGCAGAGTAGCAGGGGTCGGCAATGTTGTTCACATATGAGATCTTTGTGGTCATCATCATCATCATCCTCCTCCTCCTCCTCCTCATCAGTAATAGTGTTCTTTCATTACCTGTTGAGTTTGCAAATCTCTCTTGGTCCTCAAATTGGCATGCTTACAATCAAAGGAGAGTATTTAAACAAAGGATTCCACATAAGAAGACCCCAAAGTTTAAATTCATTATAAGTAGCCAACTGCAAAGAGTTTCATGAATGCGTAGAATGAGTAATTGCTTGATTATAAATGGAAGATCTCAGAGTATCCCCTGGGCGAAGTTAGTTCACTCCGAGGTTTAAGGGCCTATAAAAAATGTAAAGCTTTTTTTATTTTTTTATTTTTGTTTTGTTTTGTTTTAATGACATGGTTTATACTGTTCCCTTTGTCTGGAAAGCCCATCTCTTACAATTCTGCCTGGCCAGTCCTTCTCACTCAACACATTCCCTCCCTAACCACACATTCATCTTTCAGTATTTGTCAGGTGCTATCTTTTCCATGTAGCCATCCTGGACTCCATCTTACTTTCCCCCATGCTATGCTTCCATTTGTCATAGCCTTTATAAGTATATAATCAACTGATTCTATATATCTTTCTCCCAGTTAGACTGAAAGCTCTTTTCGAGTAACAATCTTTGCTTCCTCTTTTTAGCTCCTGTTCTCAACTAATCAAAGCCCCCAAATTGCAAAATTTGTTAGAAATGGATGTAGAACTGTGGTTCCCAAATAGCTTTTCTCAGGTTAGTGCTAGATTGAGAGGAATATACTTGGAGAGACTTTTTAGAAAGACAGATTTCTGGGCTCTATCTTTAGATATTCAAATTTAGAAGGTTGAAAGTATATATAGAATTATGTAATTTTAAAAGGCATCTCAGCTTTCAGTCCCTTTGAAATTATATTGGTGGAACAGATGTCTTGAAGATTCCTGACCTGGATATCCTACATTCAAACTCAAAATCGAATACATATTTAGCTAAAGTAAAGCTGTGTGGGAGGTTGGAGGTATTCTAGAAATCCCAAATCCCCTCACCTCCTAAACTTTCTCCTTCTCCCCTGAAATAGTTTAGAACAAGAGGATCTAGAGCAGATATGGATGTGATCAATAGAATTAACTCTTCCCCCAAATATTTTCATTATCAATAGTTCGTATCATTTCTAACTTTAATGTTTATATTTCAAAAATTCCTAAATCAAATGGAATATAGAAATGTTCAATGTCTAAACATAAGTGTTTTTTAATTTTATGACAAAATAAAAATTTTCTATTTATAATGTCTCAGATTTATTTCTAACCTTACGACTAAAGTTAAAATTATTACTGACACTAAAGTGAAATTTTCTAGAAGTTATCTATTATAATAGTTTCTATCTGGGATCATTTTCCTTCTGCATGATAAACACCTTAAAATTTTTCAGTTTAGGTCTGCTGATGACAGATTCTCAGTTTTTGTTTGTTTGACTGTTTTGTTTTTTGCTCTGAAAATATATAGTGAAATATTGACTTCATTTTGCTTTCATTTGTTCAGGGCATATTGACTTTATTTTGCTTTCATTTGTTCAGGGTATATTTACTGGGTAGGGAATTTTAGCTCATCGGTCACTTTCTATTAGCTCCAAGGTGTTTTACTATTGTCCTCGTTTCCAATGGAAGTATAGTAGAAAGAAGTCAGTTGTCTGTCATGCTTTTGATAACAACTTATCTTTTCTTTCGGTTGCTTTTAAGATTTCTCATTGTCTGGTTTCCTAAAGTTTTATTCTAATATGTCTTTGTGTATTTTGCAACCACATACATGCACCAATATATTATATAATTTAAAATACACCCTCCTTGAATCTGTGAATTGAAGAATTTATTAGTCATTGGAAATTCCTAACAATTATGTCTTCAAATATTGCTTCTGCATTCTCTTTCTCCTCGTTTGCTGGAACCCCAATTAAATATATTGTAGACCTTCTAACTGTAGTATGAATGTCACTTACCATTCTTCTGTATTTTTTATTGTTTCTTTCAGTATTTAATGGTGGCTAGTTTCTTTAAACCTGTCTTCCAGTTCACAAATTCATCTTCATCTTGTCAAATCTGTTGTAAGATTCATTGATTCCTTCCTAATTTTAGTTATTAATTTCTATAAGTTCTACTTGGTTCTTTTTCAGTGCTTTAATGTTACTTATACTAGTTTCTAGTTTATTGCTGACTTTTTTCAAGTATGACTTACCTCAGAAATAAACAGAGGTATTGTTTTTAGTCTGTATTGGATCATTGTATAATCTAGAGTCCCTAGGTATCTCCTCTTGTTTCTAGATAATTTTGTCTTGTCACCAGGTATGATTTATAGTGTTTTCTGGATATATCATTAGAAAACTATTTTCAGAAGTAATTCCAAATCTAGGATGGTGTTGGCTTATTTGAGGGAAGATTTTGCCTTTTTTGCAGGACATCTAAGGGAAGTAGCCAGTGCAGAACCAAAGGCTAAGAATTTTCTCATTCAACTACTGAATACCAGTGCATAGTCTGTACTACCATTTCAGGAAAGCACTCTCCAAAGTCCCAGGCCAGAGCAGGACTGTTACACGGGGGTTTCTGCCTTTAGTGGGCACAGAACTCCAAACCTCATTCCCTCTGCCCCATAAACACACCAAGGTATTCAGCCTCTCAGCTACCTTCCAAAAATCAGGAAAATTTGTCTCAGGACAAAAGCCTAGCCTTTGGGATACATGGGCAGTAGCGAGTGTTATACACAAAAGTTCTCCTCCCTCTCCTATCCCCGATAAGCTCAGGACTCAGATCCAAGCAACCCATAGCTCTTGCCTATATCTGAGCTACCTTTTCTAAGTGGATATTTGCCCGTGAGGCAAAAACAATTCTGGCTCAACTCTGAGATGTAGTTCTCTTTCTGTGCTAAGCCTAGCACTTTTTCAGTCTCTTGTTAGGTGTCTGAACTTTTTAAAAGGTGTCTTTTTGTCAAGCCATTTAGTTGTAATCACCAGGAAAATTTAGCCTATTTACTAGGACTGTCATGACTGAATGTTTTGATGATGTGTTATTATTTGTTAATGGTTATTTTAAATTTTATGTTGGTTTATATGTTTCTTTTCCTTATTTTTTCTGATTCGATCAAATTTTCATTCATTTCCTTTTTCATTCCTTTATTTGAGTTTCATTACATTTTTATTGCATTAATTATTGTGTGCCTTTTCTCAATACTCATTATCAAACACATATTTCTTTACTATTATATGAAGTCAATATTTCGAAAACATCCCCAACCAATATGTTTCTGCTAATAAATTGCACCTTTTGAATATTTTCCCCTCTCCATTCCATTCTCCTATTCCCTGATAGATGAGACCTTTAGGATTCCTTTACTTGGTTCCCTTTTCCAACCACCACTCACCTTGTCTCCCAAATACTGAGTTTTGCTGATACAGTGGAGCAATATTAAGAATATTTAGTTCACAGAGCATCCCTTACATTTAAAGAATCCTTATTTAGTATTTATATTACACATTCTTAGGCAGTTTACTACATATTCATTTATTTAACTGATGATGTCCAAATCTGTCATGTTTTTAGTGTTTGGAGGTTCTATTATCTTGATTTATGTTTAGAAAACACCAGTCTGATTTCTGTTAAACTAGCAGGTCAGCAAATTGGTGAGTTTGAACATTTTGACTTATTGGCAAAAAATAAGACATTGCCTTTACTATTTACTTTTTAGAGCAACCAGCAGCTTTATTGTAATTAATGTATATTACATAAGCGTGATAATAGTCTCATCATGGGAGTTTTATAGTTCAGCAACTTGATTTTTTATAACTTAATCTTCATTCCCATCTATGACCCATCAGGGAACCATATCCTTATTTTATATACCAGCATCTTAAGTCTCAGCACTTGAATAATTTCTCTGTCTTCCCAGTAGGGTTGCTTCACCTTGATCCACTTTCTTCTTTTCAAGTTTTCCTTCTTGCTTTTCTTTAATGTTTCCTCAAAGTCCCAAATCTATTGTTTTCTCTCTCGAGGATGCTTCTTTAGTTTTTTTTCTTACTTACTATTCAACATTTCATGAATGTGCAGAGAAGTCCCAGGCCAAATATTTTCAAATTTATTAAAATAAATAAATCAATAAAACAAATCTAAAACAAACAAATCAAATAATACCAAGATTACATCCTTGTAACATCTGAGCAAAGTCTTTATCAGGAAATGGTAAAATTGTCATGTTGCCCACAAGCACAAGGAAATCCTAAAATCTGAGAAGAAGCAATTTAAATGGAAGTGTCACTCATATAATCCTTTTTTAGACATGAGATGTGAACATCCAAAACATTTATGTGATCTTTTGGTCACATTTTGGACTCACAAGAAACTCACAGACTTGTATCTTGACAGACAGTGTGATATGTTTTGCTTACACAATATTTTATAACTTTTGAATTAGTTGTCAACATGAAAAGTTTTGGAGATTTACATAAAACTCTGGACTAAATAGTTCTTTAAAATATATAAGGACTGCACTATTGGGCCTGTATTTTGACATGGCAATATAATTGGCTATGATTGCATAGCAGCTACCTGCTTTAGATGAGACCTGGAAATCTAGCTTTCCACAGTCTTCACAGCTCCCCAGTCTTTTAATCCACCTACTTCATATACTCCTGTTATCTGGCTGTCTCCTAAACCATTTGAGATCATAGCGATTACCTTAGAGATAAGCCTACCATAGAGGCACATGCTAAGTTCAATGATTAAAGAACCAATCAAAACAAATTATCATGTAACTTCCCTTCAGGTGCTCACAATTTAAAACATGCGGAACTGGCATTGTTTAAATGCACCTATCACTTGCTCCTATCTCATACAATTTTCCCCTAAACATTATACTTACGATGATCTTAAATTATCATCCAAACCAAAATATTTTTAGTATAAACAGGAACACTCTCAATAATTTGTTAGGACTGCAATTCTATAACAAGACTGTCCTGGTCAAACTATAACATATTGTCATCCTAGCTATATTCATGGACAGAATCCTCCTCATCAATGTACTTACAAACTTATCTGTAACTCCATCTTTGCACTTAAATTTCCAGCTAACTACTTGTAGCTTCTACTCAAAGTGTTTACTCACTTATTTATTCTTTCAATAGCTATTAAGTACTAGGATTTATTCTAGGTTCTGGGGATAATATTGGAAACACAACAAATTATCTTCCTTATATTCCATTCACAAATAAACAGCACTATCATAGGGGTAAGATCTCCGAATGAGAGTGAAACAAGGTAAGGGACAGAAGGTGATACGTTGGTTCTATTTTACAGAGATTTGTTAAGAAAGGCTTCACTGAGCAGGGAATATTGGAACAGAGCCCTGGAAGAAATGGGAAAGCAAACCCTTCAAATGTCTGGGGAGAGCTTTGGAAGGGAACAGCAGAAGTAAATACCCTCAGAGTACCTGACATCGTCAAAGAAGAGCTGGTAGCCCAGTGAGACTACCACGGAGAGATAAGAGGAATGAGTATTAGAGAATGTGGCCAAAAATGTAATGGACCAGATCAAATAAATACAAGATTATGGGAATGGATCTTTGGCTCTCTGTCTTTTGAGACTTCTCCCGTCTTGACAAAGTATGAAGAAAGCATAAAGAATGCTTAGGACAAAACACTGTCGCCTTTGGATCATGCCAGTGCTTTGGGCATTGGCTTCCTGAAGTCAGGCTTTCTGGTTCTGAGTTCTGGACCTCATGCCTCCTCTGACTTCTCCTACTGCTCCAGGCAATTGGTGGGCTGCTGGACCTCTGGTTCCTTCCTAACAATTCATTACTATAAACAGGCTCCCTGATCCCGTAATCAAGCCCTTTGATCTTCTAATCCTTAATTGGATCCTAATCTCTGGACCTTGTGTGTGTTTGGGTTCTGTCCCAGTTTCCCAGCTGCACACTCTGGTCGAATACGACCTCCGATGACTCAAGCTGTTCAACCTTCAGCTTCTCCTCCTGTTTATTACCTGCCTTTCTCAATGCTTACTTTGAAATAACAGTTTTGCACCTGTTATTTGGCCCTGATACTGATACCAGGGTTTAATCTCTGGTGCCACAAACCCCTATTGTATAAGTGAGTTCACTGAAATGAGTAATTAAACTAAGTAAAGAAAACATATCGCCTGAAAGACAACTTCTCCCAATGTTGTGACTGAACCTGATGCCTCCTGATGTCATGCTGGCTTCTTGCCAATATAAACCTTGTATTAGCTTCCAATATAAATAGCAGTAAAAAGGTTTTTAAAGTTGCTCTCTCTTCATATACAAATGAATAATCTAATTTTGCTCTTTGTAATGTGTTTTGCTATTCATAAGAAAATGTTTTAGGTCAACATCATGACTCCTCCAGCGACACAAAAAAGTGCTTCTCTACCATTCTCACGTCTCAGTCACATAGAAACAATATTTTTAGGTCACATTGAAGTAACTATATGTGACTACTCAATGGCCTCAGGGAATCAACTGCACAGCACATCAGTAAACCATCCAAAGCATATCAGTTGAGAGTTCTTTTGTGCAGCTGGGTTTTCTTTGCTTTTCGTTTCTTTCAGAGTTAGCTCTGCTATGTCTAAAATTCAATTAATTACAGATATTTTTACATATATCACAATAAAAAACTGACACCCCCAGCTACATTTCACTTACATTTTTTAAATGCTCAATACCAAAAAGAGAGTAAAAGTCTCATACCACTAATATATTTTAAAACTCCTTTTTACCCCTTTGAAGCAAAATAACTAATTCAAATAAGATTGATGTGAACAGTGATATGTTTCAGAATTAGCTCATATTTCTGAGCTTTGAAAATATATTATTTTCCTATCTGTTTCATTTTTCTCAAATATTATCTAGCCTAAGTTTTTTATAATATAGATTTTAACTCCAGAATAGTTTCACTTTCAGTTTTATACTTCCAAAATAAGAACACATATTTTATTTCTCATTTCAACAAACATCTATTTTCCACCTACATTGTGCTATGTTCTTTATTCTGGGAAAAAGTGAAAGGCATAGTCCTGTGTCCAAGTTGTTCATGTCTAGAGGAGGAAACTGGCAAAGAAACCACAAGTATATGTGCTACTTACAATATCAGCTGGATATATAAAGACGCAGTAGTAAACAGGAAGGAGTGACCATCTTTACTCGGATGGTAGGAGATTAGGCAAGTGAGCTCCTAAATCCATCGATCTAGAAGAGGCAAAACATTGAAGATACCTAGAATATCTGCAAATTCTATGTCTTTAAAAGTAATGTCAAATCCTCATTGTGCAAAGTACATCAAACTTGGCATTAATAATCCCAGATGCATTGCTATACCTATCCTAGACAAAATTATTGTGGCTTTTAAATCTCATTGTTTTTCTTACCATAGAAAATAATTCTCAATATATTACGGGCAACATGTGCATCAAGGGTTATGAGAAAATTGCAGATCATTTCCATTGTCATGAATGGGCCGATTTATCCAATGGTATTGAAGATGGAACTCTTCTTAATGATTTTATAGAGGGAATGAAGCCAGTGCTATAGGGACACCAACATCTTTTTACCCATTTCAGAAACTTAACAACAGAAGAAAATCAATTACATGCCGAACAAAAATGTATTCCAAACTTTTAGTCAGCCCTCTCTGCACTTAACTTGCAGGTGGCATGTCCTTGCAGGTGGCATGAGTGAGTATGAGGGCAGTAATCCTGCTGACCCTAAGATGTCTAAATTAGTTGCTGCTTTTGCCCCTGCTGACACTGATGATTCATGTAAATCCCTGGATAAAGGGGAAATGTTAACTTATATGCCTGGTGAATTCCAAACCAGGTAATTGTAATATAACTTCTGCCTATCAAAAACCTCAGCAATTTAAATTATATGTAAATGTATCGCTTCTTTTTCCCCCCAAACTATTGAAAATGACTATACAAGATTTGTAAAAGAGGTGCCACTTCTAATTCTTATATAAATATTTTTATTACATATTGTAAATGTTTCAATGTTGCAAAGGTTAGATTGTTTTTAGTCATTTTCTTAATCATATATTTATAAAGAATTTGTTATATTTTGAAAAATAAAGGCAATTGCAACAAATAAAAAAAAATAATTATATAATGACAATAATGGAATAGTAAGACATGAGATCCTGTCCTGCATTTTCTGTTCATTATCTTTTCCTCTCGTTCTACATATTCTCTCAGGGTAATATCTTCTATGACCATGATTTCAATTTAATCCCAGAATTATCTGTTGTGGATTCTGGCTCCTATATTCTGTTCCTTAACAGATATCTTCACCTGGATGTCCTCAAGACATTTCAATCCCCAATTCCAGAAATGTTCTCATTATCTGACCTACATTCTTGTATCTTCCTCTTTCCCCACATTCCCTATACCTATTCAGGTTGCCAAGTCAGAAATTTGTTAGTCATCATAGGCTCTTTCCTCTTCCTCTCCATTTATTCAATATACAAGAGTTTTCAAAGTCATAAGATTACAATCCTAGGAATATTTCTTTCTTCCATGTCTTACTTTGCATTCTTACTGCTATTACCCTTGTTCTGGTACTGACCATCTCTCTCTAGATCGTAGACCATTCTTCTTTCTCTCCATTTCTTTCATAACCATGAGTTTTCAAAGTCATAAAATTTCAATCTTAAGAATATTTTTTCTTCTTCTCTATCCTCCTTTCCATTCTTACTGTTGTTACCCTGGTTCTGGTGTTGGCCATCTCTCTCTAGATCATTGGAATGGCTCTACCGTGTTTCCCCGAAAATAAGACCTAGCCAGACCATCTGCTCTAATGCGTCTTTTGGAGCAAAAATTAATATAAGACTCGGTCTTATGTTAATATAAGACTGGGTATAATATAATATAATATAATATAATATAATATATAATATAATGTAATATAATACTGGGTCTTATATTAATTTTTCTCCAAAAGATGCATTAGAACAGATGGACTAGCTAGGTCTTATTTTTGGGGAAACATGGTAGCTCAAGTCTTCCACTCCAAGTGGAATAGCTAGAAAACATTCATGTGTTTAGCAGATGGTCTGAAGTTAAGGCTGTAAGTTGTATTTTGGGGTAAAAGATTTTAGAGATTCAGTAATTTGAAATTCTGAGGGTTAATTAACTCAACCAACAAATCTCATGAGAGCTGATGGCCTAGTAAACACTGATAGCTAAGAGAGATTGAAAAAATGAGAAGAAACAAATAAAGACAGTAGAAATGATAGAAATGCAAACTTTCAATATCATTAAAGTGTGTGATTGCAGTTTACCCTAATCTGGACAATAAATTGAGATATATATTGTTTTTCAAGTGCTTGAGTGTTCTCATCCAGGATTAGGTTGTGTGTTCTTCAAGTGAGCTACTTCTTCCAAAGTACAGCAAATATCCCTAGGATGGAAGGTTGCATTTGACCACTTGTTCTTGGAAGTCTCTTTTGTAATCTGTCCCACCTGATACTTTCATGTCATAATTCCCATCAGATGGACTTTCAATTGATGAAGTAGAATGGTAAGGAGAACAGTAAAATGGCAGGTACATGTATTCACTTGATGAGTATTTGAAAAACATGAGTGCAATGTAGTCTCAAGTCTCATGGGAAAACTGAAAATGATATTCTTATAGTTGTCATGGAGCAAAACAGAAATATAATCATTTGAAGTACTTAAGTTAGACATCTTTCTCTTTAAAATCATAAGGAGGGTTGTTAAGTGGAAATACCCTCCATATTACAGTCTACAAGGATTAGAAAAGTGAACTTTATTGTTACAGTTAATCATTTAAAACAAACTTCTGAGTTCCCTTAGTATTTAAGAGCTACATATTACATTCTACTGTACCAGACATTATCACACTTAATTTGGAAAGGTAGTTAAACTGAATAGCAGCTCCTAATCAGCACTATTTCTGTAAGAGCAGCACCCTGTCTCGTCTCCTTTAGATGATACATACTTTAATAAGAGAAACCAATAGTGTATAGAATGCATTGTTTAGCAAGAACCTGATATTCCAGAGAGCAATAAGCAATGTATTACCTGACTCTAATGCCTTTTTCACAGTAAGGTATCTGGCTAAAATGAAAAGCTTATTCAAAACGATCACTTGTGATATTGCTAAGCCTTTGTCCCTAGATAGATAAAAGAAGAAAATATTAACGATGTTGAAATGACATAAGAAAGGCATTTTCCATCCATTTTTAAAAGCCAATACCAATCTAATCTAAGATCTTTGCAATACACGTGGACCTAAGCACTTAAGGAAGTCACCTCAATTTTTAACTAGATGTATGTATAAATTTCCCATAAGTCAAACGTCTTCACGTTTTACACTTGACTGATTTATTCAAGTTGAAACATTTCTAGTGCTGTGTTGATTGAGTTGTTTGACTTGTAGGAGTATAAATTACTTTCAGAACCAATTGTACTTGACAAAGCACTCAATTTTCAAATTATTTTAATAACAGTAACACTAGTGCTATTGTTAGCCTTCATCCTGTGTTCAGCTGCAATGGTTTCCCACCAATCTCATAAGTTTCATTGGTACCAATCTACTTTACTCCTGATTTAACTCTATTAATGAGATTTTAATTATAAATCCAAAGGATATTCATTTGGGCATTGAGAATTGCTCTCAAAAAGTACAAATAAGTCTAAGGACAACTCTTCAACATAAGTTTGAAAAGCAATTGAATACTGACCAGTGCCAAATTCCGACACTTTCCTACCCAAACTGGTACTCAGTTGATGTTCTCAGCTTCAGATCCCATGGTATGATTTAGCTATATGGTTCCTTTGAGTCAAGTTGTTCCCATAGATACTAAGCTTCCCGTCTTGTTCTCCCTTTTTTGTTTGTGAAAGTTTGTCCTGGCTGGGCTCTGTATTCCAATAGATGACTAGACATTTACCTTTAGATTGCAGCTGGAGGATTCTCTTATTGTTTCCAGGCCTCCATTGGTCAGTTTCATGATTCTTCTCTAATTCAGGAGAGCCCCCACACAGTAAGTTACCTCAGAAATCCCCAAAGACACAATTTCATTATCCAAATCTCTTCATTCAAGGGAGAAAGTGCAAGAGTCCTATTGCAGAAGTTTATGTTTCTAATCTTAACTGGATTTAGGATTGTTTTTGTAAACTAACAAAGCCACTCTAAAGTCTAACTAAATCCTTGGGTCCAATTAATTGGTTGGTCAGCCTGACTGAGGATTTCCTCCTTGAAGTACAGAATTGAAAATCTTACGGTGTAATTCATGTGGCTTCTTTTCCTTGGATTGTTGAAGGATATATTGCTGACAACAAATGAACCTAATGCCTACATTTTAGACATTTAGCTTCTCAACTAACTTCCTTTAATCTCTAGGAGAAGCAGAGACACTGATTAAGATAGTAGCCTTGGAACAGGGTGTTGATATAGAGAGGAAAAAGAGATGGTATTCTTAGTTAACATACCTCTTTGTACCTGCTGGTATAAGGCCGAAGTAAGCAGCAAGATGGCTAGAGATTAAAGCAAGAGGATAATTTATGAATTATCTGAAAATGGAAGAATGAGGTCTGTTTTGTGCACGTCTCAGCCTGCCAGTGTTGTGACTGGACTGGTCCTTGTGGTTTCTATTATGATTGCAAGATATCCTCAGCAATAACCACCAGGAAACTCTGAAAAAAAGGAAAAAAAAAAAGGTTTATCACTTATAAGTCTTAGAAATTACCGGGCACACACTTGCGGCCACACAGGGCAGGGAGGGGAAAGTGCACAAGCCTGGGGTGTTGCTTTTATTGAGGTCAAGAGTGGGGGCCTAGGGTTTCACTGGCTCACTCTTTTTTGGTGAATTTTAAAACATAAAAGCAGAAATTTAAAGTACAGGAAGAGAAAAACAAGCAGCCCCAAAATCAGTTATCAAAATCAACCAAGATCTCTAAAACAAGGGCTCTTGGGGATGGGGTGTGAAGGCAGCCTGGCACTTTATCTGGTCCTGAGACTGGCAAGGTGTTTATTCAAGAAAACCATCTTTAAGTGGACGCCTCTTTGAAATGGATGCCTGGGCAATCAAAGCTTAAGTCAGATACATGCATTACAAAACGAAAATAAAAACCAACTGTCCTAGCTATGTAATTTTACTAACAATTGTCACCCCAATAAATTTAATAAAATAAAATTTAAAAAAAAGAAAGAAAAACCAACTGTCAGGGTTTACACTACAAGGTTAAAGTCAAAGCAAAAATGAGAGTACTTGAAAATTATAGGGCAAGGTTCAGGAAGAAGCAGTAGATCAGATTTAGACACAGAGGTTTTAGTGCTAATTCAGGATCCCAGAAAGAGAAAGATCAATATCCCAGATCTCTTTTGGAGGTAAATCCCTCAGAATATATTCTGAATCTGCCTGAGAATTTTTAATTTAGTTCCAGTCCTATCAAATAGCCCCCGCCTTCTCTATAAAACTGATTGTTAAATGAGGCTGGTCTTGTTTTGACAGCATTCATTTTCATGGAGTTAGGATAAAGGTCCTATTTCAACAAAATTTTTTGGTCTTTGACACCCTCTGTGTCCTGTGAAATCAAGAAAGTAAATCAAGATTGTGTTATGGTGAAGTAGTCTATCCTGCTCATTAGCAGTTCATGCTGTGGAGACATCTTTCTCCTTATCCAGAACTAGGCACCCAGCCAAGACAAGAACCCTGACAATTCCTCCATTAAACATGTGTTATGTGACCTTGTGATTGAAGATCTACATTTATCACTCAGAACTTTCCTGTCACTACTTGTCATACCTTGGAAGTTTAATTTGCCTCAGTACTTTAATCAGTTCCAACACAGGACCTTCAATGGACAGCCATGGGGAGTGCTCACAGCAGATGCCTGTAGGACAGAAAACAGGTAACTCATTGCAAGGAAGGTAAATTGTAGATGTGCACAGAGCATTGTGTGCTTAAATTTTTCCAGTGGCAGATGACTGAGATACAGAGGTTCTTGTGAGAGGTGCACAGTGAGTGTCATTATGGGTTTTTCTGACATGTTAAATTTTTGGAAAATAATTGAAACAGCCACCAAAGTACTTGTACAGCCTTGATGTACAGGTGGATCATGTCAATTCTATTGAATTCAGAGTAAGAAAGGTTTTAAAAAGTTAGCTTGCAAGGTTAACAGGTTTTGCTTTCAGACAAATGCTTACAGATTCTTACAACTCTGCCCTACTTGATATCATCCATCTGGTAGGAATTGTTTCGTTTGAGGAAGGCTTTAAGTGGACCATGTTTGAGGGTATGAGAGTCATAAAATGCTGTGAGTGCTCAAAACAAACAAAAAGCACAGTCAAGTCAAATAGGAAGATTAATAGAACAGAATGAAAGGTATAAAAAATAGAGTAGAAACATCTGAATCTTCCCCTTTTCCATTTTCTCTGAAATTTCATTCTCCCCTAAAAGCTGCTGGCTTTATACTTATAAAACAAGAACGTACTATTCCTTCTGTTTGCAGTTAATTGCTTCAGAATACCTCTCTGTGGGTCTGAAGTTATATGCTCTTGGAGTCAGTTATGTACATGCAAAGGCATAGATAAAGGTGAAGAATACAGGTTTCTCCTCTCCAATACACAAAATATGGGTGAGTTGGGATGTTGAATTCATGAACTGGGAGACTCAGTAATCTAGCCATACTTTATTTGGCAAAGTTATAATTACTAAAGGATATAAAACTTCTTAAGTTAGATAAGGACCAGAAACCTCTCTTTTCTCTTTTGTCATTTGGGTTTCCAAGGTGATAAGAGTAGAGGACGAATTAGGAAGAGACTGGAAGAGAAAATGTAATATTGTGCTTAATCATCTTTATAAAAGTTTCTTTTTCAGGATATCACCCTACTCTCATAGTGTCAGATTTGCCAGGCTGGACTGGCATCTCTCTTAAATTATGCTAAGGCCTTAAAAATTTAAGAAGCTACAACTGTTGGGAAGATAAATTCTCATACCGGTAACAAAATAGTTAAATATTAATAGTAAGACACTCTAGAAGTACAAGACCCAGAAGCTGGCTCTTATATCCCAGCTTCTACCACTGTTTGGTCAGGCAGAGATGATATAAGAAATAATTAAGAAATAGATGGGAATGATTGAAAATAACTTTTTTTGTTTTTACTTTTAAAAATTTTTTATCAAATTTATTGGGGTGATGTTTGTCAGTAAAATTATATAGGTTTCAAGTGTACAATTCTGTAACACATCATCTATATATTGCGTTGTGTATTCACCACCCAGAGTCAATTCTCCTTCCATCACTATATATTTGACCCCCCTTTTCCCTTTTTTATCACCTTCTCCCCTCTTACCCTCTGGTAACCACTAAACTGACTTTTTCTTTCTGAATTATTTTGCTTAGCATAATCTTGATCCATGTTGTCACAAATGGCAGTATTTCATCTTTTCTAATGGCCAAGTAATATTTCATTGTATATATGTACCACATCTTCTTTATCCAATCATCTATTGAAGGACACGTTGGTTGTTTCCATGTCTTGGCCACCATAAATAATGCTGCAATGAACATTAGGATACATATATATTTACAAATAAATATTGTCAGGTTTTTTGGGTAGATACCCAGGAGAGGGATTGCTGGGTCATATGACAATTATATTCTTAATTTTTTGAGGAACCTCCATACTGTTTTTCACAGTGACCGTACCAATTTACATACCCACTAGTAGTGTATGAGGGTTCCTTTTTCTCCACATCCGCTCCAACACTTGTCATTACTTGTCTTGTTGATGATAGATGTTCTAACAGGTGTGAGGTGGTATCTCATTGTGGTTTTGATTTGCATTTCCGTAATAGCTAGTGAAGTTGAGCATTTTTTTCATATCTCTGTTGGCCATTTGTATGTCTTCTTGGGAGACCTGCCTGTTCAGATCATCTGCTCACTTTTTAATTGAATTGTTTGTTTTTCTTGTTGAATTTTATGAGTTCTTTGTATAGCAAATAACTTTTAAAAAATGCTTACAAGCAGGTAACTCGCCTCTTGAGAACTCTGTCTGAAACCAGTATTTTTCCTGCTTCTGTCAAGAACCAAGAAGGATTATGAATCCCTCCCAATGCATGACAGAAAAGAAGAAAAAAGACATTGTACACATAGAAGAGAGCCTTTTAACCTAAAGTCAGTGCATGTGCTCAAATCTGCTCATTATAAAACAGAAATAGATCTTTTAAAGTATTTTGTTCTTGAAAAGTCTAAACTTCAAGCACTTGTAACGGAAACTAACCAATCTTAGAGTTGATATATACTTTCTAATGCAAGGAATTTATGAATCTGATTTGGACTTCCGTGGATACAGTATAAAATAGATATATAACAGAATAAGGGTAGTAAGGAATAAAGTAATTTCCCATATGTAGTCAATACACAGAAATTCATTGATTCAGTAGTAAAGAGAGATTTGTGGTTAACTCTGAATTCCCACACTGTATATTTATTGTAATTGTGTTAGTTGTATGTAAAGATTCATGTGCAAATCCAGAAATTGGCTTCTGCTTTCTGTGTGTTCATGGTTGATTCTGTCATGTGTTTAGTTAATCTTAACTAACAATTCTTGTTGTCTTTATAAAGTTCTCAGTTAAAACGCAATCCTTTGAGAGAAGTCTTAATTGTGTAGATTCAAATAAAATTATTATTGAAAATTCTGTTGCTCAGAATTTACAGATAAAAAGCATGTCTGTTTGCAAAATAAGACTCATACACATTCACAAAGGCATGATGATTCATGAGTTAATACTTAGGTACAAAGAATTGTAATATACAAACTCATGAGCCTATAGAAACCTTGAAGTATAATAGAAGCCACATTCATTGAAAAATGGCATCACTTATAAGGTGGTAATGTAAAATGCGAGAATTATGTTTACTGAGCATTACTCTTCATGTGCCAGCCTTTTTTCATATTTCTACATTATTTGAGTAAGTTTCTGAGTATGGGGTAGGAGAGTATGAATAAACCTAAAAGTTTAAACTAAAAGTCATGCATTTATATCGAAAGAGCTCTTTATTATAGAAGTAAATCAAACCATGGCAATGAGCAACAATGCATATTGTTAAACTTTTGGAATTTTTTTTTTTTTAAAGCATGTAAATAAAGGTGCCCACTGAGGCTCCAGTTCTGCTTCGGTCTCTCTCTTAACTTTGCCTGAATGTTTTTCCAAACTGATGACCAGTCTTTTTAAAAACAAACTCTGGTGTTTTCTTCCAGCAGATCAGTCCTGATATGAAGGCTGTATCTAAGAGTGAAGTGTATGCTCAAGACTTATTTTAAGTGCTTGTTTCCTGAAAAGTGTGTTAGCTAAGCAGATAGACATCCAGGACTCATTTTGTATTTGGGGAGAGTTGGAGGCAGCAAAAAATGATTACTAAGAATTGAGCTAAAAGAGATACTAAATCTCTACATACGACAACATGTTTCCTGAGGAAAAACTGAGATTGTGACCATGGCTAATGGTTTTGCGCAGAATAGGCAAGAAGGCCAGATACTCCCTGCTACTGAAAATGGAGTCTTGTTGCTCCTTTTGCTCGGGTCTAAAAGCCTGAGCCAGCATCATTCATGCCATATTCTTACTTCTCAGATCCCTAAACAAGAAGGGAAGGTCTAATTTTGTTTTCCTTACACTAGCAGAATACTCACTGTCATCTGTAAGGACAATATGATCAAGTCCCTTGGCTGAAGAAATGCATTTTTTCAGCCATAATGTCCCCAGGGCTTCTAAATAAAACAGAAATTCAAACTTTACTTTTAGAAAAAAAAAATCACTGTGTTGCATTTCTAAAAATAAGTTTTGTTCAGAAACAGCTTTTTGTAATGCTAGAGGGAGGCATTCTTGCTGACGTTTATAGAAAGTGGCAACGGAGTCTCCTAATTGATGTGCAGTCACCAGTCTCGAATTTGCCCCCGTCACAGGTAAAACAAACATAAGGGATGGATGATCTTCAGCCCAGTGAGGAAAAACAGAGAGCAGCAGTGGTGAAGGCCTATGAATCTTCTGGGCCAGACTCAAATGCCTTCAGGGGCCAGACAGGTGATGCCCATTTGTAGAGCAGTGGGAGTAATATAACGTGGAAT
Source organism: Rhinolophus sinicus (assembly GCF_036562045.2). NCBI lineage: Eukaryota > Metazoa > Chordata > Mammalia > Chiroptera > Rhinolophidae > Rhinolophus > Rhinolophus sinicus. The sequence continues at coordinate 32,990,000 of NC_133753.1, read as the reverse complement.
GTTTGGGACTATGACACATCAAGCACACACATCTGGGGCCTAGCACTAGCTCATGAACGACCAATTTGTGATTCTGTATCTACAATCTAGAGCAGTGTTCTCACTAATTGGGATTGTTTCTTTCCCTGGAGGAAACACTGGGAGCTTGAGAGAGACGCAAACATTTGTATTACCAAGCTCAACAAATCTCTCTTGGTTTTTCACCTGATGTACTTCATTGTCTTGCTGAGGCTAAGTCAAAAGGTCTTGTAAGTGGTTTTGCTATTTTCACCAAAGCAAAGGATCATAATGTTGATGAACAGCTGAAGTCTGAGAGGTGACCCTGCGATTCATTAAAGAGATCCTGACATCTACTGTTATGTTCTTGTCTAATTGGGCTTCCCTTTGCTTACTTCTTCTACATATTATACATCAGAAAAGCACATTCCATAATCAGTGGTAAAGAGCAGGGACTAATTATATAACCTTGCGAGAATCATTTTCTTAGCCGAACCTGTTCTCTTATCAGTAATATAGGAATAATGATATCCTATGCTATCTTCCTTATAAAATTTAGATGGAGGGAAAATTAAGTGTTAGCTTAATAGATGCAAATAGGGTTTCTAAAAGTAAAACAATCCATAATAAAGTGAAATTTACTTATATTATAATTATGAGACTACAAACGATTCCTTACAATGAACTAAATTTTAATTAGCTTTTTATTCAAAGATATATAATTATATTCTAATATCATATGTATTCTAAGATTATTATTGCCTTTTTTATTTGGGAATATCCTATAGACATTTTCTACAAAAAGTAGGCCTATCTATAGATACATGTATAAAAGACAAAAAATATTTCTTACTCTAAATATTCCCCTGTAGTATATAAAAGGGTATGTGAACAGATAGTTAAATCTATCTTCCTTTAGGTTGGCTGTTATTGAGACACCTCCTTGTGAGATAGCAAAAATCATCCATTACAACAGGAGAACCCACATCATTCCAGGCCCACAGGACTCTTGTTAAAATATTGTTTTGGTAAATAATTCTATTGTTAAAATCGAGGAGGGAGATTTTAATTAACCAAAAAATAATAGCAAATATTCAAACTTGATGTTTCATAAATTCTAGACCTAAATTGAAAAAATATTTTTGGAGATAAAAAGAATGGAATCAGGTTGATGGAGCTGTGTTTTCCACAGCAGAAAAATTGAAACATCCTTTTCTGCTTGAAACCAGATCAGGAAAATACATGATTTTTGTGTCACAGAGAGAATACTTTCATCATATGCCCAAGTGAATAGCAATTTTGGAATGAATAGGACCATTTTGCCCTCATCAAATCATTAGAAAATAGCTGAAAATAATATATTTTTTTGTCTCCTAGAAACGTATAGGTCAAACTTTATTCATTTGGAAGAAGCTTTTCCTCTCCTTAGGATCATAAGAAGAATGTCCTTCTAAATGATGTTTCTTTGAATTGTTTTATATCCTTTATGCTCCAATAAGCAATTAAAGACATGTACACATAAAGCTCAACTAATTGACATGTTTCAAGGATACTTGAGAGAGCCTCAGAAGAATGCTACTACATCCAACATAAAAAGTTACCTGGTAGTCAGGACTCACTTTGTAGCAGCTACATCATAGATTTTTAACGTCATAGATCAGAAATATTCATAACTATAGAGTTTCTCTCACTCATTTATTCACTCAACAAATATCTGTTGAGTATCTATGGTGTGACAGTACTAGAATGTATCTGCAAAAACCATCTCTGCTCTCTTGGAACAATCCACTGCAAGAACCAGAAAATTAATAGATATTTAACAAGTGCAGTGAATAAAAATATAGTATAATAAAATAATTAAGGGAGATGGCAGGGACCGTCTCCCTGAGTGTACTTTCATAGTAGATGGTTAGAGAAGTCTCTCTGATAAGGCGACATTTGAGCTGAGACCTAGAGGAAACAATGGAGTGAGACAGCCGTCTCTGAGGACAGTGCTCCAGGTAGAAGAAAGAGTAAGTTCCAGTGGTCAGAGATCTGACGGCAGGAGTGTACTTTCAATATTTGAAGACAATAAGGAGGCCACTGTAGACGGAGTAGAGAGAAAGAAAGGATAGTAGCCCTCATAACATTTAGTTAGATTATATAGTCCCTTGAATGTTCAAACTATGTCTTAATATGAGTGAAATGGGAGGTACCACCTCATTTTAAACTGAGGAGTAACACAAATTAGTTCACATTTTGAAATTAATAATTTGGAATCCATGTGAAAAACTATACTGTAGAGGGCCAAGACTGTGAGCAGAGAGAACAGCTAGGAGGCTCTTGCAATGATGCAGGTGAGAAACGACGATAACTTGGATTATGATAAAAGCAGGTGAAGACTGTGAGACAATAGAACTGCGTAGATTTGCTGATAGACTAGATCTGTGGAAAATAGCAGTTAAATATGATGCCAAGGCTTTGGTCTAAGCAATCAGAAGAACAGAGATGCCATTTACTAAAAGGAAGATGGATCTGCAAGTAGCAGGTTCAGAAACTAGGGGGAATTAAGAGTTTCGTTTTGCAAATGTTAACTTTGAGATGCCTTTTCCACATGTAAATTTTGAGTAAGCAGTTGAGTACACAAGTTCGGAAGGCTGGAGATATAAATTAGGTGTAAGTGTCCAAAAATATATAAAACTGTGAGACTTGATGAGATCACCTGGGGAATGAATATACAGATAGACAAAGAGATGTCCTAGGATTAAGCCCCAGGGCACTATAACATTTAGAGGTTGGGAACATGAGGATGATTCAGCAAAAGAGGATAAGAAGGAATAATTTGTTAAAGGAAAACTAAGAGAATGGTATACTGGTAGCCAAGCAAAAAAGGTATTTCAAAGAAAATGAGTAATCAACTGTTAACTACAGCTGATTGGGTAAGTGAAATGAAATGTGAGAACTGACCATTGGGTTTCACAGTGTGCAGCACATTGATGACTTTGATTAGAACACTTTCAGGGAAGAGGTAGGGGACAAAACCTGATGGAGTGGGATCAAGACAGAATGAGTTGTGCTTTGAGCCAAATTGGAAAATTTGCCATCCCACTTGAAATAATCTCTATTTATGTGTTCATGGTTTATTCTATTATTAGTTTAGTTCTTAACCAGAACATTTATTGTCTTTATAATGTTCTAAGTTAAACCATAGTCCTCTAAGTAAAAGTAGTAACTTTATGGGCCCAAATAAAATTATTATCGAAAACCCTATTGCTTGGAATTCACAGGCAAAATAAACAAGTCCACTCACAAAATGGTTAAGACTCACACACATTCCCAGAGAAGGTTTGGTGATTAGTGAGGTAATACTCACACACAAAGAATTATAATATACAAACTCGGAGCCTATGGAAACCTCGAAGTATAATAGAAATCACAATTCCTTGAGGAACAGCATCAGTTACAAGGCATGAACACACTCTGTGTGATATAAAATGTGGGGATTATGTTTACTGGGCATTATCGTTCATGTGCCAGCTTCTTTTTCATATTTCTATGTTACTTGACTAAGCTCCTGAGTATGAGATAGGAGAGTATAAGTAAATAAAATTTTGCACTATAAAAAAATCTTACATTTATATAGAAAGACCTCTGTATTATGAAAGTAACTCAAATCATGGCACTGAGCAACAATGCATATTGTTAAAACTTCTACACATGAAAGCTATGACATATGTGATGAAAAATAACAATAGGCAGATTAAAAACAGATTAAATATCACAGAAGAAAAGATTAATAATCTTGAAACCAGAGCAAGAAAAACTATCCAAAAGGAAAACAGAAAGAAAAAACAGAATTTAAAATACTATAAAGGATTATTTTATCAGTATAAGTGAGCTGAGTATTAGAGTGTAAGAAACAGATTAGGTAAGGTGTAATCAGAAAAGTGAGATCAAAACATTTGCTTTAGAGAGGATATGTCCATGGAGTCAAGCCCTGGATGGAAGGCTGAAATAAAATTCTTGAATATATTCATGTGTTTTGTTGTACAAAGTACAAAGGGAGCTTTTTATTTTATTTTTGTGTTTCATTATTTATTTAGATGTTTATGCTCTCACACTAGGATTTTCTAAGCTGGTAAACAATGACAAACTATAACAACACTTTCCAAGACAGTATAAATATATGGTTGAACTAACATTAATATGCATTACCATTTTATCAATTACATAATAAAACGAATGACCCAGTATCCAAATATTAAGTTGAACAACACAAAAGGAATATAAAATATTAGATGTCTGTTCAATTCATTAGCAGAAACCCACTCCTTTTTTTTCAAGAGAGGTTGGGAAAAGAAAGAAAAAATCACACTTTCAATAAAAATAATAGTTGGTGAACAACTTCCAATATACAGTACATAGGAAAAATTAGTAATTTAAGGAAATTGATGATTGAAAATTAAGTATGATAGCAAAGCGTCTCTAACTTTTAAAAATATTTACTAAAGAACAGATTCCACATATCCTGCACAAGACAAAGGCAACATTTTATTATAACATTTAATACCCACTTATTTTTTTCAGACCCTCCAAAAGTCTTTTTTGTCTGGAGAAATTGATCCATTTCTCTAGATCAATATAGTTCCTCTATAAATTTTGTCTGGAAGCATTAAAAACATGTGCTTCTGTACAATGTAGATCTTCAAAATAGAGGTTTTCTATAAGAACACAAAAGGAGATTTGTATAATGGCATTAAATAATCACCATATTGTTTGGTAAAAATGCAATAAAAATCAACAGTTGCGCAAACTTGATGTGCACTGCTACATACATGGGAGATGTATACATAAAATGAGCAGGCAAATAACCATATAGGCCCTACTTTCAAAGATTGAAATAACTGAAAAAATAAACCACATAAAGTCTAGAAAGTTCATAAATCCTGGGATTTTAATTCTGTGTCACACTAAAAATATGCAAGTATTGTGTTAGATATTTTGGCACTTAATATCTCTAACTTTATTATACTTTGATAAGATTTTGGCATGAGTATAGATTTAAAGAAGATTTAGCAATTAATGCTGCATGATTTCGGGAAAGGCAGATTCAACTGTTAAAAATAAGTACATTTTAAATGCTGAACAACAAGAATCTTTTGTATAAAATCCAAATAGTTTTAATGTAATTGAAACATCAAGATTATAATTGTCAAGCTTGTGATCTGACAAAACTCTTTTTCAATACTTCTTTGGAATCTTCATTAGACTTATTCACCAAGACATCATGTTTGCTAATATCAGTTACAGATTAGGTCACGTCTCAAGCTCCATTTCTAAGGCAATAGCATCAGTCACTTCCGTTTTATTGAAATTAACTGGTTTCTATGGCCCTTGGAATTTTGAAGCACATCCACATTTTACTTGTCCAAATACAACAGTTGCTTGCTGTTAAAAGTTTGACACAACTATTTTGTCTTATGAGCTGTACTGCATTTTCATATTTCCACTTTTAGTTAATGCTAGGACAACAGGTACTGGAAATCTGCTAAGACCCATATTGCAGTAGCAACACAACAACCAAGTTCTTCACAAACTTTAATTTTTTACAAGACTTAACCAGTAATCAACAATCTGGTTGGATGGTGGTGCACCACCATCAAAAGGCCACTTGCGAACATGGATGCCTTTTTTCTCCACAAGGGCAGTGTTGTCCTATTGTGATGGCTCCTTATTTCACAAGTTCCTCTATACATTTGTTGAAGGTTGTGTTGGTTAGATTGTATATAATAAGAAATCTCATGTTCTTGTGTGTGACTTCAACATGGCGGTTTATTTGAGCCATGTTAATTTATTTAAAAATACCCAATAGGGTTATGAATTTTCAAAACTGAATACAGAAATGATATAAAGAAACTGATCTATTGCAATATACTACACTTGAAATTATTGCTTTGAGTATGAAGCTGGAAGTAATAGGAAATGAAATAAACTTCCTAACAAAAAGCAGCAATCCTTCAATCCAGGAATACTGAGGCAATAGATAGGAGGCATGCTGAGGTTTACCCCCATCTAGGTCAGAACCCTTGGAAAATGTTCTGCAGATTTCAAGTCAACACTCTGTGTCCTGGTTAACTGCTCTTATGCAGGCTTCTTAGTGGTGTAGTGATGAATTTCTGCAGTTCACTTATCTGCACAGAGGTTCTGCTGTGCTTGGCAGAATCTCCATAGCCCTTCAGAAACTCCATAAATATGACCAAGAAAGAAATAGGGTCTCTCATTGCAGACTGTGGTCTAACCATATATCTGGAAACTAGGTGGCAAGGACACAGATGGTTGCAGGGCACCAGGCTCTACCATGCAGTGATTTATCTGAGGAGAATATGGCACCCAACTGGCCCACAGCAAAGGGAGACAATATACAAGCCAAGGCCCAAAGATTGGTCTTTATTCACAGAAGGAAAATATGGGCAATGAAGGAATGCAAAACCAAATTAATGAAGAAAAATTGTATGAATGGAACCCACTTAGCCAAGAGGAGAAACTTGATGAATAAAGGCAGGATGTTTGTGTGTGTGTTGAAGGGAGAAGTGTAAGGATGTACATGGAGTTGGGCAGGGGCATCTATTAGTTGTCTACAGGAGTACTACAGTCTCTGTTTCCAACTGGAAGACTAGACTTCCTGACTGAAAACTCTTCACTAACTTCCCTTACTTTCAGAATAAAATCCAGAATTTTCACCATACCATATACTGTGTGGCTACTGCTTACCTTTCCATCTTCATCTGCCACTCATCCTGTCTCCATTCACCCTATGCTCTAGCAATTATAGTTCCTTGGCCTAACTCCAAGATGCACTCTTTCCTGCTTCTGTCCCTTTTTTAAAAAGGCTGGTAAGAGTTAAAGCCTGGATACTCATTGAGGTCCAAATTCTTTCCAATACATCTAGCTTCCTTCTTGTTAATTGGAATCTGATTATAGTATATGGCTGCATTTAGAGGCAGTCTTAAAAGTGACAGACCCACTTTTTTGTACCATCAGTACAGAAAATTCAGGAAGAATATGCCTTGAACTTTGGAGCCATCTGCCTCACTTACCAACTCCCAAGAGAGAATGTCAGTTACCATGCCTCTGTGTGGCCTTTCCATTCAGGGATTGTCAAGTTCCTGCTGATGACTTCTGCTCCAAAGGCTGCTTTCAGCAATGCAAGGGGCTCTAGTCAATGGAATCCTTATTTTTAGAAATACTGCATTCCTTCTATTATAACAATAGTTCCTGACAGTTCTCATAATCTAAAATCCCCCTGCGTAAACGTACCTCTTTGAATTTATAGGACCTGACTAGAAAATTTTCACATGGATATAAAATTGTGAGGACCAAAGATAAATGACATGATTTGTATAATGTTTTCAGCTCTATGGGTGTAAACTACTATGTACATCTAAGAAACAATAGAATAATATTAGATTGGTGCAAAAGTAATTGCGGTTTAAAAGGTTAAAAACAATTGCAAAAACCACAATTACTTGTGCACCAACCTAATAGTGAAAAGAAGAAGAAGAAGAAGAAGAAGAAGAAGAAGAAGAAGAAGAAGAAGAAGAAGAAGAGGAGGAGGAGGAGGAGGAGGAGGAGGAGGAGGAGGAGGAGGAGGAGGAGGAGGAGGAGGAGGAGGAGGAGGAGGAAGAGGAAGAGGAAGAAGAAGAGGAAGAAAAAGAGGAAGAAGAAGAGGAAGGAGAAGGGAACTTAAAAGAACTACCTGTCAATCAGGAAAGCAAGTCTTCTTACCAGCCTTCAGTCAGGTTGCTAAGGGACAACTGTGAGTTTTGATATTAAAGGACCAATGATTTGCATGGATGATTTCCTAAGCTTTAGCCTTTGTTTTTCCCATGGACTGTCTGTCCATTTTTCTAGATCAATTAAGAAAAGAGAAATAGTCATTTTCTCTATATGTTAGTGTCATAGAGTTTCCTAAACCAGCAGGAAAGTCAAGGCATAATCTTTCTTCTGTAGCAAACCCGTTTTCTGACTCTCCTCCATACCTTCTTGTTCAAGTAACATTTAGATTCATTGGTAGAACTAAAGGGCCCCTCCTTCACTCTCATCTCACACCATCTTGTTCTGCTCAATGGCAGGCAACTAAGGTGTGAAGGTTTCAGAAATCCTCTTTTGCATTGCTTCATACTAACCCTACAGATGTCGCAGTCACCCTAGTTCTGTGAACTGTACCCCCAACCCAAGTTACTCTTTTCACTGCTGCTGTTGCTGACACTTTTTGGTTATTTCAGCACACTGAGTTTCACAGTCCTGGTTCAAGTAGTGCCATCTGTAATGTTCTTCTTTTGTCTCTCACCAATTGTCCCTCAGGGAGATGGCCCAACATCATCTGCTATTACACCATTTCAAAATGGGGCAGACACATTTTTAGGAAACATGGCTACCGTGCCATAGCCTGGAAGATTATACATACTACACCCCCCCCCCATGGAGAGTGTGGCCCCCCACACTCCTCCAGAGCTGCATCTCCTTGCTCTGCATGGTTATGAGACGCCCATCTAATATCAGTTCCCTAGTTTGCTCCGGGGTTGTGGGTGGATAGATATGGGCTGTTTGAAGCTATTGAGGTTTGGGGGTTCTACTTTTCACAAGGTACAGAGACAGACTTTGGAAACTTCATTATTAGTCGTGATTCACTAATCTTTTTGTAACCTTGGATTTCTTTTTTGACAAAAGTCTAACTTATGCAAAAAATGACTTCTGTATGACTGTCTCTCAGTTTCCAGGATTTCAGTTCTACTATACTTGAAATTCAGAACACACTTATTGGTATACTGATACTACTTGTAAATATTTTAAAGTTTTTTCCCTTAAATACCTCTACATTACTATCTTTGACCCTGGAAACTGAGTTAGACATTAACATCTCCAAATGAGGAAGTCAGAATTAAATAATATTAAAGGTATCAGTGGTTTGCATATTTCAACAAAGGTGTAAAAAGGATTTACAGCATCACATTGAAACACAGTAGAAGGGAAATCCCACAAAGTTTCAGTGAGCAATGCATGATAAATTAAAAACAATTGGATAATAAATTAGAATTTATAATTTAAGATATGTATAATGTAGTTGATAGCGTCTTAATTATAAATGGGCTGTTATGGTATTACTTCTGCATTTTAGTGAGCAATAAATGAAAGTGCATTATTTGGTCTATCCATGTCCATATAGTTATTTATTGCCGTGTAACAAATCACCCCAAGACTTAGTGGTTTATAACATCAATAATCATGCTACTATCTTCTCTCACGGTCTCTTGGGTAGAACTTTGGGGGGGGGGTACTGGACTAAGAAGTCATGCCATGGTTCAGGGTCTCTCATGAAATAGCTGTCAGACAGTGATTAGATAGACATGCTCTTAAAATCTTTAGGAGTATTTTTTGATCTGTTTGAAAGGATCTATGTGGCACAAAGTCCATTTTTTTCTGAGGTGTTAATAAGGAATCTTATAGGCCCACCCTAGACTTGGTCTTTGTCCTGAAGCCATTTCATAAGTTGAATATTGTATTATTTTACTTTGGTTTTGCCATCTGGAGAGACTGGGAATGAGAAATTATTTTTAAACCCAGGAAACCATGGATCCTTTATGTTTCCTCCAAATTTTGCTTGAAAACCCAGTAATTCCTTTTGTGTGGCTGTCTGTATAACTTATCATACATGGCTAAAAGAGCTTACATTTCCAATATTCTGTCCCAAAGTGTTAGCCAGATCCATCAGTTCATGAGGTACATTTTCTATTTTCAATATTACCACAATTACGAGTTTTGCTAAACATTCTGCCACTACATGAAATGAATCTCCTTTCCTCCAGCTTTAAATGACATATTTCTCAATTTCCTATAAGCCCTCACTAACAACTCCTTGAGGCCTGTCCAGCTTCCATTAACAGTCTCCCAAGTTCACTCAGCTTCTGCCCACCACTAGCACCTCAAGCCCATGTCAGCTGTTTTAGGTTTGTGTTACAGATATACTACACTTCCAGGCATCAAACTTTGTTCTGGTTATCTGTTGCATGAAAAATTAACTCAAAATTTAATAGCTAACCACAGTAATCATTTGTCACATCTCTCAGTTTTTGTGGGTCAGGAATTCCCAAAGGGCAAAGTAGTACCGTTCTACCTGAGTATCTTTCAGGAGGTTGCACTTGGATGGTGGCTAGAGGTGGAAGAGAAAAGGGCAGGAGCAGCTGGCGGCCTGCTAAACTCTCCCATGCAGTGTCAGAGCGCGTCAGTGTAATTTCTGCATGGACAATTTGCACTTCCTCACAGCATGGAAACTTTAGGACTCATACAAGTGCTCCAATAAGCAAGACACTAGCTTCATTTCCTTTTGTGACCTAGGCTCAGAAGTCACTAACCTCATAGTTACAAGTTCTCCCAAATTCAAGGCAGAGGGACATAGATAGGCCCCACTGCTCAGTGAATTTGAGGCCATGTTTTAAAACTGCCACAATGTGTTTGGCTTATTTTGATTACGCTTTTAAAAGTAAGGTCATATGTTTCTTAACCATCCCCCCTTTGACCTTCCTGATCTCCTAAAACAATAGTTTGGACCAGACTCGAATGATGCAACTTCCCTGTATATGAAATCTTTCTGTTCTGCTCGGTTAGTCCCCATTTGTGATCTTTGTCTATTAAAGTAAGGGATAGTTTAAATCAATTACACTAAATAGTATGACCTTGAGTGAGCAACCTGACCTTCTGTTCTGTTTTTCCATTACACAATTGACTTCTTTGCCCCCACAAAGGACCTGAAATTGAAGACATTTCATTATATCTATCACTCAGCATAACTTATACCATTGGAGTGACATGTTCATTATAACAGGTGAAAAGGGACATTATGGCTGCTTAACATTAACAGGCTATGAACGCAGCCTCGATGACTATGAAATTGCCGTACTCTTCATCTTATCTCTGCCTAATTGGGAATACAAACCATCAACATGCAAATAAAATGTTCTCAACAACACTAGGTCATCAAGACAAATTTTGTTTTTCTTCCAATCATTTTTACTTGAAAAGCTGACCAGTTTCAGGCTTTTCTGTGAAAATAAAACCCTTAAGCAGTTGAAGTACTGCTTAGTCCTTAAGAACAGTCTTTCAATGACATGTCATTACATAAAACTCTTGGACTACATGTACATTTCAACTTAATTTCACTACCTGTCTTTCCTCACAACCACCTTGGTATCACAACAGCAGCAGAGAGTACGCATTTAAAATGAAGATTGCTGCCTTGACTTTTACTCTTTTGATGAGCACACACTTTCATTTTCAGCTGATACCCTAATGTGATTGGCCAGAAGCAGATCTGCCTACATGTTTAATTAAGGGGTGACTATAGTTGTCCATAACTCTGGCTTTCTCACACTACATAAAATAAGAAAAATCCAGGTAGTTAAAGTCTGAGAAATTGGCATTTTGGAAGATCTTTATCTTTCTCATTTAAAAGTTGCCTGCCTCTAAAATACTCTTAGCTCATACTCATCAAATTCTTTAACTCATCAGATGCACACAGTTGCGTAGTCTTGCCTCTCATCTCAGTATTTTATATTATCAAATAGAAGCCATTGATGACTTTTAGTAGGTATAATTAATTACATAAAGGATAAAACATAAAGACAATACATTGCTCTTTCCAGATTCTCTTAGCCATGTGGCCTGTTTTTTTAGCCAGAGCACCACTTGGTACAGTTGTCTTTAGTCTCTACCCTTAGACCAGGTCAACTAAAACAAGTCTGTGAAAAGAGACAAAGTTGCGACCTAGAAAATGAGGCTGGAATTTATCCGAAGTTAGGTGCTTTCTTTTCTCACACAATAGAAAAAGGGATCTGGTTGACTGATTAATTAATTCATTTATATATTCAGCAAACATTACTTAGTCTAAATCATGTGCCATTCAGAGAAGACATTCTATATATGCTTATCCTGATTTTTAGCAGGTACAAAGGTCTCATTTCCTCCATTCAGGACAGATGAGTGATCAGATAAGCTGTGGATCCTGTCTTTCAGAAAGTCCTGGGGTGGGGGTGGGGTGGAGGGAAACTCAGGAAGAAGGGCTGTGTTTTAATGTTAGAAATCAAAACCTGAATGCGATTAGCTTGCAGAGTCAAATTTGATATAAAAAGAAAAAAATAGTCTTTCAATTGAATAATCTTTTGCATCACCATCATAGCTTTTTATTATCTTCCTTAATTATATTCAATATTATTTGCATGTGTCAAGGAAATTGCTTAGGGCATTTGTTTGGAAATCTTAAAATTAATTGGAACTTTTAAAAGCTTCAATTAAGGTATTAATTATTTTATTTTTAGATAAAGCAAAGCTCATTGACGATACACCAATTTGTATGTAAAATATGTACACGTTTCTGTTCACACACATATATATCTTTCATTTGTGTGTTCTATACAATTCAAGTTTATATGAAATTTTTCTATTGATTCTCACAGAGGAGTTGAGATAATAGCAAGTATGCATTCTTATTTTAGAAACTAATCCACACCTCGGTTTACCTAACTAGAGAGTATACCAATAAGGGTTATATCACAGAAGCAAAACTGTTATGAGTGACATAGAACAAAGAACCTATTTCAGGGGTTGGATGTTATACCATTTTGGGAGCTGTTGGAACAGCCTATATAAGCTGTTGTTTCTGTGTCTAATGTTGAGCTTCAAGTCACTATGGGTAAGCCAGATGGGCAGCTGGAAAACTGGATGTCGATGAGAGCAAGGACAAAGTGGAACCTGCAAGAATGGAAGGAGACATAGCTTGGAACTTATGAAGACACACTGAAACTCATGTCTGTCTCTTACCATATCCAACCTCAATGCCATGGATATGCAGGAGAAGCTGGTATCTTCTCCACACAGTTGTACATGCACTTGTGCATGAGCCAAATTGCCTGGTGCCCTGCACCAACCTTCAGAGTTGCCTCATTTCCATCTTCCAAATCTCATGCAAAATACTTCCTGTGGGCCATGCAAACCCAGAATCATGCAGAGGATTTCTAAACAACATGGTTTAACTTAGCTAAGTTAACCCACTACAAAGCCATGGTAGAGAGATACATGGTAGATTCTGGGTCTCCTGACAAGTCTTTTCTCAGTACATTTGCGAAGGCTATTATCCAAAATAGGCTGATGTTCAGCATTGGCGATAGAGGAAGCAGAGCCTGAAAAACAAGCCACAAGAAAAAAAATCTAATGAGATGTGACTTTTACAGTAATATGATAAAATCAACCACCCTTGCTCAACAAGGAGAAAGAAGAGTTTTGTATTTTGTTTTATCCACCAGGCACATTTCAATAGAAAATTAACTTTTGCTTTGATCCTCACTGCCTTTCATCATTTATGCTATGGCTTCAATAAACTACTCTCTTTAGGTAGCTTTTAGTAAATAAGTATAATCATGGAAGGAAAACTGACTCTGGGTGGTGAACACACAATGGGATTTATAGATAATGTAATACAGAATTGTACACCTGAAAGCTATGTAACTTTACTAACAATTGTCACCCCAATAAACTTTAATTAAAAAAAAAATTATATATATATATAAAATCCTGAAAATAGTTATGATGATTAGATTAATCATCTAATTGTCATCATTAACTTTCCTTCGGTGAAAGTAATTACATCTCCCTTTTGGGCAATTGGACCCTTGACCACATGAAAATCCAGGGAATAAGGTACTATTAAATATGCAGGGACTTTTGTTCCCTATATGTAGGATTTGTCTGGCCAAAGACTTAGTACATGACAGATACACATATTTAAGAAACAATGCATTATAAAAATTTCCTCTTTGGCTCATTTCCAAGGTACAATTTCTCCTGGTTTTTCTCTACCTCCTAATTAAGGGGAACCTGGACCAGGAACCATGGGCAAGCCTCAAGGTCGTGTATTCCATTGCCTCCTGGAAGCAGTGTGTGGAGCTTAGAGGAGCTATGCAAGACAGCATGCCCTTGGGGAAAAATAATCCAGTTAGCTCTTCTTCATGAGTGTAAGGGGCTAGAGAGAAAGTGGCAATTTAGGCAGATAGATATAATGAAAAAACAAGATAGGGAATGGGGATAAAGGTAGAAATGAAAGGTAGGGGCCCAAACCCTTCAAGCAAACTTAGTTTTCCAGTGTGGGCAAAAAGAGCCCCTGTGCCATGAACTTTTGGAAAAATTTTGTGGTTCATTAGGGAGAAATGCGGTTCAAACCCTGGTGGGGACTACACCAAGTACAAATAGGGGGGTCTTTACTATACAGAGCCTAGAGTTTGGAGTTCAGAAGAAAGAGGGTCAGAATCAAATATTGTAGAGACTGAAAAGAAAGATCAAAGCCTTGGAATTTCCTCCAGTGTACATATAAGCTTTCAGGCCCATCCCAGAGTTACCGCCATGATCACATATAGTCCCTTCTTCCCTACTGCTACGATGCTGAGACAGATGGTAAAATGATAAAATACTGGATCAGTACAGAATGGTGATGTCTTTAGCATCTTTTCCATCATATCTAGTACTCCCTAAAAAGAGAACAAATCAGCAAGATGGACTATTACACAGGAAATATTTCCTGGTCAGTAACAATAGCTCTCACGTTTGCTGTGGAGGAGCAGAGAAACAGCTGATGTGTCAGTAGCTGGGGAAATATTGCTTTTGTAATAATGGCTGCTCCTTTTGTTAGAGCAGGCCTACTTTTTTTCCTCTTTACTCAATCTCCTCCTCCACCCTGGGAAAAGGAGGAGGTACAAAAAAACTGTCACAATATTAGATCAGAAACTCTACAGAATCTCATGAGAGGAGAAAACACAGAAAATAATAGAGTTATAGAAAACATTTTTTTTTTTTTAAGGAGGGGAAAAGTTAAACTTATGCTAGAATCACCCAGACATGTAGGAGGGAATTCATCTCATTCAACCACTGTTAGAATTCGAACATGCCTGAATTGGCAGGTGGACTGACCAAGCCCGGTCCGTTAGGAGATTGAAAACCTAAGGGAACTAACTCATCCCAAGAGAAGAATGACTAGCAGACCCAGGTTTAGTTCCTTAATTAAGGGAGAGGGCAGTGATAGTGCGGTGGGTATTATTTGAATGCCCCCGTTTTCTTCACAGCCCCTTGCCTAGATTCTAGGGAGTGAAAAAGGCTCAATCAAAAATTTAAAACGCTGTTTCACTAAACTCTACAATGTTTTAGGACCCCTTTGTCTAAACAAAGAAGGGTATGAGCAGCTCCCCTCTCTCCCGTGTCACAGACCACACCCCTGAAGATTTGGCATCTTGTGTTCTTCAGTTTCAGTGACAGTACCGGAGGGTAGTCGCCACAGGAGCCATGGAAAGATCTACAAGGAGCAGACATATTTGTGCATACTTGAGAAACTCTCCCTGAAGATTCCTAGAAATATAGGGTTTTTATTTTGAGGAGGGGGGAAATGTTTTCAAAGGGCCTAGGTACCTTACATCAGAAAGTACGGGCAAGTCCTAATTAAATTTGAGTTTTTACTACATGTGTGACTCTTTCACCCACCAGATGTGTAACAAGGCTTGTGGGATTTTGGTTATAAAAATAATTGGGAAATGTATGTTTTATAGGGCTGCCATAACAAATTACTACCAACTGGGTGACTTAACACTACAGAAATTTATTCTCTCACAATTCTGGAGGCTAGAACTCTAAAATTAAGTTGTCAATAGGATTGGTTCCTTCTGAAGGCTCTGAGGGAGAATTTTCCAGCCCTCTCTTTCAACTTCTGATGGTTGCCAGCAACCCTTGGCATTTTTATTTTATTTTATTTTATTTTATTTTATTTTATTTTATTTTATTTTGTTTTATTTTATTTTATTTTATTTTATTTTTTTGCTTGTGGAGGATCACTCCAATCTGTCTTAGACTTCAGAGGGTGTTCACCCTCTGTGTAAATCTCGGTGTGTCCTCTCCTCTCCTGTAATTATAAAGATACTAGTCATTGGATTTAGGTTCCACCCTAATCCAGTATGACTTCATCTTATCTAATTATATCCAAAAAAACCTTTTACCCAAATAAGTTGAATTTAGAATCAGTCATCTGTGTAATTGGAAAATTACTAGTATCTTCTGTCAGAATGTTTATGCATTTAAACTCTTAACTTGAGCAGAAATATTTATTCTTCAGAGGGAATAAATGTCTGCATCAAGTCACAGCTGAAACAAAAACCAGCAAAAGTCATCTTTACACTTGATCTACAAGACAGATTTATTGTAGGAAATTCTACTTTTAGCTAATTATTTCAAATGACAGTCTCCTTTGTGGCCATTCAGAAATTCAGAATATCTTTTAAGTAGAATTTCATTCTTAGTAGGCTTAATTTAGGATGACTCCTGATAAGTTAATTCATTAAAAAATGAAAAATAAAGGTCATATCAAACTTCAGAAGAATAGTATGAAAAAAAATTGCCTGAATCAAGAGTTTGGAAGAACAGTGGAAAGGGAAAGTAAAACATGACAAGATCAGATAAAAGACAACAGGGAGTATGAAATTCTAAAACGGGCTTTCAGTTGTCATAGTTTTCCTTTCATCCAATCTAAAGATGAAGAGGAGAAATCTATATACAAGTAATTTATACTTCTGGTACTTTTAAATCATCTTGTTCTCTCTAGCTCAAATGGAAATGGCAAGAGACCAAAGCCATCTTTGCTAGCAGTCCCATTTGAATTCTGAATAATCCGTTCCATTTCCTTGCGTTACTTTGTATTATTCACATCTATGCCTCATACTGGTTCCTTTGAATTTCTTCTTGCATAATTGATCAGGAACTGAAACTACCTAGATTTGATTGGCAAAAGAGATATCGATAGCTTTGTATAAGTATGCCTTTAACATTTTTTTTTTTCTCTAGCACAGCTTCATAAACCCTCCTGTTAACATAAAAACAATGACAAAGGGAAAAACCTTTACATGAGGTCAATTTGGATAATATAAATATGTACCTTTGCTTTCTTCGAACATGATTGTTGTTTTGCTTTACAGTTAGTGCTAAAGGTTTCATCTTCAATAATTGACTGAATTATTTATGCCCCCAAATTGTGCTTTATTCATATTTGGGGCCCAGGTTTTGGCATTGTGCCTAACATAGAGTAATATTCAGTGAGCGTTGAATTGAAAATCATGTTAAGACCACGTGCTGTTTTCACAAACAGAATATGTCTTGTTTTTGTCCCAAAGGAGAAAGTTTTCACTATTTTCTAGGCCTCTTCAGGAGAACAATGCTGGAACATAAGCTCTGATGAAGCTTTTTTATGGGCCCCCCCTTTGGGAGTGGTCCACTATGGCTAGATCTAATTAAAAGCATCTCACTCACATCAGGTGGATTTGTCCTTCAGGTGAGAGCTCGGAGTTCTGTTCTACAAAGTTAAAGAAAGTTACAAGAGTAAATTTAGGTTTTGTATTGCATCCTACTAATTCCAGTTAGAGCTTTGAAGTGATTGTGAATATAGTTTATTGCTATTTTATTTCTACTGTATTTAGTTTCCATCATTGCCATAGTTATTATACACTTAAGGGTATTACAACTTGAAAAACTCTGGCTGATTGCAATGATTTAAAGAATTATCATCAGGTGACTATTATATCACTAGTTTAAATACAGATTGAGAGGAATCTGGATTTCCTGCATAGAAAAGAAACCTTATGCTGGTAATTTTCTCCAATTGTTACTTTCATGCTAAAAACCTAGAATATACCACTGAACTCATTTTCTGGCATTCAGAACAAAATAAATAAGTGGAAGAAATCCTGTAAACAATGTTCTTCTGTTACTGACAAGAAAATCTCTGCCTTTATTCATGTTGAAAACCAAGGTCCTAGAGGGAGAAATTGAAGCTCCTGACAGTGAAGGGAATGTCAGTTTTAAGGCTTAGCGATGCCTGGTTTTCACATCTTCCTCTTATAGCACTTTCCGAAGCAGTCTTAGGCTGTTGGCCAGACCAAAATCTTGACATGAAATCTGTTCTAATTTAGCTCCTTCTAAGACCAATGCTCTGTCATAAGAAGTTAACTTTCATATATTAAAAAAATCAAATGTATTTAAGAATGCTCTAGAATTTACAATATTCCTGAAGGTCCTTGAGATTTTAGCATTTTAAGCCCATAGCATACATAGTACTTTGCCACTGCAAGTTCCCATTCAAATAAATTTTGTATATTACAAAATGGATTCTCCCCAAAGCAAAATTATAATAATACTAACAGCTATACCTACAATCTAGTTTTTATTACTTATGATCTATAAGATGATTGTGGTTCAGCATGTTAATTATAATGTAACAATTGTAAGAAATTATAGCAGTTTCCATTACAATTACTAGCACTGTTATAATTTTAGCAGTGTTATAATGGTTCAAGTTAAGCTCATCCTTTTAAAAACTGCATGCTTCATAAGAACAAAGAATTGACTAGAACTGTCACCTTTAATGGGAATATGATGGAAAGTTGAATTTCAGTATCATCTAATGCAGCATTATTACCATTAATAGCTCTAGTTCTATGTAAGAACAAAGAAATACAAAACATAAACCAAAAACCTTTAGGGACAGAATACATTTATCTTCAACTTGCTACTGTGTTTCCCCGAAAATAAGACCTAGCTGGACCATCAGCTCTAATGCATCTTTTGGAGCAAAAATAAATATAAGACCCGGTCTTATTTTACTATAATATAAGACCAGGTATAATATAATATAATATAATATAATATAATATAATATAATATAATATAATATAATATAATATAATATAATATAATATAATATAATACCTAGTCTTATTTTAGTATAATATAATACTGGGTCATATAACATAATATAATATAATATAATAATACCGGGTCTTATACTAATTTTTGCTCCAAAAGACGCTTTAGAGCAAATGGTCCGGCTAGGTTTTATTTTTGGAGAAACAGGGTAGTAGCATATTCAGATGGTAAAATTTACTAGTAACACATTTAGAGGGTAAAATTGTGTTCTATGTACCACATTTTGATAGTTATTTCAAGTATTTACTTAAGATCCAGCTTTTGTTGCTTGTACTTTGGTGTCGTATTCAAATCATTTAGAAATCAGGTGTCAGAATATTTTTTTCTCTATGTTTTCTTCTAAAACTGTTATAGTTTTAGTTATAGCATTATTTTTTAAATCTATTTTGAGTTATTTTTGGTATAAGGTAAGGGTCCAATTTTATTCCTTTGCATGTAGATATCCAGTTTTTCCTGTACCACTTTCCCTATTAATGGCCTTGGCACCCTGGTCAAAAACAGTTGATCATATAGGCAACAGTTTATTTCTGGACTCTATTTGATTCCATTTGTCTATATATCTGTTTTCATACTGCTACCACTCTGTTTTTATCTTGTAGCTTTGTTGTAAGTTCTGAAATAAAGAAGTTTGAGTCTTCCAACTTTGTTTTTCTTTTTCAAGATTGTTTTGGCTATTCAAGGTCCCTTGAAATTCCACATGAGTTAAGGATAGATTTTTCTATTTATGCAAAGAAAACAAAAAAAAAAAAACAAAAAATTGTTGAGATTATGATATGTATTACTATAGATCACTTTGGGTAGTATTATCTTAACAATATTAAGTTTTCCAATCCACAAATGTGAGATGTCTTTCCCTTTATTTATGTCTTCTTTAATATATTCAGGAATGTTTTCTAATTTTCAGTGTACAAGCATTATCGACCTTGGTTAGATTTATTCCTAAGTATTTTATTCCTTTTTATATGCTATTTTAGATGGAATTGTATTCTTAATTTCTTTTTTGGATTGTTCATTGTTAGTGTATTGAAATGCAACTTGTTTTTTTTTTTGTGTGTGTGTGTGTGATTTTATATTTTACAATTTTTCTGAATTTGTTTAATAGCTCTAAAATTTTGTGGAACATATAAAGTTTTTACATATAAAATCATGCTGTCTATGAACAGAAATCATTTTACTTATTCCTTTCCAATTGGATGCCTTTCATTCTTTTACTTGCCTAATTGCACTGGCTACAACTTCCAGTAGAATGTTGAATAGGAGAGAAACCTTATTTGACACTAATGATAATGATAAAAGTATATATATCAGTCATTAAGCTAAGTACTTCATATACATATTCCTATTTAATTCTCATTACAACACTAAAAGACAGGTATTATACCTCCCCATTTTAGAAACAAGGAGAATAATGCAGAGGCTAAATAAATTGCATGAGATCATACATCTAGAAAGTGACAGACTTAGAAGTTTGAATCAGGTGCGAGTGACCTCAAAAACTATATACTTTTCTATAAATTTTGTCTTTATGACAATTACACAAGCAATGCCATTAGTGCACTTTCCAAATTTATGGATTTTTCATTTGCTATGTAATAGTCACGTAGATATCTTATTACCTCACTGATTTCTTTCAAAGAAAGGAAACTTATCCAAAATTCACATTTTGTGGCTATTTGGAATTTTAAATATTTGCTGAGTAGAAAGATGCTGAGTTAAAAATCTTTAATTAGAGCAGATGAATGCTACATTCTTTTAAAACTGTGATAAAATCCATCAAGAGAAGTCATGGATGACTTAGAGTCCACATCATAAATGGCAAATCAGCAACACAGAAAATCCAAAAGATTCTTTAAGGTCAATTGGTATCTTATCTGAATTACTAATTAAAACCAGACAGAGTGCCTATATTTGTGTGATGATGCATGAAAAATGAAAATAAGTAATTTTGTATTTATCTTTTAAGAGCAAATACACCATTATAGGAAAAAGTGTAGATTAGCATCCCTTCTTGGCATATTCCAAAAATTATCCTATTTATATGAAAGAACTATAATTGCACAAGATGTACAGAGCATTAGTTTGGCAAGATTAATCCTGTACCCTGGTGTATAGCTGTGACTCAAACTTCCTTATTGTTTCCATAGTTTTGGAATCGTTCTTTCACTCAACAATCTTTTTGAAATACTTTCTTTTTTTATTCAAAGCTTTTTGAATACTTCCAAGAAATTATCAGAAGGAGCAAGAAGCCCACTTCTGGAAGAACTGCTAACTAGTTCAAGAGTTAGCTGATGAAAAAGACATTAGCAGCAGTCTTAGTTTTGCTTATAGTGAGGTAAAATGAGGCTTCTTAAAGTTTCTAGAAAATAAACAGATATATTCTGCTGGATTCAATATAAATTTCTGATTATCATATATAAATACATATATTTCTGATTTTTTATGCATGTAAATATATATAAATATTACATATATAGTATAGATTAATGATATAGTCTGCTTTCTTGCATACCCTATGTACAGACAGACCTTCCTTTTCGAAGACTCTCTATTAAGTACTGGGTGATACACATTTGTATAAGACATGAAGACATCCATCGACATTTTGAGAGAAGTTGAAACGTAATACAACTAACTCTGTAACATAAAGGCTATCTGAATAAGTCAGAATTCTATAAAAGAAAAAATTAAATAAAGCATTTTTGTCCTGTATTGTGGTATAGCTACACAACAATATAGCAAATAACAGAATAAAGAAAGTAGAAACTAAAGTCATCAAGGAGAATACAAAGTGGCACAAACAAAAGTAATTAACTTAGAGAAATAGGAAAGTCAACATAACAAAGGGAGACAGTTTACTAACAATTGTAACCCCAATAAACTTTAATTTAAAAAAAAGGAGAGACAGATATTGCAAGATACATAAAAAGAAAATAAGTTATTTATATAAAAAGAAAATCACGAAAATTATCTGGTAATGAATGAGTAGGCTATATTACAATTGCACCTAACGTTGAAAATATGGGGGTTTAAATACTATAGAAAATAATGATCTTTTGAGAAAAAATAAATAATGTAAAACTCCGAGAAAAAAACACCCATTTGCATTCATCTCACCAGACACGTTATGGGAGGAATTTGCAAGTTTAGGCTGGCAGAATGGAGAGGAAGCAGGCTCTTAAAGCAAAACTTTTTGTCACAACCCAAGAAATGAGTGGTAATAAATAAATACTGGTAATATAAGTTATATTAATAAAAATAATAGTAAATATTATTATTTTTTCATTTTTTTACTTTAATTTGGGGTTTCATGTGCCAATAACAATTCTAACATTTGTAGTCTCATTGTAGCGTAAAGGGGAAATCACCATATTTTTACATTTTCTTTTTATTTATTTATTTTATTATTTTTTTAAATTAAAGTTTATTGGGGTGACAATTATTAGTAAAGTTACATAAACTTCAGGTATACAATTCTGTATTACTTCCTCTATAAATCACATTGTGTGTTCACTATCCAGAGTCAGTTCTCTTTCCATCACCATATATTTGATCCCCTTTACCCTCATCTACCACCCCCTTATCCTCTGGTAATCACTAAACTATTGTCTGTGTCTATGACTTTTTGTTTCTCATTTGCTTGTCTTGTTCTTCTGTTGTTTTTGGTTTATACACCACATATCAGTGAAATCATATGGTTCTCTACTTTTTCTGTCTGACTTATTTCACTTAGCATTATAATCTCAAGATCCATCCATGTTGTCACAAATGGTCCTATTTCATCTTTTCTTATTGCTGAATAGTACTCCATTGTGTATATATACTACAACTTCTTTATCCATTTGTCTATTGAAGGACATTTTGATTGTTTAATAATTTTTTATTTTTCAATTTCAGTTGACATGCAGTATTATATTATTTTCAGGAGTACAACATAGTGATTTATATAACTTACAAAGTGATCACCCTGATAAATCTAGTAGCCCTCTGATACCATGCATAGTTATTAAAATATTATGATTATATTTCCTATGCTATACTTTACATTCCCAAGACTATTTTGTAACTACCAATTTGTACTTCTTAATCCCTTCCCCGCCTTCACCCATACTCTCAAACTCCCTTCCATCTGGCAACCATCAAAATATTCTCTCTGTATCTATGAGTTTGTTTCTGTTTTGTTTGTTCATTTACTTTGTTCTTTAGATCCCACATGTAAGTGAAATCATATGGCATTTGTCTTTTTATTGCTGACTTACTCCACTCAGCACAATACCCCCTAGGTTCATCCATGTCATTGCAAAAGGCACGATTTCATTCTTTTTTATGGCCAAGTAAATTTATAATTTATATTCCATTATAAATATGTACCACCTCTTCTTTATCCATGCATCCAGTGATGGACATCAAGGCTGCCTCCCTATCTTGGCCATTGTAAATAATGCTGTAATGAACATATAGATGCACATGTCCCTTTGAAGTAGTGTTTTGGGTTTCTTTGCATAAATACCCAGAAGTGGAATTACTGGATCCTTTTTAATCACTTATTATAGCTTTTGTTTTAAATTTATTTTGGTATAGTATTGCTATCCCAGCTTTTTAATTTTTTTTTTTTTTCATTTTCATGAAATATCTTTTTCCATCCCTTTACTTTCAGTCTCTGTGTGTCTTTTGATCTGAAGTGAGTCTCTTGTAGGAAGCATTTGTAAGGGTTTTGATTTCTTATCCATTCAGCCACCTTGTGTCTTTTGATTGGAGCATTTAACTCATTTGCATTTAAAGTAATTGTTGATAGATGTATAGTTACTGCCATTTTATTGTTCACATTTTTCATTCTTCTCCTTCTCCTTCTCTGTCTTGGTCTTCATCTTCATCTTCATCTTCATCTCCTAGAAGTCCCTTTAACATTTCTTGAAGTACTGATTTGGTGGTGATAAACTCCTTTAGCTTTTTTTTGCCTGGGAAGCTCTTTTTCTGTCCTTCGATTCTAAATGATAGCTTTCCTAAGTAAGCTAATGATAGCTTTCCTTTGTTCTAGGTCCTTGCTTTTCATCACTTCAAATATTTTGTGCCAATCCCTTCTGGCCTGCAAAGTTTCTGTTGAGAAATCAGATGACAGTCTTACACGAGCTCCCTTGTAGGTAACTAACTGCTTTTCCCTTGCTGCTTTTAAGATTATCTCTTTCTTTGACCTTTGACATTTTAATTATGATGTGTCTTGGTGTAGGCCTTTTGGGTTCATCTTGTTTGGGACTCTCTGAACTTCCTGGGCTTGTATGTCTACTTCCTTCATCAGATTAGGGAAATTTTTCATCATTATTTCTTCAAATAAGTTTTCAATTCTTTGCTCTCTCTCTCTTCTCCTTCTGATACCCCTATGATACAAATGTTGGTATGCTTGATATTTTCCCAGAGGCCCCTTAAACTATCCTCATTTTTGGGGGGATTCTTTTTTCTCTTTGCTGTTGTGATTGGATGTTTTCATTACCTTATCTTCCAAATCGCTGATTCGATCCTTTGCTTCTTATAATCTACCATTGATTCCCTCTAATGTGTTCTTCATTTCAGTTCTTTTATTCTTCCTTTCTGAATGATTCTTTTTTATGTTTCTATTTTCATTTTTACATTTCCTATCTCTTTGTTGAAGTTCTCACTAAGACCACTGAGCATCCTATAACCAGTGTTTTGAAGTCTGTCTGTGGTAGATTGCTTTTCTCCATTTTGTTTAGTTCTTTTCCTGGAGCTTTGTTCTCTTCTTTCATTTGGGACATATTTCTTTGTCTCCCCATTTTGGCTGCCTCCGTGTAGTTGTTTCTATGTATTAGGTAGAGCTGCTATGTCTCCTGGTCTTGATAGAGTTATGTAGTAGGTGTCCTGTGGGCCCCAGTGGTGCAGTCTCCCTGGTCATCTGAGCTGCGTGCTGCAGGTGTGGGTGCCGTGCTGTTGTAGTTGAGCCTTGATTGCTGTTGGCATGTCAATGGAAGGGATTGACCCTCAGGATAATTGTTGCCAGGACTGGCAGTGACTATAATAGAGGAGCTGCTGTGCAGGGGCTGATCCAAGAATCAGGATTCACTTTAGCAGGGCTCTGCCCTTTGGGTGTGTCTTTTGTGGAGGTAGTTGGTTGTGCTCTATTATGGTCTGAACCTGGCCACAAGGTGTGTTTGTTCTCAGGCCTCTTGGAAGGGCACTGTTGCATGCCAAGGGTAGTCATGGTCTGTGCCCTGCACAGGGCCCTTGGTATGAGGTACAAAGTAATCTGTAGATGGTTGCCTCTTGTGCTGGGCTTGGAAGTGCCTGGGAGAGGCTAAGCTGGAAACTGAGGACAGTTGCCATTAATGCTGTTTGGAGTATGATTAGCAAGTGGTATGGGGCATGCCAAGACCAGATTCTGCTCATCTGAGGTTTGTGAAACTTTGACAAATTTTAGGAAAGTATGCACCATGAGCCAAGATAGGCCGTTTGTATGCGAAAGCCTTTGGAAGTGGCTTGGGTGTACCTGAAAATTGGGTGATGCAGTGTCTCAGGGAATCACCAGGTCAGGGTGGACCATGTTAGCCAGGTTGATGAAGACTCAGATATAGCACCCACCTGTGTCTTCATGCTGGGTTGGAGGAAAGCTCAACAAAGGAACAACGGCTTCTGCCAGCACTTCTGTCTGGGAGAAAGCTGCCCCCCCACCCTTGCCCTGAAGCCAGACAATTCAGTTCCTTTCTGTATGTTCCTGGCATCTTTTGAGCTGCTGCCCCAGTGCTGGAGCTCAGAGGGAGTGAGTCTGTTAGCAAGTAAGTCCATGCACTGGACCTTTAAGAGGAGCACCTGGGAGTGCAGCTGCTCTTCATCCCACTCAGCCACAGTCTCTGCTGGTCTTCACAGCAGAAGTTGCATGGTCCTCTCTTCCCAGCACTGGAACATTGGGCTAAGGAGCGTGGTGTGGGGCTGGGACCCCTCAATCCTCAGAGTGGACCTCCACAGCTGAGATATCCCTCCCAATTCTCAGCTGTGACACGTGCGTGTGGGACCAGCCCGTTCTGCATCTCTGCCCATCCTACCAGTCTCAATTTGACTTCTTCCGTATTTCCTTAGTTATAGGACTTCTGTTCAGCTAGACTTCAGGCAAGTCTCAATGATGATTCTGTAGTTTATTTGTAATTTTGGTGTAGTAGTGAGGAGAGGTGAGCACAGTGTTTACCTACTCTGTCAATTTGACCGGAAGCTTAGTGAATATTATGTTATTGAAAGCATTCAAGGTGATTACTTTTTCACAGTGAAAAATTGCAATAAGTAGATTAATTTTATGCTTCATTTCAAATGTAAGATATTATTTTTCATGTTTAATTTTCTTTGTTTTTAGTGCTGCTGATTCTATTCCTTTTAGTTATAAAAATTTCATTTATTTTCCTTTGTTTATCGTAAATATCAATTACAAAACCTATCACTACATCTGTATCTATTATTTCATGTTATTTACTGCAGTAGAAATTGTGACCAAGAAAACACAAAGAATGAAAAACATTCTTTCAGGACACATCTCATTAAATATGCAACTTGTGGCGAAAATTTCATGCTTTCAGGAGATAGCTCATTAAATATGCAACTTGTGGCGAAAATTTCATGCTATTATAATTTTTTTATTGCAGAATTAAATATGTTCATTTTGAAACTTTAGAAGAGTCAGATGAAATGTAAATCACCCTCTGGCCCAAGGAAGGGAAACATTTTTTTTCTCTTCTCCCTTCTTCCCCTTCCACTTTCTGAAACAGAGAATTAATATTCTAAGCTATAGTCTGGAATGCTGCTAAGGCATATTTTCTAGTGGTGAGAATCACTGTATTTTAAAAAGTTAAACACTAGTTGTGGTTTTCTTTTTCTTCATACCTGCAAATAGGAGGCAGTAGTTACAGTTGAACACAGGTTTTCTGTGACATCCAAACTGTCCCCCTCTCTCTTATGTTCTGCCACCAGAACCTAGAAAGTCCCAATACGTAGGTTGGGCTTGGAGATGGAGGGAAGTGGGGGCATTAGGTTTAGAAGAGATCCTTCATATCTCTATTCTAGGGCACTAGCCTATGGGGATTTCAGATATATTTCCAGATTATGTCTTTCTTCCATGGTATGTATCCAAGAAAGTATTTTTAATGTAGTCTTTCAAAATACAGAGTTATAATAAATATAATTTAATATAACAATTAGTTTCCATGGTAATAAATGTATTTTATAACCTAATTTTTAAAGTTTGTGTCTCTATACATAATTATTGGACACTTGAGTGGCAGACATTGTTAATGACCACCCAACTCTTTCTCTTTTTCCTGATAATGTCACCCTTATTTTGTTTGAATTTGCAGTGTACTTAGCTCCTAGGTAATGATTCAAGAGTTTTTTAAATCAATCCTGGAAATTCTGTCTGTTTTTCCAGGTACTCACTTTCCCAGCCCCCTTGCAGCTAGAATTTTCCATGTGATCTACTTTTGGCAAATGAGAGGTAAGGCCAAGTCTGCTGAGTCAGGGAGACTTCTGGGAAATCTCTGACCTCCCCATGATAGACAGCATTTATCACTTACTTCATCTTTGCTAAGCATGTTGCTTAGATCTGTGGCTGTAACTTTATGACCAAGAGAAATAAGAAAATGCTGTCACATGAGGATGACAAAGGAGAATGATGGAGACTGGTTCCTTGGTGAAATCACAGAAACAAAACAAGAATAGACTATATCCATACTCTTAATATGATTTTTTCGTGTCTAGCAGCTAAATACAGGCTATGAAGGAAAGGTTTCAAACCTTCTTATAAGCAGAACTTTGATGAACATATACACAGGTAAGTTTTTATTCACATCCATGACTATGTCTTTATGATAAATTCCTAAAATAAATTTATAGGAGATGCAACACACTAACGCTTTTGATATATATTGTCAAGTTGCCCTCAAGTAAGTTTAGCATTCAATAAACACTATAGAAACTCTTCTAAAAATGAAATTGTACCAAAAATGTTAATTTTCCTTATGAAGAGCCTACATCTCTGCAACTTCCTGGAAACCCCAGCAAAATTCGAAGGGAAAATACAGTGTCCATAAAGTCTGGAAAACATAATCAAATATATAGAATGTCATGAAGGACATCTTCAGTCTGTAAGTGCATATACGCATAAAGAAATCTTCTAAGTTTCTAGACTTATGGGCACATCTGGTAGAATTGTCAAATGACAATGCTGTTTGAGTTTCAGAGTTTAAGTACCTTCATTAGCATGTGTAGAACAATTGCTCTACAGCATGAATAGCTCTGTGGCTAATGTGCTTGTCTCCTGAAGACTGTCACAGAAGAGCCAGAAAACATAAAACTGTCCCTGGAATTTTATTCTCAGACACTTACGGCTGGATTTCTGAGCTTAAAAATCCCCACTGCCCCATATTTTCAGTCTGCCTTCCCTGGAAAGGTCATTCCAAAGTTATAAAGCCAAAAGTCAGCAATAGCGTACTAAACACAGTACAACGGTGGGAAACATATGGCCGGCTGATTACTCCAATACAGCTCAAATTAACAACACAGCAGAACCCCATTATCAGGTTAGTTAACTGAGAGGTGAAAGAAAGGTCGAAGGTACAGAATGTCCTTTTGAGAGGTTTTTATTTGTTGATCTCTGTATTATGGCTCCGTTTGACAAGTGTATTCTGTGTATCCCACTGTGACTGTTCTAATATCAAAATTTATATGCTGAGATATGTTTAAAGCAAATTTCTGTGTCATAAAATGTCATTTCCCCTAATGAACAATTTATTTCCACCTTCCTATGGGGTCAGTTAACAGTAGGAAAACACAGTATTTCCAAATATCTACCTATTTTAATAAGAATAACAGGTTTATTCTAACCAGTCCTGTTCTCTCTAATAAGATGAGCCTATTTACTTCTAGCTACACATTCATCACATGAAAATGTGATGTTAATGAAAGAAGGGTTAATGAAAGAACCGGGTAATGGGCAAGAAGTATGAAGGACACAGTATTTGCTTTATAATTATTTGGTTTATTGACATAGGTGTGGAAGCCAACCCTATAAGACTGTTATGGTATGGTAAAGCCAAGGGGCATGGTCAAGCCAGGAAAAGTAAAAAATGTCCTCTGTTCTAAAGTGCTTAAACTCAACTCTAAAAGTGTTGTTATGTTATTGTTAAAAGAAAGGTACTAAGGACCCACTACCTGGGTCGTTAGGTATTAATATTGTCCTTGACTTTGAAATGTTTCCAAATTAATTGAGACGAGACCAGTACATAAGGAGAAGTAACTATAATATGCACACAGGGAGAACACCATGTAAAGAGAGGAGTTGTCCTGGCGCCACCAAGAAGCAAGGAGAGAGACCTGAAACATCCTTCAGAGAGAGCACGGCCCTGCCAACATCTCAACTTTGGCCT
The DNA here is from genome assembly GCF_036562045.2 of Rhinolophus sinicus. Taxonomy (NCBI): domain Eukaryota; kingdom Metazoa; phylum Chordata; class Mammalia; order Chiroptera; family Rhinolophidae; genus Rhinolophus; species Rhinolophus sinicus. Next base: position 32,960,772 of record NC_133753.1, on the reverse strand, counting down.
CTGGGCTCCAGCACTATGAGACAATAAGTTTCTGTTCTTAGCCACCTAGTGTTTGGAACTTTGTTAAGCAGCCCTAGCAAACTAATACAACTATATTCTCCGTGAGACTTCTCACCATTTGAAAGTTGTCTTATTTATTCATTTTCCACAGAATGTGTTTCATGAAAGGAGGAACCACAGCACGGTTCTGGGTGCTAGAGATTCATCGATGGATGAAATATACTACAGTAGTACCTCGGTTTTCGAATGTCTCCGTTGACGAATATTTCAGTTTACAAATGCCGTAAACCCAGAAGGAAATGCTTAGGTTTTCAAACACACCTCAGAAGTTGAACATGTCACGTGGCTTCTGCCGAGTGCAAGATCCTGAGGCCTAGCTGTCGGCTGTTTTCTAACTTTTCAGAACTCAAACAGTCTTCAGGAATGGATTACATTAGAAAACTGAGGTATCACTGTATTTACCCTTGAGAGACTTAAGGAAGTATTTATAATTAAAATGTAAAGCATTTATATATTCATTAACTGAACACACATCTAAGTACTGTATATTTCAGGCACTGCTACATATTCTGAGGTCACAGTGGAGAGCAAGCGCTTCCATTCTGCCATGGAGAAACATAAATAGAAAGGTATAAACAGGATGAAGACTATAAAACAGTAATATGATAGAGAGTGGAATTGTGAGGGGAATTTCAATTGACTGGTCAAGGAAGGCCTATCAGAAATAAACTAGGTCTGTCTGAAGAGCAGCAAGAAGGTATGTGTTTAGATCAGGTGAATGAAGCAATGGATGAGACAAATGAGAATGAAGGGGCGGGTGCTTGGTCTTGTAGAACTTAGTAAGCTAATGGCAGGGTATAGGTTTTATTCTAAGCACCAAGGAAAGTCATTAGGAGGTTGGAATTAAGAGCCTGCCATGTGCTGAATTATTTTTTTAAAGTATCACGCTGGCTGCTGTGTGGTAAATTGACTGTAGGGAGGCAAAACTAGAAGCAGAAAGATTAAGTAGGGGCTGTTGCAGGAGCCCATATGAGAGATGGTTGTGGCTTTGTCTAGGGTGGTAGCAGTAGAAGTGATGAGAAAGGTATAGTTTATCAGTGTTTTAGAGGTATAGCTAGTAGGACTAGCTCTTAAATGGAAAGTAGAGGTGTTGGAAAATAAGAAATCAGGACTGATTCTTAGACTTCTTCATGCTGTCTTGCAAAGTAAAGCCAAACTATATTGATTGAATGATAGTTCTCCAATCAAGAAGGGTTTACTTGCTGTTTATATAGAAGAAGGTAGGCATTTGGCCTGGATGATCTTTAAGCTCTTTTACAACCGTGAGTACATATGATTCTAATGTTCAGAGTAGAGGTGCTGCTCTGCTGTTGGACAAGCAATCTTAGAATTTGAGGAGACCCCACAGTGAGAGGGTAACTTGGGACTAGAATGGAAACTCCATTCATACTGGATGCATGTTACACATGAATTTTCTAGTTTCACATGACAACACTTTGATTAATCACAATCATTATCATTTTCTGGCTACTCTTGTGAACTAATCTTGATGTTAATGCTTTGCATATGTTAACACATCTTGCTCATAAAAATGCCGTGCAGTTAGTAAAATTATCTTTCTCTTATAAATCAAGCAACTGATTCTGATAGGGCAATAAAATATCCAAGACCTTAGAGCGGTTAGAATAATTAAAAATAGGGTGGATCACATAAAAATTTTTGTCTTATTTTAGTTTATTTGAAATTTGTTTTAGTATGAAGTAGTGTGACTATTTTTTAATGTGTGTGTATATATATATGTATATGTGTATATATATATCCACATATACAACATATATATGTGTGTGTGTATATATACATATGAACTTCATAATACACACACACTGTCTCACACACACACATATATATAAACTTTCAATAGAAAAAAAAAATTTGTTAGTAGTAAAATCCTCTTGTCATAGGTGACTGGTGATTTTAGATCTAACAAAGTAGGCCAATACTTGGACTTATTGGAGAAACTTCCTTGAAACCAAATTGGAGTGTATTTTTAAAAAAAGGAAAAGTAGAATGTCATTTTTATTGCTTCTTGTATGTTCTCATTCACTGGGTGCTTAGAGAAATAAATCAAACTGACAATGAGTTGAAACGGAAATCAAGTTTTGCTAGCATTTTTATTCAAAGAAGAATTCTTCAAAAAGCTGAAAATGGAAGAAAAAAATGAAAGTCATTCTTATTGCTAATGAAATGTTTCCTTGCTGTCGAGCAGTATGTGGCTGGAAGAAAAATGACTTGGATTTAACCAGAAACTCAAAATGCAGTGCATTTCCAACCTGGTAGTTAGGCTAATATGAGATGTCACAAACAGTGACTGTTACAATCGACTGGCTCTGAAATGCACGCTTTGGATTAAATCGTACCTGGATGGTGAGGGCACCACTCTGCAGACTTGGCTAATCTATGTGAAATCATGGCACAAGGGATGCCATTCCTGCAGGCTCCAACTAAAGCCTGTCCCCATGCATCTGCGGAAAAGCAGGTATTTTTTCCCATAGATTTAACTTTAAAAATAAGGTTAAAAGATGACAGCTGTAAGAAAATGAAGCCATTCTCTAGAGAGTAGCTGCCTCGTGGGATAAAAACAACAGTTCTTGGAAGCCAGCCCTGTCTCATTTTATTTGTCAGGTGTGAAAGGAGGACTGCGTCCTCTAGAACATGGGCTGAAGAGTTCCCTTTTAATCCTCTCTTAGGCAATATAATTGTTTTTTGTTTTTTTTACTTTCTAAAAAACTAAAGAAAATGAACCTCCATGCTGATACATCCATTTGATATTTGTTCAACACATATTTATTGAGCAATTGCTAAAATAGTATTAATTGCAAATGCTAATATGCACCTGTAAAGCTAAAGGGCTTTATGAATTGAGGCAATTTTGATGTGCCATAACCAAAAAGAGTTTTAATTCAGCATTTAGCATTTTTACACATGTATGAACAGACTGTTAACTGTTAACTAAGGTAATTTGGTGGTACTGCTTAGGGATATCAAAAATCTTTCCATGAATAACATTTCAAGCACAAATATACTTATCAAAATTCTGTGTTGTACAAAACATGTGTACTGTAGAGGATTTTAATGATAAGTGAGATGCTCTCAGTTTAAGGAAGCTTATCCTCTGGTGTAGAAAGCAGACATATATACAAAATCAAAGGCAAGTCAATTATCCCTACTTGGTGAAAGTGTCCTATAAACACAGAACAGAGAAAAATAGAACTCAACCAAGATAATTAGGGAACTATTTAAGGGGATCATAGTTGAACTTGGATCTGGATGTATATAATAAATTAAGGTGGCATATTCTGGCAGAAGCAATGAAAGACCCAGAGACTGGAAAATTTGGGAATGGCAGTAGTATTTGGTTGGGGGAGGGGAAGGAAAGGGGATATTTTATTAGGAGGTAAGAATTAAGTGAGTGGCCTCAAGTAACATCCTAACTAATGTGAATTTCATTTTTGTAGAAACTCAGGAAGCATTAGCAGTGCCACAGTGGAGTTTTAGGAAGATAATGCTTCTGGCTATATTGGGGACAGAGAGCTAGATCTGTTTAGAAGCTATTTCAACAGTTCAGACAAGGAATGATCAGACCCCAAGTAAGTGCAGTGGCAGTAGGGATGAGGGAAGAAACAGACATCAGAAACACTGAAGGAATAGAATTAGTATTACTTGTTAGTAGTTTGAGTTTTGGGCCAGATATGAAGATGTCCTGCAAACTGTTGGAAGGTCTGATTTCAAGAGAAACAAGGATTGTTGATGTAGACCTGGTAGTTCTTTGCATAGATTTTAAGTGTTGGGTTTATAGGAGTGGACAAGAAAGAAATGCTAGCAAGCACGAAGGGGAGAACCTTGTGAGATAATATCAGTATTTATTACTCAGCTTAAGAAGGGAAGCTAACAAGGGAGGTTGCATAATGAGCCCAGAAAGTCAGGTCCAGGCTGTGGGGGAGACAAGTCAGATGGATTACAAAAAGGAGAATTTGGTCCTGGTGATTCATCAGCATTGGTGACCACTGACAGAGCAGATTCAGAGACAATGTGGTGTCCCAGTCCAAACTTTACGAGCTGGGAAATAAAAGGCTGAGGATGGAGAAATAGTGAACAGTGATGACTTTCTGTGACACTTGGGATTTGGGATAAGAGAATATATTGAATAGGAAGCAAATTTTTTAGGAGTGAGAACACAAGAAAACATCCATGAAAGTCAAGGAAATCTGGCAAAAGAGAGAATAAAGTTGTGAGAGAGGATCATAGAAAACTAAGGGTAAGCACATAAGTGGGCTATATAGCTGGCCTTGGCAAACTAGAGAGACTGTTTAAAAATGCAGAAGATTTTGAGGTGGGTGAGAACAAGCCTACACAGATCAGTGACTGGGAAGTACAGTAGTTTGAGGTGATGGCCAAGCCCAAGCCTATCCCAGTTGGAAGGAGGCAAGAAGGATTGGAAATGACACCAAATCAAGTTTAGGTAAAGAGACCTGGTTGTTGAAGCCATCAAAGATGAGTGAAGGAGCAGATGGGGAGAAGAGATAAACCTGATCACTAGTAGGTGTCTCTATCTGTGATGGTTAATTTTTGTGTGTGTGGACTAAATTGGGCCATGGGGTACCCAGATTAAACATTATTTCTGGATGTGTCTGGGAAGGTTGTTTCCAGATGAGATCAGCATTTGAATTGGTGGCCTCAGTAAAGCAGATTGCCACCTTTGTGTCAAACATGGGCATTACCCAATGTTTTGAGGACCTGAACAGATCAAAAAGCAGAAGAAAGTATTTGTCCCCCTTCTGCCTGCTTGATCTGGAACATCAGTCTTCCACTGCCTTTGGACTAGAATTTACACTGTTGGGTCCTCTGGTTCTCATGCCTTTGAACTCATATTGGAATTATCCTACTGGCTCTCCAGCTTTCAGACTTCTCAGCTCTCTCTCTCTCTCTCTCTCTCTCTCTCTCTCTCTCTCTCTCTCTCTCGATATCTGTCATCTATTTCCTATTGTTCTCTTTCTCTGGAGAACCCTGACTAATATACTATCTCTACCATGATATATGTAGTGTGTGTGTGTATGTGTGAGTGAACACATACCTGTGAATACACATACACATTTTTTTCTACCTACAAAAATTTAATATGAATTTGTGTTCCTGCTTATTTTTTCTTAATTGAGATCAGGTTTGAAAAGATGTTTCAAGGCATCAAAGTCAAGTTATTTTAATGAAACTTAATTTACTTGATGAGAATGAAAATTAAGGCATAAAAATAGAAAAGCAAAGTCTCTTATAGTCTGCATATATGTAGTGTTTTTCTTAAATTTATTTTTTTTCAGTCACAGTTGATGTTTCATATTATTCTATATCAATTTCAGGTGTACAGCATAGTGGCTACACATTTATATAATTTATGCAGTGATCCCCCCAATTAGTCGATTAGTCAAGTACCCACCTGGCACTATACATAACTGTTGCAACATCATTAACCATATTCTCTATGCTATAGTTTACATCCCTGTGACTATTTTGTAACTACCAATTTGTATTTCTTAATCCCTTCACCTTTTCCACTCATGTATGCAGTGTTTTGCAGTAGTGAAAGCACTTTCACATACTATGTGATCTCCTTTGAGCCACACTGCATAACCATGGAATCACTCAGACAGGAAGTCCTTTTCTTATTCTGAAGAAACCTCCTATGACCACTGATGCTCATCTTCTAAAACCTGGCCCAGAGCACTTCCTACTGCAGTCCTCGCATCACATTGTCTTTCTGTTCAGATAAAGATTTAAAATTACTTTTTAAAAGGAGTAAAATATGGAAGAGATGTCTTTTCTGTGCTCAAGTTTTATAAACAGTTAAGTTTAATGCCTAATATTTACACATTAATTTACTGTTAACAAGGAATTCTGATAAATATCAATGTCTACTAGGTACTCCTTGGAATTTCAAGATGATCTTTTATTGCATGAACATTACCATTATTTCACCTTCCAGCTTCCTCAAAACTAGGCACTGTGATGAGTGCTTCTGACTGGCAAAAAATCAGACTTTAGAGGAATTATTGGAGAGAAAATAAATCACATTTTGATAGTATTAATTATTTAGTTGCAACTTGCAGTCCAGATATTCAAGAAGCTTTTGACATCTCACATTATAGTCAGCACTAGAGAGAAAGTAGCAACACAGAAATATTCTTCAAGCACGTCTTAATTTGGAGCTCAAGGATAAAATCGTATATGGGTAACTAAAAACATGAACTTTTCTTTTGGAAGTTGGTTTGTGAGGGCTTTGGGGACAACATCTCTGAAGAGCTTAAGTTCCATTTGCCAAAGTAGGCTTCTTGTTTTATGTGGTTTTGAATTGTATATAGGTAGAGAAAAATAAACTTTTATTAAATTCTGACATGTTTTCTTCCTCGTTTTATAGGAAAGAGGATATGTTATTGGATGGGCAGCAATAAAGACAGTATTCTTCCGGAGTGGGTGTTAAGTCATTAACCCAAGGTTTCATCCTGGCTTCTTTCAGCAGGACCAGTATCAAGGGACGGTTTCTGTTGAGTCTCACCTGAAATTTATTTTCGACCAAGTTGTTTAGGATCTGAAACATGGCTGGGCTGAGCTCCTCAGTGTTTTCTGCAGCTTCAAGGGACGCATTTTCTGAGGCTGGTTCTTTTCCCGTGGTTCTGTCTCAGGCATGTAATTTAAGGAGGCTGCCATATTATTTTGTAGGTTAAGCTGAAAGCTTCCTTGGGTAATTGAGGTTACCTTCATGTGGGCAGGAGTTGGTCTGAGGTAATTCCATTTTTTAAAAAAAATCTTTCCTTTCCTTTTCTCTGAAGATATCTTCAGAGATGGCAGGTGAAAAAGTCAGAACAGAATGTTCTGTTTTTCAGCTGGTGCTAGGTTCATGAATGTTCCGTTCTTAAATTCTTTGTACCATATCCTTATATATAATCTTTCATACGTAAAAAATAGTTTATTTCAAAACTTTTTAAATAACTAAAAAAAAAATTTTTTTTAATTTATTGGGGTGACAATTGTTAGTAAAATTACATAGATTTCAGGTGTACAATTCTATATTACATCATCTATAAATCCCATTGTGTGTTCACCACCCAGAGTACACAATGGAAAAAAAACTTTTTAAAGTGATATGTTCTCAGAAGTAAGACTCTTCCCTTACTCCATTCCCTTTGCTTTTCTCTGATTTTGGCACTTGTGAGGAGAGCAGCAAACTTAAATAGTCTTCTAAAATCAACTTTTTTTAAAAGGCTAACTGTTATGGACTGGAGAACTGGCTTGTGGCCAATTCATTATCTTTAATAACTTAGAACTTAAAAAAGTATTTTATATAATTCTACATGTGTGTTCTCTTTCTCTCTCTCTCTCTCTCTCTCTCTCTCTCTCTCTCTCTCTCTCTCTCTCTCTGTATTTTTTTCTGTTTTGTTGCAGGACTTTTAAGACCTTAACTTTTGAAACACTGCAGAGCTGTGGTGCTGCAGAGACTGGATATTAAGCATAGAGAGACTTAACATTTAAACTGAACTTGATTGAAATCAGCTGGGAAAATATTATTTGGGTCTTCCTCCCTGCCCCTCTTGTCTGCTAGGACATTATCTTCTTAAAATAACCTCCCAAAAATGATGATTTGCACAATGATTTTCCTTTTTTTTTTTTTTCTCAGGAGTGAGGAGATAAGAGAATGACAGGGGAAAGCAACTGAAAGTGGAAAGGAGAGACTAAAGATGCGTGAGAAGGGATAAGAAGGGCGAGATCAAAGTGTAGAAGGGGTGTCTATGCAGTAGCCACTTTAGGAATGCTTCTGTTGGTGTCTGAAGGCTTCTGGCGGGGGTGGAGGGGCAGGAAGGATGGACTGTAGAGAGTAAGATAAGTGTAACAAAAGGAGAAGAATAAGGCATTTTCTACTCTCATTCACACAATATATGTGATTTAGGACGATGATGGTGGTGATGGTGATTATGATGAGGACGATGATAGTGATGATTTTATAACATCAGGAAGAGGAGGCCAAGGAGATTGGGTTTGGCCTAGTGTGTGGAGGGCATACAATGATCTCTCAGAGAATGACCAGTCCTATGTTGAGAAAGTCCCCAAACAGGGCAATTGTCTTCTTTTTAAAGTCACAATTACCAATCTCAAATAAATACTTGGTAATACCATGCAATCTAACCATGTTGTCCTGATGAACTCCTTGCCCTACTTTCTACAATGATATCCTTTCCTCATCTTTTCAGAATTATGTACCATCTTCTGACTCCTTCCTGATTCTTGGCAGCTAGCCTCAGCTCATACATCACAGGGAAAATTGAAGCTATCAGATGGAAACTTCATCAGCTCATTGCCTTCAAACCAACAAACCTTCTTATACCTGTACTCATTATCTCTTTCATTTTTTCCTGTTTTATCACATGAGTGTATGTCCTCCTATCTAAATCCATTTCCTCCACTGATGCTTTGGATCTGACCCCTTCTGCCATTGTCAGGAACCACACCCCACTGTTCCTTCTTTCTTTTGTATTGATCCTTCTGATGGTCTCTGAAAACATGTTCCTCCAATTACAAATCCTCCTTTGGTAATCTTACTAATGTTTTCCCCTCCAGAGACTCTTTAGAAGAGATAGCTGTGTATATCTCCTGTCCCATTTTCTTATTTTATACTCATTGTTCAGTTCATCCCCCTATCAATCCACCAGAGCAGTTGACCTCCACATTCCTGCAAAGGCCAGTTTAAAGAATTCCTCATTGCAACTGATTTGTCAAGAGTATTTGACACTGTTGAATGCTCTCTCCTTTTTGAAACTCTCTCTTTCCTTGGATTTGAGGACCCCCACATTGTCTTAGATTTCCTCCTTTTTTTCACATCCCCCCTCTGTAATTTCTTTTGCAGGCTTCTCCTCCTTTACCCAGGCATCAATGTTGGAGTTCTTCAAGGATGGGTGCCTGGCTGCCTTCTCATCTCACTCTGTCCAGTCTCCTTAGGCAATCAATGTCTCCCAACTCACAGTTCCAAATACTCCCATTACACTATGGCTCCCAAAGTATATCTTTGGTCCAGGGTCAAACATCTAACAGCTAATTGACGTCTCTTATTTGATGCCACACAAGTACTTCACATTCAAAATATCCAAGATTCTCCTCAAACCCAAATCTAATAAGACTTTTTGTGGTAATTTTTTTCTTTCTCCTTTTTTTTTTTTTTTTAATATTACTGAAGGACTCTACAATCCATCCAAGTGAAAATCAGAAATCTGGGGGACATTTGTAATATTGTCCTCTCCCTCATTGGCTATAATTAATTTATTACTAAAACTTGTCAAGTTTAATCTCCCAGCTAACTCCCAATCCATTCCACTTGGCTCCTTCCACTGCCCTTTCATCCTGGACATCAACATCTCCTCCTGGGACTATTATAAGAGCTTACTAACTGGTATTTCACTTTTTATTTAACAGCCCTCCTCATGACAATTAATTATCTGAATTAGAGTTGATGTGATCTTTTCAAAACAGGAATCACAATCATGTTGCATTCCTTACCTATTTAAAACATTTCAAGTGCTGCCTATTGATCTTAGGACAAAGACCTAAATCCTTAGCAAGGTCGCAATTGTCTGATGATATAACTGTTGAGGCTATTTGTCCAGGCTTGTGCCAATTTTTCTTTATCTCTTTTCTCCAACCATTCTTGTATTTCTCAGTTCCCCAGTGAGCCAAGTGCACTCCTGCTATAGAATGTTAACATACTTTTCTCAAACTTTCCCCCCACTAGCCCTCACCTCATTAATTCCTAGCCATTCTCAGGTCTTTAACCATCTATCTAGTCACTTAATACCATAGTCTAGACCAAGTTCCATATAATTCACCATCATAAAATAAGGTTCTTTCCTTTGGACAATGTCAGTTTATAATTATGTATTAGTGAGATCCTTTTTCCAATTAATCTCTCTCCCTTTCCTTGCAAACTCCATGAAACCATGGATCAAGCTTTCTGTGGCTCACAATTGTGTCTCTACCTCGTAATCAAGTGCATAGTATTTAGAAGCGTTTAACAACTTAACTACTTTTTAAAATAAATAAAATTCTGACTAAGATCATCATTATCTTCTTTTCCTCACCTTAATATTGGGTCCATGGTGATAAACGGCTACAGGGAATAGGGAGGAGACTAGAGAAAATAAAATACTACTGAGCTTGTAATCTCTTTGTGAAAGTTTTCTGGGTTGAGTTTGGGATGAGATCAGTGTTATCTTACTCCTCTGTATTGTACTGGGAAGCTAAGCGTCTGTGACCTCCAGAGGGATAAGTGGTAGAACAATAACCCTGGTCACTTTCCCATGCAATTTCCTCATTGGGTCTTTGGTAGCCTATTTCACAGAATTCAATCTCTTCATTCTGGATTTGAGGGGTTTGGGGAACTTGAGTTTATGTACTCCACTGAGGAGAAGTCCTCCACTGCCTGCCCCTAATCTTTGTTCACTTTGCCTCATAGTCTGTCCTTTTCTTTCCACTATACTTCATGCTCTCTCTCCTATGAGTCAGCTCCCTTCTGGTATAATTAATCACAAATAAGTCAGGCTTAGTGAGGCCTTTCATTTTAAGTTATTTGTTGCAACTGGCCTTTTCTATAGCCTACTTAGCATCAAACTGCGATGCGGGGAGAAAAGAAAAATCAATGTCAACATACTTTTCTGTACAGATTTACATTTATGTGTAACCCTATACATGGATAGCTCTATAAATGGGCTATGTTGCTCTTTTATGTAAATTGTACAACATACAAGTTTCTACAACATACACCCTACCCTACAGCAAATACACATAAATATTGACAAACATCTTTTAAAAATGTTATCACTTTGTACAACAGACTTAGGTTTCCCTGAAGACAAAAGCATCCCTTAAAACAAATCCTTTGTTTTAAAGCTTTGTGTTCAATAGTACTATAGGCAGTATTTGCCATTACATTTATAACCAAGAGAGGCTCAGAAGAATGAATTCATAAAGTGAGTCAATAAAAAACCCAGAAATTCTGCCTCCTGTAAATTAGTTCTTCCCTCTCATCTTCTCACTTTTAAGTGGAAGAGATGACTATAAACTTCTGAAAGCTTGTTCATGTATTATTTATGAAAGGGGCCCAAAAAAGTGTTGTTTGGTGCATCATTTTGAATCTGAAGGTACATGTCCTTACATCTAAGAAATAAAGCAGTGAATAGAAGTCCTGTCAACAAGCACAAGGAGATATCATTATAAATTTTAGAATTCACTTTTCCTAGAAGATTATAAGTATATATTTCTAACACTGGTGACCTAATCATGCATCAGATATTAACTATTTTTATTTAATCCCAAATCCAAGTATGCAGGGTGATTGAAAAATAATGTAGAAAATACATGTTCTTATTTAATTATTTCTTATTGTGTGATATACATGCATCAAATTCAAATAATCATAAATAAAAGTTCTATACATAAATAAAATATTTTAGTTACACAATTGAATTTGTGTTCTTTTCCAAAACTCTGAATTTTATAAATTGGGCAAGTAGAAGTTAATTTTTGGTCAAATTTATAGAAAGGTATTACTCTAAACTGATGGTATTATGCTTATGGAAATAAAAATTCCCACTTAGTGGTATAAAAGTATGCCAGTGAGTGTGAATGCTTTACAATACTTTCCTTACTCTTGCTCCCCTAAGTTGGCTGCCATGTTGCACAGTATCCCCTGGAATTGTGTAATTCAGCAATATCATCAACCGCCTTAATATTTTCCTCATCTTAGAGAAATGTCTTCTCTGACAGGTATTCTAGCAATCCCTCAGAACTTGGCTCTTCTTTTGTAGTGTAGTTATGTTATCTAATAAAACCTCATCAACAGGTTTCTTCCAACAGTTAGTTATTAAATTTTCAAAATGTAGTTTACATATTGCACATCTATTTATTCCTCTATCCACATGTAAGTCCACCTAATTTTTGATGTATTCCCACGTGCAAACATCAGTGTAGTTATCCCCTAGTACGTCAATGTGCATACATTAACTAAAGTTCCATCTTTGTTCACATTTTTTCTTTTTAGATAAAATTTATATACAATGAAATGAAGACTTTGTAAGTATACTATACTATAAGTTTTATAAACAGCATTTATGTAACTTCTATCCCTCTTTATATACAGAGCACCCTAGAAAGTTTCCTCATACCCCTTCTCAGTCAGTTCAGGTTCCCAAAGGCAAGCTCTGTTCTAGTATGTTTTTCAACAGTTATTAATTTTATGTATTCTAAAATGTCATGGAAATGGAATCATTCAGTATGTATTCTTTTGGATAATACCAATTTATTCAACATAATGTTTTTTAGATTCATCCAAATTGTTGTGTGAGTCAGTTGTTTGTTCCTTTTATTTTTGAGCAGCACCCCATTAAACATCAGTTTGTTTATCCATTTCCTATTGATGAACACTTGGACTCTTTTCAGTTTTGGGTTAGGAGATAAAATACCGATGCTATTTTTATAAAAGATTTTTACTTTCATCCATTCTAAGGAATATATAATAGTGTCTCATCATGATTTTAATTTTCGCTTCTCTGATGTGAGTTAAAGATGCTGAACATCTTTTACTGTACATAGTTTTTTGAAATGTTTGTTCAAAACTTTGCCACTAGATGCTCTGAAGTCAAATTTTCTTTCTCTTTCACATGTTCCATGTTTTTTATGTGGATACTAAACATCAGGAGAGACACATTGTAGAAACTCTGAATTTGGTTAACTTCCTTTGAACATTCAATCTTATGCTACCAGAAAATCAACTAATCTAGGTTCAAACTTCAAATTCAGGCTTCCCTGCTTATAGATTGCCAAAAGCAGAAATCTTGGCTCAGTTCTTTCAGCTTCAAATTACTGCTATTCAGCAGACCCTTGTGTTTTCTCTACAATTGCATAGTTTAGCAGTTATTCAAGGATTTTTATGACTTTTACATTTTACATGCAGATTTTGGAGCGTCCATCTATGTGACCACTTCTTTCCAAGATTCTTCACTCCCTAATTTTTATCTGCTCTACCAGTCTCAAATGTTGTCTTCTCACATATAAAGCTAGTAAACTTATGGTTTTTTGAAGCCCTGAACAGTTTTTTCATATCCCGAGTCCTGGGAAGATTGAGGAGTATATTAGACAAAAGGAAAAAAAAAGCTTTAAATTTACAATAATTAGGATCTTATCTTTTCTGTCTCTTAAAGGAAGTCTCCCTTCCAGTTTCTGCCTGCTTTTGGTGTCTACCCAGTGCCTTCACATAGCTGGGTGATTTTATACGTGTCCTCGATTTTATATCTGGTATCACTGTTTCTGCTGTATCTGTTGGAAATTTACTCTGTACGTGCCACATTGCTATTACTGGAATCTATGAGCCCTTTTCACCCTTTTTTTTTTTTTTTGTGGGTATTGCACGTTATAACAGTGAAAGTCAGAGAAGCTGTCGTTCAGGCCACGGATCTGCCTCTTGTTATTTTATGCTTAGTTTCGCTATAAAAGAAACACAACATTATCCCCCTTTGAAAATTGTTCATCGCAGTGCTTGAACCATTCAGTTTATGTGCCACAATACATTGCACCATTGAGGGAGATGCTTACAGGATGAAGAAGCCGCAGTGTCCACGGGTGCTACGACTCCCTCTCTAGGTTATTGAAGGCCAACACTTGAGTCAGAGATTCACAGGTGAAAGAGCATTAGTGTATCTGGACAGAGGATACCTGCATTGCCCAGAGAAAGAATAGAAGAACATTTCCTTTTGGGTGTCTGCATAGAATCATGATCACTATAGGAAAATTCCAGATATCTCTTGATAATACTCCTGTATCAAGTCGAATTAAGAAAGCCATATTCAAAACTTCTATTATATCTAATGGCTTCCTGTTCTTCTCAGTTTTGGGGGGCATACCCATACTTTTCAGTGTTAGTGAAGTGAGATAGCATATAAGAGAAATATAATTGCTTGATACTCAATGTGTGCAGCATTAGCATCATCTGGGAAATATTTAGAAATGCAGAATACCACATCTTATGAATCTACTGAATCAGAATGTGCATTTTAACAAGATTCCCAGGTGATTCTTAGTCCAATGAAGTCTGAGAACCTCTAAGCTAATATACAAGCTGCCTAGAAAAGAGATTCTTAAATTATCTGCAGATATATTTAATTTTTTGTTCATTTGTAGTTCATATCCATTGTGGACCAATACATCTGTAATAGACAATAAAATAGTATTAATATAAAAATAGAATAAGACATTATATAAAATCCTAATTTTTACTGGATTTGATAGACATAGAATTACATTTCAAAAATATAATCGGAACATACATAAAGTATAACAAAAAATTTAAAACTGTATTTGTTCATTGAAAGAGTTCATTTTAGATTCTTAATATTCACATATAACATATTAAACATCTTGTGATGACTTTATAATTCAATATTCTTTCTTTCAAATTATTGTTTTTGTGTGAATTTATTTGTAATGGTTTGTATGAAAATCCCACTTAGATTTTGATGGTTTTGTTGCTTCATTAGTCAGTAGATCTCTAAAAATAATACGTTATGGTTTTCTCACATCATCAACTATGTTTACAAAATTGAACTAAATATAATTTGAATGAATTGGTTTTGTCTTTATTTCCTCAGAACCACTTCCAATTTTATCATTTGTTTCTATTGACACTTTAAAAAAGCATATCTTTACTTGACTAAAAGTCCAGTGAAGCTTGTTTCACCATGTATAAATTGTTTTTAAATAAAATTCAAAATATACTTTCTTATTTTAGTTAGTAATTATAAATACTACATTTAGAAAAAATGGGATTGATCAAACATTAAAATAGTTATAAAATACTGTTATGATATATAAGTGATTGTATTTTCTCAAACTCTTGTGTCTTTTGATTAGAGATGACTGCCTGACCTTGAAACATACTTTGCACCACATGAAATTCATACCATGAATTCAACAACTGAACTTGTCTAAATCCTGTAAAAAAAAACAAAAAATCTACTGATTATGCTCTTGGATGTCATAGTAATGTCAAATTGCTATAAAAATGTCTAAATGCTTACACTCAATTTTTCACACCTGTAACAGAGCTGGTGGTCTTTAATAATTCACAGGCTATACTTTGATCAGCATTGGTCTAAACCACTGTGTGTGTAGGTCTATCTCTGGTAAATCTATTCTGTTTCGCTGATTTATATGTCTACTTTTACACCAATACCACACCGTACTTATTACCATAGTTTTATGGTTAGTCTTTTTTTTTTAATTAGTTTCAGGTGTACAAAACAATGCAATAGTTAGACATTTGTACCCCTCACAAAGTGATAACCCCCCACCCCCAAGGTACTTCCTTGCATATAGCATATAGCTGTTACATTTCCACTGTCTCTATTCCTTATGCTGTACTCCACTTCTTGTGAATATATATATATATATATATATATATATATATATATATATATATATAATTATAGTTGACATTCATTATTATTCAGCTTCAGCTACACCGTCCCTGAAGTGGTCTCCCTAATAAGACAAGTGTCCATTGGATGCTCTACAAAATCTTTACAACATTATTGATTATATTCCCCAAACTGTCTTTCATATCCCGGTGGCAATCTTGTGGTTACCGATTCCCTCATCCCCACCCCCACCCCCCATCTAGCAACCCTCAGTTTTTCCTCTATATCTCTGAAACTGTTTCTGATTAGTTTGTTCATTTATTCTATTCTTTAGATTCCACATATAAGTGAGATCATATGGTATTTGTCTTCCTCTGTCTGACTTATTTCACTTAACATAATGTTCTCTAGGTCCATCCATGTTATTGCAAATGGTAAGATTTCTTTCTTCTTTATGGCCGAGTAATACTCCATTGTATAAATGTACCACAATTTCTTGATCCAGTCGTCTACCGATGGGCATTTTGGTTGTTTCCATGTCTTGGCTATTGTGAATAGTGCTGCAAAAAACATAGGGGTGCATAAAGTTTTTCGAATTAGTGTTTTGGATTTCTCTGGATAGATACCTAGGAGTGGAATTGCTGGTTGAAAAGGTAATTCCATTTCCAGTTTTTTGAGATACCTCCATACTGATTTCCATAGTGGCTGCACCAATCTGCAATCCCACCAGCAGTGCACGAGGGATCCCTTTACTCCACGTCCTCACCAGTATTGTTGTTTGTTGATTTATTGATGATAGCCATTTTGACTGGGGTGAGGTGGTATCTCATGGTATTTTTACTTGCATTTCTCTAATGATTAGTGAGGTTGAGCATTTTCTCATATGTCTGTCTGCCATCTGCATGTCTTCTTTAGAAAAATGTCTCTTCATGTCCTCTGCCCCTTTTTAAATTAGGTTGTTCGTTTTTTTGGTGTTGAGTTGAATGATTTTTTTATAAATTTTGGATATTGACCCCTTATCAGATATATCATTGACAAATATCTTCTCCTATTCAGTAGGATGCCTTTTTGTTTTATTGATGGTTTCCTTTGCTGTGAAAAAGCTTTTTAGTTTGATGTAATCCCATATATTTATTTTTTCTCTTACTTCCCTTGCCCAAAGGGATATATCAGTAAAAATATTACTAAGGGTAATATCTGCAAACGTTCTTCCTATATTTTCTTCTAGGAGTTTTATGGTTTCAGAGCTTACATTTAAGTCTTTAATCCATTTTGAATTTATTCTTGTATATGGTATAAGGAGGTGGTCCAGCTTCATTTTTTTGCATGTGTCTGTCCATGGTTAGTCTTGAAGTGAACTTTGCTCTTTCCAAAATCGTTTTGATTATTCTAGTTAATTCTAATTCTTAAATCAGCACAAATAAGTGCATTAAGACTTTATTTCCCCTTAATTCCTTGAGCATATTTGCCTTTAATAATTTGAACATATTTACGAGTACTTATAATAGCTGCTTTAAAATCTTTGATTAATCCAACATCTGGATCACTGTGGGTCAGTTTCTATTGACTACTTTCTATTGTCTTGACTATGAGTCACAGTTTTCTATTTCATAAATGTCTACTAAGTTTTTACTTTGTACTGGACAGTGTAAATGATACATTTTAGAAGCTCTGACTTCTGTTATCTTCCCCTGGATAGTGTTAATTATTGGTTCTAGTTCACTGTTCAGTTACTGGCTGAACACCTTGAACTTGTGTGTGCTTGGTCTACATTTTGTTCTGGAGATATCTGAGAAGCTCACTACATTTCCCAAGCCCTTCTAACTTGACAGAATTTGACATTTAAACTCTGCCTCCCCTGTATATCTGGCCAAGTCATGATTTTAGGCTTTATTAGGGCAGATCCAGGGTAGGCCTTTTTTTTTTTTTTTTTAAGGTGATGGTTTTCTGATGTTTCAGCTGAATGCTCACCATGTTAAAAGAATGTTTACAAGTTTTCTGCACTCTGGTTGGGCTCATTTCATAGCAGCTGCAATCAGGTAAGCCTGACTTTGCATAGTCCACCCCACTGGCAAGAACCCATCAAGAAACCCTCTGTGCAGTTACCTTATCTCCAATGGCTTTCTCCACATATTCCAGTGAGTTAAGCTGCCAGGGGGTCTTGACATCTGACTCCTGGGCTCAGCATGACTGCCATGCTCTACTTAAACTGTGGCTCACTGTGCTGTAGTCAGAATACTATAGCCAGGCAGGTAGCGGGTCTGATTATGGATCTCCCCTTAAGTTTCACGGCTCTTAAGGATTATATTCTTGTTTGCTTGTTGTGTAGAGCCTGAATTCATTTGCATCATGTATTTTGCTCAGGTTTATTATTATTTACAAGAAGAGGACTAGTCTAGTATATTTTTTTCTTTATAGCTATTTAGGTTTGATGATGGGATCAATTCATATTTCTAGGTCAGTGCTCTCCAATAGAACTCTCTTCAGTAATGGAAATGTTTTACACTTGTGCTACCCAATAAAGGAGCTGCTAGCCACATACAGTTAGTTATTGTGCACTTAAAACATCTCCAGTACAACCAAAGAACTGGATTTTTAAATATTATTTAATTTAGATTTAAAGAATTACATGAGCCGACTAGCTATCAGATTGGACAATGCTGTTCTAACTAATAGGAACAGAAGCACTTAAGCCAAGCCGGAACAACTGCCTTATTTGGGTATCTAATTTTGATATTATTACTTGAGTCAGTTTTCTGGCTAGCTTTGTTTGTTTTCTTACTTACAATTTGTTTGGTTCTCAGATAATTGCTCACCCCAGTCACCATGACTCATTATTTCTCTGATATGTGTGTTCTTTTGATACTTCTCTTTCTGCATTGCATCTGACACAATGCCAATCTTAACCTCTCACTCTTCTTACCTTTTTTGATTTAGCCTTTTCCTCTGACTCATAATTTCGCTCTTAAGAACTTTATTGTTAGTACTATGTCTTTAATAAATGAAAACTACATTCCATAAAACCACAATCACACTATAAGCTGTGCCTCATTAGGGCTATCTGTTTGGCTCTCTATTTCGATATGTTGACTGTTAAACTGTAGGTTTGCATTTAGGAGAGGGTCAGAATTTAGATAAACATTGATTTGCATTAGTTGGATTGTTCAAGAAATGTAGATAATCAGACCAAAGTCTATGTTTTCCTCATATTGGTCTAAATTAATGCCATTAAAATATTATGTTAAAACTAGATCATTTTTATTCCTAGCTATTTTTTTTCAAATTCAGAATTCATTATACAAGTGAAAGCATAACTAGGCATAAATTTTTATCTAATTGGACATTCCATTGTGAAGACAGTATATTTGTCCATTAGATTTCAACATCTACTGGCTGGAAAGTAACATAAATATAATGACAAAACCTATATATAAAAATGCACAGATTATGGGAGAATTAGACATGTCTACTTAATAAAGTGAAATGACAGCACATTTCTTATACTAACTAGCTTGTGATGTTTTGCTTTCAAGATTGTGTGTGTGTGTGTGTGTGTGTGTGTGTGTGAGAGAGAGAGAGAGAGAGAGAGAGAGAGAGGTAATCATAATTACTTAACCCACAATTTGGTCACATAAAAGAAATATGAGTTTCCCATTTACATAGACTATGGACCATCTATTTTTATAATTTACAATATGATAATACTATGTTAAATATGCACTATACTGTCTGATCATTTTATTTTATTATATTATTAATTCTTAACCTCCATAGTTTATTATTTTGTGACATAGCCATACCTTTACAAGTCAAAAACATTTAAAAAAGATGACATAGTTATCTAATGCATTTCAATGTTCAGTATATTTGTCACCATTGAAATACACTTATAAAATATTTCTATAAATGAAAGTGATGGTGATAAAAAGTATTATCTAAAACATAGGACTAAAAGGGACCATGAAATAGTATTTTCCAATTTCTATAATGAAAGCAAAGCAACTGCTACACATTTTGTTTAAGAAAAAAAAGTTCACTATCTTCTGTTTCATGACATGCTCCTTATAATCAAACCCACTGGCTTAAATTTATGCCTATTTTCTCTCATTTTGTAGTCAGTGAAGATTTATATTATAAAAGAGTTACTATCCAGATAAAATTTGTTTTTTATTAAAACCATAGGAAATTGGTAGCATTTTGTTTGATATGTATTTTTTTTATTTCCTATTGTACTATTTGGCTAAATGTCTCAATGTTTCAAGTAGATGACATGTTCTTTATTGATATAGATTTCACACATTTTCTTCTCTTATCCTCCATGGCACCTTGTTTGGTGTTTTGCATAGAAGCACTCTAGTTATTTGAAATGACACAGACATGCCAGCTTACATATTTAAAAGGTGAAATTCTGGCCCTATCTCCCTAACAGCCTGAAGTCATTATAGGCTCTCGCACATATGCTCTATCCCAGTATAGATTTGAATTGAAGCTCCTTATGCTTCTTAACCTGCCTGCTGACTATTCCCAGGTGGAATAGGCCTCGATCACTAAGACCCCTCTGCTGTGATTAGTCAGCACAATATGTGCTAATTATGAAACATCTGAGATAGTAAAAGCACTTTGGTTAGTATTTATGCATTGGTAGTCCAATTTACACTCTTTCCAATGGTGACATGGGAATTACACTATATGTAACTTGGGAAAGACTCAACATAGACAGATGTACCTAATGAAAAAAGTGGAGGGAATGAGAAAAAGAGAGACACAGTGAGAATCAGTTCAGCATTCATGACATTTAAAAGACTTAGAAAACAAAGAATAGTAGAGAATGAAAAGACTTGAGGAGGGAATTTATGCTTTCAGATTTTTGCTTCAGAATAAAATAAGGCATAAACGTAACTAGCTGACATTGTGATAGTCTTTACTTATTTGATCTCATTTAACGTGGCAGGGAAGGGAAATGAGAAGGTATTGAGGAAAAAGAAAATATGAGGAAATTCAGGGTAGAGATATGAAGTTTTGTGGAAAGGACTGGAAGGAGGGAACTTGGCCAGCTGTCAGGCCTCTTTAAAGGAAAATTAGAATCCTAGGCTGAGGCTTGATGAAATTACTCCTGGCAGCTACCTGGTTTACAACTTCTCTCTACAGGGACCATGTCTTTCAACTTCCCTTCTCCATGAAATTAAAGTAAAAAAGCAAGTTTCTTTTCATTCACAACAGTCTAAATACCTATGTGCATGTTTCAAGGATAATTGTAAGGACTGTTGCTTCCCAAACATATATTCGACCTGACAACTGATGTCAGTTATTCCATTGTTGAGAGAGAAAGTCAAATTAGAATATCTTTTAAAATAAAAATAACTCTATAATTGGGATCAATGGAAACAAAGGAGTACATACATGACTGCCATTCTTTCCAGAATAGCTCAGCACTAGAGTTTTCAATATCCCAAAGAGACAGAAAATACTATTTTTAGTATTTAGCCACATTATTTTGCCTATAATGGTTATGAGACAACTCTTTAATAAAGACACCATTTTAAACATTGTTTTTCATTTTCAAACCTTTGACTTATAAACAAACTTATGAAAAATAACTGTTTTGTATGCTGGGAACCAGCAATAACTACTATTGGACTCAGATACCACAATGCCTGGAGCAGTAATTTGGAAAAAAAAAATGTTGACTGCAGTGCATCTTGCATATATAAAAATGCTAGATGCTAATGATGATTATCTGAGACATTTTGATAACTGAAGCTCATTACTGTGATTCACAAAAAATAATTATCAGTCATACTTAATATGATAGACATTCTTATGCTAATCACCCTAAAGAAACAAAGTCCAGTCTAGTTATTAGCTTGTGTCTATAGTAGGACAACTGATTTGATTTAGTGTAAACATTGGCCTGGTGTTAACCATTCATCAGTGTTTTGTTTATATAATTTAATTTTATGAAAAGCAAACTTTCCGTGCTGAATAATCTGGTCCATGCAATCAAATTCATTTATTGCTTCTATTGTCAACCTTTAAACAATTATTTATGAATGGGCTGACTCTAATTTTATAATTATATCATATGCAAGCAAAATTTCCAGTTCTGCTGTTTAATTTTACTTGTAAAAACTACTCCTAAAAGCACAGGCAATTGAATAAAAATTAATCTGAACTACTGACTCATGATGTAGCATGACTGGTTAAGGTATGGTAAAATTCTAGCTTCTTTACCTGTGTCTTAAATAAATGGATTCTAATACTTTCCTGGTGTAAATTAAATCTTGGAAAGACTTATCCTTTCTGACTAGGACAATGGAATTAGAAATAGCTAAAGAAATGCAGCTAGGTAATATACAACATGCATAAATTTAAGGAGAAAATCTGGTTGTTCACAATACTTTGCATTGTGTTGTCCTTTCTTCACCAAAATGATGCTTTGAACAACGAAGGGAATTTTGTGGTTATTTTCACAGTAATAAATATGATACTAAATTTTAGCAGAACTGACCATGTAATCTCACTCCTATTGTGACCATTTTGCCATATTTGCAAGGTTGTTGGCATTAACGAGGGATGCTGAAATAAACCCTCTTTTGCTGTGCAGAAGCTTTTAAGTTTGATATAGTCCCATTCATTTATTTTAGCTTTTACTTCCCTTGACTTTGGAGTCAAATTCATAAAATGCTCTTTGAACCCAAGGTCCATAAGCTTAGTACCTATGTTTTCTTCTACGCAGTTTATTGTTTCAGGCTTTATGTTTAGGTCTTTGATCCATTTTGAATTAATTTTGGTACATGGTGACTGAGAGCAGTCCAGTTTCATTCTTTTGCACATGGCTATCCAATTCTACCAGCACCATTTATTGAAGAGGCTGTCTTTTCTCCATTTTATGTATTTGCGTTTTTGTTGAAAATTATCTGTCCATACTGATGTGGTTTTATTTCTGGGTTCTCAATTCCGTTGGTCTGTGTGTCTGTTTTTCTGCCAATACCATGCTGTTTTGATTATTGTTGCCCTGTAGTACAAGCTAAAGTCAGGGAGTGCAATACCTCCAGCATTGTTCTTATTTCTTAAGATTGCTTTGGCTATTCGGGGTCTTTTGTGGTTCTGTACAAATCTGATGACTTTTTTGTTCTATTTCTTTAAAAAATGCCATTGGGAGCTTGGTGGGGATTGTATTAAATCTGTATATTGCTTTGAGTAATACAGCCATTTTAACTATGTTGATTCTTCCAACCCATGAACATGGAATGTCTTTCCGTTTCTTTGTGTCTTCTTCAATTTCTTTTAAAAATGTCTTGTAGTTTTCAGCATAGAGGTCTTTCACATCTTTGGTTAAGTTTATTCCTAGGTATTTTATTCGTTTTGTTGTTATTGCACAATGAATTTTTTTTTATTTCTTTTTCTGAGATTTTCATTTTTCGTATATAGTATATAGGAAAGCAATGGACTTTTGTACATTGATTGTGTAGCTGGCAACTTTACTGTATTCGTTTATTGTTTCTAATAGCTTTTTGGTGGATGCTATATAGTCTATATATAGCATCATGTCATCTGCAAAGAGTGACAATTTAACTTCTTCATTCCCAATTTGAATGTCTTTTATTTCCTTCTCTTGCCTGATTGCTCTGGCGAGGACCTCCAACACTATGTTGAAAAGCAGAAGTAATGGGGACAGCCCTGTCATGTTCCTGCACGTAGATCAAAGGACTTCAGTGTTTCACCGTTAATTATGATATTAGCTGATGGTTTGTCATATATGGCCTTTATTATGTTAAGGTATTTTCCTTCTATACCTATTTTATTAAGTGTGTTAATAATAAACAGATTTCGTATCTTGTCAAACGCTTTTTCTGCATCAATTGATATACTCATATGATTTTTGTCCTTTATTTTGTTCATGTGATGTAACACATTGATGGATTTGTGTATGTTGAACCATCCTTATGCCCCTGGGATGAACTCCACTTGGTCATGATGAATAATCTTTTTAATGCTTTGTTGCATTCGATTTGCTAGAATTTTGTTTAGGATTTTTGCATCGGTATTCATCAGAGATATTGGTCTGTAGTTTTCTTTTGTGTGTGTTATCCTTACCAGGTTTTAGTATCAGGGTAATATTGGCCTCATAAAATGAGTTAGGGAGTATTGTCTCTTCTTCAATTTTTTTGAAGAGTTTGAGTAGGACAGGTATTAGATCCTCTTTGATGGTTTGGTAGAATTCACCAGTGAAGCCATCTGGTCCCAGATTTTGCTTTTGGGAAGGTTTTGGATGACTGATTCAATTTTCTTACTAGTCATCAGTCTATTTAGATTTTTCAATTCTTCGTGACTCAGCCTAGGAAGGCTGCATGTTTCTAAGAACTTGTCCATTTCTTCTAGGTTATTGAATTTGGTGGCATATAGTCCTTCAGGTATTCTTTGTATTTCTGTGGCATCTGTGATAATTTCCCCTCTTTCATTTCTGATTTTGTTTATTAGTGTCTTTTCTCTTTTTATCTTAGTGAGTCTAGCCAAGGGTTTGTCAATTTTATTAATCTTTTCAAAGAACCAGCTCTTTGTCACATTAATTTTTTCTATTGTCTTTTTGTTCTCTATTTCATTTAGTTCTGCTCTGATTTTTATTATTTCCTTTCTTCTGCTGACCTTGGGTTTCATTTGTTCTTCTTTTTCTAGTTCTTTAAGGTGTAACGTGAGGTTATTTATCTGGGATTTTTCTTGTTTCTTGAGAAAGTCCTGTAATGATATAAATTTCCCTCTTAAAACTGCTTTTGCTGCATCCCCAAAATTTTGGTAGGATTTATTTTCATTCTCATCTGTTTCCATGTATCTTTTGATCTCTCCTCTTATTTCTTCTTTGACTCAGTTGTTCTTTAAAAGTGTGTTCTTTAGTCTCCATGTAGTTGTGTTTTTTCCTGCTTTCTTTTTGAGTTGTTAGCCAATTTCAAAGCCTTGTGATCAGAGAATATGCTTGGTATGGTTTCAATCTTCCTAAGTTTGCTGAGGCTAGTTTTATGTCCCAATATATGGTCTATCCTTGAGAATGTTCCATGTACACTAGAAAAAAATGTATAGTCTGATGTTTTAGGATGAAGTGCTCTATAAATGTCAATTATGTCCATTTCATCTAATGAGTCACTTAGGGCTGCTATTTCTTTATTTTCTGTTTGGATGATCCATCCATAGCTGTAAATGATGTATTTATGTCCCCTACTATAATTGTGTTTTGGTCAATTTCTCCCTTTAGTTCTGTTCATTGTCACTTGGTATATTTTGGTGCTCCCTGATTAGGAGCATAAATATTGATAACTGTTATGTCTTCTTGTTGTATAGTCCCCTTTATCATTATGAAATGTCCATCTTTGTCTGTTGTTACCTTTTTTATCCTGAAGTTTGTTTCATCTGATATCAGTATGGTACACCTGATTTTCTCGGGATACCATTTACTTGCAATGTCAAAATCCACCCTTTCACTTTGAGTCTATGTTTCTCCTTCTAGCTGAAATGTGTCTCTTGGGGGAGCATATAATTGGGTTTTGTTTTTTGATCCAATCTGCTACTCTGCGTTTTTATTGATGAGTTCAGTCCATTTACATTTAGAATGATTATTGATATGTGAGGATTTCCTAACTTTCTCTCTTTAGTTTTCTGGTAAGACTGTGTCTCCATTGTTTCTTTGCCTTTTTTTTTGTTGTTGTTGTCTATTATTTCTGTGTGGTGGTATTCTATGATGTTTCCCTCTGTTTCTTCTTTTATTATGTTATATATTTCAGTTCTGCATTTTTTTTGAGTAGTTATCATTAAGTTTATGTAAAAAAAAGTTTCATACTTAGGGTACTCCATTTTCTTCTGCATGCTTACTTTCTCCATTCCCATATTCCGGATCAGGTCTTTACTCTCCCCCTTTTTATGTTTTTGTTGCCACAATTTATCCCTATTGATGCTGGTCGAATAGCCTCCTTCAGTATTTCTTGTAGTGCAGGTTGTGTGTTAGAAAATTCCCTCAGCTTCTGTATGTCTGGAAAGGTCTTTATTCCTCCTTCATATCTAAAGACTATTTTTCTGGACATATTATTTTTGTCATATAATTTCTCTCTTTCAATAGTTTGAATATTTGATTCCACTTCCTACTGGTTTGTAGAGTTTCTGCTAAAAAATCTGCTGATAATCTAATGGGCTTTCCTGTGTAGGTTACCATCTTCTTTTCCCTGGCTGCTTTGAGGATTCTTGCTTTGTCGGTAATTTTGGATAGCTTCAATACAATGTGCCTTTGAGAAGGCCTGTTGGGGTTGAGGTAATTAGGTGTTCTATTTGCTTCTTGGATTCAAGGATCCAATTCTTTCCACAACTTTGGGAAGTTCTTATCAACTATTTGTTTGAATATTCTCTCTGTTCCCTTCTCTCTTTCTTCTCCTTCTGGTATGCCCATTATTCTTATATTGCTCTTTCTGATGGAGTCAGAAAGTTCTTGTAGAGTTCTTTCATTTCTTTTAAGTCTGAAGTCTCTTTCTTCTTCCATTTGTGTTATTTCCAGGTTTCTATCTTCAATGTCACTGATTCTTTCCTCCATCTGGTCAACTCTACTATCTAAGCTGGTTATTTCATTCTTAATTTCTTCTATTGAGTTCTTAATCTCCAGAAATTCTATTTGGTTCTTTTTGAAAATTTCAATCTCTTTGGTAAAATGTTCATTTTGTTCTTTGATTGTATTTGAGTTCATTAAACTGCCTGTCTGTGTTTTCTTGAATCTCCGTGGTTTTTTCAGAGCTGCAATCTTGAATTCTCTGTAATTTAAGTCACATATTTCCATGTTTTTAAGTTCATTTTCTGGAGACTTTTCATTTTCTCTCTGAGATGTCTTGTTACTTTGGTAATTCATGGCAATTAATGATTTATTATTTCTCTTCCTAGACATCTATAGGAGTGGGTTCTGCAACAGGTTGATAGAAAGAAGTCTTTCTGTTATTTTCCAGTAGGTGTTGGTAGAATGTTTTATTTTCTCTCCAACTGCAGCCTTTTATTCTTTTTCACACCATAGTGTTATATATTCTCTGCACTATTCTGTCTTTTTACACAATGGGGAGATTTCCTGGAAGGCGGGCTTCTCCTCTGTGAACAGTTCACCTGGGTCATAGGGCACGGCCTCCATGGGGGCATGTAGAGAGCTTCTGAAGTTACAAAACTCTTCCTGCACCAGAATTAGAGCCTGTGTGTTTCAGCAGCTCTATTTACTGTTGCAGGGATCTGTCCAGGTAGGTGGGGACAGGGGTGGAGTGGGTCAGGAGAGGTGGCCCAGAGCAATGGCAGAGAACACCACCATAGCCAGTCCTGCTTTCACGTCTCCCTTCCCTTTGCTGGAACTAGTTGGGCTGTGAGTCCATGTATGTGGACCACAGTTCTCAGAACTGCAAATATTCTGTTCTTTTATCCGACACTGCTACTGTTCTGCTTCTAGCACTGGGCTGGTTGGGGCAGGGCGGGATCTGGGAGGGCAGGGAGGAGGCGGCTAGGCTCAGTGCCCAACACTTCAATTCTCTGCTTGGCAGAGTGAGGGCTTAAACCACCATTTTCAACCTTCTTCCCTCAGTCTTTGCTCCGAAGTCTCTGCTGTGAGCTTTGAGTTCAGCTGTGTTATATGCTGTCCCCTCTTTCTGATGGAGTCAGAAAGAGGACTCCTGTGGGACATAAGCAGAGCCCTAGCAGTCTGAGTTCTTTCCTCTCCTGTAGCTGCGGTAGTTCCGTAATGCAGTGAGCTGGGAGGACTGAGCTAGGTCTGTGTCCTGCACCCACACGGCCCCGTCTCTGCACTTCTCCCTTCCCTCCTCTTCCACTCGCGCAATTTGCCCACCTTTAGATGATTTCAATAGTGTGCCTCTTAGTCTTGCCTGTCTGTGGCACTGGGAGTCCTTTGTGGAGTTATAGTTGTTCAATTTGTTGTAAATACCAGGGGAGATTTCAAGAGACTCACCTCATGCCACCATTTTTATGATGTCCTCCATCTGTACTTTTTAATTCCATCTGTTAAATTTTTTGTTATTTAATGTATTTAACATATTAACTCATTTTTGTTTGTTTTATGATAACTTCTCTTTCAGATCAATCAGCTTTTAAGAATGCAATATCCTTTCAAATCTCTTTGAGCATGGCAATTAGAATTATTTTTCTTTTCACAGTTATCTCTAAATATTTCTGGAGTATTTGTTTTGTTACCTCATATTGTACTTCTTTAGTTCTGTTTATTTTCCTCAAATATTTGGAGATCTTTGTTTTTCCATTTATAATTATTAGTGAAAGGTAAATGGCATGCATACATAATACAAAAATATTTTTGAACAAATAATGAATATACAGAGAAATCCTGTTTCCAGGTTGCACAATGTGTTTTCTTTCTTTCACATTTTTACTTCTTAATACGAATTAAAAATCGAACACATATTTGGGGGAAATAATAATTTAAAATTTAAATATACAAAAATAAAAGGATTATAGGGGGCCTGCTGCATTCTACACATTTTAGAATATCTGGTATAGGATAAAAACCCAGTGAGTAAAAAGATGAGAAAAAAAATAGTGCTCAAATGACCTGTGGGACTCTGTAAAATGATCTATTAAAAGGTTAATTGGAGTACCAAAAGAGAAGGTGTAAAGCAGAAAAAAAAAAAAAAAAGCTGTTTGAAAAAAATGGTTGAAAATTTTCAAATCTGATTAATCCTAAGTATCCAAGAAGCTCAGTGAACTTTCAAGCAAGAAAAACATACTTTGAAAAGTATGCCAAGGGTTATTATTATCAAATTACTAACCTAGGCATAAAGAGAAAATCCATGTTAACATGTTAACAAATTTGAGCTCATTGACATATGAGACAGTCCACCTAACATCTATAGAATACATACTCTTTAGGCTTTTCAAATGCAAGCAAAAATAATTCACCAATATAGACCATTTGCTGGGTTTAAAACAAGGCTCATTATTTTTGCTTGACTTATTTATTTTATTTATTTTATTTTTTTACTTTTCAATCACCGTTGACGTACAATATTATATTAGTTTCAGGTGTACAACATAGTGATTAGACATTTATGTAACTTAGGAGGTGATTGTCTCCATACAAAGAACATTTTGAGTGTTGCCAGATGGGAAGCATGTTATGGGGATGGGTGATAAAGGGGAAGGGATTAAGTAGCACAAATTGACTGTGACAAATTAGTCATGGGGATGTAAAGTATAGCATAAGGAACATAGTTAATAATATTGTAATAACTACGTAAGGCTCATTATTTTTTAACTGTTTCATTGAGATCTGATTGGCATACAAAGCTATAGATATTTAATGTATACAACTTGATGTGTTTGGAAGACATTAATTTAAAAGAATTGATATAATACAGAATGTATTTCCTGATCATAAAAGATTTAAACCAGAAAACAATAGCAAAATATTTCTCAAAAAATCTCCTAATATTAGGACAATGTATGACAAACTTAAATAGTCTATGGATCAAACAATAAATAATAAAGTAATTAAAAAATATTTTAGTAAGCATGATGATAAAATATATCAAATCAAAATTTGTGGAATGCTACTAATGTAAGAATTCGAGGAAAATGTGTAACCTAAAATACTTACATTAGGGAAAAAAAGGGCTAAATCAGTGATTTAAAATTCCACCCTAAAATCTTTACAAAAGAAGAGAAAATTAAATCAAAAGTAATAAGAAGGAAGAAATAAATAGATTAGAAAGAGATTAACAATAAAAAAAAAAGAAGAAATGAAACCAAAACATGTCTTTGAAAAAGATCAGCAGACTGACCAAAAAGAAGACAGAAAGAGAAAGAGAGAAAGGAGACACATAAATGATCAATATCAGCAATATTAGGATTAAAAGACTAAATATCACTATAGATCCCATAGAACTTAAAAGAATAATAAGGACAATTTAGTTCAAATTTTTCCAATAAATTCGTCAATCTAGATGAAATTGAAAACAATCTCCAATGACACAGTTTTTAAAAAATTGACACCCGAATAGATAGAAAATATTAATAACCCATGAATATTAAAGAAATGGACTTTATAATTCAAAAACTTCCACAAGAAAACTCTAAGCTGACATGGTTTTACTGGTGAGTTTGATCAGCATTTAATAATAAATAATGTCAATCCTACATAAATTCAGCATTTGGAGGTATATGCATTACTATGGTATCAGCACTTGGAGGTGTAAGCATTATTGTGATATTGAGGTAAGCATTACTGGGATATCAAAACCAGACAAATACATTAAAAGAAAAAAGTTATAGACAAATATTTCTTGTAAATACAGACACAAAAATCCTTAACAAATTTAACAAACTGAGTCTAGCACTATATAAAAATATTAATTTATTATGGTCAAGTTGGATTTATTTCAAGAATGCAGAATTAGTTTAACATTCAAAAGATGGATCAATGTAAATCACCATATTAACAGAGTAAAGGAACTGTATTATCAACTCAATAGTTGCAAAGATAGTATTTGTCAAAACTGAAACCCATACTGTCAGAAAACTAGGAATAAAAGGGAATACTCTTTACCTGCTAAAATACAGCTATGCAAACTTTGTACTTAAGGGTGAAAGGAAAACACTCTTTACCTTGGGAATGGGGAAAGCATATGTGCTCTCATCACTCCCACACTGTATGTGAAGCTCTCAGGTGGAGTCATCAGACAACTGGTTCCGCAGCCCCCAGGACCATCCTCTTGTCCTCAGTCATGGCTTCTGGTCTGGTCGCCAGCAACCTGAATCTCAAATCTGGGGAGTGCCTCAGATTGCGTGGTGACGTGACCCCCAACGCCAAGAGCTTCTTCCTGGGAAACCTGGGCAAAGACAGCAACACGTATGCCTGCACTCCAACCCTCATTTTGGTATACATAGAACAGCAACACCATTGTGTGTAATAGCAAGGACGGTAGGGGCTGAGCAGCAGGAATCTTCCTTCCCTTTACAGCCTGAAGTGTCACAGACGTGTGCCTCTCCTTACACCAGGGAGACTTGACCATCAAGCTGCCAGATGGATACACATTCACGTTCTCCAATCTCCATCGTGAATCTGGAGGCCATCAACTACCTGGCGGAAGAGGATGACAAGTAGGGGGTCAAGATCAAGTAGGTGGCCTTTGAGTAAAGACAGACAACCCATAGCCCCCAATAAAGACAGATGCCTCTGTTCCCCCTGAAAAAGCAAACAAAAGCATATTGTACGTGAAACTTGCCAAATTAAAGTCAAGAAAAACCCACAGATAGCAAAAAGTAAGTAAAACAGTCTTTATTTGCACACAACATGATTGTCTGTATAAAAAATCCTAAGGGATCTACAAAAATGCTATTAGAACTAATTTAATTTAGCAAGTTTTCAGGATACAAGGTCAACATACAAAAAATCAAGGTTTAGAGGTTTTTTGTTTTTTGTATATACTAGCAGTGAACAATTAGAAAAGGAAACTAAAACAAACAAACAACCAAAAAAACTTTGAAATCCATGTGTCTGACAAAGGACCTTTATCTACAATATATAGAGAACTTGTATAACTCATTACTGAGGCAAATTGCTAAATAAAAAAATGGGTAGCAGGAGAACTTCTAGTTTCCAAGCTGACATGTGAAGACCTTAGAAGTCATCATTCCCATTTCTCACACACACACACACACACACACACACACACACACACACACACACACAAGGCTAAACAAACTAAAGATAAACAACTCTTCTTACATCCGTCACAGAATTGAGGTCACAGGACAAACTGCTCCTCAGAAATTTGGAGAGAGACATGTAGACATAGCGAATCACAGAATGCAGAGAGCAAAAGCCTGCAGCTGGAGCCGTTATCAATGGGAACACTTTAAACTGTAACTGCTGAATTGTTGGAGGCTCAATGTAGAATAGCTTGGGAGTTAAAATTTCCAAGGGGGCCCAGTCTTAAAAGGGTCCCCACCCTTCCGTGAGTTTTGCCTCCAGGAACCCCACCAGGTTCTCACTGTGCAGAAAAAAAATTGCCTGGTGCTTCCAGATGGATAAAAAAAGTGGTGCTCCTGTACAATAGAATAGTAATTAGCAGTAAAAAGAAACTACCCTATACACAAGAACATGGGTGACTACCAAAACATTATGCTGAATAAAATAAGCTAGACACAGTGTCCACATAGTAGGATTCCATTTATATGAAACTCTAATCTGTAGTGATAGAAAGCAGATCAATGGTTGCTTGGGGACAGGGTAGGAGAATTGCTGCAAAGATGCATTCGGGAAATTTGTGGGGTGAAGAAAATGTAGTTATACAAATTTATCAAAATTCACCAAACTGTTCACTGAAAATGAGTGCATTTAGGTAAATTGTATGTCAATAAATTTAACTGTAAAAAATTCAAGCATGAATTTTAGGGGGCAGAGAATATTGATGAAGTGATTCTATAATTCATGTGGAAAAAATGAGAATATCCAGAAAAAATCTGAAATATAAAAATAATGATGACTTGGCAAAACAGTGGTCTTCAAATTTCCAGGAATTAAAATACATAAAGTCCATGTCTTACAATAACATTAATTATATTATCTTAAACCAAAAATTAAGTTTTATTTCTGAAAAAACAGGATGGATAAAGCTTCAATATAAAGTATGTTAAATGAAACATTTTAATAAATGATTATTACTACCATTAAATTATTAACAATATATACTTTGTTTGACTTGCTAATTTAGGTGAAACATTGCAATACCACTATAACACAATTGTTTAAGTTAAGTCTGAAATATTTTCCTGGATTATAGAATGGCATGGAAAACAAGTTAATACGAAAATGCCTGGTCAGTCATGAATCAAATGAGGAGGAATTTGGGTTGGTTTTTAAATGAGCAGTAAGCTTAGTAAAATTCAGAGTTATTAAACTAAGAGTACACATTAAATATTAAACTCTTACAAAGGATTGTTACAAAGCCTGCGCTAAAATATATCATATACTTAATTTCACATGGAAATGAATAAATTTCTCAATTTTCAGTATAATATAAAAGTGGACTTTCTTCTGTTCAGTATTGGTCCAGAATAGATCTGACAGACCTGTTAGAAGAATAACAAACTCTCTAGAATAATAGAGAGAATGTTTCAATATACTCTACCTTTTGAATCTGGGTCTTTGTTCTTCTCTCTCTCTCTCTCTCTCTCTCTTTCTCTCTCATATATATGTGCATATATATATATGCACATATATATGTATATACACACACATATATATATACACACACACATATATATATACACACATATGTACCTATATATGTATATATGTATATATACACATACATTCATTTATATATATGTAAAGAATACACATATATATTATACACGAATTACATATATACGTAAAGTAAACTTTCACATCTAGCTAGAAAAACATTTGTCACTTGACAAAAAATGTTCATTAAAATATGCTCCAGTGGAAATTAGGTCACTTTGAACTGAATGAACTGCTTATGCTGGAATGTTTACAAAAGTTAAGTTCATAAAACCAGTAAGAATGAGAAAAGAGACTGTAAGTTTGGTTTTCCACATTGTTTGATAGGAAAAAGAATTAAACTGGGACTGTTACACTATTTAATAAAAATTTTGGAGGGTAGAATATTTGGCTTTCACTTGTGAAATAATACTTATTCTTAAGAAATTTGTAATTAATGGACACTAAATGCAAAAAAACAAAAAACAAACAACAACAAAAAAACCCCAAAGAACAAAAAACCTAAATGTGTCTATTTGGGTAAGATTTGTTCCTTAAGTGTGTTCATTTGGAGGCTTTCAATGCACTTTGGAAATGCATGATTTCCCAATCATTTCTTAAATAACAGAATTGCAAATCGCCAGTTCTCCATGGAATAAAGACTGATTTCTGGCAGGTGACTATGGAAGACTGGGTTTGTATTCTGATCTCTTCTCTAGCTCTGACCTTGGTGAAGTCACTCACTCTCCCTGCTTCAGTTTCTTCATCTGTAAAATGGGGATAATAACTCCTGCCTTGTAGGGATTGGTAGTAAGGCAACAATATAATGAGTGTAAAAGATTTTTAAAATGTGGTTTGGTTTGAAAAATAAAGCTATTGTTTTTTAACCTTTTCTTTTTGCTTTTATTTGAGTATATTTTTTGGAGGAAGATTTGTAGGTTTTTTCCCTTCTTGTTTTCAAGCCCTCACTATTTTATTTTAATATATATCTAGACTATGAGTATACTGCATTTTATTGTAGGTAAAGTGTACATTTAAATGTTTATATCTAGAAACAACTATAATAAGTATTTCACTTATTGATAGAACCAGGCAGGAATCATGTATTTTTTAGTCAACACTAGATCTGCCCTGAGCTAGGCTGTTTTAGGCTCTTCAGCTGCATGCAATAAAGAGGTGACCATTCTAAATTCATTTTGGTGATTTCCATTTGAAAGACAATTGATTGCCAATGTCACTGAATGTGCGAATGCAGGCATCAAATTAAGTGCCAAGGCTGACAAGTGAAGTGGACTTTACATCCCGAAATATCCAAGGTAATTAGAGGAAGAGCTTTATAAAAACAGTCTAGGAAAACACATTTAAAGGAAAGCGATAAAGCCCCCCCCACCGGCCCAGTGTGTGAGGTGCTGATGGAAACCTTACTAATTATGTGATACCCATCACCACCCCAGGCATAGCTGAAGCAAATCTCAATATAGCCTTTTCAAGAACACACTTTTCAAAGATATATAGTTTAAATTCTTCTACATTTTATGGCATCTTTTACAGTTTCCTCCTCTTAAACTCCATCCACTCCAGCCCCGTCACCATAACAACACATATTCCAAAATAAGCAGCAGGAGCTTTATCAGGAAAGATAGGACTGAGTTGCAATAGTACCTGGTTTCCAAATGGGAGAGATTTTTCTCTATGGGCTCTCCTGTCATAATGTTATCATCTAACAGGTACATTCTGATGCCACTTGCCCGGGAGGAAAAAAAAAATGCAATTCTTACATGTTTGATTTATGATGTGAAAATGCTATATATTGAAGACAATAAATGTAAAATTAAGCAATATCCTGAGAGCCAAGATGCTGACCTATCCTTTATTTACCTTTTGTTACTGTTGTTGTGCCACTCCTGCAATGGATGTACATCGACTTCAGACACTCACATTTTTATTTCTGTCCCTATACATTCAGCTTCTTTTTAAAGACAAGCTACTCAGATGAGCTTTTCTTGTCCCTCTGCTGATCATCCAAGGCTGTGTCAGACCCTCCTCTCTAGGTATTTATTCTGCAGCCTCTTCCCAGCTAGTCTCTGCTACACGTGTAAATTACAAGCCAATGACTCTCAAAGTTACATCATTAGTCTAGAGCTCTATTATGAGCTATAATTTACATACTGAAATATCCAACAGCCTATTGGCTATCTTAGGAATTTCCCCTGACCCTCAAACTCATCGTATAAATAAGAGGACCCATTTTTATCTACCTTGGCCACACCTCTCCCTTCCAGTTTTCACCACCTCAATGAATGGTGTTATCCTTCTCCCAGGTACACACATCAGAACCCTGAGTATTTTCCTTGATGCCTTTTTCTTTCTCAACTCTGAATATAATCACCAGTTTTGCCAGTTCTCCCTCCTATACATCTCTCAAATTAGTCCACGTATCTCCATCCTCACAGCCACTGCCTTATATCCAGACCCTACCAATTTCTGTCTAGACCATTTCAAAGCCTCTCAATCACACTCTCCCTACACCCTGTAAGGGATGCTCCACAAACCTACCATAGAGGTCTTTTAAGACTATAAATACAGTCATGTCAGTTTCTTGCTTAACATGCTTCAATGGTTTTTCAATTGCTTTAAGGTTCAAGTTCAAATTCATTAACATGGCATTCTCCAAAATCTGGTCCCTGTCCAACCCCGTGTCTGACTATTCCCTACCACCCACCCTCGCACCGCAGACATAACAAAGTACTGTGTTTGCAGTTTTGGGAAATTGCTGCACTATCATGCCCCTCTCCTACTGCCCAGAATGTTCTTGATCTCTTTCTCTGCTTGTAGCCCCCACCTGTCATTAACAATTCTGTTCAAATGTGACTTCCTCTGGAAAGTTGTTTCCAACCCTCTCCTTATTCCCACCTCTTAGTCTGGATTAGAAGCCCTTCCTCTGAGCTCCTATATTAGGAAGCTCTATCATAGCATTTCGGTTCTCACCAATTTTAGTATTTATTAAGAACTGAATACACGTACTAGGCATTGGGCTAAGAGCTAGGGATGTACAAAGATGAAGACACAACTCTTCTCTCTATGAAGCACTTGGCCTAGTATAGCTCCCTTTTCACACAGTGTAGTTTGCTTACATCCTCTTTCATTATACTATGCCAAAGCCAGATACTGCTATCTGGCACACTCTGTATGCTCGAGAAACATGAAAACAAACAGCTTCAGCTTTACCCACATGTGGACGATAATTTCAGGGGCCTTAAAAACTCCTTATAGCATTTTTAACATGACCATGCCTATCTGCAAATGGGCAGAGATATTATCTATATATTTGATGTAAGAATCAATCCTTCCTGACATGCTGCCCTATCTCCCTTCGCCTCACATCTGTTAGCATTTTGGCAGAAGCCCAAGATGTATCCATTTATGTAGTGCCTCCTCTCAGTGCATGTTTTGGCTGAGTGGCAGGAAAGCCTCAGCTTTTCTATTAAATCAGGTTCTTATCTCTGATAGAATGCTCAGTTTGGTTTTCTGATTTTGCATGCCAGTTTCTTTAATAGACATCCTAGAGCTTTTCTGATTAGCCCCCATTGGAGCGCCATGACAGCTATCAACCACTAGTTTTAGGTTTGCCGGAGGCCTACAAAATACTGTGCCATGATCATACAATTAATCCAATTCATGCAGCAACCATAATTCTGAATTTCTGATGGAGTTTTAATAGGGATGATCAGGGGAGAATGTGTCTCAGAGCTACTAAAATTCATTTTTCCTCCCAATCAATGCCAGACTAAATTTGAAAAAGCATTTTTTTGTTCTTAACAACCAAAATGAAAAAAAGAAAATTCACATTTCCTACCTGATGAGGTAAATTGTAGATATTCTCTGGAAATGTTTTGCAGAAAACAATGCTCCAAAATTTATAGCTGTCATTAGCTGTATGAATTGCCTGTACACGGAAAAAAAAAAGTGAGTTGGGAAATGTCTATGCATATTCCAGAAATGGTTCCCCGCTGTTTCTATGTTAGTCTCTTTCCCCACCAAGGAGGTAAACGTTAGCACCTACCTCTGCAACTGTGTCCCTGAGATTCTGGGGTCTTGTCTATAAGTACATCGTTCCCAAAGGATCTCTGAAGAGTAAACCAAAGCTTGAACGTTCATTATTGTATTATGCTTTATAAATTAAAAAGGAAGACAGACAAAAAAACAATAAATTTTTTCAGACATTATCCCAGTCAATATTAGCTATTCAAATAATTGATTAAATATGAAACAGAGAAAATACAAGGTTTACATTGAACCTTATATCAATTCTTAACTCTCTCTCCCATGATTTCATTTTTACCAGATGCTTGTTGACTGGCAAAAATAACTCTCTAGAAAATCCACCAAAATAGCAGTTTGTTTGGAAAAAGAAAAAGAAACAAAAACCATGACTGTAGTGCAGGAACGCACACCTCCAACCCAGGGCTCCAGCCGACATGAAGAACAACCCCAGTTCTAAGATGGCTATTCTATTTATTAGCATCCCTCCCTCAGAAGTTACCACAAAATTTAACAAGAAATCAGGACTAGGGCATTAACAAAGGGCTCAGCTCCACCCATAGGCCTCCCAACTCTATGGTTAAGGATTTTAAGATGCCAGTTCACTTTTATCATGCTGAAAGGAAAGGAAAATATTCCTACACAAGATGACAGTCACTGTGGTACTATAACTAATTACTAAATTTCCCAAGAATTATTTACTATTCATAAATTTATTCAGTAAATTCTTCTTAAGTGACTACTTTATTACAGACACTTTGTGTGGTGTTGAAAACCCCAATGTTAAAAATAGACATTTCCATGCCTTCAATAAACTTATAATGTAGAAAGAGAGCATTCAATTTTTCTCACATAAATACAAATGATCTTAATTTGTGATAAAGTGTATTAAGTAAGGGTAAAGAATGTGTAAACAGAATATGAAAACATAAAGTGTTAAGCACCTTTCTCCTCCCCACCTCCAACCCTGGCACAGATGGGCATAGCAGTGCTCCCCCAAATGGCATGAACTAAAAATTTCTCAGTCCCAGTGTGGTCAGAGCAGCCCACTGTTTTGCTTGAGTCAAGGTCCATTGGCATGCTGGCCAGGAACCAGCTGGAAAGCACCCAGCTATCTGTCAGCCAGGGATGCACCCCTGCTCTGGCCCAGAATTGTCTACCGAGGTCTGACAATTAAGTTCGCGAACTCATCCTAGAAAAAGTGGTACATACTTCATTCCTGAATATCACTATGGTTACCTTCAAAGTACTCCCCTTGGGAAGCTATGTACCAATTCCAGCGCCTAGTCCACACTTCAAAGCAATTTTGGAACTCTTTTTCTGGCATGGCCAATAGAGCTGTCACCGTATTACCCTTGATGTCCTGAATGTCATCAAAATGTCTTACTTTCAATATTTCCTTTATCTTCAGGTAAAGAAAATGTCTTTGGGGACCAGATCAGTTATTTCTTTATTGGCTAAAAACTCCCTCACAGACAGTGCTGTGTGAGTTGGTGTATTGTTGTGATGCAAGAGCCATGAATTGTTGTTGAAAAGTTCAGTTTGTCTAGCTTTTCATGTAGCCTTCTCAGCACTTTCAAGTAGTAAACTTGGTTACCTGTTTGTCCAGTTGGTACAAATTCATGATGAATAATCCCTCTGAGATCAAAAAAGGTTAGCAACATCGTTGCAACAAGTTCGTGAACTTAATTGTCTAACCTCAGATGATAGGCCATTGCCTGGGAAGGTCTGTTTCAGGTCTGTCAAAAGAAAACTTAAAGTTTTTTGCAAGATGGGAAGGCTACTTGGAAGCTATTTTTTTCTAGCTTCCAAGACTCCTTCCAGATTATCCACAGCAACAAAAACAGCATCATTTATATATTACTTGCCAGTTCCAAACTCAACCACACACATTATTCAGCTTGAACTTCACATTCACCCAGGAACTCACAGTTTAACATTCTCATTTACGAGATAATCAGACTCAAAAAGGATACATGACTTGTTCAAGGTCACGCAATTAATACACGTGGTGCTGTAGTTCAAACCCAGCTCTCCTGAACCTAAAGTTTTTACCATTCCCTTGTACTTACCTCTCAAAAGCATTTATCATCCCAATTCCTGGAATAATTGTTTAGATAATGCTTTTAGTTGTCTTTAAGTTTTTGAGCACCTCAGGAATAATTCTGCTCTTTCTGGAACTTAATTGTGGTGAGCCAAATGGAACAGAAATGGTAAAAGTATCTCTTAGAAGGAGAAGGAAATTCAAATAGCCAGTGTCACTCTCCTTATGAGATGAAAGTCCAGGCAACTGAGAAGTGGAAAGTGACAAACAGGACCTTGAATAAAAAATCTATAGAAAGCAATACATTCAGTAAGAAAAAGAGATGAATATTTTTGTTAACCCATGAAAGTCACTGCGCTAGTAGCACATCTCACTTTAGAAAATTGAGTATATAGTTTTAACACTTCAGGTAGGTAGATTATTGTGTCCATGTGAAAAAGAAAATCTCAAGGACATAATGCATACTCATAAGGGAAAGTATAAGCCTTTTCTTTCTTTTTTTTTTTTTTTTTTTTTTTTTTTGGAGTTCATGCAAGGAAGAAAGCTGAGATATTAAAGCAATAATCAGAGCTGGGTTTTGCTCCTGCCTGACTAGGGGGGCAGCAAGAGGGGCTGTAAGCTAGACCTGAGAAAAGCTGCTTACCAGCAAGTGTGTTTCATTTTAAAACATCCCAGCCTACAGTGACGATGAGCCTTTTTTTCCCTTTCTGGCTTGCACCATGTGTGCAATGTGCTTCATTTTCTGAAATAGTACATGATTTTTTTGAGGAGCAGAGATAGTGCTTGAATACCTCAGGAATCATTCAAACCAGTATGCAATTGCGCATTCCGCCTGGAATGCTACAGAGTCTAGGAAGTAATATGACCTTGGAAAAGCATAAACTTGTATTTAGTGTACTTTCATCTACGTTTCTGGTCGGCCAGTCTGTGGTGTAAGAACAGTAGCATGGTTAAAAGCACAGCATAGGGAATAGAGTCAGTGGAACTGTAACAGCTATAAACCATGTCAGAGGGGTAGTAGACTGGGGGAGGGAGGTTATCACTGTGTGAGGGGTATAAATGTCTAACTATTACATTGTTCGGTACACCTGAAACTAATAAAAAATAAAGTGTACAATTCAGTGCTAAAGGAAAAAAGAAGCACAAAATCTTAAATCAGTCTGCATGGTGTTGAATCTTGGCTCTACCAATCATCTGTATGTCTGAGGGGAAGTTATTTAACTTCTGTTACCTCTTCTATAAAAATCAGAGTGAAGGATGTTTTTCTCCTATTTTTTGCTTCACTTCTCTTTTCTCTCTCCTGTCTTCTTTCTCTTCCTCTCTCCCTCCCTCCCTTCCTTCTTCCTACCTACCATCACACAACCTTCCTTTGCTTCCTTTTAAGGAATCCACCCCTTAGAGTCCTCCCCTCAGGGATGCCAAAGAGGCCAGTTAGCTTCTCAACTCTCCACTCTTTGGTTAAGCCTCCAGCCTGTGACCTCGTCTCAGACCACAATTCTTCCTGCTGAGACTACATCTAGAGGTAGGAGCGCACACATATAAGGAGAGATGAGAAACGGATGATGCGAGAGCATAGCAGAGGCAGGGTCCCGGAGCAGTGGAAACAGGCAATGTCTAGCCTGGCCCCACTGCTTTTCTCCCTGGGTCCCAGCTTCCTAGCCCATCCTTCAGCTTCCCTGCAGACTCTGTTAGCTTCCCCACGTCTACCCCACACATTTCTTCTCTAAGCTATTTAAGTCAGGTTCTATTGCTTTCTGCTAAAAATGCTGAAAGATGAAATGGGGAAAATAACGCAATTGCAAGAACTAAATAAGAGAGTACAGGTTAAGCACTTAGTATACTGACTGGCATATAATAATATGCATTTAATAAAATTAGATCTGACAGTCTCTGCCAACCCAACAGGGAGCTCCAGAGCAAACACTGACCATTAGAGGAGTTCCACAGAGAATCGGCCAGGAATTGGTACCCTCACCATTAATATTTAAAATATGAATAAAGTTAACATTTTATTAATTAATAAAATAATTAGCTACTACAAATATTATAAAAACTACTGCTGTTCTAGCATTTCAGGTTATCTTATTGTTTATGAAAGAAATTTAAAGGTTTTTTTCTGGATAAAATTTAAAATGTGTTTCTGATTAAAAGAAAATAAGTGATAAAGTATAAAAATTTTGAAAATATAGAAAATTATGAGGAAGGAAATGAAAATAGTTCTTACTCTGTTTAATTAAATAGTAGTAGGTGTGGCAGCCAAGGAGATAAGCCACTTGAATCTCCCTTCAAGAAAGAACTCTCAGTGCAGCTGTAAGGACTATAGTTAGCTGACAGCCTTCATCCATTAACACCTTGGAAATTCTCAGTTTTGGAGCTGAGGCCATGATCTTCCCCACCAATAACTGAGCTTGGTGGGGGTACCAGTTCCTGGCTGACTCTGCCCAGTATGAAGCTCCTCTAATGGGCAACCATTGCTCTGAAGCTCCTGGATGGTTTGGTCGAGACTGTCAGATTTGCTTTGTAAAGAGTGTTTTCTCCACTCTTTCCTCTCATTGGAATCATCTGCATAGTAGTCTGAAAATTATTTCTGCCCAATCTTACTTCCTCCCCCTTTTATCTTTCAGTGGTATTATTCCCCCAACAAATCTCCTCCATCATGAGGCCTGCTTCCTGGAAAACCCAACTGACATAAAGGTATATTTGCTCTCAGTCTTTCTTCCAAATGTGTTTGTTTGTGTACATGTGTGTTTTTTTTGTTATATAATTGAGCTCATAGTATCATAGATTAAATGTCATAAAATTGTTTTATTTTCTTCACAATTAAATACTAGAGTGTTTCTATGTCACTAAATTTTTTTCACCAATATCTTTTTCAAAGCTAAATAATGATCAGTGTATATACTTGTGTACATTATCTCATTGCATTCTCACAATGTCAATTCAAAAGAGGCATTTTAGTACCATTTTATGGATGAGGAAACTGAAGCGCAGAAAATCAAACAACTTAACTGCAGACACAAAGTACGCAGAGAGTAGAACCAACATTAGAACACAGACTCGCCTAAGTCTAGGCCGATGCTGCTTCGACTTCCATGATGCCTTGCTCTTACCCTACTCCCATGCCTCAGACTGAATCTAATGGCAACCTTTTACCTCCATTCCTTGCTGTACTTTCTGGCACTAGCCAGGGGGAAAAAATGAAGGTCAGGATATTGCTCATGGCCCCTTAACTTAATCATTACTG
The DNA here is from genome assembly GCF_036562045.2 of Rhinolophus sinicus. NCBI lineage: Eukaryota > Metazoa > Chordata > Mammalia > Chiroptera > Rhinolophidae > Rhinolophus > Rhinolophus sinicus. Next base: position 32,918,686 of record NC_133753.1, on the reverse strand, counting down.
TCATCTAGTTATTAGACAAATAGTAATAGCAGAATTTTCATTCAGTCATTAAAAACTTGTGAGACATCTACTGTGTGCAGATAGAAGTTATTTATGCCTTTGATGCCTCCAGAACTAGTGGGGGAAAGATGAGGAAAGAGACTTGTAGAAGTCAAAATGATTGGCAACATGATAGAACTTTACAGAAGGTTCTTTGGGAATACAATCCAAGGAACAGAATTGCAATGAAGACTTTTGAGGAAGCTGAGCTTAAAGGATTTATTGAGCATTTTAACATAGTAACAACATGTGCAAAAAGAATGCAAAGAAACATTAGGTATGACTAAAGAATTGTGCGTACATGATTATGTGTGTGTGTGTTTGTGTGTTGAGCGCAAAGAAGGTAAGGGGTTAATAGGAGATATTATGGGCTAAATTGTGTCTCCCCCAAACTCATATGTTGAAGTTCTAACCACCAGCACCTCAGAACAAGACTATATTTGGATGTAGGATTTTTAAAACAGTAATTAAGGTTAAATCAGGTCATTAGGGTGGGCCCTAATCCAGTATGACTAATGTCCTTAAAGGAAATTAGGACACAGACACACTGAGAGAAAAGACCATGTGAAGACACAGAGAGAAGAAGGCCATCTACAAAGCAAGAAGAGAGGCCTCAGAAGGAACCAATGATGACAACACTTTGATCTTGGACTTCTAGCCCACAGAACCGTGAGGAAGTAAATTTCTATTATTTAAGCCACCCAGCCTGTGGTACCTTGTTTGGCAGTCCTAGCAAACTAATCCAGGAGTTGAGACTAAAAAGGCAGGCAAGGACTTGATTCAGGAGTCCCTTAAATGCCATGTTTAGGAGTTTATACTTCTACTCAGGAGACAATGGAGAGCTACTAAAAGATGTAAATCAAGGAGATATATAACAAAATCCATGTTTTTAAAGTGTTTAAGCTTTGTACTCAGTAATTCCACTCCTGTCCCTATCAAGCTCTTCCATGATGAAAGTAAATGGGGCTGAGGGGAGAATGGAAGTAATTATTCAGTGACTGGCTCCTACATTTCTGATCAGGCCTCAAGCTGCATTCTCTGACAATTCCATCTCTGGCTTGTTCTTGTTTCTTCCCCCTCCCTCCTGCCACACACACACCCCAGAATAACACCTGAGTCTACAAGTCAGATTTTTCTTCTAGGCTGTGAGTCATGCCTGTCTAACCAAATCTCATCAGTACCTATGACACGGCATGACATTTAGGGAACACTGGAAAGACCCAAAGAGGTTACAAAATGGAAGTATTTATAATAGGGGCCGAATACTGAGCTCAAATGGGATTCAAATTCATCTGGGTATAGCTGAAAATGTGGATAATGCCTGTGGGGTGACCAGGGGAGCAAATCATCTGGAAACACTGGGCTCTGCCATCAATCTCTAGTCCAACCCTTTGGATATGTGCAGGGTTAATGGAAAAACTGAAGAAACTGGTTTCACGGGATTCTGATGAGAGGTAGCATGTGTGACAGGGTGGTTAGGAGAGATCTTCTCCCCCTGTGCTTTACATATCACATGGCACAGGCACTGTGAGGGGTCTTGCTGTTTGGGGAGCATGGGGAGATAAAAATGTTGGTGTGAAAATGGGAGTCCTCACAGGAAGGAGGTAGACCATGAGAGAACAACCTATAAACACATAAGCATCCCCCCTTCCCACCTCACTCCTGGGAACTACCCATGACACTTAAGGTAGTTATGAAGCTAGGAGGCGTTAAGTTGTTGGGTGGCTTGTGAAACTTGGCTTTACCAGATCAAGGAATTACACAGGTAATCACTGTCATTCACCAATTTTTGTTACTGTTCCAGTCCTATTCCTTGTTTAATGTGTCAGTGCTTATTTCATATATTAAACTATTATATCTTCAACTTCTGGGAGAAAATAAGAATACATGGTAAGAAAGATTTTTACCCTCTGTACGTTACATGACTTCCTCATATTTTTCTTAACTTTTGTGCCTTTATAAAATGATTTGGTAATCAATAATGGCTTTATTTTTAAAATTATGACAGAGTGGGAATAAGGTGCTGCTATTTTCTCATAAAAATCATGCTCATGACATTTGGTATTATCCGATTTCAAAAAAGGCAGTAAAGATTCATTGTTGCACACTTGGGCACAATACTCAACAGACATGATAAGTTGAGTAAAGTGGGCTTTTGCTATGGTGGTGGGGGGAGAGTGGGTGGTGAGGCAGGAAAGAATTTCTTACAGCTGAAAAAAATAAAGAGCTTAACTCCTCTCCAGGTTATAGGTAATTGACTCATCTCCTCAGTTTCCTGTAGCTGAGTTCACCATGGATCCCATTCATAGACTTAAGACCATGGTAGTTCCTGAATTAACCATGACTGAGTAAATATAGCCCAATAAGTTTTAGTGCTACTGCTCAGTTAACTTTAGTAAGAGTGTGGCAGATTGTATTTTCCAAAAAAGGCCATGGCAATATTTCCTGCCTCACATGCTCTTCCAGAAACTTTGTACTCTCCCACCAAGAGGTAGAGTCTATCTCCCTTCCTCTTGAAACTGGGCCAGCCTTTGTGGGATAGATGGAATGCAGCAGAAGTTGGGTCATCAATGACCATACAACTTCCACCTGCCTCTGTCTGCTTTAGTATGCTCACTCTTAGGAACAAGTCGTCATGCTATCAGGTAGTCCAGGCCCCATGGAGAGCCCATGCATAGGGCCCATGCACAGGCCCCAGCTGAGGGCCAAGGTAATGTAGCCAGCATCAACGGCCAGACATGTGAGTGAACAGTCTTCATATGATTCTAGCCTTCAATCTTCAAGCTGACATTAGTGATGTGAAGTTATTTCCACTGAGTCCTTCCCAAATTACAGATCCATGAACAAACTAAAAGCTTTCATTTTTGGGGTTGGCTATTACACAGCAATAAGAACTAGAACAAATGGGCTTGTTATCAATAAGACATGGTTTCCATCATGGTAAGGATGAGTTTTCAGTGTCCTCACAGTTATAATATTGGGTGGCGGCATTTTGCAGTTACCTTTGAGGCTAAAATTACTTCGTAGACAAGAGCACAGGCTTTGAAAGCAGAAGAACCTGCGTTCAGATCGCAGCACTGCCCCCTACTACCAGCTGGGTGACCCAATAACTAAACTTCATTATGAAAATGGGATTTTTCACTTACATCAAAGTTGTTGTGGGGACTAATTGAGTGTCTTGAACCATTTAATAGAAACTGGCATTAATTCTCCTAGGAATTAAGATCTCTGAATCAGTAGAGTTCAAATTTTTAGAAACAGGGAGCAACATTTGGGGGAGTAGGTTATTAAAAGTAGTAATGGGAAGAATCTATTCCACTCCCACTCTTTGATTCCTGAACATGTAGTATTTTGGTGATGGAAATAAAAAGTACCATATTCTAGTCATTGGCTCAGACTGTGCAGACCACTTCCACTTAATAACAGGGTGTTGATTTCCACATTATGCTTTGATGGATTAGATATAATTTAGTTCATGATAGGTAGCTCAGATTATGTGACCATCTGGTATCCCACGGTCAGACATTACGTTTTCACCTGAGCCCAGTAGCAAGCAGAGGCCAGAGGCCTACACAACTTCCCTGTTTTCACAGACTTCAGCACCATTATATCAGCTGGGTCAAAGGCCTAAGTGATAGAGTAGTTTGCACTAAACACGGTCATATTGCAGACCTTGTTTTGCTCCAGGTCTCACTCAAGTAGCAGTTACTCAGTAAATGTGTGAAAGCAGCACACTCATGTTAGTATACACTGTTTCCAAAATTCAAAGAGATGGTTGGGCCTCTTTGTTAATGGTAGGAAACTTGTCCTTCACTTTGGAAAAGATATTCCAACAAGCCCCAGACACCAGAACCCTTAGAAACTTTTCTAAAGAGACTGACCTCTGTATTGCCATGTTGTTCATTTTCCACACTCTGGCACACATTTGTCTTGTTTACACTTCTAGAATACCTGTCACGAACTGCTCTTCAGGTCCTGTCAGCATAATGGATGATCTATGGGATGTCAGACAGGTCTAGGTTCTCCACACTCTGTTACGACAGAGAGGAGGGATGATATGGCCGTCTCCCTTCCAGATGAAACAAACTGCTTCTGATGTTCCTTGCTGCTAATATGGAGAAAAGTAAAGCACTTAACAGATCAATATGCATATCAGCTTTCAAGGCTGTGCAAATTTGCTTCAATAAATATAACACATCTGGAGCAACAGGTGTAAAATGAAATCACTACCCGATTGGATTTATGATACTTCATGCTCATTCTCTATAATCCACTTGCCAGACAGGGTAATTAAGTAAGAATGTGATAGGAATCATGACCCCTAAACTCTCAACTCTTTCATGAGGGCACTAATCTCTCTAGTACCCCCATACATAAAGCCGTGGCTCTGGTTAGGAGGGGAAGTTCCGGAACCAGTGTGATGATTTTGTCATTTCTTGAGTGTCTTTGTTCCAATTCTGTATTTAGGAACTGAGGAAATAACCACACGATGATTAGATACATTGAGCCCGCTGTGAGAGAGACTCCAGTCAAACTCCATTTAACAGCTGATCTCCAAAAATCCTCACTAAGACCTTAGAATCCATTTCAACACACATTTTCCTCATTTCCACTGTTATAAATTAACATTTTCTATTGTTTAGTTCAAACTCAACTCTATCCTGGTTAAAGTTAAGTTTCCTTCTAGAGCTTTCTGTACTGTGGCTCTAGTTATGGGTCTAGAAGTAATTAGGGGTCGTAGAGTGGATCTAAGGGAGAATGAGCATTTTCTTGTAAGGTGCTTGCTTCAGGGGACCTTCAAGCAAATTAGTGGCATTAATAGAAGAGGAAGAGTTTCTTCTACTGGCAAGGAATGCTCAGCAGATTTGTGGGTTTGTGGTCCTCAGATTTTGCCCAACTGCTCCATTCCAATTCTAAGGGTCTCCTTCCATCCCAATTAAGGACCCAACTTTCACATGAGAGTCTTGGAAAGGGTATGAATGCTACTTATATTGTAATTTGCAAAATCGTTCAGAATTTTAGCTCTGAAAGATTGCAGATGACGCTGAAAATGTTAAGCCTTGAGCTTGTCATTTTCTTTGTGGACGCTCTTTGATGCAGTCAGAGCTAGCCATATCATATCACCATCCTCATGCCATCATTACCACTGTGATGGCCTGGTGTAGTGTCCACATGGCTTTCCAAACCCTGTCTTCTATAGGCATTCTTCCCTAGGTTTCAACAGATTACACTTACAGTAATCGTGAGAATTAACCATGCCATAGGCTCAGTATCATATTTTCCACTGATAATGAGTTTATCACTTTGTTGAAGTCCATTCATATTTTGATTTTTTAATAATCTTTTTCCTGAGACACTTCAACTGGTACCAATTATCATTCAGGATCCACACAGGAAAACAAAAACATATTAGGTATTTCAAGCAGGGAGAATTTAAGAGGAAAATAGTTTAAATGTGTGAAAATGACTGGAGGAGCAGAAGGATGAAACGGTGTGACCCAGAAATCAGGAAACTGCTAGCACCAGTGTAATGGAGCCCATTTGCACGCACTGGCTAGTATGCAGGGGCTAGAACTTCCAAAGAGAGCTACTCTCCTGCCAGAGCTGGGATCCAGAAAGACCTGGCCTGCTAGAATAAATGCACAGACATCTGATCTTCACCACTCTTATAATCACCAGCTACCAGAGCAACAGCCGACGCTCAAAGCCAGAATCAGAATTGTTCTTCCTTCCGCCCACTTTAAAATCTCCTATCAGTGACTCCTTTTTGGCACAATTTAAGACGAAGTCAGCTGCCAAAAGAACTGGGAAATAAACCGTCCTAAACTCCTAGTGCCAGTAGTTCGGAGCTCAGTAGAGAACAGGCATAAAGCTGGTAGAAAACAGATAAATAACTAAAGATTGCTGGGTGGAAATGGAGTATTGGCATTGAGGAGTTACTTTAATGGCCCGGGCTATTCTATTTCATGAAATGTAAACTAAATTAAACAACTATTATTTGTATTCTTGGCTGTATTAAGCTAATTATGATACCAGCTAGAAACAGAATTTGGTAAGTGTGTTACAATATGGAATTAGCAAGACATTAGGAGGGGGACACACACACTGTAGACTGGAGAACTGGTGACCTTTGTTTTGTGGTGGTGAAACACTGGACCAATGTTTTGCCTATTGTATCTTGAAACACAAGTCATGTCCCTATTAAGGTTGCGGTGTTGGGGAAATAGCAGGACATACAGATTTTTTTTTTTTTTTTTTTTGTATATATGCTGATTATTTCTTGTTTTCTGCAACAATGTCTTGATAGAGAAATAAGAGCTTAAATTAAACCTCACTAGTTAGAAAGCTAAGATAGAAAGGAATATGGCACTGCTAAGAGAGACGATCTCTGCCCCATCTGCAATCTAAATTGAATTAGAGTCCCATAATTCAGAGCACAACAGAGTTGAAAAGTTGATTGCTTTTGTTTCCCAAATGGAAGAGTTATAAACTATAGCAGCAAAACTACATCTGTAGTAATAGATGAGACTGATGCCCCACGCCTTTACCAAGCAACTCCTTTAAATAAATAAGGAGATAACAAAGAAGTTTGACCAGGACCCACATTAAAACATACATATACTATTGCAACCCAGTATGCATATACATGCATATAATTAAAACAAATGTTTCACAAAACAATATTTACATTTATTTCTTGTGATGATATCTGGTGTTTTCTATTCTCTTCCAACTCATTCCATTCTGTTTAGTCTTAAAAGAGGCTGACCATGACTCACTAAGCTGCCTTCATAATCTAGTAATGAAACATTTTTCAAACTATTAGCCCACATCTTCACAAATCCTATTACATTTTCATTCATTAATACCACGTCTTCACTTTGCTCTTTTCCTGGCTAAATTATGTGGTACATCTTTCTGATCATCCCCTAGCATCCCCCTCCACTCTGTTACTTTTCTTTCTTGCTATCACACTTGTCATAGTTGGTTAAATCCAATACTTCACTTACTCCACGCCTACACCAGAGTAGACGAACATGACAGGAAAATCACACAACCAAGCTAAATGGTCTACTAAGCCTTTAATGATACTCAGAAACCTTCCTAACCTTCTTCATCAATTCACTCCCCCACTCTCCTAATAGGTGATTTCATATTTTCTCTTTCCTGGACTTTCAACACTTTTGCTCCCCATTTCAAGCTCAGTTGGTATAAATTACTTGTTATTTCACTGAAAATATAAAAGCAACCAGAAGAGAATGTCAACGTGCTTCCACTGCCAAGTCTATCAGCCCACCCACATGTACAATGCTTTTTTATTCGATAAGGCCTATTGGCAACACCTCTGCCCGAGCATTTAATCTCATATTTTCTTGCAGTTTTCACTTTTCACCTGCATCACCAATTTTTGCCTCTCTGCGAGATCATTCCCAAAGTTACACAAACCCGCTCTAATCTATTGCCCCTTAACAGCGAGCTGCCTTGACCTCACATTCTACCCCAGCTACTGCACGTTTCTGTGATCCTGTTACAGAAAAACTCTAGAGTTACTAACTATCTCAACTTTATCTCCTCCCATTATTTCTTGAATCAACCCAAGCAGGCTATCATCACCACCGAAAACCCCAAAAAGATTTTATATCAATTTCACTACAGCTTCTTAGGCCTCATCTTCTCTCAGCAACAATTAATACATACAGTGGCTGCCTCTTTTTTAAAAAATTTGGTAAAGTTATACATATAACAGTGTATACATTTAAGGTATATAGTGTTAATTTGATACATTTATATATTGCAATACAGTTGCATTGTATGATATTTATCATGTTATGTGCTTATATTACAATATTATTTCTATATTCAGTATAGTGTCCATTAAATCTCTATGGCTTATTTGGTACTTATTACAAGTTTGTACCTTAAACACCATCAATCTTATTTCCCCAACCCCATTCCCTGGTAATCATCTTTTACTTTCTCTCTCTCTCTTTCTCTCTCTCTTTTTTTTTTTTTTTTTTACAAATTTGACTTTTCAGATTCCATGAATAAGTGATATCCAGCAGTGCTGGTGTTTCTCTCTTTCTCTTATCTTGCTTAGCACAATGCGCTCAGGGTCCATCCACATTGTCACAAATGGCAGGTTATCCTCCTTTCTCATGGATGAATAATATATATATATATATAATATTATATTATTATATATTTATATAAATATATTATTCATATATCATATATTATATATATGAATTATATATATATGAATTATATCACATCTTTTTTATCCATTCAGCCATTGATAGAAACCTTTATATACTGTTGGTAGAAATGTAAATTAGTCCAACCACTATGGAAAACAACCTAGAGATTCCTCAAAAAATTAAAAGTAGATCTACAATATGATCGAGCAATTCCACTTCTGGGTATATACCCAAAGGAAATGAAAACAGTTCAATGAGATGAGATATGGATACAACTTAATAGCCAATCAATGGCTGACTACTTGGTCTTCAGAATACCATCCTCTTTGCTTTTCCATATCACTTCCTGTGACTTGTTAGTCACATTTCCTAATACTTACCCATCTCCCAGACCTCTAAACACGTGTGTGCTCTAGGTCTTAGTCTCATACATCTCTTTTGTGTAAATATTTTAGATTACTTCTTTCAGTCCCATGGATTTTAATAGTATCACTTTGGTGAGGATTCCCCAATGTATATTTTCAGCACCAATTTCTACCCTGAAGTTTTGTCTCAAATATACAAAACTGGCTCCTTGACATCTCTACTCCACTCTATTCCACTCCATTCTATTAGGACTATCAAATGTAACATGCCCTCAGAGGCTGACATGCCTCTTTATTCTTCTCCAACTTGCCAGTCCTTCAGTGTTTGCAGTCTCAGAAAATAGAAAGTTTTCTTCTAGTTATTTAGGCCCAAATTCTTTTTTTTTTTTTTTTTTTTACCATATGATTTCATTTATATGTGGAATCTACAAAAAAATAAAAAAAGAACAATTAAAACAGAAACAAACTTATAGATACAGAGAACAAACTGTTGACAGATGAAAGGGATGTTAGGGGGATGGTTGAAAGAGGTAAAGGGATTAAGAAGTACAAATTGGCAGTTACAAAATATTCACAGGGACATAAAGTACAGCATACATGTAGTCAATAATGTTGTAATAAATATGTATGGTGCCAGGTAGGGAGGACTTGTTGGGGGATCACTTAGTAAGTTATATAAACATCTAACCACTATATTGTAGCCTGAAGCTAATATAATATTGAATGTCAACTGTAATTGAAAAATTATGATTTTCTTAAATAGATAAATAAAACAGGGGAAAAAGTTGGAATGTTGATTCCAGAAATTCCCACAAATGCCTCCTGCATACTTTTATTTGTTAAAGAAGCTGCCACAAAGATTTGAGTGCTGTGACACTGCTGCATCGTGGTTCAGAGCATTTCCTAGCTACGTGATCTTGGGTAAGTATTTAGCTTTTTAAATATCAGTTCCCTCATGTGTCAAATGAGAGCATTTATATTCTAGGAGGTTCCAATTTTTTCATCTGCCCTGCAACCTATGCCAGCATTTTTTTCTGAAAATTTCCCTTTCCAACCCTGCCATCTACATGACTGTCCTGAACATTGCCAAGGTCATGAAATAAGGGTGAGTTGTTCCTCTTCAGCCTACCCATACACCTGTACTGAAGTTTTCCTTTTCCACCACTGCTGTCATTTGGTGGGTCAAGTTTCCTATGGTCTGTTTTGGATTGATGATAAATGTAGTGTCCACAATAGGCTTTGCAAAGTTTTGGGCAAAGATGTTCATATGCTGGATAATAAACTGCTGAGTTGGAGGCAGCTGGTAATGGCAGCCATTCTTTACCCAATAGTGATGTAGGCCCAAATTCTTGACTTCACTCTTTTACTTTCACAGTCATTCACACACTATATTGTATCTTTAAGCAAGTTTTATGTGCTCTTTTTTTCTTAATATTTCCAGAATCTGACCAATTATTTTTAATTCTGCTGCTACCACCTGTTTGAAGACACCATCATTTCTTGCCTAGACTACTGAAATACTCTATCTGGTCCCCCACTCCCATGGCTTCCTTTCTTTTCTTCCGTGTTGAAATCATCAGATACTGGTGTGAGAATAGACATACAAATCAGGGTGATAGCATAGACAGTCCAGAAAGCAACCCACACAAATATGTCCTATTGTGTGGTTTTCCATAAAGCTGCTAAGACAATTCAATGACAACATAATCATTTCAATGAATAGTGCTTAAATAACAGGACATCCATAAACAACAATGACAACAACAAAATAAATCTCAATCTGGACCTTTACCTGATATAAAAATTAACTTAAAATGAGCACAAGTCCAAACATAAATGTAAAACTGTAAAATTTTTAGAAGAAAACTTAGATTAGGCAAAGGGTTCTTAGACATAAAAACAAAAGCATGTTCCATAAAAGAAAACAATGATAAATTGGACTCTATCAAAATTTTAAAATGCTGCCCTACAAAAAAAAAAAAATCAGTTCAAGGTAATGAAAAATTTTATGCCACTCTGGAAAGAAAATATTTGCAAATCACGTATCTTGACAAAGAATTTGTACCTATCATATATAAAGTACTCTCAAAACTTAATAAGAAAAATAAAATTTAAGGCAGATAAAAATGCCCCTTAAAGGGCTTTCCCAAAAGCTTAACTCTAAATTTTTCACTTTGATCTCTTTGGCTAGAACTGGATCACATCTGGGAAGGATACTATTTTAATTAATCACCTTGCCACCCTGAAGCTGCATAAAACTAGTGTTATGCTACTGAATAATAGGAATGCCCTCGACCTTTCATACTTCTATTTACACCTGCCTTAAACATAAAGATGCTATTGGAATTGAAGCAGCTATTTTGCAACTTTGATATAAGAACATGCGGACAAAAGCCACACATTAAACCACTGGACTGTTAGTTATAAACAAGTTCGTACATATAAAAGGGCTAAGCACATAACAAATATTCAAGAACGTTAGTGGTATTGGTATTATTACTGATTATTTATACCTAAAGAAATTCCTAAAATAAAGTTAGTGGTCAATAAATTCTCGTTTAATGCCTGAATAAAAAAAAATTTAATGTTTTTGACACAACTATGACTTTACTGTCCATTAGGTTGATCTTTTTAGTAATCAGGTTGTGAGCTTGCAACCCCACTTACTCAGATGGGCCTGTTACCTAACTAGGCTGTTGCTATACCATTACCACCACAGCTGATCTCTGACCTCTGAGGGCTTTTCACATGGGAATGAAGTTGTTCCAGACTCAGTTTATTTAGATATTTGGTTTCATGGTTACCAAAGCAGTAAATGATACTTTACACCTATATGAAGATTCAAAGTATTGGATAATGGGGATATACGTGCAAGCGCATGCGCGTGCGTGCGTGCGTGCGTGTCTGTGTGTGTAATTTATTTTAAATCCCATCCACTAATTTTACAATGGTCTTTGTTTTAATTCTTAGGGAGTTTATAAAATTCTATTTTTAAATTGTTTTAAATGTATGTAGATATGAGTGATTATGTAGGCAGTAATCCTATAATGCTTTTAATAATGAGTAGAGTATTTCTGCATCTCTATATATTTATTTTCAAAATACTTTCTCTATAGCATGGATTTTTCCCAAAAATAATTATTTTTCCAGTTATTATTTAAACATCAAATTTATAATTTATCTTGAATGTCTGTTTTTTTCTCAAAAATATATGTTGGGCAACATAAAACTAACAACCAACTTTCCTCACAGATACGATTAACAAACTTGGGACCCTTGCTGTTTTATTTTTTAAAATGTGTAATTCATCTTTAAATTCCATAACTGAAGCATATATTGTCTTCAGATTGCTAGTGAAATTCTATGAAATACAAATGATTCTTCTATTCTCCATCTCATCTTAAGTATTTTGAAGATTCTGAAGAGTTGAAGACTTTGTATTTTAAAATTAACCTCATCGATCATCCTCTGGCTTCAACCTCTTTGATAAAATACATTGTGATATATGCAATAAATGAATTTCACATATAGTACTATATCATAATCTTGCTCTGGAATCCTTGTTTTATCAAAGAAACTGTTACATGATGTGTACTGTTACATACTCTTTTAAAATTTATTTTTATTAAATGTGGAAAATATTACTTCTGGTCATCAGCATTCATTTATTTACTATTTTCTGGGAACACAGGAAACTATACTTCCCACCATTTTGCCATTAATAGATCCATCAAATAATTCCAGCCAAGTAGAAGTGTCCTGAGTCATTTCCTGTCCAAGGCTGTAAAAAGCCCCTGCACGAAAATCCATTCCTGTCTTTTCCTACTACAGTGACCTTTCAGACTGCTGAGATGATAAAGCACATGAGTGGAATCACACTAAATCTCTAGGTCATTGCTTGGATGATTCCTCCCATGGGTAGAAGCCATTAGACCTATTGAAAATTTAGTGTGAGGAAGAAATAAACTTTTGATATATTAATCCATTGTAATTTTGAGTTAATTTGTTACCAAATTATAGCACAATTTCTCCTGATGAGTAATTTCTCCTGATTAGTAATTCTTTTTATGGCAAGGCTATGTAATCTCTGGTACATTTTTCCTCTAGTGGTCACAAAGATGCAGCTATTTGTATAGTCATTATTAAAAAAGAATCTAAAAAATGCCTTTAGCTGAGAGATGTTAAAAATGTTTTAACTTTTTAAAATTTCATTAAATGTATTGGGATGACATTGGTTAATAACATTATACAGGTTGCAAGTGTACATTCCTATAATACATCATCTGTGTATTGCATTGTGTGTTCACCACCCAGAATCAGTTCTCCTTCCATTACCATATATTTGACCCCCTTTACGGACTTCTACCACCCTTCTCCCCCTTTACCCACCAGTAAGTTGTTGTGTGTGTCTATGAGTTTTTGTTTGTCTTGTTCGTTTGTTGATTTCAGTTGTATATCCCACATATGATGAAGTCATATAATCCTCGACATTTTCTGTCTGACTGATTTCACTTAGCATAATAATGTTAAGATCCATTCATGTTGTCACAAATGGCAGTATTTCATCTTTTCTTATGGCCAAGTGATATTCCATTGTATACATTCCACTGTACCACATCTTCTTTATCCAATCATCAATGGAAGGACACTTTGGTTATTTCCATGTCTTGGCCACTGAATAATGCAGCAATGAACATACAGATAAGTGTTTTCAGATTTTGGGGGGGAAGGTACCCAGAAGATGGACTGCTGGGTTGAATGGTAATTCTATTCTTAATTTTTTGAGGAACCTCCATACTATTTTCCATGGTGGCTGCACCAATTTGTATGACCACCAGCAGGGTATGAGGGTTCCTTTTTCTGCACAGCCTCTCCAACATTTGTTATTAATAGTCTTGTTGATAATAGTCATTCTAACTGGTGGGAGGTGATATCTCACTGTGCTTTTGATTTGCATTTCCCTAATAGCTAGTGAAGTTGAGCATCTTTTCATATATCAGTTGCCCATTTGTATGTCTTCTTGGGAGAAGTGTCTGTTCAGGTCCTCTGCCCATTTTTTAATTGGATTGTTTGTTTTTTTGTTGTTCACTTGTATGAGTTCTTTATATATTTTTGGATATTAGCCCCTTATCAGAGGTATTGCAAATATCTCCTCCCATTTGGTTGGTTGCCTCTTTATTCTGTTGACGGTTTCTTTTGCTGTGCAGAAGCTTTTTAGTTTGATATAGTCCTATTCATTTATTATTGCTCTTACTTCCTTGTCTTTGAGGCCAAATTCACAAAATCCTCTCTAAACCCAAGGTCCATAAGTTTAGTACTTATGCTTTCCTCTATGCAATTTAGTTTTCCAGGTCTTATATATAGAGTTTGATACATTTTGAGTTAATGTTGGTATATGGTGACAGCAGTCTAGTTTCATTCTTTTGTATGTGGCTTCCCAATTTTCTCAGCATTATTTATGAAGAGGCTGTCTTTTCTCCAGTGTATGTTTTTGGCTCCTTTGTTGAAAATTATCTGTCCAGTACATGTGAGTTTATTTCTGCATTCTTAATGTTATTCCATTGGTCTGTGTGTCTGTTTTTCTGCCAATACCATGCTGTTTTGATTATTGTCCCTTTATAGTATAAATTGAAGTCAGGAAGTGTGATACCTCCAACTTTCTTCTTTTATCTCAGGATATAAGACATATTATATTCTTAGTGGCTATTGACATAGTAAGTAGGTATGAGAAATAGCTCAGTTTAAGTACATTATTTGATTATAGTAATTAAGCATCTGCTGTGTATAAGACAATATGCAAGGTACTATATGCACCATTATAAGTACAAATAAAAACCCATGGAAACACTATAGAAGTTAGATAAATTTACCAAGGCCTTCATAGCCAGCATTGATTCAATAATAGTATTAACTCAAAACCACAATCAAAATCTACCTTCAAATAATTCTTAAAAGCAGAACCATAAAATAATCTTAAAAGAGAGGATAGGAAAGTGTGTAAAGTAAATCTACAAAACTTAGTTTAACATATTGGTTCAGAAAAATATTGTTGATCATGATTGAACTTAGTCACAACTTAATCACAGTCATTGTACAAACAACAGACAGCAGAAACACATGTTATTTACATGATGGATAATGATTGTTACTACCTTGTAGATATTAGTTGCGCACTTAACCTTTGAGACTCATTTTCCTCATGAAGTGCGGAAAGTAATAATCCCTATTCCATAGAATGAGGACTGTCTGAATTAGTGCATATAAAGCAGTGAGTAAAGTGTCCTGGCCATAGAGGGTTCTTTCAAAAATAGGGCCCAAATCATTTCTCTCTCATGATTCCTAATTGTACTGAGAATAAAATCCAAACACTCTATCAAGACTTTGCAGTCTCTAAACATCTGACACTTGCCTACATCTCTGTCTTCACCTTATACCTTGTTCCCTTTACTCAGTACGTGCCAGCCACACATGCTGGCCTTCTTCTGACAGATTGAACAAACCAAAGAAGTTCTCAGTTCAGAACCCGTGCACCTCTTGCTGCCTCTTCCTGGAACGATCAACCTCTAGGTCATTGAAAGGTGGCTCTTTCAACACTCAGATCTCAACTCAGTGGCTCCCTCCTCCATTAGGTCTTTCCTGACCAGCAGATCAAACACTGCCCAGCCCCTTATCCAGCCTCATCTCTCTCTGCCACATTAATCTTGTTTATTTAACTTCGTAGATGTCAGCCATTTTTAAAAAGATAACTTAGAAAAAGGTAAAATCACAAGTCTTATGCACAAATAAAAATGAACATTTTCAAGATCCTACTCTGCACCTTAATTAATATCCATGCAGATATTATAACCAGTTCAAAAGATAGTCTGCATATCCGACAAATGTATAGATCAGTAACATTAAAATGAATGTGCAAATGGAGACAAAACTGGCTTTTTTTCCGGGGGGTGGAGGCAGTGGGGGGAGATGGGGAAGAGAAGTCAATTGTACCTCTACTAGACAGGACAGAATTTGCAAGTGTATAACAATTATTTATCATTTCTATCAATTCCCTACAACTTACAGAACAGTAAAATTGCTCAAAAGAAGATGAATGGCTAAAACCAGGTAACCTAGAGGGACATCCTCTCAACAGTGCACAGTTTTCCATTGAAGCACACATTTTTTCTATATTACATATTAATTCATTAATTTATGTATTTACTATTTAACCACTTACCATCTACCAAATTATGCCCCCAATGCAAGCTTTCTGAAGGTAGTGACTTTGATTTTTATGCTAATGAATTCCAAATGCCTGAAACCAGAGTCTCTGAAGTACTTGCACAACAGAAAAATAAAAAAAACTGCAGAAAATATAAGTTCTATGGAATGAAACCGAATAGTTTTAATTATTTTACATGGACAGTATTAAAGGATTTTTTTTAACTGTAGGCACTATAGTGTCAAATTTCTAATAATACTACCTACAAAAAAAAATCTTTATCACAAAATGGAAAAAAAAGAGCTTTATTAAAGGAATTATATATATGTTCCTATCCAGGGATCTCATACTAGAACACATAGAATTTTGCCTTTTAGACAAGTTCTCTACTAAAGCTTGCCAAAATGTCAAAATATGTTAACATTTTTCTTCACCTACTTCATGGTCTTCCCTCAAATCATCCAGTACATAGAGGATTTAACAATCTCCATTTTTATTACAACTATACCAACAGTTAGAAAGAATCCATTCCACAAAGTTGATTTATGTGTGATCATATTTAATACTAAAGATGCCTCATCAAAATACCCTAGTTCCACAAATGTCCTGAGGACATCAATTTCTTTTTTGTCCGGAGTGTAGAAGGTCCTTAGTCTCCTAAAAATCTTATTATTCTACCCAGTTTATCATTTCTTAACTCCCCATTGCTACTGTTTTCTTTATCCATTTGAAATCCTCTCTCTCCCATGAAGTCCATTTTATCCCACCTATAGTGAGGTGGTAGACCACCGTGGTTAAGAGCATACGGTTTTGGAAGCAGATATTTCTGGATCTTGGTCCACACTTTGACGCTTAACAAGCTTGTCCTTGGGACTTCTTAGCTTTAGGCATGAAGCATTTGCATTTGCAATTTGGTGAGTATAGTAATGACTGGGTCTTTTTTTTTTTTTAATTTAGTGAACCTATTTCAAATCTTATTATTCACCTTGATAATTCACTGTCTAAAGCTTACAATATTCTCACTATTGGAGTATGTAAATAACATTTGGGGGAAATAAATCAGTGAGTTGGCAAGTACAATCCCACCAATGAGCTGTGATGAGACTTCTCAATATCTGCACCCTCTTTAGTTTAGATTAACTTTTCAGGAGCTAATTGTAATTCCTTTCTGGCATGATGTTCTTATGCTTTTGCTGTTGTGATCTGCTTCACTTTCCTTTCTTAGCTCAACTAGTTTTCTGTGTACCCAACTTAAATGTGTTTCCATGTCAAAATACAGACAATTTTGAAATCTGACAGCAAGACAATACCAACTTGGACACATCCTGGAAGGAACCACCAGAGGTTTCGCGGAAGAAGTAGAATGACTGCTTTGCGTGGAGAACATCCCGCCCTGAGTTCCCTGAAGCATTGGGCTTGGCCACATCCCAATTTTTCTTTCAGCAAAAATAGAGAAAAGGGAAAAACTGGGATGACTAGTTAAGCAAAATGCAAGCTGCTTAAAGATTAAAGAAGCACAAAGGATATTTCAGGAAGTCTGGTCAACTGAAAGTTTGGACTCAAAAACCATCAGCTTGTTGGATCAGAAAGGTTTAGGAATTTAAACTTTATAAGAGAAAACAGAATTACACCAGTCTTATTGAGTGTGTGTGTGTGTGTGTGTGTTTGTGTATCTCTATTGATACATACATATATATTCATTATGCATTTTACCTTTATTTTAAATAAGGTTTCCAAGCAAATGGTCATGTTTGAGCAAATACCTTCCACTCGCATGGTGACACTGCGAGAAACAAAAATAAAACACTAAGCATATTAAAATGTGTAAATATTTTCTCCTACTGATTTTATTAGCTGAGCATCTCATGTGTATGTTGCCCCTAATTCAATTCAATAGGTTTATTTTCTTGATTCTGCATTTTTCTTCAAGTTGGGCAGAATGCCTCTGAGGTGACGGTGGCTGATCTATTCAGACTCTGGGGTCGCTCCAGTGAAGAATGCTTTTATTGCTAGCTCAAGCTTAAAAAAGAGCTGCTTGTTAAGCATAAGACATCAGAATACCATCCTGAAAAAGCCTTAAAATAGGGCACTGTACATCACATGTGCTCTGCTAGTCTCCCTTGGAGAAAAAAAACAAAAAATATAAAACTGCGTGTCTTTTTTTTGCAAATAAAGCACAGTATGCAGAGTATGATTTTTAATAAAAGGAAAAATAGTGACTGCTTTCCAACTAGAATGTGAAGACTCCTTGACTACTTTATTCTACCATATGAGCTATTGTAGAAATTAAAACATCTATATATTATGGATTATTTTTAGAAAAAAAGCTCTGCTTATGGTTTAGGTACCACTTAACATAGGATATAAGAAGTCTCATAGCTTAAAGGATCAAATAAGTGTAGGAATACATTATAAACTGAATCAAAATAGTTGCTCTAACTAGATTAGAAGTTCACTTTGTAAGGTCAGGTCAATAAATACATTGCTGATTTTCAAGATGGCATAAGAGTTACAACTGTCATTTTTCTCATATACTGAACAGTTAACATCACTAGTTACTAACAGTACCTTTTTAAATGTTTAATGCATTAATGAATGGTTAATTGTTAATGCATCTTTGTAGCGCCCTGACATTACCTGAGTGGAGCACCTGTTACATAGCTTCTTTGAAAGTTAATGGAGCAGAAACTGGGATTCAATTACATGGAAATATAATGAAGGGAGAAGAAAGGAGAAAATATTAGCCTTTCAGAAGCACATAATGGAAAAAAACATTTGATGATCTTTTATCCTTCTCACATGCATTTTAGTTTCTTTTTTTAATCATTAGATTCTCAATTATTATATTAAGTTACGCAACTCTTACCTATTCTAGGCCTCCAAATAGTTTTTACTTGTGACTTTAAATATAGCTAAGAACTGCAGTCCTGCCATTTATTGAAACTGCTTTTTTCCCCCCACTAAAATCTGTTGCAACCTAATCACTACTCACATTGGGTAACCAAGAAAAACTTGAAGCCAATGATGTGGGACACAAAGTCACATGAGGGCCAAATTGTCTTGGGCTCCCGGCACTGCCAGCAAAGCTATCTGCAACTTCTTGCTCCATTAATGAATGTTGAGGGATCCCTGGTCTGGAAAATCAGAATGATCCCTTATCTTAGAATTATCTATTGTCCAACAAATGGCTTGCTCTGCTTCTGTGATAAGATATTCCACTTTAAAAGGAAGCACCACGGCATCTTCTAGAATCCTCTGTTCGTCAATATATTTACTAGCACAACTTATTGATTGATAAATTACAAATATTTACTAGCAAAACTTTTTGATTGATAATTTACAAATATCAAGACTGAACAACTCAAATTGTTTATAATGGACCAAATAAATTTAGTTCTTATGAATAACAAAGGGCATCTTTCACAGAAAAGTGAGTTTACATTTACATGGGCTTTAAACTTTTTGAAATATTTTTATATTTTATTCAACTTGATTTCTTACACCAGTCAAGCAGGAGAGCTTTTTTATAATGACAAACCACTCCAGAATATCACTGGCTTAAAATAACACAGGCATATTTCTTGCTGATGCTACTTGTTTATCATGAGTCATCAGGGGCGCGAGCTTTGCTTTCTATTATCCACACTCAAGGGGGTTCTATTTCTGTGCTTCCTTGCTTGCAAAGGTGGGGGAAAGGGAGCACAGTGACTGATGTGCTGATTCTTAAACTGTCTGCTTGAAAGTGACTCATGACACGTCTGCTCTCAGTTTATGGGACAATGTAAGTTACAAGATCCCTCCTAACTTCAAAGGAAATGAGAAAGTTTAATCTTGTTCTGTGTCTAGAAAGAAAAGAACCTGAATGTTTGGAAGAGACCACAGCTCCATGAGGAAATACAGCCAGGAAGGCAAGTCATGGAAACCAGGAAGATTTTTCTAAAGATGATAGAATGGATAGTTCCCTACATGTGGCAATGCTTTTCCTTTTTGTTCATAAATGTCATCTTCTCACCATGCCACAAGGCCGACAATTTCATTCTTCACTTCTTTAAACTAAGCAATGCCTTGATTTAAAAGGACAATACCTTTCCTAACATCTTGGTGTGAAATTTCTTTCTTTCTGTGGAGCTGAAGACGTGGTGAGAAGAGCTAGAAAATAGGATAGAAAAGGAGTTTCAGACGCTTGGCATTCAGAGCAGAGCCATTGTGTTCACTACAGTCAGCAGTGAGACCCCACAGGAGGTTTTAATTGTTTCCTGCAGAGCCTTTTGACTCAAAATGGCTTATTTTCACATGGGCTATGCCCCATCTGAAAGAGTAAAATTAATTACTAAATCCATATCACAATATTAGTAACTTTAAGAAGGGTAAACTGGTAGAGATACTTCAGAGAACCAGATATTTAAATTTAAATGAGAGAGACCTGGTGACTGTTATGGGGATTTATATCACTTTCCACCAGGATATCCATGTGTGATTGATTTATTCTAAACTCCTCATGCTTCCATTGCCAACTGCCTCCTTCCTATCTCCAGTGTAGACCTCTGGATGCCAAGCTCAGATCCCTCCCATTTTCTGTCTTTGTTCGTGCTACTTCTTTCATCTAGAATTTTTCTCGTCATGTCTATGGAAATCCTTCCTAAGTTCCTTCAAGATGAACAACTGACACTTGAACAACACAAGTCTGAACTGCATGGTTCCACTTAATATGTGGATTTTTTTCAATAAGTATGTGCAGTATTATAAATGTATTTTCTCTTCTTTACAATTTTCTTAATAACATTTCTTTTCTCTACCTCACTTTATTGTAAGAATAGAGTATATAATACATATAACATACAAAATATGTGCTAATCAACTGTTTATGTTATTGGTAAGGCTTCTGGTCAACAGTAGGCTATTAGTAAAGTTTTGGGGGAGTCAAAAGTTATACATGATTTTTGACTGTGCAGGGATTGGCACCTCCAACCCCTGTGTTGTTCAAGGGTCAACTGTACTTGAAAATTATCCTGCCCTTCTGCACCACTCACACAGCACACACTGTACTCCCCACCTTCCTCCCCCTCACTCAGGCAGTCAATCTCGCTCTGTTTTACTTGGCTAATGACTTTTTTGGAGCATTCAGTACAGTACATCCTGACTTCACTTCTGTTAAATCACTTACCTTGCCACTGACAAGTCTTCCTCCTTCCCTGTTTCTGAATTAGAGGCTTTATTTCTCTCATAGATCTATCATCAGGTTACCATTTCCTGCAACTTGGATTGAAATTCCCATCATTATGAAAACAAATATTTATTGAAAATGTACTAGCTGCACAGTCTTAGTTCATTGACTCTCTTGGAAGAAACAGCCAACCAGGTGCTTTGCCCAGGGAAGGTTCTGTGAAATGCTTGAGTATCACTCGAGAAAGAAGGATTATTTTGAGAATTTTCTCCAGCCCATTCATATTAGTTACAGAGTAGCTTGTCAGTAATTCCTAATTGCTTTAGATGACTTGGCCATGGAGGTAAAACCTAGAACAGTTGTTTTCATGAAAGGATAAAGTTTGAGAAATATGATGGCCAAATTGTGAGTATCTGGTATCACAGAAAACAGAAGGCATTAGGAGAAAGCACCAGAAAATGGATTCTATAGAAAAGAGTAGGGGACTGGTTAAGAGATGCCTGCCAAGTGAATTGGAAAGGGGGGCAATTTGGAGTGGGGTGTAAGAGAAGGCTCTGCATATAAAGCTACACTACCTCACATTTTGTCTAGAATTAACTCTGGTCCTAAGGAGATATTTAAGAGGAGAGAGACATTATCAATGATTCATACTTAGAGAGTGTCTCAATCACCCAGGAAACATCATAGACAGATGTACAGACTATACCCACAGCGGTCCTAATTCAAGTAGGTAGTGTGCAGCCAAGGACTCTGCACTTTTAATAAGCACCCCACGTAACTCTCATACATGTGCTCCAAGGGCCATTCTTTGAGAAACCGTGGTAAAGACTACAAAGTTTCACTGATAAAACATTCCTAAGACGCCAGTATCTCCTAGTTAATTTTACAGCCTGGCCTGTCCATGGATCTGGTGTCTGAGGAGGAAGAAAATATCTGGATGGCTTCATGAACAGATTGCTCCCTATTCTTATGGCCACCAGAGGTCCAATTTAAGAGACAAGAAAGAATCTATAGTTTAGACACATTCAATCTAAAGGCCCCACATCTGTTCCATTTAGTACTACATGCTTTCAGCTGAAGAAGATATAGTTTTTCTTTCAGAGATTTTAAGTTGCTTAAAGTCCAATAACACACATAGTTTTCAGTAGTAAATGCTCTATAGCTATTCCAATGAGAATTCATGAAACCTCACAAAAGCCAAACGTTAGAGAATAAACACAATCCTTTCACTTTTTAACTTTCAAACTATATCCAAAGAGCACAATTAAGTCTCTGTACAGTAATTTTCTCATGAAAAATGGCCAGTAAATGCTTCCCATAGATAATTTATTTTAGTGTTATTGATTTTTTTCCTCCTAAAAAGCTGTATTGAAACATCAGCCATTAAGGCTTATAGAGCTTTGCAACATCTGGCTATGATTGCAGACAATTGCTCTATTCCTTATTCTTGAGGCTCCATATAATTCCACAGAGAACACCTTCATTAGCTGCCTACTATTCCTCTTTCAGAAGGCACCTGGGGAATATCGGAAGGCAAAGCAATGGTTATTGTCCATAAATTACTTATGTCATTTACCCACAGCGTTTGCTCCCTGGTGTTGTGTTAGAAGAAAATTTCTTCTGTATTCATTACTTGGGAGAGCTGTGCCCACTGTATTTCATGAATTAAGTTATCCATTTTTAAATTAGAGGCATACTATATTTTACTTTGGGCTTTATGTCTAAGCAAATATTTTATAAATATTTTTCTGTCGTAAACAATGAATTGGAGAAGGCAAGAGGAGCTAGGAAGTTCTGATCGATTTTGGTAGTACCTCAGACAAGAGAAGACAGCCAAAGCTAGCACAATTGAAGTATTGATGGAAATTGGGAGAAGGATTTGAGAAATAAGAAAAAAGAATTGACAGGGATTTACCACTAGTTTCACATCAAGAGTTAGAAGAGGGGTGGAGGAACATGCTGGCTAACAGCCAAGCTTTGGTTCCAATGGAAGAGGAATAAAAGATTTAACAGAAAAAGAAAGGATGTCAGAAAATTTGAAAATACAGATTTGAAATGCAAGAGAATTTTTCAGTTGGAAGTATCTCTGTTAATCACCAGGATGGACTACACGAGATCACTCTGGGAGAATATGTACCATAAAGAGAGAAGAAGACAAAATATTGTGTTGAAGCACAGCAGCACATAAGGAATTGACAGAAAAGAGGAGCCTGCCATGGGAATAAAGGAGGTCATGGGAACCAGGGGACAGTGGTCACACAGGATGGTAGGATAGAGAGAAATCGAAAAAAAATGGCTTGACTAATACCATATTAAACTGAAATTCTTTTCATTGTCTGTAAGGCCATCAATAAGAGGGACAGTGCCTTTTTAAAACCCAAACTACCCAGCATCTAATAAAACACCTGGCATGTGGTAGGCACTCAGAAATGTTCTTTGGATTGAAGTATAAAATACATTTGCTGCCAGAAAAGGAGTTGGGGATATCATAATACCATCCAAAATGTTCCCCTAACACGTCTACGTATCAATGTGTTAACAGGCATACTTTGAGCTGAAACAGTCATGGTTTCCATATTTCTACCTTCCAATAAATTGAGAGAACTGTTGTCAGCTGGTAATCTAATCAGGAAGGTATTCATCTGCCATAAAGGAGCATCTCTTATCTGCCAATTAGAAAAGAAATGCCAGTTACAGAAGAGCAGGACAAAAAAGCAATTGGTCAAAGACCTCACTCACAGAGTTCAGATCAACGTTGGTTCCTGTGAGATAGATACAGAGCAGTCATTCCCAGAGTAATAGCAGTCAGTTACTGTAATTAATCACTGGCAGGGATTTTGCAGAGCATCTTAAGGGGCCTAAAGCTTCCTTAGTATTATAGTTGATTAAGGGTATAAAAGTGAACTTGGAGTATTTACTGAGATATCAGTTAAGAATACCTAGCAAGGGCCCTGATAAAATTACTGAGCATCCCAGGATAGATTTATGTGGGACAAATACAGCATGGAACACTCAGAGAGGATTTGTGTAATTTAATATAAGAATAGAGGAAACTAGACACTGCCAGAAGCAGAATAGACTCTTGGTTAAAGGTTTTCAATAATTCCTTAATTGGGGATTTAGCTTGCTAAATGAGGAAGCAAACTCATACAAGAAACCTAATAGGAAAAAGATATAATTTCAGTATCTAATTTTACTTGTGCTAAATGAGTAGTAGAATATAAAGTCTTCTCATTCCATAATATAGGCCTAGTTTGTTAATAAATCTTTTGATTGTGAATCCCTTCTGTATATAAATAGATATAAAAGTATAGATATAAAGCTAGGAATATAGTCATATGATAAATACAGATATATAGAGATACATATATAGATAATATAAATGTACATATGAATATACATGTGAATATAGATACAGATGTAGAGATGGTTATAGATATGGTTATGAATATGGAGATAGAGATAGATGTTTGAACTAAGTACATGCTTCCTGACTATTGTAGTATCGATTCAAGTGACTTAGGGCAGTTAAAAAAAGTAAGTAGTAGGGGTGACCGGTTAGCTCAGTCGGTTAGAGTGTGGTGCTGATAACACCAAGGTTGCCTCATGGGCTACAGTGAGCTGTACCCTCCTTAAAAAAAAAAGAAGAAGAAGAAGAAGTAGTGCTGTCAAAAAGTTTATTTTGCATTATGAATATTTACATATAAAATGACATGATTTCTGAGATTTACTCCAAAATATTATGTGAGGGAAAATAAGTGGGGCATAGACCAAACAGGACTAGCATAAGTGGATCACTTTTGAAGCCAGGTGGATATATAGATGCTTATTTTACTAAGTTATCTACTTTTGCAATTATTAAAATGTTTTTCTGCAGTGAAAAGTTTTTAAACAGTGAAAATGTATTTCTCCTCAGAGTGCTATATGTAAAAATATCATTGAATTAGGTACAAAACTACATGGTAGAGATTATTAAGTCAGAGAATGTTCGAGGGTAGTGTGAAAAAGGGGATGGGACTGGAAGCAGGATATTGAAGAATGGGTACAGTTTGGAGAGGCAGAGGCATTTGGAGGGCATTTTAGGCAAGTGAACACGATGAGGAAAGGAAAAGAGGAGCTATGTCATCAAACAGTTAAAATACTAGTTTATAAAGGTAATGGATGAGTGGTACAAATATTGAATTAGAGAGATCTGAATTGTGAAAGTCCCTCAGCGCTAAAAGGTTCAAATTCATATCTGCATAGTAAGAAATAGGAACCCACTGACAGTTCTTGAAAAGAGGAATAATATGAAGGAATTTATTTTAAAGATTAATCTGGTATAAGAAGAAGAAAAATGGATAGACTAGTAGGAAGCCTTATTTAAAAGCCTGTCAGTAGCTTCAGAGATGACGCGGTACAGACCTAAATGGTATGGTCGTTGTGAAAGGAATGGATGGATAAGAGACAGCACTTGAAGCAAGAATTAAATGAGCAGTAACTCTCTGGAAGCAGAGGGATAGACATAGCACCAAAGTAAAGAGAACATTAAAGGTAAGTAAATCAAAGTTTTATTTATAACAAAATAATTTTGGCAAGAACTGGGGAGTTGATTCAAGGTTTTAAAAGATGACATGTTGAGCTATATTTAAAAATATAACTCCATTTAATTTTCCAAGTTGATTTTTTCAGTAGGCCTGATTTTCTTTCTCATTCCATTTTTCTTCAAATAGAGAGCAATATGTATAACTGATATTCTGAATGCATATTATATGTAGGCAGGTATTCTGAATAATACAAAAGTAAGTATGCAAAGACAGGGCCAGTCTATTCAAAGTCATACTGTGTAGAGAGGAAAAAAATTAATGTACATTATAACACACCTACACAATAAGTCAATATTTATGAACCTCCATTCTCATTAAGAATGTGAAGAACATCTCAATTGTTAGTTAATGCTTATGCACATCTGAATTTATTAAGATTGGGCATAAAAAGCAAGAGGCTAGACTAAAAACTAACATTAAAATACCCTAGTGAACTTAGCTCAGTATTCAGGGAACTGAGTATATTTTATTCTAATAAGGAGCAGCCTAATGCAATTCAGAGTCTGAACAAATACAATCCTACACAGAGGAGAAAGTGTCAGAGTGACAAGATGCCAACACATTATGACAGCTACTGCGCTGCCTGACCTGGAACATTTATGTCTTTTCTAAAAGTGCATAAAAAGCAAATTTCATCACTGCTTCCAGCACATCAACCTCACATTTTCAGTTTTTATTACCCATAATCCCACAGGCTCTGATAAAACATCAAACTGAAGTTCATTAGTTAACATTTTTAAAGGACAGGATTTTAAGATGCTCCCTCAGGTGCCTTTTCAGCAATTTTACTTCATATACCAAGTAGCAGACAAATCACTGGCCCTGAAAACAGCCAACACTACTGTTATTATCAACAATAAAATCCACCCACAAATTGAACCAGTGCCAACCAACCACTGAAATGCTGACAGCATCACCGGATTTTCCAACTGTGGGCACATGAAAAAGCAGCTGTGATTCCCCTCACTAAATGCAGATGGTGAGAAGTTAAGAGTGCTTTTGTTGATGTTCAGAAGAATGGATACTGATGGAAAAGCCACTAAGAACTTCCACAGATATACTCAGTGATGTGGCAGTTAGTTCCAGATATTAGTTACAAACTGATCTTTTCATCTCCCACCTGCTTCTCTTCTTGCATTTTCTTTCTCAGATCATTGCATTACCATGTACCCAATGGTCCAATCTAGAAACCTCCAAATGGCTTTTTCTCTGCACTCCTCAACCACCAAAGTCAGGAAATCTCAATTCCTTCCCCTCCTCTCTGGTCCCACTGCCACACTTTAGGTCCTCTCATTTCCATCTGGACTATTAGTAGAGCTCTTAAATGGGCTTGTGTTTGGCCATAATCAATTGCTAATATAGTATTCTATCTTTAATAAATGATTAGATGATAGATTCTAGATTTGTTGCTAGAAGATTTAGAAACTAGAAATAAAATAAGCAATTGAAATCATTTCCATTCTTAAACTCAGATTCAATATTTATAGGGTAAACAGATAAACTCTTTAATTAAATATTCCAAACATTCCAAGAAACGCAGTTTTTTTCAGAGACAAAAAGGATACTGAGATACTTAAGGGGTTAAAGTAAGATTTAAAGATTTTATCCTCCTGTTAAGGTTGGTCAAAGATGTGTTTCCCAGAATCTTCTCCCTGTACACATTTGCAAGTGTTACAAATCTGAGTTCTTAAGAGATTCATTTTCCGAAAATTAATATAGCGTCTTTGATTTTAAATTTGGAGGTTGATACAGGCAATGGGCTATTCCTTTTTCTGCCACAGAAACAAATAATTTCTCCCCAAACCTGAACTCAAAGTTGGGAGGAATTTAGTCAGATCTACTCTATGAGTGACAGCTTTAAAGGGGGGTCTATTGATTACAGTGTCCCTCTGCACCGAGGCCACTGTTACAAGCCTTGTCAGGGGGTAGGCCTATTGCTATGTTACCAACAGTCGCCTTGGAGACACAGCAAGAGCAGCATCATCCAGTGCCCTTTTCTTTAGCTTCTCACTTTGAAAACCACTTACACTTGAATGTATTATTTAACATCTTGAAAAGTGCATTGCGCTTGCAGACTTTCAGAGCTCAAACAGGTTTAAAAAGCTTTGAAAACCTTTCTACAACTAAAATAACTCTGCCTTTGAAAGAACAATGCACAGTGCTCATATCAGGATTATCAGCAGTGAACTTGGAGGAGTAAAACAATTAAATGAACAGTTTTATGAAGTTTGGTGGCGTGACCCCCACCACCCCCCGCAACTCACCCAAAACGCTTAAAAGGGCCACCTATGTCATAAACCAATTATTCTCCCATCATTCTTGAAAGAAGTACAAAATTGCTGTAGCCATAGCCTCAAAGGTAGTGTTAAATCCTAGACACACAATAAATGTGGCAAAGAGAATCTATCCATTGTCCAATTAAAACCTCACAAAGCCTCATTTTTAAATAAGTTGAAAGAAAAAAATTGGGCAAAATGCCTAAAGCTACATGAGTTTCTATGGCACCAAATTCAAACTTTCTGGAATTTTCTCTGTGCACATAGCTTGATGAGGCTCCTTCTCCCTAATCAAAACACATTAAACGTCAATTTAGGAATGGCAGGGATAAGCTACATACTTCAGAAGAAAGAGCCAGCCTAGACTGATAGGACCAGAAGGAAACCGATTGATTAGACAAGGGCAGAACTGAGAAGCAGATGATCAAGTTAACATTAAGGTCTGGAAATAAGTTCTCAATCATTGGATACCAAAGATTCTCAGTAGGATTTTCCAGGAAGACAAATCCTCACAACATAGAGGATAAGTTAAGAATGGGACAAGTAATAAGACAGAAAAGAACCAGAAGACACCAAGTCCAGAGGACAACCGAGGCAGAAGGTCTAGAATTTTGGAAACTTGGATATCAAGCATTTTATAAGCCTACTTTATTTAAGGTAAACTTGGGTGCAATATAATTCAAAACACAGAGGAAAATGGAAAAAGCAAACCCATAGTTGAGAACCAGATTCAGGGATTGAACGAGCAGGAGAAATGTGCAGGAGGATGGATGGATTCAGGAAATGGCCTTTTCTGCCTTGAGGTTTGAGCTTGTTGGTTGAGCTGAGAACCATTGTCCATGGAGCCTGATCTAAGCCCATGAATGACCTTGAGATTTACATATGAGGAGAAAGATGAGATCCAGTCAGTCATGAGGACTCAAGCTCAAAGCCAGATTAGAGGCAAGTTACGGTGACTTGATGTTGAACTACAAGGCATGTTCCCTGAGATAGTGTCCCTCCTTCTGAAAATCAGGGTTAATCCCGTCAGTGCTATACATTGAGGTCAAGTAAACCCTGCAGCTAGGATGAACCAGAGAACCAGAAGCAGTGACAGAGCTACGAGGCTTGAAAAATAAATTGTATATAAATAGGTGTATAAACTCTAAATGAAACCTAAAACTTAAAATGGATGATTATTAAGTGACTTACCTGATTTTATATGTATATATGTATACATATATATATACATATATATGTATATATTCCATGTATGTAATATTTGTATACTCCTCAAGTAACTCCTCAGATAACATTGTTTCATTCAATGTCATTTTGTTATAATATTGATGAGGTGCTGTAGAAACTTAAGTCTTGTTAATATCAATCAGCTTATGGTAAAATTGGTTTCATTATATGTCATTTTGCTTAAAGTCACAGAACCTAGGGACTACGTTAAGTGAGGACTTACTATATGTGATATATGATGTACATAATGGAGAAAGAAAATACATACTCTCTATATATGTAAAGAAACTATGTGGACCCCATTTTCATGACCATTATATTTAGTAAAGTATAAATTAAAGTCAGTTCAGTGATTAACTGAAGTTCCTGAATTCAAAGAACTAGTTTTTCCCAAACTACTTACATTGGGGTAAAATAATTTTTCAGACATTACTTACATGAGTATGTTTTTTTCTCTTCAGTAGTTATAGAGATCCATTATCCCACATTAATGTGTGCTTTTCAATTTTCTTGAAAATTGTTATTTTTTGCCACAAACATGTAGATAAACAAGGAAATTGATTAAACTTTGCTTTGAGGTCCTACTACTTCTGGAATTTACGCAATGGGATTTCAAAGCTAATGAAGTCACAGATGTGTATGTATCCTGCTGCCACCCCCTACACTTTACTATATACAAACGTACATGTCTTTTGAAAATAATCCAAGAGGACTCTTATGCAGCTACCAGCTATTTATAGCCAGAAAGGAAATATTTGAAAAGGATACAGTAATGACAGCTTTCTTTTTGGATTATTAGATACCTTGCTTAATGATAACGATTTCTGTAAATACAGACCTTCAAGACTCAGCAAATAAAAACTGCCACTGCCAAGACATGATAAAGTTCACAAAAGAAATCAACTTTGGCAATATTGGCTTAGGCCCCATTGCTAATGATTCATTTTAATATTCTCTGTCTTGCTGAATTATTACACTTACTTTTATTTGCTCACTGTGTCCTAACCAGCAAGAAAGCTATTAACATGTTATTCATGCATGTTCCTTTCTTTAGATATTCTATTTTCTGTTCCTCTCCACTGGAGGTAATAGCTTTAAAATGCGTATTAGATAATTATGCTTTCGTCTGTGCATAATTTTAATCCATTTAATCTGGACCAGGAAAACCTATCCTCTAGCTGAGCTAGGATCACCGAGACATTTCTAGGTTTCTCAATCCTGAAGTTTGATGTACAGTAGAGAACTGGGCTGAGCTGATCTCCAGAGGGAGCTTGGGGATAAATCATATCATGACCAGTATTATCCATTATCCTCAGGCTAGCTGTTAGAACTAGAGAACTTTAGTTCTCACAGGGAGTTTTAGAAAGAAACATTTATAGTAAAAGTTCTGATCTCACGAAGATCACTTATATTGCCATTTGAAAGAGCTACGTATAGGTGAGGATTGGGAGGGCAGGGCAGTTGGCTGCTATCACCAACAAGTATTTGATTGACCTAAAATACTTTGTTTCGAGAAAGGGCATAGGAGATGCTATTATGAGCTACTGGGATTCCTATACAAGTGGAGTGGTACCAAGGCCGGTGGAGAGATCTGTCCCTGTGCAGCAATAAGGGGATAACGGGATGCTTTGACTCTGCAGAAGTGAAAAAGAATGATAAAACCAGCTAAGAGTGAATCTACATGTTATTAGCACCATTAGCCGGCAATTCTTAACCACATGACTGATAAACACTCCTCTCAAAAGAAAAAAA
Organism: Rhinolophus sinicus; assembly: GCF_036562045.2. Lineage (NCBI taxonomy): Eukaryota > Metazoa > Chordata > Mammalia > Chiroptera > Rhinolophidae > Rhinolophus > Rhinolophus sinicus. The sequence continues at coordinate 32,887,878 of NC_133753.1, read as the reverse complement.
TGTATTCGTCTAAGTTCTAAACAAATACTGCAGTTCTTATTAAGTTTTAATAACATACACAAATATATATTATGTAATGATATATTAATATTATATATGCAACTTGTTTTTATTTGTGTTTACAATTTAAAACAGAGAAAGTTATAATATTTTTCTCTGGTAAGTGCAAATTTTAGTTAACAAGGAAAATATTTTACTGAATTTGAATAATTCCTTTACATTTTGTTTTTCACTTTCATTGTTAGTTGTTATAAAACTAAAGAAAAATCTGAACATGAGTACGGAAAGTAGCAGAGAGAAGCAGGTACAAGGAAAAACAGTTGCAGTTAGAGCTGGGTCAAAGGACGGGGAGAGGGCAGGGGTAAGAGTAGAATAAAGTACCAGACATTTCAGAAGAGACTGGTTTCAGGGAGATGGAGGAAGACACCAAGGAAGGAGTGACTGTTTTCTCGAGGAGCCAAGCCCGCCACGCATGCAGAGGGAGCAGGACACGTGAGGACGCAGTGACGCTTCACGGCCTGAACAGGCTGCTTCCGGCTCCCCCAAGGCCATGTCTGTGGGTTTTAAAATTTATGTCGCTCTGGCATGTAGAGCTGCTGAGGGATTGGTCAATATTTCCTATGAGAGATGGACAGAAGAAATGGGCACTGACCAGGCTGTATCTGGACAAGGCCACTTTAATATAGGATGGAAATGTTGTTACAGGGATGGAAGTCCTAGGCAATTTTTTTGATGTGTTGCTGTCTAGTGAATTCCAGGTCAATATGTTAGATTGCCAACCAGTTCATGAGCAAGCTACTCAGGTCCAAACTACAGTTCTTGTTGTGACCAGTGGAACTGTGAAGTTTGATGGAAACAAACAACACTTCTTCCCTCAGAACTTCCTGCTGACTGCTCAGTCCATTCCTAACAATACTGTGGACAATTGCCAAGTGTTTGCTTCGTTTTTCAAGATTGGGCTAGCAAAAGGGGGCAAAAGTCCATTCTTCTTTGGTCCGTTAGTTCCAGCAACACAAATTTATGTGAATTAATTCATTTCATTGCAGAAGCACTATAAACCAGTATGTGCTGAAATGAAATTTCTTTAATGTTTTTTAATTCCTAGCAGCACCTTTTCTAGCAGCTGCCATTTTGCGTCACTGCCCTTAACAGCTTTAATGCTAGTTTTTACATTCCTTATATATACTTTTGCTAATGATATTCTTATAGTAGCATTACAAACCATGATCTTTGTACTAACATACTGTGAGCCCAGCCTATCACAAAAATGAAATCCTTTTATAATACTATCTATGGGATATCAGCACAATATAACTCTCTGGGCAAAAGTGGAGTTTTTTTTTTTTCTTGTTAGGTTAATTTTGTAGTAGAACACATGCCTATTTTCAGTAAACACTGGTAAAGCAGTTTTAGTACAAGGGTTTTTCAAATCAGTTCAATGACAACATCACTAATTTAGGTTTCATAACTATTCTGACACATTTGAATCACAGAAAGATGTTCGGCAATCTTTTTTTCATGTTAAGTAATGTTTTTTCATGTTGACATGTGTTCTTATGAAGTGAATTAATCTGCTAGAGAGGTATAAAATGTTCTTAGATGATACCTGGATACACTCAGTGAGTTAAAAGCAAACTTCTTAAAAAGATTTTTCTTGGAAGTTCCAAGTTTATAACTCTAGGTAATGAATGATAGTGGGTTTAATAGGAGAATGGAGAGTGAGAAATATAGAAATCCAAGGTTGGCCAAAAGTTAGGAGGGGTGGCCAAATGGTAAGTTCTTGGTACTTGTTTTCTTCCTCTTAAAAATGTATCCTATTTTTAGGATTTAAATCATTAAAGTAATAAGTATTATTACCAAATGGTCATGAGTGTCACTTTTGGTCTAAACATAATTTTTAAAGGTTTTTCCAGTTTACCTCAGACTTATCACCAATACATGTCTCAATTTATTCAAGAACTTACAGGGGTAAAATGTCAGAAATAACCTGACCCTCCAGTAGGGTCTGACAGGAAAGTTGGAAACAAAACCATGATTGTCTTTTTCGGACACCCTTAACTTCTAAGTCTTCTATGCGAACTGCAGGCTGAAAGTCTCCTGTTATTCACCCCCAAAGTATGTGATTTGTTTCCTGTGTTTTACACTGTCAACTGCATTATCTTTTTTTTAACTCATTAAAGCTAAAATTATTTAATTTTATGATTTGTTCTTCCATATGGCATTGTGAGCAAACAGATTTGTTTTAAAATATGTTCTTGTTGTGGCTAACTCTGTCTTTTTAACAAGAAAATAGAAAGCAGCAAATTTTCATAAGCCCATAAACTTCAAAAGAACAAATTTATTCATTTTATGTTTTAACATCTACAGAGAAAAACATAGCTTCGGTTTTTGGTTAAACTTTAAATGTTTTTCCATTCTTGAATTTATTATTTTAAGGTTTTTAAACTGGATGTTTCAGCTTTGCTTCTACATTGCAAGTCAGAATTAATGTTTCTTATCACTTCATTTGAAAACCAGTAATTCATTTACTCTTGCCCCAAACTACACATTATATTTCTGATATATTAACAACATAGAATTAAATAGGAGAAGGGGGTGGATCTGAAATGTAGACCACTCCTTCTTGTAGTACTAATCAAACTTCTACGTTGTACTTTACTCATAGTGAGCTTATTCTGTTCTTGGCTTGGCTTTTTAAAACCACAGCTTTAGCAGTAACAATCAGAGTGCTCAAACACTGCCTTTTCCCTTATGAAAAGCAGTTTCAAGTAGAAGCTGCATATAACAAGCAATAACTGAATTGAGCAGTTGTATACTATTCATGAATTGTATGTTTTAAGACTTGTATATGAATTGCTTTTTTCCAAACTCTGTATAACTTTTAAATGGCTGGAACTATTCTTATATAAACTAGACTGTATTTTTGACATGCACATATTTTTGTAACTTGAAAAAATAAAATGAAATTTACCTTGAATAAAATCTGTAAAGAATGATTATTTCTAATTATTTCATTATTATTGCCATAAATATTGTTGTCCTACAGAGAAAGGAGCTGTTAAAAAAAAAAAAAAAAGAAAAAGAAAGATCTGTTCCAGGGATCAAATACTCTAAGCACAACACTGACTAAAATAAGTTTTGAGCTATGGTTTACAAAGGGTGTCAAGAGTAATAAAATTGAACCAGCTTGGAAAGGGCCATCAGCTGCATAGATGGGATCAGTTCTGCATATGCCATGAGTAAGTTATCACTTTTAATAGTTAGCCTGTCCAAAATGATTTAAAAAAATTGATTCTTTTTTTGTATAGGAAGTTCTAAGATTCATTAAAATAAAAATCTTCATTCATTGCATTAAAAACAAAACTGTATCATCCATAGAAGCCCAGCCAGCTTTCTGGATTGAGGGCAATTTGTACAGCTGTTTTGTGAAGACCATCCAGTATTGTTCAAAGATACTCTGAAGGCAGGAGGAAGAGGTAAAGAGCCACCTGCTTGTTCAAACCCTTGCTTGAATGCTGAATGAATATATGTAGGGATCCAAATGACTTATCATCTGTGATTTCTTTTTCTCCATCTCTGTTGTCTCCAACTCAGCTTGATGTATTTTTATTTTTTTCTGGGAGCAGAATATGTACTTAATAACTAATAAGAACTAACCTTTGAAAATCAACCCTTTCCTTTGGCTAAAAATTATCAGCCTTGAATAAGGATATAAAAATGTTGGGCATGCCTGCCACACAAAGGATATATAAATAGAGCAAATACAGGATTCAAAAGCTTTTTTGTCTGTTTTTGTTGTTGCTTTATTTAATGATAGGGAATCTATAATACAGCCACTATTGACTGCCTCATAGACTAGCACGGTTACTAGGATAATCCAAAAGAATTTCATTTTATATTGTACATGTGCATTTGTGTGTAGGAGTATGTGATACCCTAGGAAAAAACAAAGTTCAAATGTAAGTCATGGTCATAGTTGAGTAGAGCAAAACTTTCATTTGTCTGCCTTTTTGCCTTCTATGCTTCTAGGCTCTCTGCTTTTACACAGGAGTAGAGTAAGTAAAGAGATGATAAAAGTCTTCTTAAAAAGGAACTTGCCTAATTCCTTTCCAAGATTCAGAAAGGGTCTCAAGTCTTCGTATTTGACTTAATGTTAATAGCAAATGCCATCCTTAACCCTCATTTTTTAATTAATCAAACAAATCAATAGGAGATAAAGAAGTAGGTCACCAAAGGCAAAATAGCATAGTCCTGGTGAATAATATGCCATGGAGATCATATTTACAGATACTGAAAACACAGCAAGGAGAATGATATATACATACCCATAATATAGCACATTTTTAATAGTCACTATTTTTAAGAGTAATGTTTCTCTCTTGGTGACAATGGAAAGAGTTTCACGCATTAATCTGACTTTAGACCAAATCTGGACAAATAATTCAACTAAAACGTTGCTCAGGTTTCAACCTTGTCACATTTATTCATCCATGTGAATCAATATTATGAGAGGAAATTTGAGGTTATTTAATACTTTTTGCCTTAGCAATGCTTTTCCTCGTGTATTTTCTTGTATTTCTCTAATTTATCCCCAACTCTTAATATTAAGCCAACTCAGTAGGAGATGCATCCTATTAAATTACATATAATTCCTTGTACAATGTTAGTGTCCCATTAATAGTAGTGGCATCCCCATGCCTAAAGGACACATGCAGAGTTCATAGTTTATCATCCATTGCCTTCCTCTGAGCAAGCTAAAATGATCCTTCACTTGGCTCCTCCACTTCTCTCGCCTGCCTCTCCTTGTCTTTGACCTCAGATATCTTCAGCCTGCTTCCTAATAAACATACATGAAATAAGGTGTTTACTTTCAAGGTCCTCTGGTATTTCACAGCTGCCTCTAATATTCTTAGCTCCATTTTCCCTTTCTTGAAACTCATTATTTCAAGTAGATTTCAATAATAACTTGACAAGATTGGATGCAAAAATTACTGATATAAATAATATTCAAAGATACTTCATCTCTATTAAAGCAGCAAAAACAAACATGTCTAAATAACATGTATATTCAAAATGCAAAGTTTCTTTAATAAGAAGTGAACCCAGATATTTTTGTCACCTTATATACAACTTGTTGAATATTTACAATATCTTTAAAGAGATAATAATCTTAATTAGAGAGGTTGCACTATGTGCTGAAGTTAAACTGCCTGGATCAAATTATGACTGTCATTGTACTAGCTAGGCAACCTTAACATCTGTATGCCTCCATTTTCACATCTATAAAAGTAGAATAGTAGGGTTGTTGTAAGCATTAAGTTCATATTTGTAAAGCTCTTAGAAAAACACCAGGCATACATACACATATTGCTTTGATACAATGTGAGTCTTACTCTCATAGAGGCACTAGGTAGATAGATAGCCAAGGATAAATGACTATTTTCAGTAAAGATCATGGATGCTATCACAGGGGAATGGACTCAGACCAATTGGAGTGAGAACATTGGTGCTAATAAGACCAATTGTATTGTAATAATTTATATAAGAGATAATGGGAGCATGAATCAGAGTAATAGGTATATAGGGGATCAAGTTAGGAACAGCTTCCAGGCATGATGAAGAAAAAAATCCACAGAATGAAGCAACTGATTGAATAGGTTAAGTGAGGGAATAAGAAGAATTAAAGGTAACAAGGTATCAGTCTTAGCATCTGGATGAATAAGTATCTCTTAAATGTACAGAGCAATTTGGGGTTTGAGGCTGGGAAATGGGACACTGGGAAATTTGTCCCCAGATAGTTGGACCATTGCAGTATAGCCTAGAGTTTGAAGACAGGCATATATCACTGGGAAGAGACTGCCAAGATCAAGGTGGGTATGAAGGCAGGAGACCAAGTCCAGGATGCAGCTTTAAGGAATGAGAAAGTTGAAAGAAGGAGGGTCCTGGTCTGGGAACACAAATGAGGACACAAGGTCAAGGAGGAAGCTTAGGTGACCTCCATCTCTTTCTCAGAAAATTAGACTAGAGCTTCCAAATTCTCTCTTACAAAGCCAAGATTTAGCCTAGATACTAGAGAGGCATCATGGAACTGTAGGTGTTCAATTAAAGAAGAAAAAATAATGAAGGGCCCAGAAAACAGAAGTTTGCCATTCTAAGGTCTTGGAGAGGAATGGAGGGACTTGAAGAGTAAGATGTTTGTCTTAGAGTAAGATGGTCCAATGTAGTGGGGTTCCAAGTGAAAATGGAAAGGAAAAAATATTACTAATCACATCTTCTAAAATGACTACTTTGAAACATACAAAGGTCATCAATGAAGAAAGTATGTGGAAACTCACAGAATATAATAGCTGGGAAAGGGATGGGAAGATGATCAGATGTCTCAATGCGGATGCACAAAGATTTGGTAAACTGAACATAGGTCTCAGTTTAAGAAGAAGAAATATAGTAGCTCATATATATTTTCAAGACATCACAACAAATATATGTGGGGCATATATGTGCAATGTAAATATACCGGGGGTGCCAAAAAAAAATGTATACAAGTGGACACTTTGGTCAACGTTGCTCAAGCAGTAGTTTGCTGTAATCAGAAGTGTCTGGAGACTGATGGTAACCACCTTGAGCACCTCTTGTAATTGCAGAAGTCAAACATGACTTGTATTCATCTTTTGTTATTGATATATATTGAATATTACAATTTTAATAGTTTTTTCCTTTCTTTAAATGCGTATACATTTTTTTGGCACCCTTCATATATGTGAAAAACTACAGCCTGGTCAAACTAACCATAGGTTTTGCTTTGTTTGGTTTGATGTGGTTTGTTATGTTTCCAGAAGGGATATAAAAGGTGTTCTGTGTTAAAAAGGCATACACTTCTGTATATTGATGTAAAAATACACCTTTGGTTAACGATAGAAGGGACATGAAAAAAAAGGGGAGTTTCTGGGAGAACCAAAGACATACTTTGCTTACTTAATAGTTGTTTCTGTGCTCATATCTGGTCAAGAGGTTGAACAGGTAGCCAACTGACCAGTTAGAGGTGGAGTATGGCCTAACATTTTGGCCTTGAATAAGCCTGTAAGAATTGTGATGGTGAGCAATTGTGTTGTCAATACAGCCTGCATCTCCAGGCTTCCTATTGGCCTTATTACCATTAAGGTGTAAGGAATATTTAACAACAGACTGTTTGGGTTGCAATATTTGGCTTCTTCAGCATAAATACTGAAAATACAGATTCTGAAGAAGAAATATCAGAAACTCTCAACCACAAAAGTGTGTATGCAATTTATCTGATGCAAAATTATAGTGGATAATGGTTTGAACCACAAATCCAAGATCAATGGCACATGGGTCAGTATGGTGAGGCCTACTACTTGGTATCGATCCTCTGAGCCTCAGCCTTACACACAGATCATAATCATTATCAGTCATACCTGCAAAGAAAGGACCACAACACTTCTCTTCTGCTTGCCAACATAAAACAAGACATTGCCAATAAGGATAATTCCATATCTATAGCTCTGTAATTCAGCCTTAAACTATTTGTAGGTAAATAATAAGAATTATAAAGTCACATTTTAAAAATGGAGTTTAGTGTGTTATCTATCTACTGATGCTTTTAGTGGTGAATTACAATCACGATAGTTATTTGAAAATAAAAGAATAGATTTCCGGTAAAGATGGTGGAATAGGTAAATGCTGTGCTCACCTCCTCTCAGGACCACATCAATTACTGCTAAACCACAGAACAACCATTATTGAGAATTGCTTGAAGTCTAGCTGAACTGAAACTCTACAACTACAGACATACAGAAAAAGCCACCTGGAGACTGGTAGGAGGGGCCGAGATGCAGAACCAGCTGTTCCCACACCCACATGTGCCAGTTAAAAATCAGGATGAATATCTCAGGTGTGGAAGTTCTTCCCCACCACCAGGAGTGATGGGACCCAGACCCTCCCCAGCCCAAGGTTTCAGTGCTGGGGAGAGAAGTCCCCATAATTTCTGGCTGTGACAAACAGCAGAGATTGTGACTAAGTGAGACAGAGGGCAGCTGCACTCCCAGGCTTACCTCTTAAAGGGCCCACACACGGACTTACTTACTGATGGAATCAATGGTTCTGAGCTCTAGCACTGGGGCAGCAGCTTGAAAACCATCAGGAACATGTGGGGAGGAAATGAATTGTCTAGCTTCAGGGTGAGGGCTAGAGGGGCAGTTTTCTCCTAGACAGAGGAGCTGGTGGAAGCCATTGTTTCTTTGCTGAGCCCTCACCCTCTCTGCATGCAGATGCAGGCAGACGCAAGCAGAGACCTATCTGAGTCCCCATCAAATAAATTATCACGTTTCATCTACCCCACCCTAGCGATTCTCTGAAACCAGGTCCTACCCAACTTTCGGACATACCCAAGCCACTTCCAGTGGCTTTTCCATATAAATGGCCTGCCTTGGCTCATGCTGCAGACTTTTTTAAAATCTCTCAAAGGTTCACAAAACCCAAACAAGTAGCATCTGGCTTCAGCATGACCTATACCTCTGGCTGAACAGCCCTAAGCCCAGCACTGGCAACAGCCAGCCTTGGTTTGCAGCTTGGCCTCTCAAGGCACCTCCAAGCACAGCGCAGGCAGTGGCCATCTCTGGATTGCTTTGTGGCTCTTGCCAGGTAGTCTGGGCAAGACACAGACTGAAGCTGAATTTGGCCTGCAGCAGGTCGCCTCCCAGGAGCCCCTGAGGCTGACAAGCCCAGTGGCCATCTTCAGACTGGGTCAGAGCATCACCCAGCCACCTTCACAGATGACACACCCAAAGAGCAGACTGTGTAGGCACCAGAGCCCCACTAAAGTGATCCCTGCTCTGTAGGGTCAGCCTCTGCACAATAGCTCCTCCATTATAGTTATAGCCAGTCCTCACAACCAATCAGCCTGAGGGTCAATTCCTCCCATTGACATGTAAACAGCAATCAAGTCTCAACTACAACAGGAGGGCACATACAACCCACACAAAGGACACACCTGGAGTACCCAGATCTGTTGACCAGGTAGACTACATCACTGGGTCCCACAGGACACCTACTATATAAAGCCACTCTACTAAGACTGGGAGACATAGCAGCCCTACATAGAAACAAACACAGGGAGGCAGCCAAATGAGAAGACAAAGAAAATTTCCCAAATGAAAGAACAGAACAAAGCTCCAGAAAAAAAGATTTAAACAAAATGGAGACAAGCAATTACCAGACACAGAGAGTTCAACACTGGTTATAAGCATGCTCAATGTTCTTAGGGAGAAGTTCAACAAAGAGATAGGAAACTAAAAATGGAGATAGAAAACATAAAAAAGAGCCAGTCAGAAATCAAGACTACAATAACTGAAGTGAAGAACACATTAGATGGAATCATCAGTAAATTAGATGAAGCAGAGGATCAAATCAGTGATTTATAAGATAAGGTAGCAGAAAACACCTAATCAGAACAGAAAAAAAAAATCCCTCCCAAACTGAGGAGAGTTTAAATGGCTCTCTGAGACAGTATCAAGTGTACCAACATTCACATCATAGAGATACCAAAAGGAGAACAAAGAGCAAGGAACTGAAAACCTATTTGAAGAAATAATGACTGAAAACTTCCCTAACTTAGCGAAGGAAATAGATATACAAGACGAGGAAGCCCACAAAGTCCCAAATAAGATGAACCCAAAGAGGCCCACACTAAGACACATCATAATTAAAATGCCAAAGTTTAAAGACAAAGAGAGAATCTTAAAAGCAGCAAGAGAAAAACAGTTAGTTACCCACAAGGGAGCTCCCATAAGACTGTCAGATGATTTCTCAACTGAAACTTTGTAGGCCAGAAGGAATTGGCAAGAAATGTTCAAAGTGATGCAAAGCAAGGACCCACAACCAAGATTACTCTGCTCAGAAAAGCTAACATTTAGAATTGAAGGATAGATAAAAAGTTTCCCAGATAAGAAAAAGCTAAAGATGTTTCTCATCGCTACACCAGTATTACAAGGAATGTAAGAGGGACTTCTTTAAGAAATAAATAAATAAATAAACAAACAAACAAACAAACAAACAAAATGAATAATAAAATGGTAAATACATATCTATCAACAATTACTTTAGTGATGCCATAAAAATGGCGGTGTAAGATGAGCCTCTGGAAATCTCCCCTGGAATTTACAACAAATTGAACATCTATAACTCCACAAAGGACTCCCTGCACAGCAGACAGGCAAGACTAACAGGTACACTACTGAAATAATCTAAAGGTGGGCAAATTGTGCGAGCAGGGGAGGAGAAAATGGAGAAGTGTAGAGACGGGGATGTACAGGCGCAGGACACAGACCTAGCTCAGTGCTCTGAGCTCACTGCACTCCAGAACTACTGCAGCTATGAGAGAGAGAAGAGCTCAGACTGCTTGGGCTCTGCTTAGGGCCCACAGGGCTGAGGGAACAGCATATAACACAGCTGAACCCAACACTCATGGCAGAGACCTCGGAGCAAAGACTGAGGAAAGAAGGCTGAAAACGGTGATTTAAGCCCTCACTGCCAAGCAGAGAATGGAAGCCTTAGGCACTGAGCCTAGCCACCCTCTCCCTAACCTCCCAGAGCTTGCCTTGCCCCACCTGCCCAGTGCTAGAAGCAGAACAGTAGCAGTGTCAGATCAAAACAACAGAATATTTGCAGTTCTGAGAACTGTGGTTCACAGACACAGATTTGCAGCCCAACTAGTTCCAGCAAAGGTGAGGGAGCTGTGGAAGCAGGACTGGCTGTGGTGCTGGTCTCCGCCATTGCTCTGGGCCACCTCTCACAACCCACCTAACCCCTGTCCCATCTATCTGGACAGATCCCTGCAGGAGTAAAACAAGCTGTTGAAGCACACGGGCTCTGCATCTGGTGCAGGAAGAGGTTTGGAGCTTCACAAGTTCTCTGCATCCCCACACGGAGGTGGAGCTGTATGACCTAGGTGAACTGTTCACAGAGGAGAAGTCCGTCTTCCAGTGAATCCCCCAATTGTGTGAGAAGCCTGAATTATGCAGAGAAAATATAACATTACAGTGGGAGAGAGAATAAAAGGCTGCAATTGGAGAGAAAATAAAACATTCTCCAACACGTACTGGAAAAAAAAAAGAAAGAACTCTTTCTATCAACCTGTTGCAGAACCCACTCCTATAGATGTCTAGGAAGAGAAATCATAAATCATTAATTGCTATGAATGCCCAAGGCAACAAGATAGCACAGAAAGAAAAAATAAAGTCTCCAGAAAATGAACTTAAAGATATGGAAATATGTGACTTAAATGACAGAGAATTCAAGATTGCAGTTCTTAAAAAACTCAATGAGATGCAAGAAAACACAGACAGGAAGTTTAATGAACTCAGAAACACAATCAAAGAAAAAAATGAATATTTTCCCAAAGAGATTGAAATTTTCAAAAAGAACCAAATAGAATTTCTAGAGCTTAAGAACTCAATAAAAGAAATGAAGAATGAAACAGCTAGCTTAGGTAGGAGAGTTGCCCAGATGAAGGAAAGAATCAGTGACATTGAGATAGAAATCTGAAGATGACATGGATAGAAGAAGAAAGAGACTTGAGACTTAAAAGAAATGAGAGAACTCTATAAGAACTTTCAGACTCCATCAGAAAGAGAAATAGAAGAATAATGGGCAAACCAGACAGAGAAGAAAGAGAGAAGGGAACAGAAAGTATATTCAAACAAATTGTCGATGAGAATTTCCCAAACTTGTGGAAAGAACTGGATCCTCGAATCCAAGAAGCAAATAGAACATCTAATTACCTCAACACCAACAGGCCTTCTCCAAGAAACATTGTATTGAAGCTGTCAAAAATCAATGACAAAGAAAGAATCCTCAAGGCAGCCAGGGAAAAGAAGACGGTAACTTACAAAGGAAAGCCCATTAGATTATCATCAGATTTTTCAGCAGAAACTCTACAAGCCAGGAGATAGTGGAATCAAATATTCAAACTACTGAAAAAGAAATTAGGAAACAAGAATAATATACCCAGCAAAGATATCCTTTAGATATGAAGGAGGAATAAAGACCTTTCCAGACATACAGAAGCTGAGAGAATTTTCTAACACATGACCTGCAGTACAAGAAATACTGAAGGAGGCTATTCGACCAGCATCAATACATAAATTGTGGCAATAAAAACATAAAAGGGGCGAGAGTCAAGGACTGAACAGGAACATGGGAATGGAAAAATTAAGCATGCGGAAGAAAATGGAATACTCTAAATATCAAACTTTTTTCCACATAAACATAATGGTGACCACTCAAAAAAAAATCTAGAACTGAAACATATAATGTAATAGAAGAAGAAACACAGGGGAAAATCATAGAATACCACCATACAGAAATAATAGACAACAACAAAAAGGCAAAGAAACAATGGAGAAACAGTCTTACCAGAAAACTAAAGAATGATAGGAAATCCTTACATATCAATAATGACACTAAATGTAAATGGACTGAACTCACCAATAAAAAGGCACAGAGTAGCAGATTGGATCAAAAAACTAAACCCAACCATATGCTGCCTCCAAGAGACACATCTCAACTACAAGGACAAACATAGACTCAAAGTGAAAGGGTGGAAATTGACACTCCAAGAACGTGGTATCCAGAGAAAATCAAGTGTAGCCATATTTACATCAGATGAAACAGACTTCAGAATAAAAAAGGTGATAAGAGACAAAGATGGACATTCTATAATGATAAAGGGACTATACAACAAGAAGACATAATAGTCATCAATATTTATGCCCCCAATCAGGGAGCACCGAAATATACCAAGCAACTACTAATAGAACTAAAGGGAGAAATTGACCAAACACAATTATAGTAGGGGACCTAACTACATCATTGACAGCTATGGATAGATCAACCAAACAGAAAATAAAGAAATAGCAGCCATAAATGACTCATTAGATGCAATGGACATAATTGACATTTACAGAGCACTTCGTCTTAAAACATCAAACTATACATTTTTTTTCTAGTGTGTATATGATACATTCTCAAGGATAGACCATATATTGGGACATAAAACTAGCCTCAGCAAATTTAAGAAAATTGAAATCATACCAAGCATATTTTCTGATCACAATGCTTTGACTTTGGATATTAACTGCAAAAAGAAAACAGGAAAAACCACAAATACATGGAGATTAAACAACACACTTTTAAAGAATGACTGGGTCAAAGAAGAAATAAGAGGAGAGATAAAAAAAAATACATAGAAACAAATGAGAATGAAAATACATCCTACCAAAATTTTTGTGATGCAGGGAAAGCAGTTTTAAGAGGGAAGTTTATATCATTACAGGCCTGTTCAAGAAACAAGAAGAATCCCAGATAAATAACCTCATGTTACACCTTAAAGAACTAGAAAAAGAAGAACAAATGAAACCCAAGGTCAGCAGAAGAAGGAAATAATAAAAATCAGAGCAGAACTAAATGAAATAGAGAACAAAAAGACAACAGAAAAAATTAATGTGACAAAGAGTTGGTTCTTTGAAAAGATTAATAAAATTGACAAACCCTTGGCTAGACTCACAAAGATAAAAAGAGAAAAGACACTAATAAACAAAATCAGAAAGGAAAGAAGGGATGTTATCACGGATGCCACAGAAATACAAAGGATCATCCAAGAATACTATGAAGGACTATATGCCACCAAATTCAATAACCTAGAAGAAATGGACAAGTTCTTAGAAACATATATCCTTCCTAGGCTGAATCATGAAGAATTGGGTAATCTAAATAGACTGATCACCAGTAAGGAAACTGAACCAGTCATTCAAAACCTTCCTTAAAGCAAAAATCTGGGACTAGATGGCTTCACTAGTGAATTTTACCAAACCTTCAAAGAGGATCTAATACCTGTACTACTCAAACTACCAAAAAATTGAGGAAGAGACAATTCTCCCTAACTCATTTTATGAGGCCAACATTACCCTGATACCAAAAACTGTCAAGGATAACACAAAAAAAGAAAACTATAGATCAATATCTCTGATGAATACCGGTGCAAAAATCCTAAACAAAATTCTAGCAAATCGAATGCAACAATGCATTAAAAAGATTACTCATCATGACCAAGTACATAAGGATGGTTCAACATGCGCAAATCCCAGGGGCACAAGGATGGTTCAACATACGCAAATCCATCAATGTGATACATCACATAAACAAAATAAAGGACAAAAATCATATGATTATATCAATTGATGCAAAAAGAAAGCATTTGACAAGATACAACATCCATTTATGATTAAAACACTTAATAAAATAGGTATAGAAAGAAAATACCTTAACATAATAAAGGCCATATATGACACACCCTCAGCTAATCTCATAATTAATGGTGAAAAACTGAAGCCCTTTGCTCTACGTTCAGGAACACGACAGGGCTGTCCCCTATCACCTCTGCTTTTCAACATAGTGTTGGAAGTCCTCGCCAGAGCAATCAGGCAGGACAAAGAAATAAAAGGCATCCAAATTGGGCATGAAGAAGTTAAAAAAATCAACATGCAAAAGTCCATTGCATTCCTATATACTAACAATGAAATCTCAGAAAAAGAAATTTTAAAAAAAATTTCTCTTGCAATTGCAATACAAAGAATAAAATACCAAGGAATAAACTTAACCAAGGATGTGAAAGACCTATGAAAATATAAGATATTTTTAAAAGAAACTGAAGACAATAAGAAATGGCAAGATATTCCGTGCTTATGGATTGGAAGAATCAACATAGTTAAAATGGCCGTATTACCCAAAGCAATATACAGATTTAATGCAATCCCCACCAAGCTCCCAATGGCATTTTTTGAAGAAATAGAACAAAAAATCATCAGATTTGTATGGAACCACAAAAGACCCAGAATAGTCAAAGCGATCCTAAGAAAACAGAACAGTGGTGGAGGTATCATACTCCCTGACAGTAGCTTGTATTACAGGGTTACAATAATGAAAACAGCATGGAATTGGCAGAAAAACAGACACATAGACCAATGGAATAGAATCAAGGACCGAGAAATAATACCACATAAATATGGACGGATAATTTTTGACACAGACACAAAAAACATACAATGGAGAAAAGACAGCCTCTTCAATAAATGGTGCTGGGAGAATTGGAAAGCCACGTGCAAAAGAATGAAACTGGACTGCTATCTGTCACCATGTACCAAAATTAATTTGAAATGGATCAAGGACCTAAGCATAAGACCTGAAACAATAAACTGCATAGAAGGAAACATGGGTACTAAACTTATGGACCTTAGGTTCAAAGAGCATTTTATGAAATTGACTCCAAAGTCAAGGGAAGTAAAAGCTAAAATAAATGCATGGGACTGTATCAAACTTAAAATCTTCTGCACAGCAAAAGAAACCATCGACAAAATAAAGAGGCAACCCACTGAATGGGAGAAGATTTTTACAAGAAACGCCTCCAATAATGGGATAATATCCAAAATATACAAGGAACACATACAAGTCAACAACAACAAAAAACAAACAACCCAATTGAAAAATGTGCAGAGGACCTGAAGAGACATTTCTCCAAAGACGACATACAAATGGCAAATAGACATACGAAAAAATGCTCAACATCACTAATCATCAGAGAAATGAAAATAAAAACCACAATGAGATATCACCTCACCCCAGTTGGAATGGCTATTATCAACAAGACAAATAGTAACAAGTGTTGGAGAGGCTGTGGAGAAAAAGGAACCCTCATACACTGTTGGTGGGAATGCAGACTGGTGCAGCCACTATGGAAGGCAGTGGGGAGGTTCCTCAAAAAATTAAGAATAGAATTACCACATGACCCAGCAATCCCTCTCCTGGGTATCTACCCAAAAAATCTGAAAACATTTATCCATAAAGACAAGTGTGCTCCAATGCTCATTGCAGCTTTATTTACGGTGGCCAAGACATGGAAACAATCAAAATGTCCTTCGATAGATGAATGGATAAAGAAGTTGTGGTATGTATACACAATGGAATACTATTCGGCAGTAAGAAAAGATGAAATAGGACCATTTGTGACAACATGGATGGATCTTGAGATTACAATGCTAAGTGAAGTAAGTCAGACAGAAAAAGTAGAGAACCATATGATTTCACTGATATGTGGTATATAAACCAAAAACAACAAAAGAACAAGACAAAGAAATGAGAAACAAAAACTCATAGACACAGACAATAGTTTAGTGGTTACCAGAGGGTAAGGGGGAGGGGGGTGGGAGATGAGGGTAAAGGGAAGCAAATATATGGTGATGGGAGGAGAACTGACTCTGGGTGGTGGACACACAATGTGATTTTTAGATAATGAAATACAGAATGGTATAACTGAAATCTATGTAACAGTTGTCACCCCAATAAACTTCAATTTAAAAAAAAAGAAAAGCAATTACTTTACATGTAAATGGATTAAATGCTCCAATCGAACAATAGGGTGGCTGAATGAATAGGAAAACAAGACCCTTACATATGCTTCCCACAGGAGACTCACTTCAGATTGAAGAACACATACAGACTGAAAGTAAAGGGATGGAAAAAGATATTTCATGAAAATGGTAATAAAAAAAAAAGCTGAGATAGCAATACTTACACCAGTCAAAATAGACTTTAAAACAAAGGCTATAACAAGTGAAAAGGATGACCCAGTAATCCCACTTCTGGGTAATTATCCAAAGAAACCCAAAATGCTACTTCAAGGGGACATGTGCATCCGTATGTTCACTGCAGCATTGTTTACTATGGCCAAGATATGGAGGCAGCCTGGGTGTCTGTTGATGGATGAATGGATAAAGAAGAGGTGGTACATATATACATTGGAATATTGCCATGGAAGGGAATGGGTACTCACCATCCACAGTGGCATGGATGGACCTGAAGGGTATTGTGCTGAGTGAAGTATTTCAGATAGCAAAAGCCAGATGCAATGTGATTTTGTTTCATACAAAACAGAAACAAAAGCATAGATAGAAAGAACATTTTGATGGTTGCCAGATGGAAGGCGGCTTGAGAATGGCTGAAAAAGGGGAAGGGATTAAGAAGTACAAATTGGTTGTTACAAGTAGTCATGGGGATGTAGGGTGTAGCATAAGGAATATGGTCAATAGTATTGTAATAACTATGTATGGTATAAGACGGGTACTAGATTTGCTGGGGTGATAAATGAGAGGAGGGTTGGGGGACAGGGTGAAAAGGTGAAGGCATTAAGAAGTACAAATTGGTAGTTACAAAATAGTCACGGGGATGTAAAGTATAGGGAATAGAGTCAATAATATGGTAGTAACTATCTATAGTGCCAGGTGGATACTAGACTAGTTAGGAGGATCGCTTCTTAAATTACGCTGTACACCTGAAATTAATGTAAAATAATACCGAATGTCAATTGTAATCAAAAAATTAAAAAGGGGGGAAAAGGTGAAGGGGAATAAGAGGTTCAAATTTCCAGGTATAAAACAAGTAAGTCATGGAGACATAGCGTACAGCATGGGAATATAGTCAATAATATTGTGATAGCATAGTATGGTGTCAGATGGTTGCTGGACTTCAGGTACATAAATGTTGAATAACTATTATGTACACCTGAAACTAATATAATATTGTATGTTAGCTATATTTTAATAAAAATCTTAAAATAAATAAATAAAAGAATATAATTGTTAACATACGTGTATTTCTGTAATTCTGATAGGACATTTCCCAAATGAGTCACATTAGTGAAATGTATATCAGTGTGTCTGTTTTCAGCACTCAACAGTTTTTGATAAATTAATCAGGTAAAAACATAAAACATCACTGAAACAATTTAAAGTTTTTAAGCAAACTACATGAACTTTCTAACAAAATAAGTAAATAAATAAACAGCAACAAAAAAACTACAAAAAAATTATAGGTATATTTGTCCAGCGTTTTAGAAAGGGTGTTTACCCAGATTCCAACTGTCTCATGCACACAATGAAAGAGAAATCCTTTATTTCTCAGTGTCTCTCACTGCACCCAGCATTGTCTACACAGAGTAAAGGACCAATAAACACTTGTTAGTTGATAAATGAAAAATAACTGTGGAAACAGAACACTGCTAGATTATCATCTACATTTTATTGAAAATTAAGATTTAATTTACATGTATAAAAACTTCAAAAGATTACCACAAGCCTCCATTTGTAAATAATATTGGTGACTTTCATCTAAATGGTGTCACAGCTACGAATCATTAAACAAATAAACAAACCTAACTCTGTGTATATGCCCAGGTTCACTTGTAAAATGCTTTCCTAGAAAATCATGAAAAAGGCTTTCAGTATAAAATAACCTCTCAGCAATATGTTCACTTTTTTGTGACATACCAAAACAAATATACCACTCTTAAATATGTTTCTCTCTCTTCTGCTGTCAGCTAGGCTACTTAACCATATTCATTTCCTTCCCTTCATTACCAGATAATTTTAAATAAATGGGACAAATTGCCTTGCTTCTACTTTTTCACTATCACCTCACTTCTTAACCTTTGTAGTCTGGGTGCTACTATTACTTTCAACTGAATCTGCGCTCTCAAATATTCTACTTTCCAAATCTATCGACATTTTCTCTGTCTTCTTTCTCTAGGAAAGTTATGGCCCTAAAAACCAAGTTGCGATCTTGGACATATGCCTACGGACTCTAGGTCATTGCTCTCCCTTTGCTGTCCTTCTTCTTCTGTCTTCTATGCCAGTTCCTCATTTTCTTCTTGCCCCTACAATCACTATGGGATTGTACAAATACCATGAACATAAGCCCTAACGTGTCTTTTGGAGCAAAACTTAATATAAGACCCAGGCTTATTTTCGGGGAAACACGGTAATAACGAGGACCATTATAATAATGACTAACAAAAATTACTTATCACAAGCTAAGGACTGGTATTCAATCATTTTTATCTTCATAATCCAGTGAGACAGGAGCCATTGTCATGCTCATGATGAAACTGAGACACAATAAGGTTAATTAAACCTGTGCATGTTATCACCATTAGTAATTGGTCAAGGAGGATATAAACCCACAATTTGGCTCTATAAATATCTGTAAACCCAGTCTGGATTATCATTTCTAGCACTTTTCAGATAACCTCACTTCTGTACTTTAAAATTCAGCTTGTCAAAAATGTTTTTTTTATATTTACACACATAATCTTTGACGTGTTTCTTCCTAACTTTGATTTAATAGTAATGCCAAGTCTAAAATCTTTGACTCAAAAGACCTTCTCCTCAACTGATACATTCCTATCAGGGTAACTGTATACTTATTATCTTTGCTTCCATTTCTCATTGTCTCCACTTTATACAGTATATTGAAATTCGTTGTCCTATGATGTCACTTTAATCATGTCACTCTCTTGCTTGCACCTTCAATGGATCACCATTTTCTTAATGAATTCAGAACACATTTGTGATTTAGTAAGGCATGTACAGCCCTCTTTGTTAGCCTCCTTAAGCTTTATGTCCTCCTCTCTAATATATGTATGTTGTAGTCAAGCCATTTCCCCAAATTCTGCCATCATTTCCTACATCCATACCTTTGTTTATGCTATATCATTCACCTGCCCCTCTTTCCAATGCTACCCTTTAACATCATATCTACTGGAATTATATTCTATTCAAACCTATCCACCCAATTCCAGGGCCACCTCTCTTTCCCTTGAACTCCAAACACACTGTATAGCTTCTTTGTAGCACTTACCACATAATGCCTTAAACAATGGCTAGTTATTTTAACAACTCCTTTCCAATAAAACTGGTGAGTGTATCTTACTTCCTTTTGCAGCCCTAGCAGAATCAAGCTTAGTATTTCACAAATAATGGATTTTGAATAAATATTTTCGACATTCAAGGATAGATGTAGGTGGGGATTGGCAAAAATGTCATCTGCAGACTAATTGCTAATTAATTAAGACCTTTTCTTTAGCAAGACTCTGTAAACGCATTAAGTGAATCAGCTATGTGTCTTTGTACACTGAGGAAAAAGATGGTTTTACCAAGTAGCTTCCTAATTAAAGCATTCATTTATTTCACATACTGCTTTGGAATATTAAGTATAAAGCAGGAACATTTTATTAGAAATTTGTGTTGGAAACCATCTCCCCAAATCCATTCTTCTGTTTCTAAGTAGCAAAAGTAACTCAGTCTATTTGGCCAGCCATATTGCTACCCTGCTAAAACTCAACATGTTCCAGTGATTCTTGCAGCTAAGCAGGATCTGTAACTAAGCTTTTGCTAATGAGATGTGATCAGAAGCTCTGTGTAGTATTTCTATGAAGTCTCCTTAAAACGTTGGGGGCACACTTCTCCCTTTTTTCTCCTAGATCTGTTTTGAACGCAGATAAAATGGGTGGGGCTCCAGTAGCCATCTTTGATACTGAGAATTAAAATCCCACCTTGGAATGATGAATGAGAAAACTAAAAAGAACATGAGTTCCTCTAAAATAGTCACACTAGTCCTATTTTGGATAAGGGGAAATGATGCAGAGAGGTGAAAAAAATTGCCTAAGGTTACATCCTACGAAGTCATAAAGCTAAGACTAGAACCCAGCAAGGCTTACCTCAGGGTGAGAGTTCTTAGCCACTATGCTATGCAGTTTCCTCAAGTTCTAACTGCAATTTATTATATGTTGTACATGGTACTCTAACTAGTAGGCTAGGTTAATCATATAAAAAATAAGTTTTCTCAGAATATTAGTAATGTAAAATGGAGTCTTACATCTGGGGTCAGAAAAAGCGTTCTTAAAGTGACATGGAGATGGGGGAGAAAAGCACTAAAATTTGGGTCCAGTTAAGCTGTTATGCTAAAGCAGTGATTTGTAATAATTCAAGAAGTTTGAATAGTAAAGAAATATTTTTTAATATTTGATCATTTTAATTGATTTGTCACCTATCTCTCTATTTAGAAATGATGATTATGAACATTCCAAGATAAAAGTTTATATGTTGATTACTTTAAATATGATTATCAATCAATGCATAGCTACAAACAATACTATAGGAGAATACATTCAAATTTAACATGAAGAAAGTTTCTGTTTATTTTGAAACTATTTATAAAAGACAAACAGGAAAACCAGACCATTTTTAAAATGAGTTTTCAAGTAAGATAAAATGATATGCCTAATGCAAATTCCCATCACATTCAGAACAGTATTTTCATGTTCAACCTATGCTTTCAACTATATTTGGCTTACAAGTACTCTTCAAAATTAATCTCTACAAGAAATAGAATATAACTTCAAAATCCTTTCATGTATTAGATGTCAACATGTCTACTCATTATAAATTACCTTTCAATCTGCTAGTATTTAAACTGAGAAAAATTTGAAGATTTTAAAATTCATTTTCTCAGGGGAAAAAAACTTTATGACCTTCCTTTGGAAAGGAAAGGAATGTCACATTTTTAACATTTTCAAGGATATAACTGTGATAAAGCAGGGGCCTTTTATCCAAATTTAATAACTAAACCTCACCTGTGTTCACTGTATCAAACTCTTTTTGTGTAATTCTAACTATGGAAGCTGAAAATGTTCTTATAAATCCTGTTGTCATGACAACAAAATCCCCTAAGAAATGAGGCAATGCTGCATGTGAAAAAAGTATTCATACACGATTTAACAGAAAAATGCTTCGACCACCCATTACAATCCCATTTTTCAGCTTCTCTATTGCTTGCTTATTATTTTTTTAACATTTAACAAAATTTCCACCCTACATAGCTCTTTAATAAACACACTAAAAGTAGCAGTTATTTTCACCTTTCCTGCACTGTTATTTATAGTGAGTAATAAATGGGGTTACAAAAGTTTGTCAATCTTGTGAGTTATTTAGAAATATTTTACTTGGTCACTTATCCTTGATTTGGTCCGAAGAATCTCCTTCAAACATCCTCTCATAGATTTTCCTGAAAGGAAATGTTTGATAACTGTGGGCAAAAATAATTTATAATAATGTATAGTTTATTATTTAACAAAAATGAGAAAATAAAAAGTGAAAAGGTAAAAATAATTTAAAATAACAAAGCATACTTGTTTTTGCTTAAAAAAACAAACTTCAAAACCAGTACCAGAAAAAAAACCTTTCTGCTATTTGACTATTTAAAAATCTTAGAATATAGACTCTATAATGAGAATAAAATTCTGATAAATTTCACAATGTGAAATATGGGTTATACCTTCCAATTCAAGGAAAAGGTAAGAAAGAGAAACTATGTAAAGCTTTGGTTTGTAGCTATCACATCTAATGTGACATATTACTTTCGTAATTTTCTTCTTAAATATGAATCTAGCATTTACTCTGACATTTGGGGTCTTTTCCATTAAACTGTAAACCATCTCTCCAGTCCCTTCCTCCACTTGTAATAGGAGTTTAATAAAAGAGTTTGATAACCTAATTGTACCCTTTGTTTTTGTCAAGTTATACTTCTCATTGTTCCCTGAAGATGGCCTTAACCATCCAGTGTCTTCTTTCATTCCTCATCAACTGTTTTAGCAAGTACAATAAGTCAAGAAAAGGAATAAAAGGCATACAGATTAGAAAGGAAGAAGTAAAACTGTCCCTATTTGCAGATGGTGATAGGCTACATAGAAAATCCAAAGGATGCTGCAAAAACACTCCCAGAACTAGTGAGTAAGTTCAGTAAGGCCACAGAATAAAAGATAAAAATACAAACAAAGTTATATTTTTATATAATGGCAGTAAACTTGTGGAAACCAAATTAAGAATACACTTATGTGTGTGTGTGTGTGTGTGTGTGTGTGTATTGGTTATATATGCATAGCTCCAATAAAACTTCTATAAGACTTGTATGCTGAAAACTACAACATGCTAATTAAACATATCGAAAAAAACTCTCAATGGTGAGATATACTATAGTCATGGATTGGGAGACTCAACATAATGAAGATGTTAATTCTCCCCAAATTTATATAAAGGTTGAACACAATTTCTATCAAATCTCAATGAGATTTTTTTATAGATATAGACAAGATTATTCTAAAATTTATATGTGAAGGCAAAGGAACTAGAATAGTTAAGAATAATTTTGAAAAATAAAAGTAATTTGGAAGGAACTGATCTACCCAATTTCAAGACTTACTATATATCTCCAGTAATCAAGATCATGTGGTATTGGAAAAGCAACAGACACATAAATAAATGGCATAGATTAGCATGGCCAGCTGATTGTTTTTACAAAGAGGCAAATACAATTCAATGGAGGAAGGAGAAACTTTTCCACAAATGGTTCTGGAATAATTGAATATCTGTAGGCAAATTTAAGTGAAACTCAATCTAAATCTCAGACCTGCTATAAAAATTAACTCATAGCACTGTAGGTTTAAGTGTAAAATACAAAAATCTAAAACTTTTAGAAGATAGAAAATCTTCAGTACCTAGAACTTTGTGAATTCTTAGTCATGATTCTGAAAGCATTATCTATTTTAAAAATCTATAAATTAATCACAATTAGTTTTCTCTACAAAAGACTGTTAAGAAGGTGAAAAGACATGTTATGGACTGAGAGAAAATATGTGCAGACCACATATCTGACAAAGGACTCATATTTAGAACATATTAATTCTCATAACGCAGCATTAGAAAAGCAAACAATTTAATTTTAAAAATGACAAATACATGAAGAGGCATTTTCTTGAAAAGGATATACTGCTGACAAATAAGCATGTGAAAAGATGTTTAACATCACTAGCCATTAGGGAAATGCTAATTAAGGCCACCATCAGATATCATTATACACATATTTGAATAGCTCAGGTGAAAAATAGTGACATTACCAAATGCTGCCAAGGATATGGAGACACTGGATCTCTCATACACTGCTAGGAGGAATGTAAAATGGTACAGTCACTCTGAAAAGCATTTTGGCAGTTTCTTAAAATTCTAAACATACATTTTCTATATGACTCAGCAATTTGTACTTCTGAACATTTATCTCGGACAAATGAAACTAGTGTTCCCACAAAAGTCTCTACACAGTTGGTCATAGCATCCTGATTTGTAATAGCCTAAAACTGGAAACAACTGAAATGCCTCAATGATGAAACAAGCTGTGGGACACTCATACTACAGAACACTATGCAAAAATAAAAAGGGCTAAGTTATTTATACTTACAACTTGGATGGATCTCCAAGGTATTTCATGATGCTGAATAAAAAATGCCAATCTCATAAGGTTCCATACTGTATGATTTTATTCATAAAATGTTTTTAAATGACAAAATTATAGGAATGGAAAGCAAATTGAGGTTTGCCAGAGATTGGGGATAGTATAGGATGGGAGGGAGAAGGGCATTACTACAGGGCAGCAGCATAAGGGAGGTCTTTGTGGTGATGGAATAGTTCTGTACTTCAATTGCCGTGGTGGTTACACAAAACTACCTGTGAATTAAGATGACTTAGAACTATAAACACAGATTGTGACAATGCCAAGTTCTAAGTTTCGATATTATACTGTAATTAGGTAAGATGCAACCATTAAGAGAGACTGGGTGAAAGGTTCACAGGACCTCTCTGTACTACTTTACAATTGCCTGTGGATCTATCATTTCAAATTAAAAATTTTAATTAAAAAATATTAGTGCTGAAATGTATTGTTAAGAATTTAATGTACAGTTTGAATTGAAAAGGGGTCAACAGTCTTTGCAGCTCTATTCCTGAAAGGGCCCTACTAAATGACGGTGAATTTCTTTCACTATAAGGTAATAAAGATGGCGGAGGGGTGTCATCTGTAATATCTGTGAAACTCTGGAATACCAAAACACTTCCAAAAGTCAGAAAATAAAATGGTACATCTTTATTTCTAAAGGCCACATATTTTCAGTCTAATTTCTATCCAATTAAATAATATGGTTTGCATAAACTTCAAGTCTTAAACCAGCTATTAATACACTCTGGAAAAATACTTAGGTAATATGGTAGATTAAGAAAAACTTAGGTAATATGGTAAGTTATTTATGGTAAATGAACACACCTATGCTCAGAAAAATAAAGTGACAGGTCTGGAGATTGTATATGTCATTCTAACATCCTTCAGCTCCCTTGAACTGGGGTAGGGTCACTCTGACCATCAGCCACACCGCTGGGACGCAGGAGCAGTGCCTTCTATCCACCTGCTTTCCTGCTCACAGCTCCACCTTCCTGAGAGTACAAACTGGGCCCTATCCCTGATGTTCCCATTTGGAAATTTCAGGATGATTCCTTCCACAATCAGCAAGTTCTCTGCTTGCTACCCCATTCCTTCCACTTGTACTCAGCACCTTGTATTATTTGTTTCCCTCTCTGTCTCTTACCCTGAATTCTAAGCTCCTTTGAAAGTAAGCTATCTCTCTGTATTACCTCAAGATAACATTCAATGTTTGTTTAGTCAACACATAATTACTGAATATATTCCATACACATGGCTCTCTTTCGGGTCCTGGAGAAACAAGGTTGTCCAAGAGATGTGGTTTTAGCCCTCACAGAATCAGGTCACAGACTCAGTCCAATGGGAATAGGATTTATTTTTGTAAATGAGTGGGTGGGATCCTAGTCTGCACTTTATAAGCACAGAACAAATATATTTAGAAGCAGCACAGTCTGGGATCCTTGGATTGTGAAGCACTTTTCAGTAGGCACCTTCTTTCAAAGCTTCACTGTAGCTTGAGATGCAGCAGGGAAAAGTGAGCCAAGAGACTGGTTTAGAGCAACACTACATCCCTCTAATGCGAGTTAAGTCTGTTCTGCTCAGAATAGTTCCAGCTCCTTCTCATTAGGTTATTCTGGAAAAATGCATCGCAGCTAACAAATCAAAAGAAAAAAATGTTTTCCTCATAACTTCACAGGAATGAGTTTGTAATACAAACCAACAAAGGAAGACTAGTAAATTCTACATTATCGTATTTCTTAAGCTTGTGAACCAAACTATCACGGTTCTAAGCAGAATACTGTGGTATAGCTTTGTAATATAGCCATACCACCTGATTTACAGAGAAACAATTTTAACTTAACTAAAAACCAAATAAACAAACAAAGAACACACCAATAAAAAGTACAGGCCTCCAAATATGAGTTTTGCAACTTTAAAAGTGGTATACATAGTGACTAGCAAATAGAGTGGTTAGTGGCATAAATCTCTAAAAGAAAAAAGTACAGGCTGCTGAAGAAATTACTGGATAGAACCAACAAAGCATATTTTCTACAAAATAAAGGATTTGACAGAGAGATTGTAAAAATAAACAGGAGCTAGTTCAGACACTAAGTTGCTTGGATTCCAAGGAACACATTTTATGTAGATGTGCATCTTTAATTTTTTTAAGAGACATTATTTTTAGAGCAGTTTAGGTTCAAGTAAGATTGAGCAGAAGGTACAGAGATTTCCCATACACCCTCTGTCCACACACATGCATAGCTTCCTCTGTTATCAACATTCCCTACCAGAGGTACATTTATTTCAATTGATGAACCTACACTGACACAACATAATCACCCAAAGTCCATAGTTTATATTAGCGTTCACTCCTTGTGTTGTACCTGGGTTTAGACAAATGCATAATGACACATATCCATCATTATAGTATCATACAGAGTGGTTTTGCTGCCCTAAAAATCCTCTATGCTTCACCTATTCATCCCTTCCTCCCCCCACCCCAACCCCTGGCAACTACTGATCTTTTTACTGTCTCCATAATTTTGCCTTTTGCAGAATGTCATATAGTTGGAATCATAAAGTGGGTAGCCTTTTCAAATTGGTGTCTTTCACTTAACAATATGTATCTAAGTTTCTTCCATGTCTTTTCATAATTTGATAGTTCATTTCTTTTTAGTGCTGAATGGTCCATTCTCTGGACCATTCCATCTTTAATCTTTAAGTTGCTTTACCTTTGAAGTTTCTTATAGTTTAATCTAGAGTTAATTCATATAAATTCCTCCTGAAGTCCTTTTTAAAACCAGCTTTTAAGATAAACAAGATTTCTGAGATTAAAATCTTTGGCACCAAAATTGTTTTTTTAGCACCTACTAGCTACATTTAAGAAATAGTCTAAGTGGGTTCTTTGAAATATTCAAACATATTAGTGACAAGGTAGCTTTGTAACTTCAAGTTAATACCTCCCAAAGGTGCTAATATCTGTTACCTCCCCATCAATTCACTAAAATATCTGAAAAGAAAATATTCCTATAGCTCATAAATCAGTGGTCATCCCATGGGGCTGGAAATTAGTGGCATCGAGAGGCAAAGGAAAGGCAAGAAATTTGAATGTCTTTTTAATTCAATATATTCAAATAGATATTTCCCCAAAGAAAATATAGGAAGGCTACATTAAAGATGTTTAGCATCATTAGTCATTAGGGAACTGCACACTGAAACCACAAAGAGATACCACTACAGACCCAATAGAATGTCTATCATCAAAAAGACTGACGCCAGGTGTTGGCAAGAATGTGGAGAAACTGGAACCCTCATCATATTGCTGGTGAGGATGTAAAATAATACAGTAACTTTGAAAAACAGGTTTATTTTCTTTAAAAGTTAAATATACACCTATGACATGACTCAGTAATTCCACTCCTAGGTGTCTATCCACAACAAATGAAAATGTTATGTCCACACAGACTTGTATGCAAATGTTTAGAAAAGCATTATTCATAATAATCCCAAAATAGAAACAATGCAAATGTCTGTAAACTGGTGAAGGACAAACAAAAGGCGATATAACTGTGCATTGAAATACTACTCGGCAATAAAAATGAAGTACTGACACATGCAACAGCATGGTTTATCTCAAAAACATTTTGTCAGTGAAATAAGTTAGACAAAAAATCTACATATTGTATGCTTCTATTTAAATAAAATTCCTAGTAAAGGCAAATCCATAGAAACAGCAGATCAGTGATTGCCTGAGGCTTGGTGTGATAGTGAGGATTGACTACAAATGTGCATGAAAAACATTTTGGGGATGATGGAAACATTCTACACATGGATCATGGTGATGATTGTGCAGCTATATAAATTTACTAAACTCATTGAATGGTATACTTATAATGAGTACGTTTTATGCTATTTAAATTACGCTTCAAACAAGTTATTTGTAAAGAAGCAATAAACCTTTTCTAATGATAGTTTCTCCAATAGATTTGTATCTGGTAGCAATGTTTCAATAGTAGACAAAACTCATTTGTAAACAAATTGTGAACCACAAGCAGGGTTAAGGGAGGCAAAATTGCCGGAGTCAAGAAATATTTATAGGAATCACCTCATTCACAAAGAAATGAGAATGGTGGCTATTCAGTTATGATTTTTTATGTGGTGTATATGTGTAGTTAGTATGTAGGAACCATCACGTTCAGTCAGAATTGCAATAATAATGGTAATGCAGGCAGGGCTTTCAATGAGCTTTTACACTGATATACATAGGCAAAGTCATTTCTCTGCCTCTAAACCCAGACTCTTCTTCCAAAGATTATTTAATGAGTCCATCAGAGCTGCATACGATTTAGAAGGGAAAGAGGGCAAGGAAGGTCAGGAAATCTAGCATAATTAAGACATGATGTCTTCCTTTTAAAATGATCATAATGAGTCCAGAGAAGACATTTTTGCCAACATTTATTCCATCCCCTACAATTTAAGCTATAATGTCCTGGGTACTACCAAAAAAAGCTAATTTGTAATTTGAGAGATACTTAAATGAGTCATTTGAAATAAAGTTAGGAATTCCTACTTTTTTTTTTTCCAGTTTACAAATTTCAACTGAAAGAAGCCAGAATAAATATATGAAAATGTAAAAATTAAATGAAAGATATAAATATTCTGTATGAGATACTGAGCCGGAAGTGATAGCAGTAGACTGAGACTTGCCATTCTGCTCTGTTCAGATAGGTGGGGGCGGGACTGTTGGGTGCAGAGATATACAGACTAAAAGGGTTGAAGCCCTTGGATCAGCCATCCTCTATCCCCATCCTCTATTGTGGGTGCTTGGGACTATTTTTAGGAATGTTCTCCAGAGCGGCTTTCTTAATAAGCCAATTTCTGATCCCCACTGCAGGTCAAATTGTTCACATTATGGTTTTTGTAATGGCTATAAATCAGAGGTTCCCATGACTGCCTCCTTAGGTTTGATTAATTTCCTAGAGCAGCTCACAGAACTCAGAGAAACATTTTACTTATCAGATTACCTATTCATTATAAAAGGATATAATTCCAGAATAGCCCAATAGAAGAGATCCAGAGGACAATGTATAGTGAAAGGGCACAGATCTTCTATGCCCTCTTCAGGCATGCCACTCTCCCCAAATTTTCATGTGTTCACCAACCCAGAAGCATTTTGAACCCAGGCCTTCTGGGTTTTTATGTGGGCTCCACCACATAGGCATACTTCATGCAATCATTGACCACTGGAGATCAAACTCAACTTCCTGCCCCTCTCCATTCCCCCAAGATCTGGGGGTGGGACAAGAAGTTCCAACCCTCTAGTCACGAGATTGGTTCCACTGGCAATAGCCCCCGTCTTTGGGTGTGGCCCAAAAGTCACCCCATTAAGACAACAAAACAGAAGTTCATTCTCACCACTTAGGAAATTCCAAGAGTTTTAGAAGTTCAAATATATATATATATAATAACTCACCCTATCAGACAACCTCAGCACTATGCATATATTGGGCTGGATAATTCCTCACTTGGGGGTGGGAGGAGGGTTATCCTATGCAACGTAGGATGTTTAGCAGCATCCCTAGTCTCTACCCAGTAAATAACCATAGCACTCCTGCCCCAGTCAGACAAACACAAATGTCCCCCCAAATTAACAAATTCTTCTTGGGAGCAAAATTGCCCCCAGTTGAGAACTAATGATCAAAATAATCAGTCCAAACTCTTCAGAGTAATCAAAAGATTGTATAAGAACTTTGAAAAAGTTTCATTTTTCTCACCATTGAATTGTCCACATAACTATAAATCTGTTGCTCCCTAGAAAATGCAAAGTGAGTGTCTTGGAAAGTGAAGACATTTGAAGAAGGGAAGTATCATTACTCCAGTTTTATTGCATAAACAAACTCCAGCATCAAGAACAGTGAATAAGGGAAATGAGTTTACTCTAAGTATTCAAACAGCATAAAAAGAGACTGATTGCCATCTCTGCTAAACAAATTGCCTTTTTTTCTGAAATGTTAGCAATATGTCAAAAGACAAAATCCAAAATGTATACCCAATCAAATTTTATCACCACATTTGAATACAAAAGCCCCACTGTATACAAATATTGTCACTTAATTAAACCATCAAAGTGAGAAGAGACATAATGTGATTAATTTTGATGGGCAGTATTAGTTGATAGACATTATCTTCAATAAAGTAAATTAGCATTCTGTTCTAATTGCATTCTATTACCTTGTTGGTGAGGGAGCAGTGCCCCATTCTAAATAGTACAGGATGGTCAAAGCACAACACCAAATGCTGGACAGATGAAATAGATAGCAGTTTATTAGTCACATATACTCACAGTTTGGAGGAGAACATCGCATACCACGCAGAGCCACAGGGGAGTTGCATTCAGGAACACTGGGTCTGTGCGGGGAAGGCTTGGTGGTAACAAGAGCGTGTTGAAATGACCTTTGGTTCTCAACTGAGGATGTGATTAGCATGTTTGAAAAAACCCTTGGGCTGGCAGGAAAGTGAAATCCTGTTAGGTTGAGGATCTGGTGGAATGCAGCTGCCCTGGCTAATAGAGAACTAGCCAGGTGGGGAGCCTTTCCTGCTTGGGGAAGGTGGGAAGTAGAGTTTGCACATTTGGCAAGAATAGGGGAACTCACAGATAGATCTCTGGGGCCTTGGGAGGCACAAAGGTATTAAGACAACATATGGAATTTTAGATCTTATAATACACATTTTAAGACAGAAGTGATTTATGATGGCTCACTGTCATGTGGGGTCTCTGATCCCGCTCCCCGCATAAGAACACAGGACATGGTGAGGCCAAAAAGGAACACCCATGGAGCCATGGATAGGGGGTTCATACCATTATAGTTTCGCTGGCGGTGGGGTTGGAGACACGGGACGCAGGCTCCACACGATGCACAATCTGCCGTCTGCTTCTCTGCCAACCAACCAACCCCCTAGCGTAGTCATGGCAGTTATATTAGTGGCTAATGGCTAACAGGTATCAGCTGTTGGCTGATGGCTAATGGCTAACAGTGGATGGGCATCTGATTACAGCTGATGACCATCTACTACCCAAGCCAACACCTTTCCATGTGAGGTCGAAAGCCTAGAAACTGCTCTCTGGGACTCTGTCCCCACACTCACTTATCTCAAATGCAACGAGAACAGCAAGTGGTAGGTCTATCTTTCCTGCATGAGTTAGCTGTGTTAAAGCTTTTCAACACAGAGGTGAGTCTAAAAGGAATAGATCTGAACTACTCCACGCATTCTTTCAAGACTTAATTGGAGTAGCTGTACTGGGTACCATGCATACTTCTCAACACTGCAAGCAGCTATAAAGGAAGAAGAAAACAGCACTTTCCTCTAGTAGCTCCTGTCTACATCGCCTAAGTGTCTTGCACTGATCTCAATGTTTCTGCGGGGCTTTTCTACATCGATCATTGTGCTAAGGAGAAGCTAAGGTGATGCCATGAATTGTGGTGTTCCATATCTGTGAACAGGCAGACCACCTAAAGGTAAACCTTAGTATTTTTCCCTGCCTTAGAAACAGAACAAGGCCAAAGCCTGAAAAATCAGATGATACTTTCTGTGAATACCTGAACCACTAGAGTCCTCCCCAAAATAAGTTTAACGTTTTATTTCTACAAGTGCTAATATGAAAACCAGATAGCTAATGCATGTCCAAGAGTCACTTTGAGGCAAATACAAACTTGATTTGGAGGCAGAGATCTGGGTTTGCAAACTTTCTCTGATACTTTCTAGCTAATGAGCTTAGGAAAGGCTGTTAGTCACCCGGAGCCTGTACCCTTGTCTCTAATGGGGTCACTGGGAACATTATCTAACTAAGACACTGTCTGACAAATAATAAATAACTCCATCCATCCATCCATCCATCCATCCATCCATGCATCCATCCATCCATTCATCCATCCATCCATCCATCCATGCATCCATCCATCCATCCATCCATCCATCCATCCATCCATCCATCCTTCCATATACAACATTTAAAATAAGAACTTTGGTTCTGTATCAAAGTCAATTCAAGTAAAACAGTAACAGCAGCGATAAAAACACAACAGATGCACTCTATAAAAGGTACAGATATCCTGTCAGGGTGTGGAAGGGAGGCTCAGTAGGGAGAATGAAGTTGGTATTGAATTTTGGTCTCTGTATTACATTTGGTATAGTCATTTTAAGTTATCAACTCCAGCATTGTTTCTTCTCTTATAGCCAAATAAGTTGGCTGAGAGTCCTAAACTAACTCAATGTCTAGGAGTCTGTCTACTCTTTCAATACTAACTCTGGAAATTCGTCTTATAGCTCCAAATCATAAATCAGGGAGAACACTGAAACAGTATTTAACTCCTAATCTGTGTGACAGAGATCTCATTGATAACTAACTCTGAAAGTGAAAATGTCAAACACTCGTAGTATTGCTTTCTTGAGAATTTCAGGTAAATGAATAATGTAGCCCATAAGTTAATGAGTTGTTTTTTTTAATATATTCTATTTCCAGAAATGGGGGTGGAGGGCAGGAGAGGGTGTATGTATTGTTTGTGTTTGCCTTCCTGGTTAACAGGGAAATAAAAGCAACCTCATCACTAGCCATGCCTGAACACACTTGGATCTTATCCAATATTCTCTCTATTAAGTGACAAAAACTTAGAACTTCACTAGAAGTTGGGTGTCAATGTATGTTATTAATACTTAGGACTCTTTCTCAATACATTCTGGAATCTACCCTTGACTATTGGGAAAATCAGTGGTCAATAGAGAGAACCTCAAACTTTGTATAACCCATTATACTTTTCAAAGCACTTTCACTGCTATTACATCACTTGATCTGGTCCCAACTTATTTTAGCTACACAAAGAATCAAGTACCGAATAATAGAGCAAAGAGGGGGGAGGGTCCTGGTAGCTCCACCAGCGCAGACTTGGTGCACCTGCTGATATTCCAAAAGGCAAAGCCCTCCCTGCCTTCCAGCCTGTCAGAGTCTACCTTTCAGAGGGTTTAATGGTGGCTGTGGGATGTCTTGCTTTAGTTTTCCCTTTTTTTCTTAGATAGGCAGAAAGCCACAAAGCCACCAGCTCAAGGTCACCTGCCCAGTGTTTCTTCGCTTTCCCCTGTTTCGAGCCCAGTGGAAAACTACAGGGAACAGAAGACAGTGCATGTGTGTAGCAGTAAAAGAACCAGGGTTCTAAAAATCTGCTCCCTTCTCTTCTTGCCTCAGTGAAAATTTGAGAGAAGGGGGTTAAGAGTGGAGAGCATGGAAATGTAAAGAAGACATAAGAGCTGAAATGCTTCCTTCTCTCTTAACCTGGGTATCGCTCCTGGAACTCCAGCCAACCAGTAAGCTGAATAACTCCAAGGTCATTCGCATGAAGAATTTCAACAGAATCTTGTTGGTCTTAGAACAGAATACTGTGGAAGACAACCCTCAGGTCCACGCTTTGGGTGCACCGGATCTGCTCTGTATGGTCATCGCGTCACACATGGAAGCAATGATTGGTGATGGGCTGAATGTCTCCAGCTGACAAGATGTTAGCACTTCTACACCAGCTGCTGACTATACTGAACACTGATAATGATCGTAAACATATTAGTTTCTATTTCATGGGAACAGTCCCAGTGAATCTTAAGATCCAAAAGGATGTTCTCCCTACACACACACACACACACACACACACACACACACACACACACACACACACTTAAAGACGTCAGTTTGGGTACCAGAAGACAGTAGAATCAGGCAAGATGGAAAGTAGTGTTTCAAGTACCCACATGGGCCCACAGGAGACAAGAGACTCAGAAGTTCCAGTTTCTGTTCCTCACATAGTGTTTGGGGTCCTCAGCATCCAGCCATTCTTTTTTTCAGTCTTCTTGAACCCTTACCCAATTGTGCAGCCTTAGCTACAACAAACTGATTACCTATTTAGTTTTGATTCTAAAACTCTTAGTTATCCAGAGAGTATCATGATTGCAGGATACTAAATAACAATCTTAATATCAAAGGGACAGTACACCTTTTGTAAGATACTATTTGTCTAATTTAAGAAAATGAAATAAACAACACATACCTTTATGTAAATAGCATAGTTGGGACACACAAGGGTCCTTTCAGCAACACTCAGAGATGAGACTAGCAACATTTTCAGAAATGTGTGTGTGCGTGTGTACACACACATGGTGTTACACTGGGGAAAGCCCAGAGAGCAATGTGATATAGTGGAAAAAACAATGGACTCGGAATCAAGAAAACTAAATTTTAATCCCAGCTCATCTACTAACGATATATATAACTTTGGAGAATTGCTCACCTTCTCCAATTCTTGGTTTCTTCATTTCCCAAAGTAGGTGTGGTGCTGATTGATTTCCAAAGTCCCTCCCAGCTGTAAAATGTCCATTCCAGGTTGATCACATTGGGCACATTTGTATTTAATCTAATTAAAGCCCATTATGCTTGTTTGCCTCGATTAAACAAAGTGGCTCTGATGTGATATTGTGATATAGGTAAACTACATATGATGGATTCCAACAATCTTCCAGAAGGCAAAACGCTCCTTGCTGGTTGGGAGTAGAGCATACTGACACAAGATTGAAGATTGGAAGGTTCAAGCATGTTCTACCCTTCATCACACTCTCAGGAGAAAATATCCCACGGACAGAAATTTCCATCTCATCATTTACTTAATGGTATGTGGCACTCGAGTATTTACTCATACAAATCTATAATATATTTATCATGTTTTGAAAGTTAGTATCTTTCTCAATTGATGTATCACCACACAACTTGCAAGGAAAGATTATAATTTATTGTGGAGAGACTGTATGTGTAAGAAAAGAAAGAAGAGGGGAAGAAAAGGGCAAAGAGTGGAAGAAGTGTTAAATTACTGATAATCTGTGTTTAAAGTGTGCCACCACTTCAATGATCCATTTCTTATGTGTGATCATCATAGCCTTGATTCCTGTATAAACAAGAGCTGACGCTAGAATCTCCATCCTCTGTAAATAGTACCCAAAACAAAGACAAAGGTTTATTTAGTTGTTCCCTAACCAAAATGTTATATTGGATAGAAAAGCAATAGATATGAATAACTCTTCGGTGATGTCCAAAATGCATCCCTTAAACTAGTGTTTCTTTAATTTTAAAAAATCTGCAGTTCTCATATAACAGTCCTTCTATATTATATATTCAGCTTTTGCCTTTTTATGCCTCAAGCACTGGTGGCAAAACAATTTATGATTTTTTTTCTAAAAAATGAAATTATTCTATTGTTCCATGTATGTTCTGCCTTCATGCTTTTAGGTTTCACAGACTGGGAAAAATCCATAATGTTAGTAAAATAATAACATTTTTGCTAGAGTGATAGAATTAAGAAACATTAAAAGAAATCCCATTGTAAAATAAAATTTCCTCCAAAATTCTATGTAGACTTTATCATTATCTTTCATGGAACAAATTTACTGCTGGGGCTAAAAATTTTAACTTCTGATATGACATTTCTTTAATTACTTATACTGTCACAGTGCAATTTATCAAAAATAAAGTATTAAAATAACATTAAAGAAGTTTAAAATAACATTGTCAGAGTTAATATATCAAAAGACTGAACACACTGCTTCATGTTTTTGTAATGGGGAGCTTTACATTTAACAAACCAAATTCAAAACACTAATTTTTAGCAAAGATTCAATTCAAACAAGTTCCAAAAATGCACATTTTATTCTGTATCATGAAAAAATATTCACATTTAAATAAAGTGGGGGAAAAAATACACAAAAAAACCAAAGTTAATCCTCCCTGATGAAATACAGTTTATTGTGCAGAAACCCAGAGTTCTTTAGGGTTAAAAACTTCAGCCTGCCAACTCACTTTTTAAAATCCCTATTTCTTGAGAACAAATTTTAAACAAAGTTATAATCACTACAGACTTCCCAGAAGCAATCAAATTTTGATACAAATTTTCCAGAACTGACCCTAAGTTACAGTTAATATATTTTTATACATTCTTTCAGCACTCAGGTGATTGGTCAATAGTACATAGAAAATTTCTGTTACACATTGCAATACCTTTGTTTAGAAAAAAATGACCTGCTAAATATGAATTAGATTTTAAAAAGAGGAAATGAGTACTGTTCAGCAGAATAGTATTAAAAACATCACATGAAGGTTTTGTATTGTTTCCTTGGCCAATATATGATATAATTGTCACCAGTGAATTAACTCTTATAGATAGCGGCATTTCTAATATCCCAGATTCCCAATATGGTTGCAATGGAAAAACATTTATGAATTTGCAAAAATTAACTCCCATAGTAACATTAGTGTCATAGGCAGGAGTTTGCATTATAGTATACAGAATTCTGCAACTAGTGTAACCAAAGTCACTAAAACTTAGAATAAAAAGAAATCTATAGTTTTCAATATATCATAAATATGCACATTTAATTTGTGTTGTCTGAGTACCAAGCACTTCTAAGAGTCATTGCTTTATCAATAAAGTACAATGGATGTTTCAGGGTAGAAATGGTTCTAAATTGGTTTCCAGTTTCAATATGGTAACAATCATATTGTTCCCAATATGAAATGCGTACTCTGTCTTGCTTTAACTGTGAATGGGGTCTAAGGTGGAAGACGACTCTTCGGTGGAAGATGCCAGAGCTGCCAACCAAAAAGAGATGCATGCAAACACTACACTTGTACCCTTTCTGAAGAAGAATCTCAAGAATCACAATATGAAAACATTCACATGGAGATCGAAAAACAATCCTCACCATTGTTTTCTAAAAATGGAATATGTTCCATCATCTTGATTTTAAATGAAAGTTCATTGGCTTTTGTAGAAACTGACAATTCACAGGTATGTTATCATATACCAATATCAAAGACTCAGGTCTGTCAAATTTTGACATGGAATTCAAAATGAATCTTTATTGTGATTTTTGCATAGTTTGCTAGCTATTTCTGTTTGTTCAATCTCAGCCTCATTGGGAATTTTTCTCATCATACTTGGTTGGAAAAAGTTGAGGAGCAAATGAGGGATTCATGGCATGAAAAGCTCTGTGATCAACAATAATCTTTGTGTTACTTTTAATCACAAAGTCCAATTTCCCTAACTCAATAGAGTCTGACCATGGCAGGAAGAGGTTAAACTTCATGTTATCAAAGATTATTTAACAGAGGATTAAATATTTGAAAGTGAATTACTTAGTTACTATGAATACTCAATCTGATTAATTCAGGCATCAATGTGGGTATTTTGGCCTTAACTGGTCTTGTTACTCAATAGTCAGTGATTCTGCATGAAGGAGAGATAGGTCAAATCTTCTTGACTTTATCCCATGAAGAGACAGCCCAATCATCCAAGTGCTTAAGGGCCTGGGCTTTCGGTCAAAAATAGAGGTTCTAAACTCAGTTGGTAGGAGAGTACTGAATATATGGGGCTTTAAAAAAATATATGCATATATTAAAATACACACACACACACACACACACACACACACACACACACACACACACACACACACACATACATGAGGTATTTAAAGCCTTAACATTTGACAAGCTTTCAAATGCTTCTTAAAGTTGCATTAAAATCTTACCAGTGATTATGACAATGTGTCATCTCCAAATAAATAAACAAAAACTATTAAAAGCATCACACACAAAAAACACATTAAGAGGATACAACTGCTATTCACACCCCTTTTTTCCTTTTTCTCTGTTAGAACTCTGGTCAAAAGCTACAATTTTTGGTCAATTTTCTTTAGAGAGTACAAGTCGTGATCTTATTTAAATAATAATGTAGTAATAATATAGAAGCCAGGGCTGAAAGTGAGCTAACTCTAAAAAGCTTTGTGTAGTGTCACTGAGGTCCTCCACAGTTGCTATGAAAAAAGTAGAATGGTCGTTCCCCTGGTTACCTCTGCTATATTATCATCAAAGTGAAAACAGAATGGTTTGGGCTGAGGATTCCAGAGTGTAATGTTATACCTTGTTTTTTCTCCTTATCTCTAGATATTAGATTTAAAAATTCTCAAAAGTAGAACAAATAAATCATACTCAGAAAATTAACATTTCTTTTCATTAGAGAAAATTATTTAAACTCTCTGAAGTAAATATTCATACCACAGGCTCTTTAAATTTGGAAATAACACAAATAGACATTCAAAATAGAAACAGTTCATTTGGATAATGCATTTAATAGTGGTTTGGCCAAGAAGTCAACATCAGTGTAATCAATAAAAAGATCTGTGATAATCTACTTAAAAGTCAGTGGGTCAAAAATTTTTTTTAAATGAAATCTGTCTGGAGTCTCATCTAAATCCCACAATTAAAAATGAAGAGAAATTACAGAAAAAATCCTGAATGTCTCTTGATTTCCTTGACTATCACGGATTATTTTTCAGGGTAAAATTTAATTGGAAGAGGAAATGCTAATACCAGTGACCCCACTTGCCTCTTACTAATAACCACATTTGGCAATTTACCTCCACCAATGCCTATCAATTGTTGGGAGAAGTTACAGAAAATTCCATTATTGCGTGGGGCACCTTGTACTTATAACAATTATGACTTCAACCTCTGTCATTTACGGTAACTCACTATGAAAAAATTAAACATTTACATTATAAAGTTTTTAAAAATTATTTTAATTTCAGGAACCTTTAAAAGTCCATGTCTTGAAAGATTTGGAATTTGTGGTTGAACTAAATAGCCTTGCAATGTCGGTATTCTATAAGACGAAGTTTTCTCTCCAGGGTTTGAAGTTTTCTCTCCTGTGTTAGAAACTCAACTTTACCACTCAATAACTATGCCATCCTTACAAGTCCCTTAATCTATTCTTTCATAGGGCTGTTGCAAGAATTAAATTAGATAATCTAAATTGTTTTTAGCATAGTGTAAATAGAGAGTGATCATTCAATAAACATAAGTTTAATTAACTTACTTAACTTCTAAGCCTGAAGGTAAAGCAGCAGATACATTCCACTAGGTCTTCTTTCAGCCTTTGCCTTCATCATCTTCCTGGTTCCCAGTCCAAATCCTCAATGGTCCTGACCCTCATAAAGCATGCAAATGCATTAGTCTCATCATAAAAATAAAGAGATAGAAAATCTCAAGTTAGAATACAGACCAATACTGATAACATCTGACACATTAAAAAAAATTGGCTCATATCCTCCTTTCCTACATAATGTGACAGAATTTTAATTAGAATGTAAGACCAACTACAAATTCTAGTACCATCTAAACAAATATATCAACATAAATGTGTACCTATTTTTCTCTTAACTAATTCTCAATTAAACATCCCCAAACTCAATCATGTGGGTTAATAAATTTAAATATTCTACAATTAATGAAAAACTTAACTGTGTTCCTCTATGTAGAAGATGATTTGTTTGGTTATGTGTGTTTGTGTAGACTCCCAAGTGTTTTGAGAGGTGAAGGACAACAAAGACATGGTAATAGAAGGCTATAGTATTTCAGTGGCCTTTAGACTTGGGTAAGAAATATTTTCTGCCCTCACTGGATGGCTGAGAACCAATTATTTGACATAAAATATTTTGAAAATTAAACTTATTAATAATAATTAACATGGGTACTATTTAACAAATTGATTTGTTTTATAAATTAGGCATTGTAATTCTATTAATTACTTTAATAATGTTTTTTCACACTTCACACACTTTATGACCCACAAATGATTTTTACTGTAACATTTACAATTACTACGTATTTTCAAAATTATGAAAATTACAAATTCTTTTATCATGAAAACAAAATGATGAAATTTATAATTTCATAAATGTTTATCTTATTTCCAATGTAGAAAAGAACAAAGGATCAAAGAAAAGGTGTTTTTTGTTTTTTTTTAGTCTTTTTTTTTTTAGTGGTTTGGGGAAAAAAAGTATCTCAAGGATGGAAAATAAAATCACTGAAATTCAGAGTAAGCATTTTATCCTAAGAAAAATTTACTGATTTTTAAATGTTAAACATACTGAATAACTCACATTTCCAGGGGGAGAATTACTAGCAAACTCTTTATTTTTAGCATCTAAATCTCTAACTCTAGAAACATTCTAAATGAGAAAAGTTGGGTAAATCCAACTTTTTACAGGAAATAGAAGACCTGTAAACTTGTGAGAAATTAATAGACACCTTTTGCAGAGGAAAAAAAAGGTGAATGGCAAATGCCGAAAAGAAGGAATATAAACTTAACATTAAGCTTGTGGGTGATGGTTCTGTGAAAAAAAATAAAGTCTGAGAAAAACATTTCATTGAAGATCTAAATGTCACAGGAAAGCAGTTTGGAAAACCTGAATGTGTGTCTCTTTTGATTAGGATGATTCCATAGCGTCATTGTTAAAACTGCATTTTTCACAGTTCATTTATGGGTACTAGAAACATCTCACGTAAGTGCTCTTTTACTCAAAGATGAGAAAACTGACACTAAAGAAGAATGTGTGCAATGTAGATACGTTTGAATTTATTACTTGCTCAAGTCCTATGATTGCATTAAGTTTAGCAATTCACATTATTTAATATTTAAAGACTCTTTGGCATTTGGAAGTGTATCTGAATTTGCCCTTTTGCCTGGTGATTTGCCAGAAAAATAAGTTATAACTACAAAAATGTGGAGGTTATGGGTTTGTTTCTGTTCAAAACCATAACATTCACACTGTTGTTGTTGCCCCGTTCATATTTCTTTTTCTTTTTCTTTTTTTAATGAGGACTAATGGCAGATCCAGGCTCAGTCAATCCTTCTCATTGAGAAGGCTGCACGTGATTATACAGAGCAGTCAATCAAAGTACTGTAAAACAATGTACACCAGTAAAGCTAAGAGAAAAAAAATTCTATATAAACTTACCAGTTGATCTGATTGCATACCTAAGCATTGCAATGACCATGCTTAGATCTCCATTGTCTAAATGGCAACCTTCATTATGTTCCTCTTTGTATATCCATTACAAATATGGAAATGCAAATTCTAATTTGGACTCCCATGAGCTCATGTAGCCTGGCATCACAACCTATTTAAAAGCTGTTTTAGTTCAGATTGTGTAGCCCCACATACATCACCTCTTGGTTTGTTTTCCTGGACCAAGATGATTATTACCTGTGATGTCAAATTGATCTATATTAACCCTCTAAAAAAATAATAAATGTCATGCCATAGTTGTAAGAGTTTTTATTATCTAAGTTACTAACAATGTTTAGGCTGTAAGTACAAAGTTTACACTGAGAGCAAGTTGATTGAAAATATTTATTTACATATGTGTAGAATACATATGTAATGCAACTGTGAGTTGGAATGCCAAGGGCCTATCACAATGGATACAAATATAAATGTTACTGACCATTTTGCAAATAAATCAAAAGGATTACAATGTTTAGTAAAAAGTCATAATCAATGATGACCGATCCCCTCAAACCTTCTTTAATCATTTTCGAATATATCAGACATTTATAACTGATCCTTCTTTAACTAGATAAATGGTATCTGATTAAAAAATGTCTAATTCCTAATTTATAATAACAGTTTTTAAATTCTGACTTGACGGTAAGGTTAGAAAACCCAATAAGAGATCTAAACATCCCTTCTAGTGCATAAGAAATGTCCCCTTTGTTTCTATGTGCTCTTATTTCCTTTATTCAAAGGGTTATGGCAAATGAAGTGACTGTAGGTTTGAGCGTATCCCTTAGGATACAAGACTATCTTTGTAAAATGAACAAATATTAACAAAATAAATCTTATTTTAAAAAAATGTTTACATGTTATAAGTGGCTTCCTTGAGTTACCAATATTACTAATTTTTTAAATTGAAACATTAATTATAATTTTTTAAATTGAAACATTCTCAGTTGGGACACAATATGAGCAGTTATTCAAATGATTTTTCCCTTTTTAAGCCTTTTTTGCAGTTCAAGATACACACTGAAAAATTGGTCATTGGAAAGGATTCTTTCAGACTTAAGAATTTTGTAATAAGTACATCTGCCCTTGTGGAGTCATATATTTTGAATTATCATGATTATTTTTATACAAAAAGTTGAAAGATTAACTGCTCTATACTTTGAATACTCACCATTTATTTAATTTTTCTCACAAAATTGAAAATTTCTGCTGAGCAGCATGATTAAGTAGAGTAAAAACAATCATAATATTTACATGTCTTTTTTCTCTCTTCCTTCCCTCAAAAGACCTTCATTCTTTCCATGTTTATTTGATTAGTAGTTCTAAATTCCCAGATAATTTTCAAGTCTTTTGCTCACGTCTCTGGCTAATAATTATTTAGCCACCTATGCTTTTCACCACCAACCTATGACCAAGGAAGTCTCCTCTAAACCCTAGAAGAATATTTAGAAAGCACATCTTGGCAGATCTCCAAAGGGAAGGGGTCAGAGAGAGGGAGTGAAGAGAGAGAGAGAGAGAGAGAGAGAGAGAAGGAGAAAGACGAGGGGAGGAAGAGGGAAGGGAAAGAAAGGGAAGGGAAGGGAAGGGAAGGAAGAAAGGGAAGGAAAAAAATGATAATATGTCTTAATGTGATTTTCACCTGAGAGGGAGATGATTTTCCACTGACCTAACATCATCTTGATATAAGAAGGGAGCAGTTCTTCACTTTATTATTTATTGGTGGGGAAATTAAAGCCCCGGACACACCAAAAAGCAATTAACTGGTCCAAAGTTACACTGTGATTGTGGGAAAGCTAGATTCAGAATCTGAGACAGAGCTCAGATAGTCATTCTAGGGTGTTTTCCAAAAGACTGTTCTTTCTTCTGTCTCTGTCCATCAAGACCACAAGAGAAATGCTCTTATATGTAACAAAGTATTAAAACACAACATTCATAATTACAAAAGATTCATGTTTTAAGTTATCCATTTATATATATACATTCTAAACACATTTTCTCATTACCTACATAAAACTTTGGAAAAGAAGAGATAAATAGTTTAAAGGTAAAAATTATACAAGATAGTAGAATTCATTAGGAATATGACAATTAATTTCACCATTACCAGCCAGTGCACACTTCAAAAACAGTCACTGCTCTGAAGACTAATTAAAACAACAAAAAAGATTTTAAAAATTTAAAATAGAACATATAGGCCAGATCTCACAGGTGAACAATATCTCCTTAAGTTTAAGGAAAGCTGTGATTTGCATTTGGGCTCCAATAAGATTTAATTTTCAAAATGGCACTTCAGTTAGTGGTCATAATTAATATTCCTGTTAAAGTACTGGGTACTCCAGGAGTATATACGTGTTCATAGGAGCAATTTAAAACCCCAAATTTTCTAATTCTCTTGCTCTGATCTACATACATTTTTGTAACTGAAAACTTATGACATTTGTAGTTCTACATTTAATGTGAGATGAAACTATTGTCAATAATAAAAATTTTTCATTTTAACAATGAAGTCGGTGTCTCTATTCGACGTCTATGTCTGAACTATTCTAAGTACTATTTATGTCAACATGGGACACTAGTAACTTTGGTATTGCCATCTGTCTTTTGTCTGCCTATTATCATTAGCTCATCTGTCTACTAGATCACATTTAGTGCAGTAATATCCTAAAAGACTGATACAATTTTCTATAATAATGCACAGCTCACATTTCCATGTTTGTTTGACTTTTGCTATTACGTTACAACTACCTGTCCAGGGTACAACATTGATCTTATACATCATCATAGAAAAATATTGAAGGTGTGTAAATTGCTTTGGAAAATGTTTGGATTTTAAATACATTATCTATGTACTCCTATTAATACACTGTTCAGAAATATAATAATAAAAATTTTATTCTGGATGCACCAAGAGCATCTATGCAGGGTAAGAATAAAACATGCAGTCATCTGGTCCCCCAAAAGAGAATCTACTGTCTGTCCTGGTTGAGGCAACACAGAACATGACTGTATCATTATTGCACATATTAAAGCTAGTGCTCACCCTTCATTCAAATCTTAGTAAATTCAACTGGTAAGAACTGTGGAATCTGGGAACCTAAAAGACTACTCTATATACAGTGTTTGCTGAATACATGCATTCCTGCTGAAAACAGCAGAGCGCATTCAGCTTCTCATCATATCATGCACACAGGAACAGAGGTGACAGGAAAAGAATACTGTGGTAACTGCACCATAAATAAGCCATTGATACTTCCTCCCCCTTTGAAGTAACCACATGTTTCTTTCCTATACATATAAACAATAACATTATAGGTCATTTTGGTGAAAGTCTGTGTCAATGTCAGAACACAGCCGTTATTTGCACCACTACTATGTAAAGGCGTGGGCTGCAACTTCAAAGTGCCTGGCTGTTTCACAGTCATTCTCAGAGCTTTACACCAACTATGATTTAAAATATGTGGCTAAAGTTCACCTCACCATTTCTGTACTCAGATTATTTTTACCACTCATTCACCTTTAAAAGTTTAGCCAAGCTTGTCTCACACATGATTAAATAGAAAAATACCCTGAAATTCAATAAACATCAGAAGTCAAGAAAAAGGTACCATCATCACCGCAAAAGCAAAAGTCCCAATTCCCAGGCTGATACTTTACCCCATG
Organism: Rhinolophus sinicus; assembly: GCF_036562045.2. NCBI lineage: Eukaryota > Metazoa > Chordata > Mammalia > Chiroptera > Rhinolophidae > Rhinolophus > Rhinolophus sinicus. Next base: position 32,843,082 of record NC_133753.1, on the reverse strand, counting down.
ATTACCTCATTACCTCATTTTCTTGTGCCTATGGTAGGTAGATATTGTAGCATCGCATGAAGACATGCTCCCCTGAAAACTTCCATTATGGGTAATGGAAGTTATGGGCACAAAGGAAGGAATATGGAACCCATGGCACATAACATCTGTTCTGAGACTCCTGGGTTAAAGAGGCACATCTTGTGGGTGTGTGAAGAAGTTTTAACAAAATTCTAAAATATCAACTGTTTTTATAAATTACTTTGTTTTGCACTTCTCCAGTCTGTGATAACTTGTCTTTCAGTCCTGGTGGTTTTATTTGGGGATGCTGGGAGACAGAAAAGCTCATAAAAATGGGTGCAGTAGATCAAAATATCTCCTTTGATCTTGCTATCGCCTTGGTGTATGTTGTTAACCTATGTGTACAGATGGTCCGATAATGTACAAATTACTGGTATTATATTTTCAACTTGATGCAAATATTAACTGCCCTGCTCCCACTATTAAATGTCATGCATGCACCAATTTAAAAGTACGTCTCTCTAATCAATTTCATAAAATATACTTTAGTCAAAAGAAATAAATTCTTCTGGGTTCTTACAAATGAACATGTATTTTATTCCCAATATATATAATTTAAGGGACTAACTATACACAACTCTTTGTGACTTTTTTTTTAGTTGATAATAGGCACTTTCTAAGAAGAGGATTTGTGACCCAAAAGACTCTGAAATTCAGTCTCTAGTACCTCTCTTTCATAAGTGGATCTGCCTGAGCCATAGTATTCTATTGTATCAACTCAGCAGAAGTCCAGCAGAACTGTGTGCAAAAAAGCTTTAGAAAATTGTAACCAGAATAAAATTATAGAAAAGCATTTATCTGAGTTGAGCAACTTAATATCTACTTCTTAACTATTTTTTTAAACCACATTTCATGTTATCACTACACAGTAATTATCATGTGTGAACAATTCTGTACTTGTGTTTCATTCTTTGTAAATTACAGATATGCTACAAAAATTTGTGTGTTTACATTCTTTTTTATTTTATATCATTATAGTTAAAATTTTGATATGATTGCTTAAATGTTTTGTTTGTTTCTTTGCTAAGAGCCTTTAACTTCACCCTTGAACAAGGTTTAGAAACACAAATTTAGAACATTCATTACCCCTGGTAAATCAGCATCTCCAACATGAATTGTTAAAAGGCCCTTTTACCCTGTGGTGCAGTATTTCTATAATAATATACACTATATTAATAGATCAATATTTATGGGGTTGATAAAATCAGCTCATAAGATGGCAGCTGTTCTCGAAGATGTAGGGAATAGGGATTTCCTTACATAGGATTCAATGATTACTATTTAAGTGTAATGTTGAAAAAAAGAGGTATAGTTGAGTGAGAATGCAATTCATGCACAAAACCCATAGCAATGAGGTTTCAATATCCCACATGGGTATCTGACAATAGTCATTTAAATGGAGAAAACACTGCCTATTGGGGAAAATAACCTAACACTAAGTTACAGAAAAATGTCCTATGGAAAGGGATCATAAAATGGTACCAGTAGTTTATAAGGTTGAACTCGTCCTTGGCATTAATCTATAATTTTAACTTAACAAGACAGTGAGGAAATGACAGCTCAATTTACTCAGCCTGAGATCAAATTTGTCATGGCAACATTGGCAGGTTGGACCCTGATTCTTCAAATATTACATTGCCTTGATTAGCAAAAATCATACTTTGCTAAAATTATAGAATAGAGATTATAAATAAAAGTAAAGTGTGCATGCAGTCAACTGCATAATATACAAGCAACATCTATGTTTTTAATAATCATCTTTGGCAGGCCAGAATCCAGCTGGACATGCAATATTTACATATCAAAATCCATATTGTGTTCAATATATTGAAAGCGAGTGAAAATATATATAAGTATATACTGTATATACACACATGTATATAGATGTATATACTGTTTTTAATATATTAACAAATATATATAGATATATATATATATTAAAAGTGGATTTCATCTTTGTCAGAGTCAGGTGACTCAGGTCTTGAAACACTAAAAATATCCTGACATGGTATTTGGGGAGGTACTTGGAGTGGCATTTGGGCTTTGGGAGAAGAGGTCTGGGGCACACTTTTTTCTGAGAGTATTTTTAAAATTTCTGCCACCTGCTTCTCCAGGGCAGTCATTCTGCAGCTTAGCAGCTGAATGTCCTCTTTGAGTTCGTGTTTGACTTCCTGTAGTGTGGTCTGTAAGGCCTGCTCGGGGATGGGATAAAAGGGGTGCTTAGGGTCAGCCTGAACCGGGCTGTGCTCTAGCGGACTTCGCGCCTCACCAGCCTTATCCAAACGAAGGTCACTTTTTGTAATCCCGCTGTCACAAGAATCGGTTTTCCTTAATGGGTTTTTGTTCACACTGTTCTCTGAGTCGCTGCCTTTGGGGTCCTCTGATAATAGCCCCATGGACTCAGCTTTAGTGACATTATTCCAGTCTTCCTTTTTCTCCTCATGGGCTCCCATATTATTCTTGAGTCGCAGCCACCCCTTCCCATTTCCATTCTTCATTCTTATCGGGCTGTTGACTTTGAGACATTTGGGGTCAGCACTGCCATTGGGCTTCAGCTCCACTGCATCGCGGTTGTTTTGCTTGAGCGACTCACTGGTTTTCACATAGGCCAGAGATGTCTGAATGGGCGTGATCTGTGACACAGTGACCACACTGGTGCCGGTGATGGAGGCTCCGTTCTGTAAGGAGCGGCTTTCTACCTGGAGCTGGTTCCGCTCAGGGTCACTCTGTGTTGCCCCCTGATTCCGCAGCTCCTTCTGTTGCTTGAATTTCTGGAAGAGCTTTCTGACGGGGTGATCCACAGGGATGCTGAGGGTTACCTCATTCTTCTGCCTGAGGCGCTCCTCCTCCTCTTTCTTCACATCGCTGATTTTACGGAAAATGATCTGTGGTGGGGGGAGAGATATTGAAAACGTGATTGTAAACACAGACAAATTTATAATTGTGTGACCCATGCCAGACATAGTTGATTTTACAGAGAAAACCCTTGAACATAGGGTAAGATCATTTTTGAAGGTAAAAAAATATTCCACTGCATTCCTATATAAACAATGAAATCTCAAAAAAAAAAAAAAAAAAAAAAAAAAAAAATTCCTTTTCCAATTGCAACAAAAAGAATAAAATACCTAGGAATAAACTTAACCAAGAATGTGAAAGACCTATATGCTGAAAACTATAAGACATTTTTAAAAGAAATCGAAGAAGAAGACAGGAAGAAATGGAAAGACATTCTGTGCTCATGGATTGGAAAAATCAACATATTTAAAATGACCATATTACAAAGCAATATACAGATTTAATGCAATCCCCATCAAAATCCCAATGGCATTTTTTAAAGAAGTAGAACAAAAAATCATCAGATTTGTAAGGAACCACAAAAGACCCCGAATAGCCAAAGCAATCCTAAGAAAAAAAGAATAATACTGGAGGTATCACACTCCCTGACTTTAGCTTGTACTACAGGGCAACAATAATCAAAAGATCATGGTCACGGTATTGGCACGAAAAACAGACACACAGACCAATGGAATAGAATTGAGAACCCAGAAATAAATCCACATAAATATGGACAGATAATTTTTGACAAAGAAGCAAAAAACATACAATGGAGAAAAGACAGCCTCTTCAACAAATGGTCCTGGGAGAATTGGATAGCCACGTGCAAAAGAATGAAACTGGACTGCTGTCACCATGTACCAAAATTAATTCAAAATGAATCAAAGACTTAAGTATAAGACCTGAATCAATAAACTTCATAGAAGAAAACTTATGTACTAAACTTATGGACCTTGGGTTCAAAGAGCATTTCATGAATTTGACTCCAAAGGCAAGGGAAATAAAAGCTAAAATAAATGAATGGGACTATATCAAACTTAAAAGTTTCTGCACAGCAAAAGAAACCATCGACAAAATGAAGAGGCCACCAACTGAATGGGAGAAGATTTTTGCAAACAGTTCCTCCGATAAGGGGCTAATATCCAAAATATACAAGGAACTCATACAACTCAACAACAAAAAAACAAACAACCCAATTGAAAAATGTGCAGAGGACCTGAAGAGACATTTCTCCAAAGACGACATACAAATGGCAAATAGACATATAAAAAAATGCTCAACATCACTAATCATCAGAGAAATGCAAATAAAAATCACAATGAGATATCACCTCACCCCAGTCAGAATGGCTATCATCAACAAGACAAATAGTAACAAGTGTTGGAGAGGCTGTGGAGAAAAAGGAACCCTCATACACTGTTGGTAGGAATGCAGATTGGTGTAGCCACTATGGAAGGCAGTGTGGAGGTTCCTCAAAAAATTAAGAATAGAAATTACCATATGACCCAGCAATCCCTCTCTTGGATATTTACCAAAAAAAATCTGAAAATATTTATCCATAAAGACATGTGTGCTCCAATGTTCATTGCAGCTTTACTTATGGTGGACAAGACATGGAAACAACCAAAATGTCCTTCGACAGATGAATGGATAAAGAAGTTGTGGTATATATACACAATGGAATACTATTTGGTGGTAAGAAAAGATGAAATAGAACCATTTGTGACAACATGCATGGATCTTCAGATTATAATGCTAAGCGACATAAGTCAGACAGAAAAAGTAGAGAGTCATATGATTTCACTGATACGTGATCTATAAAACTGAAAACAACAAAACAACAAGAAAACACATTTAGAAACAAAAACTCATAGACATAGACAATAATTTAAGGGTTACCAGAGGCTAAGGGTGGGGCTCTAGAAGAGGGTAAATGGGGTCTAATATAAGGTGATGGAAAAAGAACTGACTTTGGGTGGTGAATACACAATGTAAGATATAGATAATGTATTACGGAATTGTACCCCTGAAATCTATGTAACTTTACTAACAATTGTCTCCCCAATAAACTTTAATTTAAAGAAAAAATTCCAATGCCATTTAACAGATGCTGTGTACTTAAAAGTCAATATAGGACCATTGACCAAGATTACTTAGCTTACTTAGTTCTACTTCCTGCATATCAGAGGGGAATGTAGTAAAGAGACAACTGAATAGAGGTATTTGCTTTCTAGCTTATGTTCCTATTTAAAAGAAAATATATAAATATGTAAATATAAATATATTAGAATATGTATATGTGTATACATATATGGGTAAAGAAATATATATTTATCTCTTAAATTCCTTGGACTACATCACTATTTTTGTATGTTTTTCTTTAATATATACGTATGTGTGTGTATATCTATATACATCCATCCATACATAGGGTACCAAAAAGATGTATACACACTTTAATAAAGGAAAACTGTATTAAAATTGTAATACTGCAATTTGACTTCTGTAATTACAAGAGGTGCTCAAAGATGGTTACCATAGCATTCAGACACTTCTGATTACAACAAACCACTGCTTAAGCAATGTTGACCAAAGTGTCCAAGTGCCCACTTGTATACATTGTTTTGGCACCCTCGGTATATATATGTATATATACGTATATATATACATATATACGTATATATACATATACACACACACACACACACACACACACACACACACACACACACACACAGAGGGTGCCAAAACAATATATACACATTTTAAGAAAGAAAAAAAAACGTATTAAAATTGTAATACTCAATATATACCGATAACAAAAGATTAATACAAGTCATGTGTATACATATTTTTTGTACCCCCAGTGTGTGTGTGTGTGTGTGTGTGTGTGTAAAATTCAAAACCATTTTTAAAACCATCTTCTGTTTTAGGGTCAAATAGTAAGATTTCCAGGCTATAAAAGTATTGAAAATTTAGACAGTTTACCAATATAGCACCTGGGTTGGGTATCAGGAGGGATTAAATTTATTCATATGGCTCCAGAGGGCAGAACTAAGATCTGTAAGTAAATGTTTCTGGAAAGCAAATACTACCTCAATATACAGACAGCATTTCAAACTGCTACCAATTAATTGAATAAACTGCCTTGAAAACTCATGAACCTCACACCACTAAAATATTCAAACAGAAGTAAGGAAGTTGTCCATGTAATACTTTCACTGAGTGGGAGGTTGGACTCTTCAAATTCCAATATTCTTTAAATTTTAAACAAAGTTAAATACATAGTGCATGTGATATTACATGGGTATCCACAAATAAATATAATTTTATTAAAAATATTTTGAAAATATTAGGAACTTATAATACCATCAAGAGAAATAAAAAAGGTTACCTATTACCACTTAATATTATCATGAGTTAGAAGTAAATTTAATAGTGTGAGATTTTTTGCTCAGAGTCCTTCTGAAGAACAAAATAACTGCAGTGAGGGCTGTGAGACAAATTCAAAAGGGAGTTAGGTAAAGTGCTTTCAGAATCAGACAATTTTATGATGATAGCAAAATTACTTACCTGCATCACCCTCTCTCATTAAGTTGTTGGTTAGATTAGTCACCCCAATAAACTTTAATTAAAAAAAAAAAGAAAAAGAAATACGTGAAGTACAGAGTCCTTGGCATATAATAGACACTTAAAATATGTTGGTTCTCTCTCTTGAACTCTCATAAAATACTTTTTATTTGAAACCACTTTCATCACCTCTTGAAGATTCAGCAGCTTCCAGGAGTAACATAATCAGTGATTTTTATACCAGAAACCAACACTAATGATGGTCACTTTTATCAAAAAAGTCAGGGAGCTAGCAATCCTCTAAGGGTACATTTTTAAAATTGAGATTGATGCATTGAATTCAGCTTATCATGTGGTAATAATTTGAAATTTAAAATAAATATTTTCTAAATTCAATAACTATCTGTAAAGACCAGCACAGTTTTCCCAGTCTAGTGGAACATGAAATTGGATCTTCTTAGAAGATGTAATACTAATCTCGAAGTCTGACATCAAATCTCCAACGGTTTAATTATAAGATTTTCAAAGGGTTGACATATTTCTTACACTTCCTAAATAAACAGAGCGTGTTGTAAGCCTTCAAGATATTAACACTCTTCGGGACCAGACAGATTCAAACATGGAAACACAGAACTTTATTCCTATTTCATCCTCTTTCATTGAAAGGCACTCACTTTGGTTCCATGAACTGCCATGAGGGGACTTTATAAATTGGTCACATCCTTCTTTACACTCAACTCTGACCTTCTATTTTTTTTTTAAAGGTGGTTACTTAGCCTTAGACAGACAGAGCCTTGGTGCAGTGTGGTAACTAACAGTGGTCTGCACATTTGGAGAAAAAAAGGATCTATTTCAAACTACCCATGGAGGAGGGCATGTGCCTAACACAGAGGGATGGCAGATAAAATGCAGGACATCGTTACAATATTTAGAACTACTTATACTAATAAAAAAGTATACCATTTATCTGAATGGAACATATTTATACTTTAAAATACTTTAGTATTTATTGTTGTTTACCTAAAATTTAAATCTAGCTTGGTGTCTTGTATTTTTGTTTGCTAAATGTGGCAACCCTATTGGTATGTAATAGGCAAGGATATTACTAGCTCTGTAATGTCCATGTGAAGCTCATAGTTTATGAAAGATTTGAGGTCCCTGAAGTCTGTGGATTTGTAGATATCTTAGACTAGAAGCTTTATGTTTTAAATTTTCAATATAATGTCTAATAAATGTTTACAATTATTGTGTGCTTACTAAGTTTGGGATGATGAGGGCTTTAAGAGTGCACTATGCCCATGTAAAACATCAATTAAAAAAAGCCTTTTCCAGCTTCCCTGACCACCAACTGGCCCCTCTTTCACACACCTCAGTCAGCAACAGGCTCACAGGCAATCTTGAGCTCAGTGAAAGTAGAAGCAGGTACAAAGGAAGGGCCTGGAAGAGAGGGCCTTGAGAAAATTTCTGACCCAAGCGATAGACTTTGAACTGAAGTCTAACTGAAAATAATAACTCTTGGATTTGATCTACTTACCATAATCAGGCTTTTAAGCCAGAGGCAAGTTTTTCTTTCTTTCTTTCTTTCTTTCCTTCTTTCCTTCCTTCCTTCCTTCCTTCCTTCCTTCCTTCCTTCCTTCCTTCCTTCCTTCTTTCCTTTCCTTCCTTCCTTCCTTCCATTATTTTTTCTGCAGGAAAACCCGTTCACTCACTAGATCACAGATTTATTACAAAGGATAGTAAAGGATATGAATCCATAGCCAGATGAAGTGACACATAGGCAAAGTCCAAACAAAGGAGCTACTATCCTCATAGAGCTGCTATCCTCAAGTTGGCTCTCTGAAAAAGGGCCAAAGGTAACTTTAAAAAAATAATAATAATAACAGATTGGATGTCATTTACTGAATGAGACTGAATTTATTTTATTTCTTTTGACTGCAAAACAGAAATTATGACTTATTGAAAAATAGTTCTAAAAAGTTTGCGTATAGCAAAAAGGTTATATCCACACACATATTATCTATTTTAACTGTCCTGTCATAACTACTCTATGAGATAGGTCCTATTATTCTCATGTTACAGAAGAACAAACTATAGCTCAGAGTTTCCACGGTTTGCCTTAGGTCACATAACTAGGAAGTGGCCAGGATACAAATCCAAGGAGTCATATTTCAGTCTTGACCATTACACTCTAATGCTGCTCTGCAAGGTAACTTTGACACTTCCTTCTAGACCTTCTGAAAGCCCAGACAGTTGAGTGGGTGTGATACAGCAGTTTCAAACCCAACAGGAAACCCTTCACAAAACATTTGCCATGGAGAAGCATCCCTGAAAGCAGCAAATTGAACAAAAGACTGAAGCTCTGCTTGCTGAGTTATTGATAGCCTTGACTGAAAAGCTGAGAAGAATGCTAAAGGAGGCAGTCTCTAAATTCTTCTCACTCTCAAAGGCAAAGCCAGTAGACTTACTTCCCATCAAAATATATGCCAACATTTTACAGCTTTTTGTTTCCTTCGAGGGGGCCCCTTGTATTTACTTTTAACTTGCTTCTATGTATATTAAATTTATTACCTTTATGAAAAGCAAGGAGTGGGCAAGTTCAAAGAATGTGATTTTTCCTGTGCTCTAATACCATCTCTGAGCCTACATTCATTTGTTTACAAGGACAGGGATTTTTGTCTGTTTTGTTAACTGCTCTATCTCCAGTCTCAACAGCAATGTCTGTTACACTGAAAGACCTCAACAAAAAGTATTCACTAATTAAATAACCTTTTCATACATTCAGCAAATGTAGGTTTGTGATAGGTCTATGAATCGAAAATATTACAAACAGGATGATTGTTTACTACTACTTTTATTATTTTGCACTCTTCAAATAATGAATCAATGTTATCTGTATTATCATAACTGATCATTAATGTCTATTCCTAATTCCTCATTTGGAAACAAACGCCACATCATTTATCTCCTGGCATTCCCCAGCACCTAGCCCACTACTGGGCACATGTAAACAGTTAACAGACGCTTGCTGAGTAG